>NW_025963556.1:0-1200000 GCF_910591885.1 Bombus terrestris
TATGCAGTATTACGATATAACGTATGACGTTATGCGGTATTAGGTTATAACTTATGACGTTATGGAGTATTACGTTATAACGTATGACGTCATGTGGTATTACGTTATTACGAATAACGTTATATTATGTTACGTCATGTAGTATTACTTTATGACGTATGACGTCATGTAGTATTACTTTATGACGTATGACGTCATGTAGTATTACTTTATGACGTATGACGTCATGTAGTATTACTTTATGACGTATGACGTCATGTAGTATTACTTTATGACGTATGACGTCATGTAGTATTACTTTATGACGTATGACGTCATGTAGTATTTCGTTATAACGTATGACGTTATGCAGTATTACGATATAACGTATGACGTTATGCAGTATTAGGTTATAACGTATGACGTCATGTAGTATTACTTTATGACGTATGACGTCATGTAGTATTACTTTATGACGTATGACGTCATGTAGTATTTCGTTTTAACGTACAACGTTATATAGAATTACGATATAACGCACAACGTTATGTCGTATTACGTTATAACTTATCATGTCATGTAGTATTACGTTATAACGTATGACGTTATGTAGTATTACGTTATTACGAATAACGTTATATTGTGTAACTTTATAACGTATGACCTTATGTTGTATTACGTTATAACGTATAAAGACATGTAGTATTACGTTATAACGTATGACGTCATGTGGTATTACGTTATTACGAATATCGTAATATTGTATTACTTTATGACGTATGACGTCATGTAGTATTACTATATGACGTATGACGTCATGTAGTATTACTATATGACGTATGACGTCATGTAGTATTACTATATGACGTATGACGTCATGTAGTATTAGGTTATAACGTATGAAGTTATGTATTATTACGATATAACGTATGACGTTAAGCAGCATTAGGTTATAACGTATGACGTTATGTAGTATTAGGTTATAACGTATGGCGTTATGTAGTATTACGATATAACGTATGACGTTATGCAGTACTACGTTATAACGTATGACGTTATGTAGTGTTACGTTATAATGTATGACGTTATGTAGCATTACGGTATTTCGAACAACGTTGTATTGTGTTACTTTATAACGTATGACGTTATGTAGTGTTACGTTATAACGTATGACGCCGTGTAGTATTACGTTATAAGTATAACATTATGTAGTATCACGTTATAGCGTATGACGTCATGTAGTATTACGTTATTACGAATATCGTAATATTGTGTTACTTTATGACGTATGACGTCATGTAATATTGCTTTATGACGTATGACGTCATGTAGTATTTCCTTATAACGTATGACGTTATGTAGTATTACGATATAACGTATGACGTTATGCAGTACTACGTTATAACGTATGACGTTATGTAGTGTTACGTTATAACGTATGACGTTATGTATTAGTACGATATAACGTATGACGTTATGCAGTATGAGGTTATAACGTATGACGTCATGTAGTTTTGCGTTATAACGTATGACGTCATGTAGTATTAGGTTATAACGTATGCCGTCATGTAGTATTACGTTATAACATATGACGTCATGTAGTAATACGATATAACGTACAACGTTATATAGAATTACGATATAACGCACAACGTTATGTCGTATTACGTTATAACGTATCATGTCATGTAGTATTACGTTATTACGAATAACGTTATATTGTGTTACCTTATAACGTGTGACCTTTTGTTGTATTACGTTATAACGTATAAAGACATGTAGTATTACGTTGTAACGTATGACGTCATGTAGTATTACTTTATGACGTATGACGTCATGTAGTATTATGTTATAACATATGCCGTCATGTAGTATTACGTTATAACATATGACGTCATGTAATATTACGATATAACGTACAGCGTTATATAGAATTACGATATAACGCACAACGTTATGTCGTATTACGTTATACCGTATGACGTTATATTGTGTTACTTTATGACGTATGACGTCATGTAGTATTACCTTATGACGTATGCCGTCATGTAGTATTACGTTATAACATATGACGTCATGTAGTAATACGATATAACGTACAACGTTATATAGAATTACGATATAACGCACAACGTTATGTCGTATTACGTTATAACGTATCATGTCATGTAGTATTACGTTATAACGAATGACGTTATGGAGTATTACGTTATAACGTATGACGCCATGTGGTATTACGTTATTACGAATAACGTTATATTATGTTACTTTATGACATATGACGTCATGTAGTATTACTTTATGACGTATGACGTCATGTAGTATTACTTTATGACGTATGACGTCATGTAGTATTACTATATGACGTATGACGTCATGTAGTATTACTATATGACGTATGACGTCATGTAGTATTACTATATGACGTATGACGTTATGTAGTATTACTATATGACGTATGACGTCATGTAGTATTAGGTTATAACGTATGAAGTTATGTATTATTACGATATAACGTATGACGTTAAGCAGTATTAGGTTATAACGTATGACGTTATGTAGTATTAGGTTATAACGTATGGCGTTATGTAGTATTACGATATAACGTATGACGTTATGCAGTACTACGTTATAACGTATGACGTTATGTAGTGTTACGTTATAATGTATGACGTTATGTAGCATTACGGTATTTCGAACAACGTTGTATTGTGTTACTTTATAACGTATGACGTTATGTAGTGTTACGTTATAACGTATGACGCCGTGTAGTATTACGTTATAAGTATAACATTATGTAGTATCACGTTATAGCGTATGACGCCATGTAGTATTACGTTATTACGAATATCGTAATATTGTGTTACTTTATGACGTATGACGTCATGTAGTATTATGTTATAACATATGCCGTCATGTAGTATTACGTTATAACATATGACGTCATGTAATATTACGATATAACGTACAGCGTTATATAGAATTACGATATAACGCACAACGTTATGTCGTATTACGTTATACCGTATGACGTTATATTGTGTTACTTTATGACGTATGACGTCATGTAGTATTACTTTATGACGTATGACGTCATGTAGTATTACTTTATGACGTATGACGTCAGGTAGTATTACTTTATGACGTATGACGTCATGTAGTATTACTTTATGACGTATGACGTCATGTAGTATTACTTTATGACGTATGACGTCATGTAGTATTTCGTTATAACGTATGACGTTATGCAGTATTACGATATAACGTATGACGTTATGCAGTATTAGGTTATAACGTATGACGTCATGTAGTATTACTTTATGACGTATGACGTCATGTAGTATTACTTTATGACGTATGACGTCATGTAGTATTTCGTTTTAACGTACAACGTTATATAGAATTACGATATAACGCACAACGTTATGTCGTATTACGTTATAACTTATCATGTCATGTAGTATTACGTTATAACGTATGACGTTATGTAGTATTACGTTATTACGAATAACGTTATATTGTGTAACTTTATAACGTATGACCTTATGTTGTATTACGTTATAACGTATAAAGACATGTAGTATTACGTTATAACGTATGACGTCATGTGGTATTACGTTATTACGAATATCGTAATATTGTATTACTTTATGACGTATGACGTCATGTAGTATTACTATATGACGTATGACGTCATGTAGTATTACTATATGACGTATGACGTCATGTAGTATTACTATATGACGTATGTGTTATGTAGTATTACTATATGACGTATGACGTCATGTAGTATTAGGTTATAACGTATGAAGTTATGTATTATTACGATATAACGTATGACGTTAAGCAGTATTAGGTTATAACGTATGACGTTATGTAGTATTAGGTTATAACGTATGGCGTTATGTAGTATTACGATATAACGTATGACGTTATGCAGTACTACGTTATAACGTATGACGTTATGTAGTGTTACGTTATAATGTATGACGTTATGTAGCATTACGGTATTTCGAACAACGTTGTATTGTGTTACTTTATAACGTATGACGTTATGTAGTGTTACGTTATAACGTATGACGCCGTGTAGTATTACGTTATAAGTATAACATTATGTAGTATCACGTTATAGCGTATGACGCCATGTAGTATTACGTTATTACGAATATCGTAATATTGTGTTACTTTATGACGTATGACGTCATGTAGTATTATGTTATAACATATGCCGTCATGTAGTATTACGTTATAACATATGACGTCATGTAATATTACGATATAACGTACAGCGTTATATAGAATTACGATATAACGCACAACGTTATGTCGTATTACGTTATACCGTATGACGTTATATTGTGTTACTTTATGACGTATGACGTCATGTAGTATTACTTTATGACGTATGACGTCATGTAGTATTACTTTATGACGTATGACGTCATGTAGTATTACTTTATGACGTATGACGTCATGTAGTATTTCGTTATAACGTATGACGTTATGCAGTATTACGATATAACGTATGACGTTATGCGGTATTAGGTTATAACTTATGACGTTATGGAGTATTACGTTATAACGTATGACGTCATGTGGTATTACGTTATTACGAATAACGTTATATTATTTTACGTCATGTAGTATTACTTTATGACGTATGACGTCATGTAGTATTACTTTATGACGTATGACGTCATGTAGTATTACTTTATGACGTATGACGTCATGTAGTATTACTTTATGACGTATGACGTCATGTAGTATTACTTTATGACGTATGACGTCATGTAGTATTTCGTTATAACGTATGACGTTATGCAGTATTACGATATAACGTATGACGTTATGCAGTATTAGGTTATAACGTATGACGTCATGTAGTATTACTTTATGACGTATGACGTCATGTAGTATTACTTTATGACGTATGACGTCATGTAGTATTTCGTTTTAACGTACAACGTTATATAGAATTACGATATAACGCACAACGTTATGTCGTATTACGTTATAACTTATCATGTCATGTAGTATTACGTTATAACGTATGACGTTATGTAGTATTACGTTATTACGAATAACGTTATATTGTGTAACTTTATAACGTATGACCTTATGTTGTATTACGTTATAACGTATAAAGACATGTAGTATTACGTTATAACGTATGACGTCATGTGGTATTACGTTATTACGAATATCGTAATATTGTATTACTTTATGTCGTATGACGTCATGTAGTATTACTATATGACGTATGACGTTATGTAGTATTACGATATAACGTATGACGTCATGTAGTATTACTTTATGGCGTATGACGTCATGTAGTATTACTTTATGACGTATGACGTCATGTAGTATTACTTTATGACTTATGACGTCATGTAGTATTACTTTATGACGTATGACGTCATGTAGTATTACTTTATGACGTATGACGTCATGTAGTATTACTTTATGACGTATGACGTCATGTAGTATTTCGTTATAACGTATGACGTTATGCAGTATTACGATATAACGTATGACGTTATGCGGTATTAGGTTATAACGTATGACGTTATGGAGTATTACGTTATAACGTATGACGTCATGTGGTATTACGTTATTACGAATAACGTTATATTATGTTACGTCATGTAGTATTACTTTATGACGTATGACGTCATGTAGTATTACTTTATGACGTATGACGTCATGTAGTATTACTTTATGACGTATGACGTCATGTAGTATTACTTTATGACGTATGACGTCATGTAGTATTTCGTTATAACGTATGACGTTATGCAGTATTACGATATAACGTATGACGTTATGCAGTATTAGGTTATAACGTATGACGTCATGTAGTATTACTTTATGACGTATGACGTCATGTAGTATTACTTTATGACGTATGACGTCATGTAGTATTTCGTTTTAACGTACAACGTTATATAGAATTACGATATAACGCACAACGTTATGTCGTATTACGTTATAACTTATCATGTCATGTAGTATTACGTTATAACGTATGACGTTATGTAGTATTACGTTATTACGAATAACGTTATATTGTGTAACTTTATAACGTATGACCTTATGTTGTATTACGTTATAACGTATAAAGACATGTAGTATTACGTTATAACGTATGACGTCATGTGGTATTACGTTATTACGAATATCGTAATATTGTATTACTTTATGACGTATGACGTCATGTAGTATTACTATATGACGTATGACGTCATGTAGTATTACTATATGACGTATGACGTCATGTAGTATTACTATATGACGTATGACGTTATGTAGTATTACTATATGACGTATGACGTCATGTAGTATTAGGTTATAACGTATGAAGTTATGTATTATTACGATATAACGTATGACGTTAAGCAGTATTAGGTTATAACGTATGACGTTATGTAGTATTAGGTTATAACGTATGGCGTTATGTAGTATTACGATATAACGTATGACGTTATGCAGTACTACGTTATAACGTATGACGTTATGTAGTGTTACGTTATAATGTATGACGTTATGTAGCATTACGGTATTTCGAACAACGTTGTATTGTGTTACTTTATAACGTATGACGTTATGTAGTGTTACGTTATAACGTATGACGCCGTGTAGTATTACGTTATAAGTATAACATTATGTAGTATCACGTTATAGCGTATGACGCCATGTAGTATTACGTTATTACGAATATCGTAATATTGTGTTACTTTATGACGTATGACGTCATGTAGTATTATGTTATAACATATGCCGTCATGTAGTATTACGTTATAACATATGACGTCATGTAATATTACGATATAACGTACAGCGTTATATAGAATTACGATATAACGCACAACGTTATGTCGTATTACGTTATACCGTATGACGTTATATTGTGTTACTTTATGACGTATGACGTCATGTAGTATTACTTTATGACGTATGACGTCATGTAGTATTACTTTATGACGTATGACGTCAGGTAGTATTACTTTATGACGTATGACGTCATGTAGTATTACTTTATGACGTATGACGTCATGTAGTATTACTTTATGACGTATGACGTCATGTAGTATTTCGTTATAACGTATGACGTTATGCAGTATTACGATATAACGTATGACGTTATGCAGTATTAGGTTATAACGTATGACGTCATGTAGTATTACTTTATGACGTATGACGTCATGTAGTATTACTTTATGACGTATGACGTCATGTAGTATTTCGTTTTAACGTACAACGTTATATAGAATTACGATATAACGCACAACGTTATGTCGTATTACGTTATAACTTATCATGTCATGTAGTATTACGTTATAACGTATGACGTTATGTAGTATTACGTTATTACGAATAACGTTATATTGTGTAACTTTATAACGTATGACCTTATGTTGTATTACGTTATAACGTATAAAGACATGTAGTATTACGTTATAACGTATGACGTCATGTGGTATTACGTTATTACGAATATCGTAATATTGTATTACTTTATGACGTATGACGTCATGTAGTATTACTATATGACGTATGACGTCATGTAGTATTACTATATGACGTATGACGTCATGTAGTATTACTATATGACGTATGACGTTATGTAGTATTACTATATGACGTATGACGTCATGTAGTATTAGGTTATAACGTATGAAGTTATGTATTATTACGATATAACGTATGACGTTAAGCAGTATTAGGTTATAACGTATGACGTTATGTAGTATTAGGTTATAACGTATGGCGTTATGTAGTATTACGATATAACGTATGACGTTATGCAGTACTACGTTATAACGTATGACGTTATGTAGTGTTACGTTATAATGTATGACGTTATGTAGCATTACGGTATTTCGAACAACGTTGTATTGTGTTACTTTATAAGGTATGACGTTATGTAGTGTTACGTTATAACGTATGACGCCGTGTAGTATTACGTTATAAGTATAACATTATGTAGTATCACGTTATAGCGTATGACGCCATGTAGTATTACGTTATTACGAATATCGTAATATTGTGTTACTTTATGACGTATGACGTCATGTAGTATTATGTTATAACATATGCCGTCATGTAGTATTACGTTATAACATATGACGTCATGTAATATTACGATATAACGTACAGCGTTATATAGAATTACGATATAACGCACAACGTTATGTCGTATTACGTTATACCGTATGACGTTATATTGTGTTACTTTATGACGTATGACGTCATGTAGTATTACTTTATGACGTATGACGTCATGTAGTATTACTTTATGACGTATGACGTCAGGTAGTATTACTTTATGACGTATGACGTCATGTAGTATTACTTTATGACGTATGACGTCATGTAGTATTACTTTATGACGTATGACGTCATGTAGTATTTCGTTATAACGTATGACGTTATGCAGTATTACGATATAACGTATGACGTTATGCAGTATTAGGTTATAACGTATGACGTCATGTAGTATTACTTTATGACGTATGACGTCATGTAGTATTACTTTATGACGTATGACGTCATGTAGTATTTCGTTTTAACGTACAACGTTATATAGAATTACGATATAACGCACAACGTTATGTCGTATTACGTTATAACTTATCATGTCATGTAGTATTACGTTATAACGTATGACGTTATGTAGTATTACGTTATTACGAATAACGTTATATTGTGTAACTTTATAACGTATGACCTTATGTTGTATTACGTTATAACGTATAAAGACATGTAGTATTACGTTATAACGTATGACGTCATGTGGTATTACGTTATTACGAATATCGTAATATTGTATTACTTTATGACGTATGACGTCATGTAGTATTACTATATGACGTATGACGTCATGTAGTATTACTATATGACGTATGACGTCATGTAGTATTACTATATGACGTATGTGTTATGTAGTATTACTATATGACGTATGACGTCATGTAGTATTAGGTTATAACGTATGAAGTTATGTATTATTACGATATAACGTATGACGTTAAGCAGTATTAGGTTATAACGTATGACGTTATGTAGTATTAGGTTATAACGTATGGCGTTATGTAGTATTACGATATAACGTATGACGTTATGCAGTACTACGTTATAACGTATGACGTTATGTAGTGTTATGTTATAATGTATGACGTTATGTAGCATTACGGTATTTCGAACAACGTTGTATTGTGTTACTTTATAACGTATGACGTTATGTAGTGTTACGTTATAACGTATGACGCCGTGTAGTATTACGTTATAAGTATAACATTATGTAGTATCACGTTATAGCGTATGACGCCATGTAGTATTACGTTATTACGAATATCGTAATATTGTGTTACTTTATGACGTATGACGTCATGTAGTATTATGTTATAACATATGCCGTCATGTAGTATTACGTTATAACATATGACGTCATGTAATATTACGATATAACGTACAGCGTTATATAGAATTACGATATAACGCACAACGTTATGTCGTATTACGTTATACCGTATGACGTTATATTGTGTTACTTTATGACGTATGACGTCATGTAGTATTACTTTATGACGTATGACGTCATGTAGTATTACTTTATGACGTATGACGTCATGTAGTATTACTTTATGACGTATGACGTCATGTAGTATTTCGTTATAACGTATGACGTTATGCAGTATTACGATATAACGTATGACGTTATGCGGTATTAGGTTATAACTTATGACGTTATGGAGTATTACGTTATAACGTATGACGTCATGTGGTATTACGTTATTACGAATAACGTTATATTATGTTACGTCATGTAGTATTACTTTATGACGTATGACGTCATGTAGTATTACTTTATGACGTATGACGTCATGTAGTATTACTTTATGACGTATGACGTCATGTAGTATTACTTTATGACGTATGACGTCATGTAGTATTACTTTATGACGTATGACGTCATGTAGTATTTCGTTATAACGTATGACGTTATGCAGTATTACGATATAACGTATGACGTTATGCAGTATTAGGTTATAACGTATGACGTCATGTAGTATTACTTTATGACGTATGACGTCATGTAGTATTACTTTATGACGTATGACGTCATGTAGTATTTCGTTTTAACGTACAACGTTATATAGAATTACGATATAACGCACAACGTTATGTCGTATTACGTTATAACTTATCATGTCATGTAGTATTACGTTATAACGTATGACGTTATGTAGTATTACGTTATTACGAATAACGTTATATTGTGTAACTTTATAACGTATGACCTTATGTTGTATTACGTTATAACGTATAAAGACATGTAGTATTACGTTATAACGTATGACGTCATGTGGTATTACGTTATTACGAATATCGTAATATTGTATTACTTTATGTCGTATGACGTCATGTAGTATTACTATATGACGTATGACGTTATGTAGTATTACGATATAACGTATGACGTCATGTAGTATTACTTTATGGCGTATGACGTCATGTAGTATTACTTTATGACGTATGACGTCATGTAGTATTACTTTATGACTTATGACGTCATGTAGTATTACTTTATGACGTATGACGTCATGTAGTATTACTTTATGACGTATGACGTCATGTAGTATTACTTTATGACGTATGACGTCATGTAGTATTTCGTTATAACGTATGACGTTATGCAGTATTACGATATAACGTATGACGTTATGCGGTATTAGGTTATAACGTATGACGTTATGGAGTATTACGTTATAACGTATGACGTCATGTGGTATTACGTTATTACGAATAACGTTATATTATGTTACGTCATGTAGTATTACTTTATGACGTATGACGTCATGTAGTATTACTTTATGACGTATGACGTCATGTAGTATTACTTTATGACGTATGACGTCATGTAGTATTACTTTATGACGTATGACGTCATGTAGTATTTCGTTATAACGTATGACGTTATGCAGTATTACGATATAACGTATGACGTTATGCAGTATTAGGTTATAACGTATGACGTCATGTAGTATTACTTTATGACGTATGACGTCATGTAGTATTACTTTATGACGTATGACGTCATGTAGTATTTCGTTTTAACGTACAACGTTATATAGAATTACGATATAACGCACAACGTTATGTCGTATTACGTTATAACTTATCATGTCATGTAGTATTACGTTATAACGTATGACGTTATGTAGTATTACGTTATTACGAATAACGTTATATTGTGTAACTTTATAACGTATGACCTTATGTTGTATTACGTTATAACGTATAAAGACATGTAGTATTACGTTATAACGTATGACGTCATGTGGTATTACGTTATTACGAATATCGTAATATTGTATTACTTTATGACGTATGACGTCATGTAGTATTACTATATGACGTATGACGTCATGTAGTATTACTATATGACGTATGACGTCATGTAGTATTACTATATGACGTATGACGTTATGTAGTATTACTATATGACGTATGACGTCATGTAGTATTAGGTTATAACGTATGAAGTTATGTATTATTACGATATAACGTATGACGTTAAGCAGTATTAGGTTATAACGTATGACGTTATGTAGTATTAGGTTATAACGTATGGCGTTATGTAGTATTACGATATAACGTATGACGTTATGCAGTACTACGTTATAACGTATGACGTTATGTAGTGTTACGTTATAATGTATGACGTTATGTAGCATTACGGTATTTCGAACAACGTTGTATTGTGTTACTTTATAACGTATGACGTTATGTAGTGTTACGTTATAACGTATGACGCCGTGTAGTATTACGTTATAAGTATAACATTATGTAGTATCACGTTATAGCGTATGACGCCATGTAGTATTACGTTATTACGAATATCGTAATATTGTGTTACTTTATGACGTATGACGTCATGTAGTATTATGTTATAACATATGCCGTCATGTAGTATTACGTTATAACATATGACGTCATGTAATATTACGATATAACGTACATCGTTATATAGAATTACGATATAACGCACAACGTTATGTCGTATTACGTTATACCGTATGACGTTATATTGTGTTACTTTATGACGTATGACGTCATGTAGTATTACTTTATGACGTATGACGTCATGTAGTATTACTTTATGACGTATGACGTCAGGTAGTATTACTTTATGACGTATGACGTCATGTAGTATTACTTTATGACGTATGACGTCATGTAGTATTACTTTATGACGTATGACGTCATGTAGTATTTCGTTATAACGTATGACGTTATGCAGTATTACGATATAACGTATGACGTTATGCAGTATTATGTTATAACGTATGACGTCATGTAGTATTACTTTATGACGTATGACGTCATGTAGTATTACTTTATGACGTATGACGTCATGTAGTATTTCGTTTTAACGTACAACGTTATATAGAATTACGATATAACGCACAACGTTATGTCGTATTACGTTATAACTTATCATGTCATGTAGTATTACGTTATAACGTATGACGTTATGTAGTATTACGTTATTACGAATAACGTTATATTGTGTAACTTTATAACGTATGACCTTATGTTGTATTACGTTATAACGTATAAAGACATGTAGTATTACGTTATAACGTATGACGTCATGTGGTATTACGTTATTACGAATATCGTAATATTGTATTACTTTATGACGTATGACGTCATGTAGTATTACTATATGACGTATGACGTCATGTAGTATTACTATATGACGTATGACGTCATGTAGTATTACTATATGACGTATGACGTTATGTAGTATTACTATATGACGTATGACGTCATGTAGTATTAGGTTATAACGTATGAAGTTATGTATTATTACGATATAACGTATGACGTTAAGCAGTATTAGGTTATAACGTATGACGTTATGTAGTATTAGGTTATAACGTATGGCGTTATGTAGTATTACGATATAACGTATGACGTTATGCAGTACTACGTTATAACGTATGACGTTATGTAGTGTTACGTTATAATGTATGACGTTATGTAGCATTACGGTATTTCGAACAACGTTGTATTGTGTTACTTTATAAGGTATGACGTTATGTAGTGTTACGTTATAACGTATGACGCCGTGTAGTATTACGTTATAAGTATAACATTATGTAGTATCACGTTATAGCGTATGACGCCATGTAGTATTACGTTATTACGAATATCGTAATATTGTGTTACTTTATGACGTATGACGTCATGTAGTATTATGTTATAACATATGCCGTCATGTAGTATTACGTTATAACATATGACGTCATGTAATATTACGATATAACGTACAGCGTTATATAGAATTACGATATAACGCACAACGTTATGTCGTATTACGTTATACCGTATGACGTTATATTGTGTTACTTTATGACGTATGACGTCATGTAGTATTACTTTATGACGTATGACGTCATGTAGTATTACTTTATGACGTATGACGTCATGTAGTATTACTTTATGACGTATGACGTCATGTAGTATTTCGTTATAACGTATGACGTTATGCAGTATTACGATATAACGTATGACGTTATGCGGTATTAGGTTATAACTTATGACGTTATGGAGTATTACGTTATAACGTATGACGTCATGTGGTATTACGTTATTACGAATAACGTTATATTATGTTACGTCATGTAGTATTACTTTATGACGTATGACGTCATGTAGTATTACTTTATGACGTATGACGTCATGTAGTATTACTTTATGACGTATGACGTCATGTAGTATTACTTTATGACGTATGACGTCATGTAGTATTTCGTTATAACGTATGACGTTATGCAGTATTACGATATAACGTATGACGTTATGCGGTATTAGGTTATAACGTATGACGTTATGGAGTATTACGTTATAACGTATGACGTCATGTGGTATTACGTTATTACGAATAACGTTATATTATGTTACGTCATGTAGTATTACTTTATGACGTATGACGTCATGTAGTATTACTTTATGACGTATGACGTCATGTAGTATTACTTTATGACGTATGACGTCATGTAGTATTACTTTATGACGTATGACGTCATGTAGTATTTCGTTATAACGTATGACGTTATGCAGTATTACGATATAACGTATGACGTTATGCAGTATTAGGTTATAACGTATGACGTCATGTAGTATTACTTTATGACGTATGACGTCATGTAGTATTACTTTATGACGTATGACGTCATGTAGTATTTCGTTTTAACGTACAACGTTATATAGAATTACGATATAACGCACAACGTTATGTCGTATTACGTTATAACTTATCATGTCATGTAGTATTACGTTATAACGTATGACGTTATGTAGTATTACGTTATTACGAATAACGTTATATTGTGTAACTTTATAACGTATGACCTTATGTTGTATTACGTTATAACGTATAAAGACATGTAGTATTACGTTATAACGTATGACGTCATGTGGTATTACGTTATTACGAATATCGTAATATTGTATTACTTTATGACGTATGACGTCATGTAGTATTACTATATGACGTATGACGTCATGTAGTATTACTATATGACGTATGACGTCATGTAGTATTACTATATGACGTATGTGTTATGTAGTATTACTATATGACGTATGACGTCATGTAGTATTAGGTTATAACGTATGAAGTTATGTATTATTACGATATAACGTATGACGTTAAGCAGTATTAGGTTATAACGTATGACGTTATGTAGTATTAGGTTATAACGTATGGCGTTATGTAGTATTACGATATAACGTATGACGTTATGCAGTACTACGTTATAACGTATGACGTTATGTAGTGTTACGTTATAATGTATGACGTTATGTAGCATTACGGTATTTCGAACAACGTTGTATTGTGTTACTTTATAACGTATGACGTTATGTAGTGTTACGTTATAACGTATGACGCCGTGTAGTATTACGTTATAAGTATAACATTATGTAGTATCACGTTATAGCGTATGACGCCATGTAGTATTACGTTATTACGAATATCGTAATATTGTGTTACTTTATGACGTATGACGTCATGTAGTATTATGTTATAACATATGCCGTCATGTAGTATTACGTTATAACATATGACGTCATGTAATATTACGATATAACGTACAGCGTTATATAGAATTACGATATAACGCACAACGTTATGTCGTATTACGTTATACCGTATGACGTTATATTGTGTTACTTTATGACGTATGACGTCATGTAGTATTACTTTATGACGTATGACGTCATGTAGTATTACTTTATGACGTATGACGTCATGTAGTATTACTTTATGACGTATGACGTCATGTAGTATTTCGTTATAACGTATGACGTTATGCAGTATTACGATATAACGTATGACGTTATGCGGTATTAGGTTATAACTTATGACGTTATGGAGTATTACGTTATAACGTATGACGTCATGTGGTATTACGTTATTACGAATAACGTTATATTATGTTACGTCATGTAGTATTACTTTATGACGTATGACGTCATGTAGTATTACTTTATGACGTATGACGTCATGTAGTATTACTTTATGACGTATGACGTCATGTAGTATTACTTTATGACGTATGACGTCATGTAGTATTACTTTATGACGTATGACGTCATGTAGTATTTCGTTATAACGTATGACGTTATGCAGTATTACGATATAACGTATGACGTTATGCAGTATTAGGTTATAACGTATGACGTCATGTAGTATTACTTTATGACGTATGACGTCATGTAGTATTACTTTATGACGTATGACGTCATGTAGTATTTCGTTTTAACGTACAACGTTATATAGAATTACGATATAACGCACAACGTTATGTCGTATTACGTTATAACTTATCATGTCATGTAGTATTACGTTATAACGTATGACGTTATGTAGTATTACGTTATTACGAATAACGTTATATTGTGTAACTTTATAACGTATGACCTTATGTTGTATTACGTTATAACGTATAAAGACATGTAGTATTACGTTATAACGTATGACGTCATGTGGTATTACGTTATTACGAATATCGTAATATTGTATTACTTTATGTCGTATGACGTCATGTAGTATTACTATATGACGTATGACGTTATGTAGTATTACGATATAACGTATGACGTCATGTAGTATTACTTTATGGCGTATGACGTCATGTAGTATTACTTTATGACGTATGACGTCATGTAGTATTACTTTATGACTTATGACGTCATGTAGTATTACTTTATGACGTATGACGTCATGTAGTATTACTTTATGACGTATGACGTCATGTAGTATTACTTTATGACGTATGACGTCATGTAGTATTTCGTTATAACGTATGACGTTATGCAGTATTACGATATAACGTATGACGTTATGCGGTATTAGGTTATAACGTATGACGTTATGGAGTATTACGTTATAACGTATGACGTCATGTGGTATTACGTTATTACGAATAACGTTATATTATGTTACGTCATGTAGTATTACTTTATGACGTATGACGTCATGTAGTATTACTTTATGACGTATGACGTCATGTAGTATTACTTTATGACGTATGACGTCATGTAGTATTACTTTATGACGTATGACGTCATGTAGTATTTCGTTATAACGTATGACGTTATGCAGTATTACGATATAACGTATGACGTTATGCAGTATTAGGTTATAACGTATGACGTCATGTAGTATTACTTTATGACGTATGACGTCATGTAGTATTACTTTATGACGTATGACGTCATGTAGTATTTCGTTTTAACGTACAACGTTATATAGAATTACGATATAACGCACAACGTTATGTCGTATTACGTTATAACTTATCATGTCATGTAGTATTACGTTATAACGTATGACGTTATGTAGTATTACGTTATTACGAATAACGTTATATTGTGTAACTTTATAACGTATGACCTTATGTTGTATTACGTTATAACGTATAAAGACATGTAGTATTACGTTATAACGTATGACGTCATGTGGTATTACGTTATTACGAATATCGTAATATTGTATTACTTTATGACGTATGACGTCATGTAGTATTACTATATGACGTATGACGTCATGTAGTATTACTATATGACGTATGACGTCATGTAGTATTACTATATGACGTATGACGTTATGTAGTATTACTATATGACGTATGACGTCATGTAGTATTAGGTTATAACGTATGAAGTTATGTATTATTACGATATAACGTATGACGTTAAGCAGTATTAGGTTATAACGTATGACGTTATGTAGTATTAGGTTATAACGTATGGCGTTATGTAGTATTACGATATAACGTATGACGTTATGCAGTACTACGTTATAACGTATGACGTTATGTAGTGTTACGTTATAATGTATGACGTTATGTAGCATTACGGTATTTCGAACAACGTTGTATTGTGTTACTTTATAACGTATGACGTTATGTAGTGTTACGTTATAACGTATGACGCCGTGTAGTATTACGTTATAAGTATAACATTATGTAGTATCACGTTATAGCGTATGACGCCATGTAGTATTACGTTATTACGAATATCGTAATATTGTGTTACTTTATGACGTATGACGTCATGTAGTATTATGTTATAACATATGCCGTCATGTAGTATTACGTTATAACATATGACGTCATGTAATATTACGATATAACGTACAGCGTTATATAGAATTACGATATAACGCACAACGTTATGTCGTATTACGTTATACCGTATGACGTTATATTGTGTTACTTTATGACGTATGACGTCATGTAGTATTACTTTATGACGTATGACGTCATGTAGTATTACTTTATGACGTATGACGTCATGTAGTATTACTTTATGACGTATGACGTCATGTAGTATTACTTTATGACGTATGACGTCATGTAGTATTACTTTATGACGTATGACGTCATGTAGTATTTCGTTATAACGTATGACGTTATCCAGTATTACGATATAACGTATGACGTTATGCAGTATTAGGTTATAACGTATGACGTCATGTAGTATTACTTTATGACGTATGACGTCATGTAGTATTACTTTATGACGTATGACGTCATGTAGTATTTCGTTTTAACGTACAACGTTATATAGAATTACGACATAACGCACAACGTTATGTCGTATTACGTTATAACTTATCATGTCATGTAGTATTACGTTATAACGTATGACGTTATGTAGTATTACGTTATTACGAATAACGTTATATTGTGTAACTTTATAACGTATGACCTTATGTTGTATTACGTTATAACGTATAAAGACATGTAGTATTACGTTATAACGTATGACGTCATGTGGTATTACGTTATTACGAATATCGTAATATTGTATTACTTTATGACGTATGACGTCATGTAGTATTACTATATGACGTATGACGTCATGTAGTATTACTATATGACGTATGACGTCATGTAGTATTACTATATGACGTATGACGTTATGTAGTATTACTATATGACGTATGACGTCATGTAGTATTAGGTTATAACGTATGAAGTTATGTATTATTACGATATAACGTATGACGTTAAGCAGTATTAGGTTATAACGTATGACGTTATGTAGTATTAGGTTATAACGTATGGCGTTAGGTAGTATTACGATATAACGTATGACGTTATGCAGTACTACGTTATAACGTATGACGTTATGTAGTGTTACGTTATAATGTATGACGTTATGTAGCATTACGGTATTTCGAACAACGTTGTATTGTGTTACTTTATAAGGTATGACGTTATGTAGTGTTACGTTATAACGTATGACGCCGTGTAGTATTACGTTATAAGTATAACATTATGTAGTATCACGTTATAGCGTATGACGCCATGTAGTATTACGTTATTACGAATATCGTAATATTGTGTTACTTTATGACGTATGACGTCATGTAGTATTATGTTATAACATATGCCGTCATGTAGTATTACGTTATAACATATGACGTCATGTAATATTACGATATAACGTACAGCGTTATATAGAATTACGATATAACGCACAACGTTATGTCGTATTACGTTATACCGTATGACGTTATATTGTGTTACTTTATGACGTATGACGTCATGTAGTATTACTTTATGACGTATGACGTCATGTAGTATTACTTTATGACGTATGACGTCATGTAGTATTACTTTATGACGTATGACGTCATGTAGTATTTCGTTATAACGTATGACGTTATGCAGTATTACGATATAACGTATGACGTTATGCGGTATTAGGTTATAACTTATGACGTTATGGAGTATTACGTTATAACGTATGACGTCATGTGGTATTACGTTATTACGAATAACGTTATATTATGTTACGTCATGTAGTATTACTTTATGACGTATGACGTCATGTAGTATTACTTTATGACGTATGACGTCATGTAGTATTACTTTATGACGTATGACGTCATGTAGTATTACTTTATGACGTATGACGTCATGTAGTATTTCGTTATAACGTATGACGTTATGCAGTATTACGATATAACGTATGACGTTATGCGGTATTAGGTTATAACGTATGACGTTATGGAGTATTACGTTATAACGTATGACGTCATGTGGTATTACGTTATTACGAATAACGTTATATTATGTTACGTCATGTAGTATTACTTTATGACGTATGACGTCATGTAGTATTACTTTATGACGTATGACGTCATGTAGTATTACTTTATGACGTATGACGTCATGTAGTATTACTTTATGACGTATGACGTCATGTAGTATTTCGTTATAACGTATGACGTTATGCAGTATTACGATATAACGTATGACGTTATGCAGTATTAGGTTATAACGTATGACGTCATGTAGTATTACTTTATGACGTATGACGTCATGTAGTATTACTTTATGACGTATGACGTCATGTAGTATTTCGTTTTAACGTACAACGTTATATAGAATTACGATATAACGCACAACGTTATGTCGTATTACGTTATAACTTATCATGTCATGTAGTATTACGTTATAACGTATGACGTTATGTAGTATTACGTTATTACGAATAACGTTATATTGTGTAACTTTATAACGTATGACCTTATGTTGTATTACGTTATAACGTATAAAGACATGTAGTATTACGTTATAACGTATGACGTCATGTGGTATTACGTTATTACGAATATCGTAATATTGTATTACTTTATGACGTATGACGTCATGTAGTATTACTATATGACGTATGACGTCATGTAGTATTACTATATGACGTATGACGTCATGTAGTATTACTATATGACGTATGACGTTATGTAGTATTACTATATGACGTATGACGTCATGTAGTATTAGGTTATAACGTATGAAGTTATGTATTATTACGATATAACGTATGACGTTAAGCAGTATTAGGTTATAACGTATGACGTTATGTAGTATTAGGTTATAACGTATGGCGTTATGTAGTATTACGATATAACGTATGACGTTATGCAGTACTACGTTATAACGTATGACGTTATGTAGTGTTACGTTATAATGTATGACGTTATGTAGCATTACGGTATTTCGAACAACGTTGTATTGTGTTACTTTATAACGTATGACGTTATGTAGTGTTACGTTATAACGTATGACGCCGTGTAGTATTACGTTATAAGTATAACATTATGTAGTATCACGTTATAGCGTATGACGCCATGTAGTATTACGTTATTACGAATATCGTAATATTGTGTTACTTTATGACGTATGACGTCATGTAGTATTATGTTATAACATATGCCGTCATGTAGTATTACGTTATAACATATGACGTCATGTAATATTACGATATAACGTACAGCGTTATATAGAATTACGATATAACGCACAACGTTATGTCGTATTACGTTATACCGTATGACGTTATATTGTGTTACTTTATGACGTATGACGTCATGTAGTATTACTTTATGACGTATGACGTCATGTAGTATTACTTTATGACGTATGACGTCAGGTAGTATTACTTTATGACGTATGACGTCATGTAGTATTACTTTATGACGTATGACGTCATGTAGTATTACTTTATGACGTATGACGTCAGGTAGTATTTCGTTATAACGTATGACGTTATGCAGTATTACGATATAACGTATGACGTTATGCAGTATTAGGTTATAACGTATGACGTCATGTAGTATTACTTTATGACGTATGACGTCATGTAGTATTACTTTATGACGTATGACGTCATGTAGTATTTCGTTTTAACGTACAACGTTATATAGAATTACGATATAACGCACAACGTTATGTCGTATTACGCTATAACTTATCATGTCATGTAGTATTACGTTATAACGTATGACGTTATGTAGTATTACGTTATTACGAATAACGTTATATTGTGTAACTTTATAACGTATGACCTTATGTTGTATTACGTTATAACGTATAAAGACATGTAGTATTACGTTATAACGTATGACGTCATGTGGTATTACGTTATTACGAATATCGTAATATTGTATTACTTTATGACGTATGACGTCATGTAGTATTACTATATGACGTATGACGTCATGTAGTATTACTATATGACGTATGACGTCATGTAGTATTACTATATGACGTATGACGTTATGTAGTATTACTATATGACGTATGACGTCATGTAGTATTAGGTTATAACGTATGAAGTTATGTATTATTACGATATAACGTATGACGTTAAGCAGTATTAGGTTATAACGTATGACGTTATGTAGTATTAGGTTATAACGTATGGCGTTATGTAGTATTACGATATAACGTATGACGTTATGCAGTACTACGTTATAACGTATGACGTTATGTAG
This sequence comes from Bombus terrestris, assembly GCF_910591885.1. Classification (NCBI taxonomy): domain Eukaryota; kingdom Metazoa; phylum Arthropoda; class Insecta; order Hymenoptera; family Apidae; genus Bombus; species Bombus terrestris. Next base: position 21,848 of record NW_025963556.1, read on the forward strand.
TGTTACGTTATAATGTATGACGTTATGTAGCATTACGGTATTTCGAACAACGTTGTATTGTGTTACTTTATAAGGTATGACGTTATGTAGTGTTACGTTATAACGTATGACGCCGTGTAGTATTACGTTATAAGTATAACATTATGTAGTATCACGTTATAGCGTATGACGCCATGTAGTATTACGTTATTACGAATATCGTAATATTGTGTTACTTTATGACGTATGACGTCATGTAGTATTATGTTATAACATATGCCGTCATGTAGTATTACGTTATAACATATGACGTCATGTAATATTACGATATAACGTACAGCGTTATATAGAATTACGATATAACGCACAACGTTATGTCGTATTACGTTATACCGTATGACGTTATATTGTGTTACTTTATGACGTATGACGTCATGTAGTATTACTTTATGACGTATGACGTCATGTAGTATTACTTTATGACGTATGACGTCATGTAGTATTACTTTATGACGTATGACGTCATGTAGTATTTGGTTATAACGTATGACGTTATGCAGTATTACGATATAACGTATGACGTTATGCGGTATTAGGTTATAACTTATGACGTTATGGAGTATTACGTTATAACGTATGACGTCATGTGGTATTACGTTATTACGAATAACGTTATATTATGTTACGTCATGTAGTATTACTTTATGACGTATGACGTCATGTAGTATTACTTTATGACGTATGACGTCATGTAGTATTACTTTATGACGTATGACGTCATGTAGTATTACTTTATGACGTATGACGTCATGTAGTATTACTTTATGACGTATGACGTCATGTAGTATTACTTTATGACGTATGACGTCATGTAGTATTTCGTTATAACGTATGACGTTATGCAGTATTACGATATAACGTATGACGTTATGCAGTATTAGGTTATAACGTATGACGTCATGTAGTATTACTTTATGACGTATGACGTCATGTAGTATTACTTTATGACGTATGACGTCATGTAGTATTTCGTTTTAACGTACAACGTTATATAGAATTACGATATAACGCACAACGTTATGTCGTATTACGTTATAACTTATCATGTCATGTAGTATTACGTTATAACGTATGACGTTATGTAGTATTACGTTATTACGAATAACGTTATATTGTGTAACTTTATAACGTATGACCTTATGTTGTATTACGTTATAACGTATAAAGACATGTAGTATTACGTTATAACGTATGACGTCATGTGGTATTACGTTATTACGAATATCGTAATATTGTATTACTTTATGACGTATGACGTCATGTAGTATTACTATATGACGTATGACGTCATGTAGTATTACTATATGACGTAAGACGTCATGTAGTATTACTATATGACGTATGACGTCATGTAGTATTAGGTTATAACGTATGAAGTTATGTATTATTACGATATAACGTATGACGTTAAGCAGCATTAGGTTATAACGTATGACGTTATGTAGTATTAGGTTATAACGTATGGCGTTATGTAGTATTACGATATAACGTATGACGTTATGCAGTACTACGTTATAACGTATGACGTTATGTAGTGTTACGTTATAATGTATGACGTTATGTAGCATTACGGTATTTCGAACAACGTTGTATTGTGTTACTTTATAACGTATGACGTTATGTAGTGTTACGTTATAACGTATGACGCCGTGTAGTATTACGTTATAAGTATAACATTATGTAGTATCACGTTATAGCGTATGACGTCATGTAGTATTACGTTATTACGAATATCGTAATATTGTGTTACTTTATGACGTATGACGTCATGTAATATTGCTTTATGACGTATGACGTCATGTAGTATTTCCTTATAACGTATGACGTTATGTAGTATTACGATATAACGTATGACGTCATGTAGTATTACTTTATGACGTATGACGTCATGTAGTATTACTTTATGACGTATCACGTCATGTAGTATTACTTTATGACTTATGACGTCATGTAGTATTACTTTATGACGTATGACGTCATGTAGTATTACTTTATGACGTATGACGTCATGTAGTATTACTTTATGACGTATGACGTCATGTAGTATTTCGTTATAACGTATGACGTTATGCAGTATTACGATATAACGTATGACGTTATGCGGTATTAGGTTATAACGTATGACGTTATGGAGTATTACGTTATAACGTATGACGTCATGTGGTATTACGTTATTACGAATAACGTTATATTATGCTACGTCATGTAGTATTACTTTATGTCGTATGACGTCATGTAGTATTACTTTATGACGTATGACGTCATGTAGTATTACTTTATGACGTATGACGTCATGTAGTATTTCGTTATAACGTATGACGTTATGCAGTATTACGATATAACGTATGACGTTATGCAGTATTAGGTTATAACGTATGACGTCATGTAGTATTACTTTATGACGTATGACGTCATGTAGTATTACTTTATGACGTATGACGTCATGTAGTATTTCGTTTTAACGTACAACGTTATATAGAATTACGATATAACGCACAACGTTATGTCGTATTACGTTATAACTTATCATGTCATGTAGTATTACGTTATAACGTATGACGTTATGTAGTATTACGTTATTACGAATAACGTTATATTGTGTAACTTTATAACGTATGACCTTATGTTGTATTACGTTATAACGTATAAAGACATGTAGTATTACGTTATAACGTATGACGTCATGTGGTATTACGTTATTACGAATATCGTAATATTGTATTACTTTATGACGTATGACGTCATGTAGTATTACTATATGACGTATGACGTCATGTAGTATTACTATATGACGTATGACGTCATGTAGTATTACTATATGACGTATGACGTCATGTAGTATTACTATATGACGTATGACGTTATGTAGTATTACTATATGACGTATGACGTCATGTAGTATTAGGTTATAACGTATGAAGTTATGTATTATTAGGTTATAACGTATGGCGTTATGTAGTATTACGATATAACGTATGACGTTATGCAGTACTACGTTATAACGTATGACGTTATGTAGTGTTACGTTATAATGTATGACGTTATGTAGCATTACGGTATTTCGAACAACGTTGTATTGTGTTACTTTATAACGTATGACGTTATGTAGTGTTACGTTATAACGTATGACGCCGTGTAGTATTACGTTATAAGTATAACATTATGTAGTATCACGTTATAGCGTATGACGCCATGTAGTATTACGTTATTACGAATATCGTAATATTGTGTTACTTTATGACGTATGACGTCATGTAGTATTATGTTATAACATATGCCGTCATGTAGTATTACGTTATAACATATGACGTCATGTAATATTACGATATAACGTACAGCGTTATATAGAATTACGATATAACGCACAACGTTATGTCGTATTACGTTATACCGTATGACGTTATATTGTGTTACTTTATGACGTATGACGTCATGTAGTATTACTTTATGACGTATGACGTCATGTAGTATTACTTTATGACGTATGACGTCATGTAGTATTACTTTATGACGTATGACGTCATGTAGTATTTCGTTATAACGTATGACGTTATGCAGTATTACGATATAACGTATGACGTTATGCGGTATTAGGTTATAACTTATGACGTTATGGAGTATTACGTTATAACGTATGACGTCATGTGGTATTACGTTATTACGAATAACGTTATATTATGTTACGTCATGTAGTATTACTTTATGACGTATGACGTCATGTAGTATTACTTTATGACGTATGACGTCATGTAGTATTACTTTATGACGTATGACGTCATGTAGTATTACTTTATGACGTATGACGTCATGTAGTATTACTTTATGACGTATGACGTCATGTAGTATTTCGTTATAACGTATGACGTTATGCAGTATTACGATATAACGTATGACGTTATGCAGTATTAGGTTATAACGTATGACGTCATGTAGTATTACTTTATGACGTATGACGTCATGTAGTATTACTTTATGACGTATGACGTCATGTAGTATTTCGTTTTAACGTACAACGTTATATAGAATTACGATATAACGCACAACGTTATGTCGTATTACGTTATAACTTATCATGTCATGTAGCATTACGTTATAACGTATGACGTTATGTAGTATTACGTTATTACGAATAACGTTATATTGTGTAACTTTATAACGTATGACCTTATGTTGTATTACGTTATAACGTATAAAGACATGTAGTATTACGTTATAACGTATGACGTCATGTGGTATTACGTTATTACGAATATCGTAATATTGTATTACTTTATGACGTATGACGTCATGTAGTATTACTATATGACGTATGACGTCATGTAGTATTACTATATGACGTATGACGTCATGTAGTATTACTATATGACGTATGACGTCATGTAGTATTAGGTTATAACGTATGAAGTTATGTATTATTACGATATAACGTATGACGTTAAGCAGCATTAGGTTATAACGTATGACGTTATGTAGTATTAGGTTATAACGTATGGCGTTATGTAGTATTACGATATAACGTATGACGTTATGCAGTACTACGATATAACGTATGACGTTATGTAGTGTTACGTTATAATGTATGACGTTATGTAGCATTACGGTATTTCGAACAACGTTGTATTGTGTTACTTTATAACGTATGACGTTATGTAGTGTTACGTTATAACGTATGACGCCGTGTAGTATTACGTTATAAGTATAACATTATGTAGTATCACGTTATAGCGTATGACGTCATGTAGTATTACTTTATGACGTATGACGTCATGTAGTATTACTTTATGACGTATGACGTCATGTAGTATTACTTTATGACGTATGACGTCATGTAGTATTTCGTTATAACGTATGACGTTATGCAGTATTACGATATAACGTATGACGTTATGCAGTATTAGGTTATAACGTATGACGTCATGTAGTATTACTTTATGACGTATGACGTCATGTAGTATTACTTTATGACGTATGACGTCATGTAGTATTTCGTTTTAACGTACAACGTTATATAGAATTACGATATAACGCACAACGTTATGTCGTATTACGTTATAACTTATCATGTCATGTAGTATTACGTTATAACGTATGACGTTATGTAGTATTACGTTATTACGAATAACGTTATATTGTGTAACTTTATAACGTATGACCTTATGTTGTATTACGTTATAACGTATAAAGACATGTAGTATTACGTTATAACGTATGACGTCATGTGGTATTACGTTATTACGAATATCGTAATATTGTATTACTTTATGACGTATGACGTCATGTAGTATTACTATATGACGTATGACGTCATGTAGTATTACTATATGACGTATGACGTCATGTATTATTACTATATGACGTATGACGTCATGTAGTATTAGGTTATAACGTATGAAGTTATGTATTATTACGATATAACGTATGACGTTAAGCAGCATTAGGTTATAACGTATGACGTTATGTAGTATTAGGTTATAACGTATGGCGTTATGTAGTATTACGATATAACGTATGACGTTATGCAGTACTACGTTATAACGTATGACGTTATGTAGTGTTACGTTATAATGTATGACGTTATGTAGCATTACGGTATTTCGAACAACGTTGTATTGTGTTACTTTATAACGTATGACGTTATGTAGTGTTACGTTATAACGTATGACGCCGTGTAGTATTACGTTATAAGTATAACATTATGTAGTATCACGTTATAGCGTATGACGTCATGTAGTATTACGTTATTACGAATATCGTAATATTGTGTTACTTTATGACGTATGACGTCATGTAATATTGCTTTATGACGTATGACGTCATGTAGTATTACTTTATGACGTATGACGTCATGTAGTATTTCGTTATAACGTATGACGTTATGCAGTATTACGATATAACGTATGACGTTATGCGGTATTAGGTTATAACTTATGACGTTATGGAGTATTACGTTATAACGTATGACGTCATGTGGTATTACGTTATTACGAATAACGTTATATTATGTTACGTCATGTAGTATTACTTTATGACGTATGACGTCATGTAGTATTACTTTATGACGTATGACGTCATGTAGTATTATGTTATAACATATGCCGTCATGTAGTATTACGTTATAACATATGACGTCATGTAATATTACGATATAACGTACAGCGTTATATAGAATTACGATATAACGCACAACGTTATGTCGTATTACGTTATACCGTATGACGTTATATTGTGTTACTTTATGACATATGACGTCATGTAGTATTACTTTATGACGTATGACGTCATGTAGTATTACTTTATGACGTATGACGTCATGTAGTATTACTTTATGACGTATGACGTCATGTAGTATTACTTTATGACGTATGACGTCATGTAGTATTTCGTTATAACGTATGACGTTATGCAGTATTACGATATAACGTATGACGTTATGCGGTATTAGGTTATAACTTATGACGTTATGGAGTATTACGTTATAACGTATGACGTCATGTGGTATTACGTTATTACGAATAACGTTATATTATGTTACGTCATGTAGTATTACTTTATGACGTATGACGTCATGTAGTATTACTTTATGACGTATGACGTCATGTAGTATTACTTTATGACGTATGACGTCATGTAGTATTACTTTATGACGTATGACGTCATGTAGTATTACTTTATGACGTATGACGTCATGTAGTATTACTTTATGACGTATGACGTCATGTAGTATTACTTTATGACGTATGACGTCATGTAGTATTTCGTTATAACGTATGACGTTATGCAGTATTACGATATAACGTATGACGTTATGCGGTATTAGGTTATAACTTATGACGTTATGGAGTATTACGTTATAACGTATGACGTCATGTGGTATTACGTTATTACGAATAACGTTATATTATGTTACGTCATGTAGTATTACTTTATGACGTATGACGTCATGTAGTATTACTTTATGACGTATGACGTCATGTAGTATTACTTTATGACGTATGACGTCATGTAGTATTACTTTATGACGTATGACGTCATGTAGTATTACTTTATGACGTATGACGTCATGTAGTATTTCGTTATAACGTATGACGTTATGCAGTATTACGATATAACGTATGACGTTATGCAGTATTAGGTTATAACGTATGACGTCATGTAGTATTACTTTATGACGTATGACGTCATGTAGTATTACTTTATGACGTATGACGTCATGTAGTATTTCGTTTTAACGTACAACGTTATATAGTATTACGATATAACGCACAACGTTATGTCGTATTACGTTATAACTTATCATGTCATGTAGTATTACGTTATAACGTATGACGTTATGTAGTATTACGTTATTACGAATAACGTTATATTGTGTAACTTTATAACGTATGACCTTATGTTGTATTACGTTATAACGTATAAAGACATGTAGTATTACGTTATAACGTATGACGTCATGTGGTATTACGTTATTACGAATATCGTAATATTGTATTACTTTATGACGTATGACGTCATGTAGTATTACTATATGACGTATGACATCATGTAGTATTACTATATGACGTATGACGTCATGTAGTATTACTATATGACGTATGACGTTATGTAGTATTACTATATGACGTATGACGTCATGTAGTATTACTATATGACGTATGACGTTATGTAGTATTACTATATGACGTATGACGTCATGTAGTATTAGGTTATAACGTATGAAGTTATGTATTATTACGATATAACGTATGACGTTAAGCAGTATTAGGTTATAACGTATGACGTTATGTAGTATTAGGTTATAACGTATGCCGTTATGTAGTATTACGATATAACGTATGACGTTATGCAGTACTACGTTATAACGTATGACGTTATGTAGTGTTACGTTATAACGTATGACGCCGTGTAGTATTACGTTATAAGTATAACATTATGTAGTATCACGTTATAGCGTATGACGCCATGTAGTATTACGTTATTACGAATATCGTAATATTGTGTTACTTTATGACGTATGACGTCATGTAGTATTATGTTATAACATATGCCGTCATGTAGTATTACGTTATAACATATGACGTCATGTAATATTACGATATAACGTACAGCGTTATATAGAATTACGATATAACGCACAACGTTATGTCGTATTACGTTATACCGTATGACGTTATATTGTGTTACTTTATGACGTATGACGTCATGTAGTATTACTTTATGACGTATGACGTCATGTAGTATTACTTTATGACGTATGACGTCATGTAGTATTACTTTATGACGTATGACGTCATGTAGTATTACTTTATGACGTATGACGTCATGTAGTATTACTTTATGACGTATGACGTCATGTAGTATTACTTTATGACGTATGACGTCATGTAGTATTACTTTATGACGTATGACGTCATGTAGTATTTCGTTATAACGTATGACGTTATGCAGTATTACGATATAACGTATGACGTTATGCGGTATTAGGTTATAACTTATGACGTTATGGAGTATTACGTTATAACGTATGACGTCATGTGGTATTACGTTATTACGAATAACGTTATATTATGTTACGTCATGTAGTATTACTTTATGACGTATGACGTCATGTAGTATTACTTTATGACGTATGACGTCATGTAGTATTACTTTATGACGTATGACGTCATGTAGTATTACTTTATGACGTATGACGTCATGTAGTATTACTTTATGACGTATTACGTCATGTAGTATTACTTTATGACGTATGACGTCATGTAGTATTTCGTTATAACGTATGACGTTATGCAGTATTACGATATAACGTATGACGTTATGCAGTATTAGGTTATAACGTATGACGTCATGTAGTATTACTTTATGACGTATGACGTCATGTAGTATTACTTTATGACGTATGACGTCATGTAGTATTTCGTTTTAACGTACAACGTTATATAGAATTACGATATAACGCACAACGTTATGTCGTATTACGTTATAACTTATCATGTCATGTAGTATTACGTTATAACGTATGACGTTATGTAGTATTACGTTATTACGAATAACGTTATATTGTGTAACTTTATAACGTATGACCTTATGTTGTATTACGTTATAACGTATAAAGACATGTAGTATTACGTTATAACGTATGACGTCATGTGGTATTACGTTATTACGAATATCGTAATATTGTATTACTTTATGTCGTATGACGTCATGTAGTATTACTATATGACGTATGACGTTATGTAGTATTACGATATAACGTATGACGTCATGTAGTATTACTTTATGGCGTATGACGTCATGTGGTATTACTTTATGACGTATGACGTCATGTAGTATTACTTTATGACTTATGACGTCATGTAGTATTACTTTATGACGTATGACGTCATGTAGTATTACTTTATGACGTATGACGTCATGTAGTATTACTTTATGACGTATGACGTCATGTAGTATTTCGTTATAACGTATGACGTTATGCAGTATTACGATATAACGTATGACGTTATGCGGTATTAGGTTATAACGTATGACGTTATGGAGTATTACGTTATAACGTATGACGTCATGTGGTATTACGTTATTACGAATAACGTTATATTACGCTACGTCATGTAGTATTACTTTATGACGTATGACGTCATGTAGTATTACTTTATGACGTATGACGTCATGTAGTATTACTTTATGACGTATGACGTCATGTAGTATTACTTTATGACGTATGACGTCATGTAGTATTACTTTATGACGTATGACGTCATGTAGTATTTCGTTATAACGTATGACGTTATGCAGTATTACGATATAACGTATGACGTTATGCAGTATTAGGTTATAACGTATGACGTCATGTAGTATTACTTTATGACGTATGACGTCATGTAGTATTACTTTATGACGTATGACGTCATGTAGTATTTCGTTTTAACGTACAACGTTATATAGAATTACGATATAACGCACAACGTTATGTCGTATTACGTTATAACTTATCATGTCATGTAGTATTACGTTATAACGTATGACGTTATGTAGTATTACGTTATTACGAATAACGTTATATTGTGTAACTTTATAACGTATGACCTTATGTTGTATTACGTTATAACGTATAAAGACATGTAGTATTACGTTATAACGTATGACGTCATGTGGTATTACGTTATTACGAATATCGTAATATTGTATTACTTTATGACGTATGACGTCATGTAGTATTACTATATGACGTATGACGTCATGTAGTATTACTATATGACGTATGACGTCATGTAGTATTACTATATGACGTATGACGTTATGTAGTATTACTATATGACGTATGACGTCATGTAGTATTAGGTTATAACGTATGAAGTTATGTATTATTACGATATAACGTATGACGTTAAGCAGTATTAGGTTATAACGTATGACGTTATGTAGTATTAGGTTATAACGTATGGCGTTATGTAGTATTACGATATAACGTATGACGTTATGCAGTACTACGTTATAACGTATGACGTTATGTAGTGTTACGTTATAATGTATGACGTTATGTAGCATTACGGTATTTCGAACAACGTTGTATTGTGTTACTTTATAACGTATGACGTTATGTAGTGTTACGTTATAACGTATGACGCCGTGTAGTATTACGTTATAAGTATAACATTATGTAGTATCACGTTATAGCGTATGACGCCATGTAGTATTACGTTATTACGAATATCGTAATATTGTGTTACTTTATGACGTATGACGTCATGTAGTATTATGTTATAACATATGCCGTCATGTAGTATTACGTTATAACATATGACGTCATGTAATATTACGATATAACGTACAGCGTTATATAGAATTACGATATAACGCACAACGTTATGTCGTATTACGTTATACCGTATGACGTTATATTGTGTTACTTTATGACGTATGACGTCATGTAGTATTACTTTATGACGTATGACGTCATGTAGTATTACTTTATGACGTATGACGTCATGTAGTATTACTTTATGACGTATGACGTCATGTAGTATTACTTTATGACGTATGACGTCATGTAGTATTTCGTTATAACGTATGACGTTATGCAGTATTACGATATAACGTATGACGTTATGCGGTATTAGGTTATAACTTATGACGTTATGGAGTATTACGTTATAACGTATGACGTCATGTGGTATTACGTTATTACGAATAACGTTATATTATGTTACGTCATGTAGTATTACTTTATGACTTATGACGTCATGTAGTATTACTTTATGACGTATGACGTCATGTAGTATTACTTTATGACGTATGACGTCATGTAGTATTACTTTATGACGTATGACGTCATGTAGTATTACTTTATGACGTATGACGTCATGTAGTATTTCGTTATAACGTATGACGTTATGCAGTATTACGATATAACGTATGACGTCATGTGGTATTACGTTATTACGAATAACGTTATATTATGTTACGTCATGTAGTATTACTTTATGACGTATGACGTCATGTAGTATTACTTTATGACGTATGACGTCATGTAGTATTACTTTATGACGTATGACGTCATGTAGTATTTCGTTTTAACGTACAACGTTATATAGAATTACGATATAACGCACAACGTTATGTCGTATTACGTTATAACTTATCATGTCATGTAGTATTACGTTATAACGTATGACTTTATGTAGTATTACGTTATTACGAATAACGTTATATTGTGTAACTTTATAACGTATGACCTTATGTTGTATTACGTTATAACGTATAAAGACATGTAGTATTACGTTATAACGTATGACGTCATGTGGTATTACGTTATTACGAATATCGTAATATTGTATTACTTTATGACGTATGACGTCATGTAGTATTACTATATGACGTATGACGTCATGTAGTATTACTATATGACGTATGACGTCATGTAGTATTAGGTTATAACGTATGAAGTTATGTATTATTACGATATAACGTATGACGTTAAGCAGTATTAGGTTATAACGTATGACGTTATGTAGTATTAGGTTATAACGTATGGCGTTATGTAGTATTACGATATAACGTATGACGTTATGCAGTACTACGTTATAACGTATGACGTTATGTAGTGTTACGTTATAATGTATGACGTTATGTAGCATTACGGTATTTCGAACAACGTTGTATTGTGTTACTTTATAACGTATGACGTTATGTAGTGTTACGTTATAACGTATGACGCCGTGTAGTATTACGTTATAAGTATAACATTATGTAGTATCACGTTATAGCGTATGACGTCATGTAGTATTACGTTATTACGAATATCGTAATATTGTGTTACTTTATGACGTATGACGTCATGTAATATTGCTTTATGACGTATGACGTCATGTAGTATTTCCTTATAACGTATGACGTTATGTAGTATTACGATATAACGTATGACGTTATGCAGTACTACGTTATAACGTATGACTTTATGTAGTGTTACGTTATAACGTATGACGTTATGTATTAGTACGATATAACGTATGACGTTATGCAGTATGAGGTTATAACGTATGACGTCATGTAGTTTTGCGTTATAACGTATGACGTCATGTAGTATTAGGTTATAACGTATGCCGTCATGTAGTATTACGTTATAACATATGACGTCATGTAGTAATACGATATAACGTACAACGTTATATAGAATTACGATATAACGCACAACGTTATGTCGTATTACGTTATAACGTATCATGTCATGTAGTATTACATTATTACGAATAACGTTATATTGTGTTACCTTATAACGTGTGACCTTTTGTTGTATTACGTTATAACGTATAAAGGCATGTAGTATTACGTTGTAACGTATGACGTCATGTAGTATTACTTTATGACGTATGACGTCATGTAGTATTATGTTATAACATATGCCGTCATGTAGTATTACGTTATAACATATGACGTCATGTAATATTACGATATAACGTACAGCGTTATATAGAATTACGATATAACGCACAACGTTATGTCGTATTACGTTATACCGTATGACGTTATATTGTGTTACTTTATGACGTATGACGTCATGTAGTATTACTTTATGACGTATGCCGTCATGTAGTATTACGTTATAACATATGACGTCATGTAGTAATACGATATAACGTACAACGTTATATAGAATTACGATATAACGCACAACGTTATGTCGTATTACGTTATAACGTATCATGTCATGTAGTATTACGTTATAACGAATGACGTTATGGAGTATTACGTTATAACGTATGACGCCATGTGGTATTACGTTATTACGAATAACGTTATATTATGTTACTTTATGACATATGACGTCATGTAGTTTTACTTTATGACGTATGACGTCATGTAGGATCACTTTATGACGTATGACGTCATGTAGTATTACTTTATGACGTATGACGTCATGTAGTATTACTTTATGACGTATGACGTCATGTAGTATTACTTTATGACGTATGACGTCATGTAGTATTACTTTGTGACGTATGACGTCATGTAGTATTACTTTATGACGTATGACGTCATGTAGTATTACTTTATGACGTATGACGTCATGTAGTATTACTTTATGACGTATGACGTCATGTAGTATTTCGTTATAACGTATGACGTTATGCAGTATTACGATATAACGTATGACGTTATGCAGTATTAGGTTATAACGTATGACGTCATGTAGTATTACTTTATGACGTATGACGTCATGTAATATTGCTTTATGACGTATGACGTCATGTAGTATTTCCTTATAACGTATGACGTTATGTAGTATTACGATATAACGTATGACGTTATGCAGTACTAGGTTATAACGTATGACGTTATGTAGTGTTACGTTATAACGTATGACGTTATGTATTAGTACGATATAACGTATGACGTTATGCAGTATGAGGTTATAACGTATGACGTCATGTAGTTTTGCGTTATAACGTATGACGTCATGTAGTATTAGGTTATAACGTATGCCGTCATGTAGTATTACGTTATAACAAATGACGTCATGTAGTAATACGATATAACGTACAACGTTATATAGAATTACGATATAACGCACAACGTTATGTCGTATTACGTTATAACGTATCATGTCATGTAGTATTACGTTATTACGAATAACGTTATATTGTGTTACCTTATAACGTGTGACCTTTTGTTGTATTACGTTATAACGTATAAAGACATGTAGTATTACGTTGTAACGAATGACGTCATGTAGTATTACTTTATGACGTATGACGTCATGTAGTATTATGTTATAACATATGCCGTCATGTAGTATTACGTTATAACATATGACGTCATGTAATATTACGATATAACGTACAGCGTTATATAGAATTACGATATAACGCACAACGTTATGTCGTATTACGTTATACCGTATGACGTTATATTGTGTTACTTTATGACGTATGACGTCATGTAGTATTACTTTATGACGTATGACGTCATGTAGTATTATGTTATAACATATGCCGTCATGTAGTATTACGTTATAACATATGACGTCATGTAATATTACGATATAACGTACAGCGTTATATAGAATTACGATATAACGCACAACGTTATGTCGTATTACGTTATACCGTATGACGTTATATTGTGTTACTTTATGACATATGACGTCATGTAGTATTACTTTATGACGTATGACGTCATGTAGTATTACTTTATGACGTATGACGTCATGTAGTATTACTTTATGACGTATGACGTCATGTAGTATTACTTTATGACGTATGACGTCATGTAGTATTTCGTTATAACGTATGACGTTATGCAGTATTACGATATAACGTATGACGTTATGCGGTATTAGGTTATAACTTATGACGTTATGGAGTATTACGTTATAACGTATGACGTCATGTGGTATTACGTTATTACGAATAACGTTATATTATGTTACGTCATGTAGCATTACTTTATGACGTATGACGTCATGTAGTATTACTTTATGACGTATGACGTCATGTAGTATTACTTTATGACGTATGACGTCATGTAGTATTACTTTATGACGTATGACGTCATGTAGTATTACTTTATGACGTATGACGTCATGTAGTATTACTTTATGACGTATGACGTCATGTAGTATTACTTTATGACGTATGACGTCATGTAGTATTACTTTATGACGTATGACGTCATGTAGTATTTCGTTATAACGTATGACGTTATGCAGTATTACGATATAACGTATGACGTTATGCAGTATTAGGTTATAACGTATGACGTCATGTAGTATTACTTTATGACGTATGACGTCATGTAGTATTTCGTATTAACGTACAACGTTATATAGAATTACGATATAACGCACAACGTTATGTCGTATTACGTTATAACTTATCATGTCATGTAGTATTACGTTATAACGTATGACGTTATGTAGTATTACGTTATTACGAATAACGTTATATTGTGTAACTTTATAACGTATGACCTTATGTTGTATTACGTTATAACGTATAAAGACATGTAGTATTACGTTATAACGTATGACGTCATGTGGTATTACGTTATTACGAATATCGTAATATTGTATTACTTTATGTCGTATGACGTCATGTAGTATTACTATATGACGTATGACGTTATGTAGTATTACGATATAACGTATGACGTCATGTAGTATTACTTTATGGCGTATGACGTCATGTTGTATTACTTTATGACGTATGACGTCATGTAGTATTACTTTATGACTTATGACGTCATGTAGTATTACTTTATGACGTATGACGTCATGTAGTATTACTTTATGACGTATGACGTCATGTAGTATTACTTTATGACGTATGACGTCATGTAGTATTACTTTATGACGTATGACGTCATGTAGTATTTCGTTATAACGTATGACGTTATGCAGTATTACGATATAACGTATGACGTTATGCGGTATTAGGTTATAACGTATGACGTTATGGAGTATTACGTTATAACGTATGACGTCATGTGGTATTACGTTATTACGAATAACGTTATATTATGTTACGTCATGTAGTATTACTTTATGACGTATGACGTCATGTAGTATTACTTTATGACGAATAACGTTATATTGTGTAACTTTATAACGTATGACCTTATGTTGTATTACGTTATAACGTATAAAGACATGTAGTATTACGTTATAACGTATGACGTCATGTGGTATTACGTTATTACGAATATCGTAATATTGTATTACTTTATGACGTATGACGTCATGTAGTATTACTACATGACGTATGACGTCATGTAGTATTACTTTATGACGTATGACGTCATGTAGTATTTCGTTTTAACGTACAACGTTATATAGAATTACGATATAACGCACAACGTTATGTCGTATTACGTTATAACTTATCATGTCATGTAGTATTACGTTATAACGTATGACGTTATGTAGTATTACGTTATTACGAATAACGTTATATTGTGTAACTTTATAACGTATGACCTTATGTTGTATTACGTTATAACGTATAAAGACATGTAGTATTACGTTATAACGTATGACGTCATGTGGTATTACGTTATTACGAATATCGTAATATTGTATTACTTTATGACGTATGACGTCATGTAGTATTACTATATGACGTATGACGTCATGTAGTATTACTATATGACGTATGACGTCATGTAGTATTACTATATGACGTATGACGTTATGTAGTATTACTATATGACGTATGACGTCATGTAGTATTAGGTTATAACGTATGAAGTTATGTATTATTACGATATAACGTATGACGTTAAGCAGTATTAGGTTATAACGTATGACGTTATGTAGTATTAGGTTATAACGTATGGCGTTATGTAGTATTACGATATAACGTATGACGTTATGCAGTACTACGTTATAACGTATGACGTTATGTAGTGTTACGTTATAATGTATGACGTTATGTAGCATTACGGTATTTCGAACAACGTTGTATTGTGTTACTTTATAACGTATGACGTTATGTAGTGTTACGTTATAACGTATGACGCCGTGTAGTATTACGTTATAAGTATAACATTATGTAGTATCACGTTATAGCGTATGACGCCATGTAGTATTACGTTATTACGAATATCGTAATATTGTGTTACTTTATGACGTATGACGTCATGTAGTATTATGTTATAACATATGCCGTCATGTAGTATTACGTTATAACATATGACGTCATGTAATATTACGATATAACGTACAGCGTTATATAGAATTACGATATAACGCACAACGTTATGTCGTATTACGTTATACCGTATGACGTTATATTGTGTTACTTTATGACGTATGACGTCATGTAGTATTACTTTATGACGTATGACGTCATGTAGTATTACTTTATGACGTATGACGTCATGTAGTATTACTTTATGACGTATGACGTCATGTAGTATTTCGTTATAACGTATGACGTTATGCAGTATTACGATATAACGTATGACGTTATGCGGTATTAGGTTATAACTTATGACGTTATGGAGTATTACGTTATAACGTATGACGTCATGCGGTATTACGTTATTACGAATAACGTTATATTATGTTACGTCATGTAGTATTACTTTATGACGTATGACGTCATGTAGTATTACTATATGACGTATGACGTCATGTAGTATTACTATATGACGTATGACGTCATGTAGTATTAGGTTATAACGTATGAAGTTATGTATTATTACGATATAACGTATGACGTTAAGCAGTATTAGGTTATAACGTATGACGTTATGTAGTATTAGGTTATAACGTATGGCGTTATGTAGTATTACGATATAACGTATGACGTTATGCAGTACTACGTTATAACGTATGACGTTATGTAGTGTTACGTTATAATGTATGACGTTATGTAGCATTACGGTATTTCGAACAACGTTGTATTGTGTTACTTTATAACGTATGACGTTATGTAGTGTTACGTTATAACGTATGACGCCGTGTAGTATTACGTTATAAGTATAACATTATGTAGTATCACGTTATAGCGTATGACGTCATGTAGTATTACGTTATTACGAATATCGTAATATTGTGTTACTTTATGACGTATGACGTCATGTAATATTGCTTTATGACGTATGACGTCATGTAGTATTTCCTTATAACGTATGACGTTATGTAGTATTACGATATAACGTATGACGTTATGCAGTACTACGTTATAACGTATGACTTTATGTAGTGTTACGTTATAACGTATGACGTTATGTATTAGTACGATATAACGTATGACGTTATGCAGTATGAGGTTATAACGTATGACGTCATGTAGTTTTGCGTTATAACGTATGACGTCATGTAGTATTAGGTTATAACGTATGCCGTCATGTAGTATTACGTTATAACATATGACGTCATGTAGTAATACGATATAACGTACAACGTTATATAGAATTACGATATAACGCACAACGTTATGTCGTATTACGTTATAACGTATCATGTCATGTAGTATTACGTTATTACGAATAACGTTATATTGTGTTACCTTATAACGTGTGACCTTTTGTTGTATTACGTTATAACGTATAAAGGCATGTAGTATTACGTTGTAACGTATGACGTCATGTAGTATTACTTTATGACGTATGACGTCATGTAGTATTATGTTATAACATATGCCGTCATGTAGTATTACGTTATAACATATGACGTCATGTAATATTACGATATAACGTACAGCGTTATATAGAATTACGATATAACGCACAACGTTATGTCGTATTACGTTATACCGTATGACGTTATATTGTGTTACTTTATGACGTATGACGTCATGTAGTATTACTTTATGACGTATGCCGTCATGTAGTATTACGTTATAACATATGACGTCATGTAGTAATACGATATAACGTACAACGTTATATAGAATTACGATATAACGCACAACGTTATGTCGTATTACGTTATAACGTATCATGTCATGTAGTATTACGTTATAACGAATGACGTTATGGAGTATTACGTTATAACGTATGACGCCATGTGGTATTACGTTATTACGAATAACGTTATATTATGTTACTTTATGACATATGACGTCATGTAGTTTTACTTTATGACGTATGACGTCATGTAGTATCACTTTATGACGTATGACGTCATGTAGTATTACTTTATGACGTATGACGTCATGTAGTATTACTTTATGACGTATGACGTCATGTAGTATTTCGTTATAACGTATGACGTTATGCAGTATTACGATATAACGTATGACGTTATGCGGTATTAGGTTATAACTTATGACGTTATGGAGTATTACGTTATAACGTATGACGTCATGTGGTATTACGTTATTACGAATAACGTTATATTATGTTACGTCATGTAGTATTACTTTATGACGTATGACGTCATGTAGTATTACTTTATGACGTATGACGTCATGTAGTATTACTTTATGACGTATGACGTCATGTAGTATTACTTTGTGACGTATGACGTCATGTAGTATTACTTTATGACGTATGACGTCATGTAGTATTACTTTATGACGTATGACGTCATGTAGTATTACTTTATGACGTATGACGTCATGTAGTATTTCGTTATAACGTATGACGTTATGCAGTATTACGATATAACGTATGACGTTATGCAGTATTAGGTTATAACGTATGACGTCATGTAGTATTACTTTATGACGTATGACGTCATGTGGTATTACGTTATTACGAATAACGTTATATTATGTTACGTCATGTAGTATTACTTTATGACGTATGACGTCATGTAGTATTACTTTATGACGTATGACGTCATGTAGTATTACTTTATGACGTATGACGTCATGTAGTATTACTTTGTGACGTATGACGTCATGTAGTATTACTTTATGACGTATGACGTCATGTAGTATTACTTTATGACGTATGACGTCATGTAGTATTACTTTATGACGTATGACGTCATGTAGTATTACTTTATGACGTATGACGTCATGTAGTATTTCGTTATAACGTATGACGTTATGCAGTATTACGATATAACGTATGACGTTATGCAGTATTAGGTTATAACGTATGACGTCATGTAGTATTACTTTATGACGTATGACGTCATGTAATATTGCTTTATGACGTATGACGTCATGTAGTATTTCCTTATAACGTATGACGTTATGTAGTATTACGATATAACGTATGACGTTATGCAGTACTAGGTTATAACGTATGACGTTATGTAGTGTTACGTTATAACGTATGACGTTATGTATTAGTACGATATAACGTATGACGTTATGCAGTATGAGGTTATAACGTATGACGTCATGTAGTTTTGCGTTATAACGTATGACGTCATGTAGTATTAGGTTATAACGTATGCCGTCATGTAGTATTACGTTATAACATATGACGTCATGTAGTAATACGATATAACGTACAACGTTATATAGAATTACGATATAACGCACAACGTTATGTCGTATTACGTTATAACGTATCATGTCATGTAGTATTACGTTATTACGAATAACGTTATATTGTGTTACCTTATAACGTGTGACCTTTTGTTGTATTACGTTATAACGTATAAAGACATGTAGTATTACTTTATGACGTATGACGTCATGTAGTATTATGTTATAACATATGCCGTCATGTAGTATTACGTTATAACATATGACGTCATGTAATATTACGATATAACGTACAGCGTTATATAGAATTACGATATAACGCACAACGTTATGTCGTATTACGTTATACCGTATGACGTTATATTGTGTTACTTTATGACGTATGACGTCATGTAGTATTACTTTATGACGTATGACGTCATGTAGTATTATGTTATAACATATGCCGTCATGTAGTATTACGTTATAACATATGACGTCATGTAATATTACGATATAACGTACAGCGTTATATAGAATTACGATATAACGCACAACGTTATGTCGTATTACGTTATACCGTATGACGTTATATTGTGTTACTTTATGACATATGACGTCATGTAGTATTACTTTATGACGTATGACGTCATGTAGTATTACTTTATGACGTATGACGTCATGTAGTATTACTTTATGACGTATGACGTCATGTAGTATTACTTTATGACGTATGACGTCATGTAGTATTTCGTTATAACGTATGACGTTATGCAGTATTACGATATAACGTATGACGTTATGCGGTATTAGGTTATAACTTATGACGTTATGGAGTATTACGTTATAACGTATGACGTCATGTGGTATTACGTTATTACGAATAACGTTATATTATGTTACGTCATGTAGCATTACTTTATGACGTATGACGTCATGTAGTATTACTTTATGACGTATGACGTCATGTAGTATTACTTTATGACGTATGACGTCATGTAGTATTACTTTATGACGTATGACGTCATGTAGTATTACTTTATGACGTATGACGTCATGTAGTATTACTTTATGACGTATGACGTCATGTAGTATTTCGTTATAACGTATGACGTTATGCAGTATTACGATATAACGTATGACGTTATGCAGTATTAGGTTATAACGTATGACGTCATGTAGTATTACTTTATGACGTATGACGTCATGTAGTATTTCGTATTAACGTACAACGTTATATAGAATTACGATATAACGCACAACGTTATGTCGTATTACGTTATAACTTATCATGTCATGTAGTATTACGTTATAACGTATGACGTTATGTAGTATTACGTTATTACGAATAACGTTATATTGTGTAACTTTATAACGTATGACCTTATGTTGTATTACGTTATAACGTATAAAGACATGTAGTATTACGTTATAACGTATGACGTCATGTGGTATTACGTTATTACGAATATCGTAATATTGTATTACTTTATGTCGTATGACGTCATGTAGTATTACTATATGACGTATGACGTTATGTAGTATTACGATATAACGTATGACGTCATGTAGTATTACTTTATGGCGTATGACGTCATGTAGTATTACTTTATGACGTATGACGTCATGTAGTATTACTTTATTACTTATGACGTCATGTAGTATTACTTTATGACGTATGACGTCATGTAGTATTACTTTATGACGTATGACGTCATGTAGTATTACTTTATGACGTATGACGTCATGTAGTATTACTTTATGACGTATGACGTCATGTAGTATTTCGTTATAACGTATGACGTTATGCAGTATTACGATATAACGTATGACGTTATGCGGTATTAGGTTATAACGTATGACGTTATGGAGTATTACGTTATAACGTATGACGTCATGTGGTATTACGTTATTACGAATAACGTTATATTATGTTACGTCATGTAGTATTACTTTATGACGTATGACGTCATGTAGTATTACTTTATGACGAATAACGTTATATTGTGTAACTTTATAACGTATGACCTTATGTTGTATTACGTTATAACGTATAAAGACATGTAGTATTACGTTATAACGTATGACGTCATGTGGTATTACGTTATTACGAATATCGTAATATTGTATTACTTTATGACGTATGACGTCATGTAGTATTACTATATGACGTATGACGTCATGTAGTATTACTATATGACGTATGACGTCATGTAGTATTACTATATGACGTATGACGTTATGTAGTATTACTATATGACGTATGACGTCATGTAGTATTAGGTTATAACGTATGAAGTTATGTATTATTACGATATAACGTATGACGTTAAGCAGTATTAGGTTATAACGTATGACGTTATGTAGTATTAGGTTATAACGTATGGCGTTATGTAGTATTACGATATAACGTATGACGTTATGCAGTACTACGTTATAACGTATGACGTTATGTAGTGTTACGTTATAATGTATGACGTTATGTAGCATTACGGTATTTCGAACAACGTTGTATTGTGTTACTTTATAACGTATGACGTTATGTAGTGTTACGTTATAACGTATGACGCCGTGTAGTATTACGTTATAAGTATAACATTATGTAGTATCACGTTATAGCGTATGACGCCATGTAGTATTACGTTATTACGAATATCGTAATATTGTGTTACTTTATGACGTATGACGTCATGTAGTATTATGTTATAACATATGCCGTCATGTAGTATTACGTTATAACATATGACGTCATGTAATATTACGATATAACGTACAGCGTTATATAGAATTACGATATAACGCACAACGTTATGTCGTATTACGTTATACCGTATGACGTTATATTGTGTTACTTTATGACGTATGACGTCATGTAGTATTACTTTATGACGTATGACGTCATGTAGTATTACTTTATGACGTATGACGTCATGTAGTATTACTTTATGACGTATGACGTCATGTAGTATTTCGTTATAACGTATGACGTTATGCAGTATTACGATATAACGTATGACGTTATGCGGTATTAGGTTATAACTTATGACGTTATGGAGTATTACGTTATAACGTATGACGTCATGTGGTATTACGTTATTACGAATAACGTTATATTATGTTACGTCATGTAGTATTACTTTATGACGTATGACGTCATGTAGTATTACTTTATGACGTATGACGTCATGTAGTATTACTTTATGACGTATGACGTCATGTAGTATTACTTTATGACGTATGACGTCATGTAGTATTACTTTATGACGTATGACGTCATGTAGTATTTCGTTATAACGTATGACGTTATGCAGTATTACGATATAACGTATGACGTTATGCAGTATTAGGTTATAACGTATGACGTCATGTAGTATTACTTTATGACGTATGACGTCATGTAGTATTACTTTATGACGTATGACGTCATGTAGTATTTCGTTTTAACGTACAACGTTATATAGAATTACGATATAACGCACAACGTTATGTCGTATTACGTTATAACTTATCATGTCATGTAGTATTACGTTATAACGTATGACGTTATGTAGTATTACGTTATTACGAATAACGTTATATTGTGTAACTTTATAACGTATGACCTTATGTTGTATTACGTTATAACGTATAAAGACATGTAGTATTACGTTATAACGTATGACGTCATGTGGTATTACGTTATTACGAATATCGTAATATTGTATTACTTTATGACGTATGACGTCATGTAGTATTACTATATGACGTATGACGTCATGTAGTATTACTATATGACGTATGACGTCTTGTAGTATTACTATATGACGTATGACGTCATGTAGTATTAGGTTATAACGTATGAAGTTATGTATTATTACGATATAACGTATGACGTTAAGCAGCATTAGGTTATAACGTATGACGTTATGTAGTATTAGGTTATAACGTATGGCGTTATGTAGTATTACGATATAACGTATGACGTTATGCAGTACTACGTTATAACGTATGACGTTATGTAGTGTTACGTTATAATGTATGACGTTATGTAGCATTACGGTATTTCGAACAACGTTGTATTGTGTTACTTTATAACGTATGACGTTATGTAGTGTTACGTTATAACGTATGACGCCGTGTAGTATTACGTTATAAGTATAACATTATGTAGTATCACGTTATAGCGTATGACGTCATGTAGTATTACGTTATTACGAATATCGTAATATTGTGTTACTTTATGACGTATGACGTCATGTAATATTGCTTTATGACGTATGACGTCATGTAGTATTTCCTTATAACGTATGACGTTATGTAGTATTACGATATAACGTATGACGTTATGCAGTACTACGTTATAACGTATGAC
The DNA here is from genome assembly GCF_910591885.1 of Bombus terrestris. NCBI lineage: Eukaryota > Metazoa > Arthropoda > Insecta > Hymenoptera > Apidae > Bombus > Bombus terrestris. The sequence goes on from NW_025963556.1 coordinate 46,607, forward strand.
GTTATGTAGTGTTACGTTATAACGTATGACGTTATGTATTAGTACGATATAACGTATGACGTTATGCAGTATGAGGTTATAACGTATGACGTCATGTAGTTTTGCGTTATAACGTATGACGTCATGTAGTATTAGGTTATAACGTATGCCGTCATGTAGTATTACGTTATAACATATGACGTCATGTAGTAATACGATATAACGTACAACGTTATATAGAATTACGATATAACGCACAACGTTATGTCGTATTACGTTATAACGTATCATGTCATGTAGTATTACGTTATTACGAATAACGTTATATTGTGTTACCTTATAACGTGTGACCTTTTGTTGTATTACGTTATAACGTATAAAGACATGTAGTATTACGTTGTAACGTATGACGTCATGTAGTATTACTTTATGACGTATGACGTCATGTAGTATTATGTTATAACATATGCCGTCATGTAGTATTACGTTATAACATATGACGTCATGTAATATTACGATATAACGTACAGCGTTATATAGAATTACGATATAACGCACAACGTTATGTCGTATTACGTTATACCGTATGACGTTATATTGTGTTACTTTATGACGTATGACGTCATGTAGTATTACCTTATGACGTATGCCGTCATGTAGTATTACGTTATAACATATGACGTCATGTAGTTATACGATATAACGTACAACGTTATATAGAATTACGATATAACGCACAACGTTATGTCGTATTACGTTATAACGTATCATGTCATGTAGTATTACGTTATAACGAATGACGTTATGGAGTATTACGTTATAACGTATGACGCCATGTGGTATTACGTTATTACGAATAACGTTATATTATGTTACTTTATGACATATGACGTCATGTAGTATTACTTTATGACGTATGACGTCATGTAGTATTACTTTATGACGTATGACGTCATGTAGTATTACTATATGACGTATGACGTCATGTAGTATTACTATATGACGTATGACGTCATGTAGTATTACTATATGACGTATGACGTTATGTAGTATTACTATATGACGTATGACGTCATGTAGTATTAGGTTATAACGTATGAAGTTATGTATTATTACGATATAACGTATGACGTTAAGCAGTATTAGGTTATAACGTATGACGTTATGTAGTATTAGGTTATAACGTATGGCGTTATGTAGTATTACGATATAACGTATGACGTTATGCAGTACTACGTTATAACGTATGACGTTATGTAGTGTTACGTTATAATGTATGACGTTATGTAGCATTACGGTATTTCGAACAACGTTGTATTGTGTTACTTTATAACGTATGACGTTATGTAGTGTTACGTTATAAAGTATGACGCCGTGTAGTATTACGTTATAAGTATAACATTATGTAGTATCACGTTATAGCGTATGACGCCATGTAGTATTACGTTATTACGAATATCGTAATATTGTGTTACTTTATGACGTATGACGTCATGTAGTATTATGTTATAACATATGCCGTCATGTAGTATTACGTTATAACATATGACGTCATGTAATATTACGATATAACGTACAGCGTTATATAGAATTACGATATAACGCACAACGTTATGTCGTATTACGTTATACCGTATGACGTTATATTGTGTTACTTTATGACGTATGACGTCATGTAGTATTACTTTATGACGTATGACGTCATGTAGTATTACTTTATGACGTATGACGTCAGGTAGTATTACTTTATGACGTATGACGTCATGTAGTATTACTTTATGACGTATGACGTCATGTAGTATTACTTTATGACGTATGACGTCATGTAGTATTTCGTTATAACGTATGACGTTATGCAGTATTACGATATAACGTATGACGTTATGCAGTATTAGGTTATAACGTATGACGTCATGTAGTATTACTTTATGACGTATGACGTCATGTAGTATTACTTTATGACGTATGACGTCATGTAGTATTTCGTTTTAACGTACAACGTTATATAGAATTACGATATAACGCACAACGTTATGTCGTATTACGTTATAACTTATCATGTCATGTAGTATTACGTTATAACGTATGACGTTATGTAGTATTACGTTATTACGAATAACGTTATATTGTGTAACTTTATAACGTATGACCTTATGTTGTATTACGTTATAACGTATAAAGACATGTAGTATTACGTTATAACGTATGACGTCATGTGGTATTACGTTATTACGAATATCGTAATATTGTATTACTTTATGACGTATGACGTCATGTAGTATTACTATATGACGTATGACGTCATGTAGTATTACTATATGACGTATGACGTCATGTAGTATTACTATATGACGTATGTGTTATGTAGTATTACTATATGACGTATGACGTCATGTAGTATTAGGTTATAACGTATGAAGTTATGTATTATTACGATATAACGTATGACGTTAAGCAGTATTAGGTTATAACGTATGACGTTATGTAGTATTAGGTTATAACGTATGGCGTTATGTAGTATTACGATATAACGTATGACGTTATGCAGTACTACGTTATAACGTATGACGTTATGTAGTGTTACGTTATAATGTATGACGTTATGTAGCATTACGGTATTTCGAACAACGTTGTATTGTGTTACTTTATAACGTATGACGTTATGTAGTGTTACGTTATAACGTATGACGCCGTGTAGTATTACGTTATAAGTATAACATTATGTAGTATCACGTTATAGCGTATGACGCCATGTAGTATTACGTTATTACGAATATCGTAATATTGTGTTACTTTATGACGTATGACGTCATGTAGTATTATGTTATAACATATGCCGTCATGTAGTATTACGTTATAACATATGACGTCATGTAATATTACGATATAACGTACAGCGTTATATAGAATTACGATATAACGCACAACGTTATGTCGTATTACGTTATACCGTATGACGTTATATTGTGTTACTTTATGACGTATGACGTCATGTAGTATTACTTTATGACGTATGACGTCATGTAGTATTACTTTATGACGTATGACGTCATGTAGTATTACTTTATGACGTATGACGTCATGTAGTATTTCGTTATAACGTATGACGTTATGCAGTATTACGATATAACGTATGACGTTATGCGGTATTAGGTTATAACTTATGACGTTATGGAGTATTACGTTATAACGTATGACGTCATGTGGTATTACGTTATTACGAATAACGTTATATTATGTTACGTCATGTAGTATTACTTTATGACGTATGACGTCATGTAGTATTACTTTATGACGTATGACGTCATGTAGTATTACTTTATGACGTATGACGTCATGTAGTATTACTTTATGACGTATGACGTCATGTAGTATTACTTTATGACGTATGACGTCATGTAGTATTTCGTTATAACGTATGACGTTATGCAGTATTACGATATAACGTATGACGTTATGCAGTATTAGGTTATAACGTATGACGTCATGTAGTATTACTTTATGACGTATGACGTCATGTAGTATTACTTTATGACGTATGACGTCATGTAGTATTTCGTTTTAACGTACAACGTTATATAGAATTACGATATAACGCACAACGTTATGTCGTATTACGTTATAACTTATCATGTCATGTAGTATTACGTTATAACGTATGACGTTATGTAGTATTACGTTATTACGAATAACGTTATATTGTGTAACTTTATAACGTATGACCTTATGTTGTATTACGTTATAACGTATAAAGACATGTAGTATTACGTTATAACGTATGACGTCATGTGGTATTACGTTATTACGAATATCGTAATATTGTATTACTTTATAACGTATGACGTCATGTAGTATTACTATATGACGTATGACGTTATGTAGTATTAGGTTATAACGTATGACGTCATGTAGTATTACTTTATGGCGTATGACGTCATGTAGTATTACTTTATGACGTATGACGTCATGTAGTATTACTTTATGACTTATGACGTCATGTAGTATTACTTTATGACGTATGACGTCATGTAGTATTACTTTATGACGTATGACGTCATGTAGTATTACTTTATGACGTATGACGTCATGTAGTATTTCGTTATAACGTATGACGTTATGCAGTATTACGATATAACGTATGACGTTATGCGGTATTAGGTTATAACGTATGACGTTATGGAGTATTACGTTATAACGTATGACGTCATGTGGTATTACGTTATTACGAATAACGTTATATTATGTTACGTCATGTAGTATTACTTTATGACGTATGACGTCATGTAGTATTACTTTATGACGTATGACGTCATGTAGTATTACTTTATGACGTATGACGTCATGTAGTATTACTTTATGACGTATGACGTCATGTAGTATTTCGTTATAACGTATGACGTTATGCAGTATTACGATATAACGTATGACGTTATGCGGTATTAGGTTATAACGTATGACGTTATGGAGTATTACGTTATAACGTATGACGTCATGTGGTATTACGTTATTACGAATAACGTTATATTATGTTACGTCATGTAGTATTACTTTATGACGTATGACGTCATGTAGTATTACTTTATGACGTATGACGTCATGTAGTATTACTTTATGACGTATGACGTCATGTAGTATTACTTTATGACGTATGACGTCATGTAGTATTTCGTTATAACGTATGACGTTATGCAGTATTACGATATAACGTATGACGTTATGCAGTATTAGGTTATAACGTATGACGTCATGTAGTATTACTTTATGACGTATGACGTCATGTAGTATTACTTTATGACGTATGACGTCATGTAGTATTTCGTTTTAACGTACAACGTTATATAGAATTACGATATAACGCACAACGTTATGTCGTATTACGTTATAACTTATCATGTCATGTAGTATTACGTTATAACGTATGACGTTATGTAGTATTACGTTATTACGAATAACGTTATATTGTGTAACTTTATAACGTATGACCTTATGTTGTATTACGTTATAACGTATAAAGACATGTAGTATTACGTTATAACGTATGACGTCATGTGGTATTACGTTATTACGAATATCGTAATATTGTATTACTTTATGACGTATGACGTCATGTAGTATTACTATATGACGTATGACGTCATGTAGTATTACTATATGACGTATGACGTCATGTAGTATTACTATATGACGTATGACGTTATGTAGTATTACTATATGACGTATGACGTCATGTAGTATTAGGTTATAACGTATGAAGTTATGTATTATTACGATATAACGTATGACGTTAAGCAGTATTAGGTTATAACGTATGACGTTATGTAGTATTAGGTTATAACGTATGGCGTTATGTAGTATTACGATATAACGTATGACGTTATGCAGTACTACGTTATAACGTATGACGTTATGTAGTGTTACGTTATAATGTATGACGTTATGTAGCATTACGGTATTTCGAACAACGTTGTATTGTGTTACTTTATAACGTATGACGTTATGTAGTGTTACGTTATAACGTATGACGCCGTGTAGTATTACGTTATAAGTATAACATTATGTAGTATCACGTTATAGCGTATGACGCCATGTAGTATTACGTTATTACGAATATCGTAATATTGTGTTACTTTATGACGTATGACGTCATGTAGTATTATTTTATAACATATGCCGTCATGTAGTATTACGTTATAACATATGACGTCATGTAATATTACGATATAACGTACAGCGTTATATAGAATTACGATATAACGCACAACGTTATGTCGTATTACGTTATACCGTATGACGTTATATTGTGTTACTTTATGACGTATGACGTCATGTAGTATTACTTTATGACGTATGACGTCATGTAGTATTACTTTATGACGTATGACGTCAGGTAGTATTACTTTATGACGTATGACGTCATGTAGTATTACTTTATGACGTATGACGTCATGTAGTATTACTTTATGACGTATGACGTCATGTAGTATTTCGTTATAACGTATGACGTTATGCAGTATTACGATATAACGTATGACGTTATGCAGTATTAGGTTATAACGTATGACGTCATGTAGTATTACTTTATGACGTATGACGTCATGTAGTATTACTTTATGACGTATGACGTCATGTAGTATTTCGTTTTAACGTACAACGTTATATAGAATTACGATATAACGCACAACGTTATGTCGTATTACGTTATAACTTATCATGTCATGTAGTATTACGTTATAACGTATGACGTTATGTAGTATTACGTTATTACGAATAACGTTATATTGTGTAACTTTATAACGTATGACCTTATGTTGTATTACGTTATAACGTATAAAGACATGTAGTATTACGTTATAACGTATGACGTCATGTGGTATTACGTTATTACGAATATCGTAATATTGTATTACTTTATGACGTATGACGTCATGTAGTATTACTATATGACGTATGACGTCATGTAGTATTACTATATGACGTATGACGTCATGTAGTATTACTATATGACGTATGACGTTATGTAGTATTACTATATGACGTATGACGTCATGTAGTATTAGGTTATAACGTATGAAGTTATGTATTATTACGATATAACGTATGACGTTAAGCAGTATTAGGTTATAACGTATGACGTTATGTAGTATTAGGTTATAACGTATGGCGTTATGTAGTATTTCGATATAACGTATGACGTTATGCAGTACTACGTTATAACGTATGACGTTATGTAGTGTTACGTTATAATGTATGACGTTATGTAGCATTACGGTATTTCGAACAACGTTGTATTGTGTTACTTTATAAGGTATGACGTTATGTAGTGTTACGTTATAACGTATGACGCCGTGTAGTATTACGTTATAAGTATAACATTATGTAGTATCACGTTATAGCGTATGACGCCATGTAGTATTACGTTATTACGAATATCGTAATATTGTGTTACTTTATGACGTATGACGTCATGTAGTATTATGTTATAACATATGCCGTCATGTAGTATTACGTTATAACATATGACGTCATGTAATATTACGATATAACGTACAGCGTTATATAGAATTACGATATAACGCACAACGTTATGTCGTATTACGTTATACCGTATGACGTTATATTGTGTTACTTTATGACGTATGACGTCATGTAGTATTACTTTATGACGTATGACGTCATGTAGTATTACTTTATGACGTATGACGTCATGTAGTATTACTTTATGACGTATGACGTCATGTAGTATTTCGTTATAACGTATGACGTTATGCAGTATTACGATATAACGTATGACGTTATGCGGTATTAGGTTATAACTTATGACGTTATGGAGTATTACGTTATAACGTATGACGTCATGTGGTATTACGTTATTACGAATAACGTTATATTATGTTACGTCATGTAGTATTACTTTATGACGTATGACGTCATGTAGTATTACTTTATGACGTATGACGTCATGTAGTATTACTTTATGACGTATGACGTCATGTAGTATTACTTTATGACGTATGACGTCATGTAGTATTTCGTTATAACGTATGACGTTATGCAGTATTACGATATAACGTATGACGTTATGCGGTATTAGGTTATAACGTATGACGTTATGGAGTATTACGTTATAACGTATGACGTCATGTGGTATTACGTTATTACGAATAACGTTATATTATGTTACGTCATGTAGTATTACTTTATGACGTATGACGTCATGTAGTATTACTTTATGACGTATGACGTCATGTAGTATTACTTTATGACGTATGACGTCATGTAGTATTACTTTATGACGTATGACGTCATGTAGTATTTCGTTATAACGTATGACGTTATGCAGTATTACGATATAACGTATGACGTTATGCAGTATTAGGTTATAACGTATGACGTCATGTAGTATTACTTTATGACGTATGACGTCATGTAGTATTACTTTATGACGTATGACGTCATGTAGTATTTCGTTTTAACGTACAACGTTATATAGAATTACGATATAACGCACAACGTTATGTCGTATTACGTTATAACTTATCATGTCATGTAGTATTACGTTATAACGTATGACGTTATGTAGTATTACGTTATTACGAATAACGTTATATTGTGTAACTTTATAACGTATGACCTTATGTTGTATTACGTTATAACGTATAAAGACATGTAGTATTACGTTATAACGTATGACGTCATGTGGTATTACGTTATTACGAATATCGTAATATTGTATTACTTTATGACGTATGACGTCATGTAGTATTACTATATGACGTATGACGTCATGTAGTATTACTATATGACGTATGACGTCATGTAGTATTACTATATGACGTATGTGTTATGTAGTATTACTATATGACGTATGACGTCATGTAGTATTAGGTTATAACGTATGAAGTTATGTATTATTACGATATAACGTATGACGTTAAGCAGTATTAGGTTATAACGTATGACGTTATGTAGTATTAGGTTATAACGTATGGCGTTATGTAGTATTACGATATAACGTATGACGTTATGCAGTACTACGTTATAACGTATGACGTTATGTAGTGTTACGTTATAATGTATGACGTTATGTAGCATTACGGTATTTCGAACAACGTTGTATTGTGTTACTTTATAACGTATGACGTTATGTAGTGTTACGTTATAACGTATGACGCCGTGTAGTATTACGTTATAAGTATAACATTATGTAGTATCACGTTATAGCGTATGACGCCATGTAGTATTACGTTATTACGAATATCGTAATATTGTGTTACTTTATGACGTATGACGTCATGTAGTATTATGTTATAACATATGCCGTCATGTAGTATTACGTTATAACATATGACGTCATGTAATATTACGATATAACGTACAGCGTTATATAGAATTACGATATAACGCACAACGTTATGTCGTATTACGTTATACCGTATGACGTTATATTGTGTTACTTTATGACGTATGACGTCATGTAGTATTACTTTATGACGTATGACGTCATGTAGTATTACTTTATGACGTATGACGTCATGTAGTATTACTTTATGACGTATGACGTCATGTAGTATTTCGTTATAACGTATGACGTTATGCAGTATTACGATATAACGTATGACGTTATGCGGTATTAGGTTATAACTTATGACGTTATGGAGTATTACGTTATAACGTATGACGTCATGTGGTATTACGTTATTACGAATAACGTTATATTATGTTACGTCATGTAGTATTACTTTATGACGTATGACGTCATGTAGTATTACTTTATGACGTATGACGTCATGTAGTATTACTTTATGACGTATGACGTCATGTAGTATTACTTTATGACGTATGACGTCATGTAGTATTACTTTATGACGTATGACGTCATGTAGTATTTCGTTATAACGTATGACGTTATGCAGTATTACGATATAACGTATGACGTTATGCAGTATTAGGTTATAACGTATGACGTCATGTAGTATTACTTTATGACGTATGACGTCATGTAGTATTACTTTATGACGTATGACGTCATGTAGTATTTCGTTTTAACGTACAACGTTATATAGAATTACGATATAACGCACAACGTTATGTCGTATTACGTTATAACTTATCATGTCATGTAGTATTACGTTATAACGTATGACGTTATGTAGTATTACGTTATTACGAATAACGTTATATTGTGTAACTTTATAACGTATGACCTTATGTTGCATTACGTTATAACGTATAAAGACATGTAGTATTACGTTATAACGTATGACGTCATGTGGTATTACGTTATTACGAATATCGTAATATTGTATTACTTTATGTCGTATGACGTCATGTAGTATTACTATATGACGTATGACGTTATGTAGTATTACGATATAACGTATGACGTCATGTAGTATTACTTTATGGCGTATGACGTCATGTAGTATTACTTTATGACGTATGACGTCATGTAGTATTACTTTATGACTTATGACGTCATGTAGTATTACTTTATGACGTATGACGTCATGTAGTATTACTTTATGACGTATGACGTCATGTAGTATTACTTTATGACGTATGACGTCATGTAGTATTTCGTTATAACGTATGACGTTATGCAGTATTACGATATAACGTATGACGTTATGCGGTATTAGGTTATAACGTATGACGTTATGGAGTATTACGTTATAACGTATGACGTCATGTGGTATTACGTTATTACGAATAACGTTATATTATGTTACGTCATGTAGTATTACTTTATGACGTATGACGTCATGTAGTATTACTTTATGACGTATGACGTCATGTAGTATTACTTTATGACGTATGACGTCATGTAGTATTACTTTATGACGTATGACGTCATGTAGTATTTCGTTATAACGTATGACGTTATGCAGTATTACGATATAACGTATGACGTTATGCAGTATTAGGTTATAACGTATGACGTCATGTAGTATTACTTTATGACGTATGACGTCATGTAGTATTACTTTATGACGTATGACGTCATGTAGTATTTCGTTTTAACGTACAACGTTATATAGAATTACGATATAACGCACAACGTTATGTCGTATTACGTTATAACTTATCATGTCATGTAGTATTACGTTATAACGTATGACGTTATGTAGTATTACGTTATTACGAATAACGTTATATTGTGTAACTTTATAACGTATGACCTTATGTTGTATTACGTTATAACGTATAAAGACATGTAGTATTACGTTATAACGTATGACGTCATGTGGTATTACGTTATTACGAATATCGTAATATTGTATTACTTTATGACGTATGACGTCATGTAGTATTACTATATGACGTATGACGTCATGTAGTATTACTATATGACGTATGACGTCATGTAGTATTACTATATGACGTATGACGTTATGTAGTATTACTATATGACGTATGACGTCATGTAGTATTAGGTTATAACGTATGAAGTTATGTATTATTACGATATAACGTATGACGTTAAGCAGTATTAGGTTATAACGTATGACGTTATGTAGTATTAGGTTATAACGTATGGCGTTATGTAGTATTACGATATAACGTATGACGTTATGCAGTACTACGTTATAACGTATGACGTTATGTAGTGTTACGTTATAATGTATGACGTTATGTAGCATTACGGTATTTCGAACAACGTTGTATTGTGTTACTTTATAACGTATGACGTTATGTAGTGTTAGGTTATAACGTATGACGCCGTGTAGTATTACGTTATAAGTATAACATTATGTAGTATCACGTTATAGCGTATGACGCCATGTAGTATTACGTTATTACGAATATCGTAATATTGTGTTACTTTATGACGTATGACGTCATGTAGTATTATGTTATAACATATGCCGTCATGTAGTATTACGTTATAACATATGACGTCATGTAATATTACGATATAACGTACAGCGTTATATAGAATTACGATATAACGCACAACGTTATGTCGTATTACGTTATACCGTATGACGTTATATTGTGTTACTTTATGACGTATGACGTCATGTAGTATTACTTTATGACGTATGACGTCATGTAGTATTACTTTATGACGTATGACGTCAGGTAGTATTACTTTATGACGTATGACGTCATGTAGTATTACTTTATGACGTATGACGTCATGTAGTATTACTTTATGACGTATGACGTCATGTAGTATTTCGTTATAACGTATGACGTTATGCAGTATTACGATATAACGTATGACGTTATGCAGTATTAGGTTATAACGTATGACGTCATGTAGTATTACTTTATGACGTATGACGTCATGTAGTATTACTTTATGACGTATGACGTCATGTAGTATTTCGTTTTAACGTACAACGTTATATAGAATTACGATATAACGCACAACGTTATGTCGTATTACGTTATAACTTATCATGTCATGTAGTATTACGTTATAACGTATGACGTTATGTAGTATTACGTTATTACGAATAACGTTATATTGTGTAACTTTATAACGTATGACCTTATGTTGTATTACGTTATAACGTATAAAGACATGTAGTATTACGTTATAACGTATGACGTCATGTGGTATTACGTTATTACGAATATCGTAATATTGTATTACTTTATGACGTATGACGTCATGTAGTATTACTATATGACGTATGACGTCATGTAGTATTACTATATGACGTATGACGTCATGTAGTATTACTATATGACGTATGACGTTATGTAGTATTACTATATGACGTATGACGTCATGTAGTATTAGGTTATAACGTATGAAGTTATGTATTATTACGATATAACGTATGACGTTAAGCAGTATTAGGTTATAACGTATGACGTTATGTAGTATTAGGTTATAACGTATGGCGTTATGTAGTATTTCGATATAACGTATGACGTTATGCAGTACTACGTTATAACGTATGACGTTATGTAGTGTTACGTTATAATGTATGACGTTATGTAGCATTACGGTATTTCGAACAACGTTGTATTGTGTTACTTTATAAGGTATGACGTTATGTAGTGTTACGTTATAACGTATGACGCCGTGTAGTATTACGTTATAAGTATAACATTATGTAGTATCACGTTATAGCGTATGACGCCATGTAGTATTACGTTATTACGAATATCGTAATATTGTGTTACTTTATGACGTATGACGTCATGTAGTATTATGTTATAACATATGCCGTCATGTAGTATTACGTTATAACATATGACGTCATGTAATATTACGATATAACGTACAGCGTTATATAGAATTACGATATAACGCACAACGTTATGTCGTATTACGTTATACCGTATGACGTTATATTGTGTTACTTTATGACGTATGACGTCATGTAGTATTACTTTATGACGTATGACGTCATGTAGTATTACTTTATGACGTATGACGTCATGTAGTATTACTTTATGACGTATGACGTCATGTAGTATTTCGTTATAACGTATGACGTTATGCAGTATTACGATATAACGTATGACGTTATGCGGTATTAGGTTATAACTTATGACGTTATGGAGTATTACGTTATAACGTATGACGTCATGTGGTATTACGTTATTACGAATAACGTTATATTATGTTACGTCATGTAGTATTACTTTATGACGTATGACGTCATGTAGTATTACTTTATGACGTATGACGTCATGTAGTATTACTTTATGACGTATGACGTCATGTAGTATTACTTTATGACGTATGACGTCATGTAGTATTTCGTTATAACGTATGACGTTATGCAGTATTACGATATAACGTATGACGTTATGCGGTATTAGGTTATAACGTATGACGTTATGGAGTATTACGTTATAACGTATGACGTCATGTGGTATTACGTTATTACGAATAACGTTATATTATGTTACGTCATGTAGTATTACTTTATGACGTATGACGTCATGTAGTATTACTTTATGACGTATGACGTCATGTAGTATTACTTTATGACGTATGACGTCATGTAGTATTACTTTATGACGTATGACGTCATGTAGTATTTCGTTATAACGTATGACGTTATGCAGTATTACGATATAACGTATGACGTTATGCAGTATTAGGTTATAACGTATGACGTCATGTAGTATTACTTTATGACGTATGACGTCATGTAGTATTACTTTATGACGTATGACGTCATGTAGTATTTCGTTTTAACGTACAACGTTATATAGAATTACGATATAACGCACAACGTTATGTCGTATTACGTTATACCTTATCATGTCATGTAGTATTACGTTATAACGTATGACGTTATGTAGTATTACGTTATTACGAATAACGTTATATTGTGTAACTTTATAACGTATGACCTTATGTTGTATTACGTTATAACGTATAAAGACATGTAGTATTACGTTATAACGTATGACGTCATGTGGTATTACGTTATTACGAATATCGTAATATTGTATTACTTTATGACGTATGACGTCATGTAGTATTACTATATGACGTATGACGTCATGTAGTATTACTATATGACGTATGACGTCATGTAGTATTACTATATGACGTATGTGTTATGTAGTATTACTATATGACGTATGACGTCATGTAGTATTAGGTTATAACGTATGAAGTTATGTATTATTACGATATAACGTATGACGTTAAGCAGTATTAGGTTATAACGTATGACGTTATGTAGTATTAGGTTATAACGTATGGCGTTATGTAGTATTACGATATAACGTATGACGTTATGCAGTACTACGTTATAACGTATGACGTTATGTAGTGTTACGTTATAATGTATGACGTTATGTAGCATTACGGTATTTCGAACAACGTTGTATTGTGTTACTTTATAACGTATGACGTTATGTAGTGTTACGTTATAACGTATGACGCCGTGTAGTATTACGTTATAAGTATAACATTATGTAGTATCACGTTATAGCGTATGACGCCATGTAGTATTACGTTATTACGAATATCGTAATATTGTGTTACTTTATGACGTATGACGTCATGTAGTATTATGTTATAACATATGCCGTCATGTAGTATTACGTTATAACATATGACGTCATGTAATATTACGATATAACGTACAGCGTTATATAGAATTACGATATAACGCACAACGTTATGTCGTATTACGTTATACCGTATGACGTTATATTGTGTTACTTTATGACGTATGACGTCATGTAGTATTACTTTATGACGTATGACGTCATGTAGTATTACTTTATGACGTATGACGTCATGTAGTATTACTTTATGACGTATGACGTCATGTAGTATTTCGTTATAACGTATGACGTTATGCAGTATTACGATATAACGTATGACGTTATGCGGTATTAGGTTATAACTTATGACGTTATGGAGTATTACGTTATAACGTATGACGTCATGTGGTATTACGTTATTACGAATAACGTTATATTATGTTACGTCATGTAGTATTACTTTATGACGTATGACGTCATGTAGTATTACTTTATGACGTATGACGTCATGTAGTATTACTTTATGACGTATGACGTCATGTAGTATTACTTTATGACGTATGACGTCATGTAGTATTACTTTATGACGTATGACGTCATGTAGTATTTCGTTATAACGTATGACGTTATGCAGTATTACGATATAACGTATGACGTTATGCAGTATTAGGTTATAACGTATGACGTCATGTAGTATTACTTTATGACGTATGACGTCATGTAGTATTACTTTATGACGTATGACGTCATGTAGTATTTCGTTTTAACGTACAACGTTATATAGAATTACGATATAACGCACAACGTTATGTCGTATTACGTTATAACTTATCATGTCATGTAGTATTACGTTATAACGTATGACGTTATGTAGTATTACGTTATTACGAATAACGTTATATTGTGTAACTTTATAACGTATGACCTTATGTTGCATTACGTTATAACGTATAAAGACATGTAGTATTACGTTATAACGTATGACGTCATGTGGTATTACGTTATTACGAATATCGTAATATTGTATTACTTTATGTCGTATGACGTCATGTAGTATTACTATATGACGTATGACGTTATGTAGTATTACGATATAACGTATGACGTCATGTAGTATTACTTTATGGCGTATGACGTCATGTAGTATTACTTTATGACGTATGACGTCATGTAGTATTACTTTATGACTTATGACGTCATGTAGTATTACTTTATGACGTATGACGTCATGTAGTATTACTTTATGACGTATGACGTCATGTAGTATTACTTTATGACGTATGACGTCATGTAGTATTTCGTTATAACGTATGACGTTATGCAGTATTACGATATAACGTATGACGTTATGCGGTATTAGGTTATAACGTATGACGTTATGGAGTATTACGTTATAACGTATGACGTCATGTGGTATTACGTTATTACGAATAACGTTATATTATGTTACGTCATGTAGTATTACTTTATGACGTATGACGTCATGTAGTATTACTTTATGACGTATGACGTCATGTAGTATTACTTTATGACGTATGACGTCATGTAGTATTTCGTTATAACGTATGACGTTATGCAGTATTACGATATAACGTATGACGTTATGCAGTATTAGGTTATAACGTATGACGTCATGTAGTATTACTTTATGACGTATGACGTCATGTAGTATTACTTTATGACGTATGACGTCATGTAGTATTTCGTTTTAACGTACAACGTTATATAGAATTACGATATAACGCACAACGTTATGTCGTATTACGTTATAACTTATCATGTCATGTAGTATTACGTTATAACGTATGACGTTATGTAGTATTACGTTATTACGAATAACGTTATATTGTGTAACTTTATAACGTATGACCTTATGTTGTATTACGTTATAACGTATAAAGACATGTAGTATTACGTTATAACGTATGACGTCATGTGGTATTACGTTATTACGAATATCGTAATATTGTATTACTTTATGACGTATGACGTCATGTAGTATTACTATATGACGTATGACGTCATGTAGTATTACTATATGACGTATGACGTCATGTAGTATTACTATATGACGTATGACGTTATGTAGTATTACTATATGACGTATGACGTCATGTAGTATTAAGTTATAACGTATGAAGTTATGTATTATTACGATATAACGTATGACGTTAAGCAGTATTAGGTTATAACGTATGACGTTATGTAGTATTAGGTTATAACGTATGGCGTTATGTAGTATTACGATATAACGTATGACGTTATGCAGTACTACGTTATAACGTATGCCGTTATGTAGTGTTACGTTATAATGTATGACGTTATGTAGCATTACGGTATTTCGAACAACGTTGTATTGTGTTACTTTATAACGTATGACGTTATGTAGTGTTACGTTATAACGTATGACGCCGTGTAGTATTACGTTATAAGTATAACATTATGTAGTATCACGTTATAGCGTATGACGCCATGTAGTATTACGTTATTACGAATATCGTAATATTGTGTTACTTTATGACGTATGACGTCATGTAGTATTATGTTATAACATATGCCGTCATGTAGTATTACGTTATAACATATGACGTCATGTAATATTACGATATAACGTACAGCGTTATATAGAATTACGATATAACGCACAACGTTATGTCGTATTACGTTATACCGTATGACGTTATATTGTGTTACTTTATGACGTATGACGTCATGTAGTATTACTTTATGACGTATGACGTCATGTAGTATTACTTTATGACGTATGACGTCAGGTAGTATTACTTTATGACGTATGACGTCATGTAGTATTACTTTATGACGTATGACGTCATGTAGTATTACTTTATGACGTATGACGTCATGTAGTATTTCGTTATAACGTATGACGTTATGCAGTATTACGATATAACGTATGACGTTATGCAGTATTAGGTTATAACGTATGACGTCATGTAGTATTACTTTATGACGTATGACGTCATGTAGTATTACTTTATGACGTATGACGTCATGTAGTATTTCGTTTTAACGTACAACGTTATATAGAATTACGATATAACGCACAACGTTATGTCGTATTACGTTATAACTTATCATGTCATGTAGTATTACGTTATAACGTATGACGTTATGTAGTATTACGTTATTACGAATAACGTTATATTGTGTAACTTTATAACGTATGACCTTATGTTGTATTACGTTATAACGTATAAAGACATGTAGTATTACGTTATAACGTATGACGTCATGTGGTATTACGTTATTACGAATATCGTAATATTGTATTACTTTATGACGTATGACGTCATGTAGTATTACTATATGACGTATGACGTCATGTAGTATTACTATATGACGTATGACGTCATGTAGTATTACTATATGACGTATGACGTTATGTAGTATTACTATATGACGTATGACGTCATGTAGTATTAGGTTATAACGTATGAAGTTATGTATTATTACGATATAACGTATGACGTTAAGCAGTATTAGGTTATAACGTATGACGTTATGTAGTATTAGGTTATAACGTATGGCGTTATGTAGTATTACGATATAACGTATGACGTTATGCAGTACTACGTTATAACGTATGACGTTATGTAGTGTTACGTTATAATGTATGACGTTATGTAGCATTACGGTATTTCGAACAACGTTGTATTGTGTTACTTTATAAGGTATGACGTTATGTAGTGTTACGTTATAACGTATGACGCCGTGTAGTATTACGTTATAAGTATAACATTATGTAGTATCACGTTATAGCGTATGACGCCATGTAGTATTACGTTATTACGAATATCGTAATATTGTGTTACTTTATGACGTATGACGTCATGTAGTATTATGTTATAACATATGCCGTCATGTAGTATTACGTTATAACATATGACGTCATGTAATATTACGATATAACGTACAGCGTTATATAGAATTACGATATAACGCACAACGTTATGTCGTATTACGTTATACCGTATGACGTTATATTGTGTTACTTTATGACGTATGACGTCATGTAGTATTACTTTATGACGTATGACGTCATGTAGTATTACTTTATGACGTATGACGTCATGTAGTATTACTTTATGACGTATGACGTCATGTAGTATTTCGTTATAACGTATGACGTTATGCAGTATTACGATATAACGTATGACGTTATGGGGTATTAGGTTATAACTTATGACGTTATGGAGTATTACGTTATAACGTATGACGTCATGTGGTATTACGTTATTACGAATAACGTTATATTATGTTACGTCATGTAGTATTACTTTATGACGTATGACGTCATGTAGTATTACTTTATGACGTATGACGTCATGTAGTATTACTTTATGACGTATGACGTCATGTAGTATTACTTTATGACGTATGACGTCATGTAGTATTTCGTTATAACGTATGACGTTATGCAGTATTACGATATAACGTATGACGTTATGCGGTATTAGGTTATAACGTATGACGTTATGGAGTATTACGTTATAACGTATGACGTCATGTGGTATTACGTTATTACGAATAACGTTATATTATGTTACGTCATGTAGTATTACTTTATGACGTATGACGTCATGTAGTATTACTTTATGACGTATGACGTCATGTAGTATTACTTTATGACGTATGACGTCATGTAGTATTACTTTATGACGTATGACGTCATGTAGTATTTCGTTATAACGTATGACGTTATGCAGTATTACGATATAACGTATGACGTTATGCAGTATTAGGTTATAACGTATGACGTCATGTAGTATTACTTTATGACGTATGACGTCATGTAGTATTACTTTATGACGTATGACGTCATGTAGTATTTCGTTTTAACGTACAACGTTATATAGAATTACGATATAACGCACAACGTTATGTCGTATTACGTTATAACTTATCATGTCATGTAGTATTACGTTATAACGTATGACGTTATGTAGTATTACGTTATTACGAATAACGTTATATTGTGTAACTTTATAACGTATGACCTTATGTTGTATTACGTTATAACGTATAAAGACATGTAGTATTACGTTATAACGTATGACGTCATGTGGTATTACGTTATTACGAATATCGTAATATTGTATTACTTTATGACGTATGACGTCATGTAGTATTACTATATGACGTATGACGTCATGTAGTATTACTATATGACGTATGACGTCATGTAGTATTACTATATGACGTATGACGTTATGTAGTATTACTATATGACGTATGACGTCATGTAGTATTAGGTTATAACGTATGAAGTTATGTATTATTACGATATAACGTATGACGTTAAGCAGTATTAGGTTATAACGTATGACGTTATGTAGTATTAGGTTATAACGTATGGCGTTATGTAGTATTACGATATAACGTATGACGTTATGCAGTACTACGTTATAACGTATGACGTTATGTAGTGTTACGTTATAATGTATGACGTTATGTAGCATTACGGTATTTCGAACAACGTTGTATTGTGTTACTTTATAACGTATGACGTTATGTAGTGTTACGTTATAACGTATGACGCCGTGTAGTATTACGTTATAAGTATAACATTATGTAGTATCACGTTATAGCGTATGACGCCATGTAGTATTACGTTATTACGAATATCGTAATATTGTGTTACTTTATGACGTATGACGTCATGTAGTATTATGTTATAACATATGCCGTCATGTAGTATTACGTTATAACATATGACGTCATGTAATATTACGATATAACGTACAGCGTTATATAGAATTACGATATAACGCACAACGTTATGTCGTATTACGTTATACCGTATGACGTTATATTGTGTTACTTTATGACGTATGACGTCATGTAGTATTACTTTATGACGTATGACGTCATGTAGTATTACTTTATGACGTATGACGTCAGGTAGTATTACTTTATGACGTATGACGTCATGTAGTATTACTTTATGACGTATGACGTCATGTAGTATTACTTTATGACGTATGACGTCATGTAGTATTTCGTTATAACGTATGACGTTATGCAGTATTACGATATAACGTATGACGTTATGCAGTATTATGTTATAACGTATGACGTCATGTAGTATTACTTTATGACGTATGACGTCATGTAGTATTACTTTATGACGTATGACGTCATGTAGTATTTCGTTTTAACGTACAACGTTATATAGAATTACGATATAACGCACAACGTTATGTCGTATTACGTTATAACTTATCATGTCATGTAGTATTACGTTATAACGTATGACGTTATGTAGTATTACGTTATTACGAATAACGTTATATTGTGTAACTTTATAACGTATGACCTTATGTTGTATTACGTTATAACGTATAAAGACATGTAGTATTACGTTATAACGTATGACGTCATGTGGTATTACGTTATTACGAATATCGTAATATTGTATTACTTTATGACGTATGACGTCATGTAGTATTACTATATGACGTATGACGTCATGTAGTATTACTATATGACGTATGACGTCATGTAGTATTACTATATGACGTATGACGTTATGTAGTATTACTATATGACGTATGACGTCATGTAGTATTAGGTTATAACGTATGAAGTTATGTATTATTACGATATAACGTATGACGTTAAGCAGTATTAGGTTATAACGTATGACGTTATGTAGTATTAGGTTATAACGTATGGCGTTATGTAGTATTACGATATAACGTATGACGTTATGCAGTACTACGTTATAACGTATGACGTTATGTAGTGTTACGTTATAATGTATGACGTTATGTAGCATTACGGTATTTCGAACAACGTTGTATTGTGTTACTTTATAAGGTATGACGTTATGTAGTGTTACGTTATAACGTATGACGCCGTGTAGTATTACGTTATAAGTATAACATTATGTAGTATCACGTTATAGCGTATGACGCCATGTAGTATTACGTTATTACGAATATCGTAATATTGTGTTACTTTATGACGTATGACGTCATGTAGTATTATGTTATAACATATGCCGTCATGTAGTATTACGTTATAACATATGACGTCATGTAATATTACGATATAACGTACAGCGTTATATAGAATTACGATATAACGCACAACGTTATGTCGTATTACGTTATACCGTATGACGTTATATTGTGTTACTTTATGACGTATGACGTCATGTAGTATTACTTTATGACGTATGACGTCATGTAGTATTACTTTATGACGTATGACGTCATGTAGTATTACTTTATGACGTATGACGTCATGTAGTATTACTTTATGACGTATGACGTCATGTAGTATTTCGTTATAACGTATGACGTTATGCAGTATTACGATATAACGTATGACGTTATGCGGTATTAGGTTATAACTTATGACGTTATGGAGTATTACGTTATAACGTATGACGTCATGTGGTATTACGTTATTACGAATAACGTTATATTATGTTACGTCATGTAGTATTACTTTATGACGTATGACGTCATGTAGTATTACTTTATGACGTATGACGTCATGTAGTATTACTTTATGACGTATGACGTCATGTAGTATTACTTTATGACGTATGACGTCATGTAGTATTACTTTATGACGTATGACGTCATGTAGTATTACTTTATGACGTATGACGTCATGTAGTATTTCGTTATAACGTATGACGTTATGCAGTATTACGATATAACGTATGACGTTATGCAGTATTAGGTTATAACGTATGACGTCATGTAGTATTACTTTATGACGTATGACGTCATGTAGTATTACTTTATGACGTATGACGTCATGTAGTATTTCGTTTTAACGTACAACGTTATATAGAATTACGATATAACGCACAACGTTATGTCGTATTACGTTATAACTTATCATGTCATGTAGTATTACGTTATAACGTATGACGTTATGTAGTATTACGTTATTACGAATAACGTTATATTGTGTAACTTTATAACGTATGACCTTATGTTGTATTACGTTATAACGTATAAAGACATGTAGTATTACGTTATAACGTATGACGTCATGTGGTATTACGTTATTACGAATATCGTAATATTGTATTACTTTATGACGTATGACGTCATGTAGTATTACTATATGACGTATGACGTCATGTAGTATTACTATATGACGTATGACGTCATGTAGTATTACTATATGACGTATGACGTCATGTAGTATTACTATATGACGTATGACGTTATGTAGTATTACTATATGACGTATGACGTCATGTAGTATTAGGTTATAACGTATGAAGTTATGTATTATTAGGTTATAACGTATGGCGTTATGTAGTATTACGATATAACGTATGACGTTATGCAGTACTACGTTATAACGTATGACGTTATGTAGTGTTACGTTATAATGTATGACGTTATGTAGCATTACGGTATTTCGAACAACGTTGTATTGTGTTACTTTATAACGTATGACGTTATGTAGTGTTACGTTATAACGTATGACGCCGTGTAGTATTACGTTATAAGTATAACATTATGTAGTATCACGTTATAGCGTATGACGCCATGTAGTATTACGTTATTACGAATATCGTAATATTGTGTTACTTTATGACGTATGACGTCATGTAGTATTATGTTATAACATATGCCGTCATGTAGTATTACGTTATAACATATGACGTCATGTAATATTACGATATAACGTACAGCGTTATATAGAATTACGATATAACGCACAACGTTATGTCGTATTACGTTATACCGTATGACGTTATATTGTGTTACTTTATGACGTATGACGTCATGTAGTATTACTTTATGACGTATGACGTCATGTAGTATTACTTTATGACGTATGACGTCATGTAGTATTACTTTATGACGTATGACGTCATGTAGTATTTCGTTATAACGTATGACGTTATGCAGTATTACGATATAACGTATGACGTTATGCGGTATTAGGTTATAACTTATGACGTTATGGAGTATTACGTTATAACGTATGACGTCATGTGGTATTACGTTATTACGAATAACGTTATATTATGTTACGTCATGTAGTATTACTTTATGACGTATGACGTCATGTAGTATTACTTTATGACGTATGACGTCATGTAGTATTACTTTATGACGTATGACGTCATGTAGTATTACTTTATGACGTATGACGTCATGTAGTATTACTTTATGACGTATGACGTCATGTAGTATTTCGTTATAACGTATGACGTTATGCAGTATTACGATATAACGTATGACGTTATGCAGTATTAGGTTATAACGTATGACGTCATGTAGTATTACTTTATGACGTATGACGTCATGTAGTATTACTTTATGACGTATGACGTCATGTAGTATTTCGTTTTAACGTACAACGTTATATAGAATTACGATATAACGCACAACGTTATGTCGTATTACGTTATAACTTATCATGTCATGTAGTATTACGTTATAACGTATGACGTTATGTAGTATTACGTTATTACGAATAACGTTATATTGTGTAACTTTATAACGTATGACCTTATGTTGTATTACGTTATAACGTATAAAGACATGTAGTATTACGTTATAACGTATGACGTCATGTGGTATTACGTTATTACGAATATCGTAATATTGTATTACTTTATGACGTATGACGTCATGTAGTATTACTATATGACGTATGACGTCATGTAGTATTACTATATGACGTATGACGTCATGTAGTATTACTATATGACGTATGACGTCATGTAGTATTAGGTTATAACGTATGAAGTTATGTATTATTACGATATAACGTATGACGTTAAGCAGCATTAGGTTATAACGTATGACGTTATGTAGTATTAGGTTATAACGTATGGCGTTATGTAGTATTACGATATAACGTATGACGTTATGCAGTACTACGATATAACGTATGACGTTATGTAGTGTTACGTTATAATGTATGACGTTATGTAGCATTACGGTATTTCGAACAACGTTGTATTGTGTTACTTTATAACGTATGACGTTATGTAGTGTTACGTTATAACGTATGACGCCGTGTAGTATTACGTTATAAGTATAACATTATGTAGTATCACGTTATAGCGTATGACGTCATGTAGTATTACTTTATGACGTATGACGTCATGTAGTATTACTTTATGACGTATGACGTCATGTAGTATTACTTTATGACGTATGACGTCATGTAGTATTTCGTTATAACGTATGACGTTATGCAGTATTACGATATAACGTATGACGTTATGCAGTATTAGGTTATAACGTATGACGTCATGTAGTATTACTTTATGACGTATGACGTCATGTAGTATTACTTTATGACGTATGACGTCATGTAGTATTTCGTTTTAACGTACAACGTTATATAGAATTACGATATAACGCACAACGTTATGTCGTATTACGTTATAACTTATCATGTCATGTAGTATTACGTTATAACGTATGACGTTATGTAGTATTACGTTATTACGAATAACGTTATATTGTGTAACTTTATAACGTATGACCTTATGTTGTATTACGTTATAACGTATAAAGACATGTAGTATTACGTTATAACGTATGACGTCATGTGGTATTACGTTATTACGAATATCGTAATATTGTATTACTTTATGACGTATGACGTCATGTAGTATTACTATATGACGTATGACGTCATGTAGTATTACTATATGACGTATGACGTCATGTATTATTACTATATGACGTATGACGTCATGTAGTATTAGGTTATAACGTATGAAGTTATGTATTATTACGATATAACGTATGACGTTAAGCAGCATTAGGTTATAACGTATGACGTTATGTAGTATTAGGTTATAACGTATGGCGTTATGTAGTATTACGATATAACGTATGACGTTATGCAGTACTACGTTATAACGTATGACGTTATGTAGTGTTACGTTATAATGTATGACGTTATGTAGCATTACGGTATTTCGAACAACGTTGTATTGTGTTACTTTATAACGTATGACGTTATGTAGTGTTACGTTATAACGTATGACGCCGTGTAGTATTACGTTATAAGTATAACATTATGTAGTATCACGTTATAGCGTATGACGTCATGTAGTATTACGTTATTACGAATATCGTAATATTGTGTTACTTTATGACGTATGACGTCATGTAATATTGCTTTATGACGTATGACGTCATGTAGTATTACTTTATGACGTATGACGTCATGTAGTATTTCGTTATAACGTATGACGTTATGCAGTATTACGATATAACGTATGACGTTATGCGGTATTAGGTTATAACTTATGACGTTATGGAGTATTACGTTATAACGTATGACGTCATGTGGTATTACGTTATTACGAATAACGTTATATTATGTTACGTCATGTAGTATTACTTTATGACGTATGACGTCATGTAGTATTACTTTATGACGTATGACGTCATGTAGTATTATGTTATAACATATGCCGTCATGTAGTATTACGTTATAACATATGACGTCATGTAATATTACGATATAACGTACAGCGTTATATAGAATTACGATATAACGCACAACGTTATGTCGTATTACGTTATACCGTATGACGTTATATTGTGTTACTTTATGACATATGACGTCATGTAGTATTACTTTATGACGTATGACGTCATGTAGTATTACTTTATGACGTATGACGTCATGTAGTATTACTTTATGACGTATGACGTCATGTAGTATTACTTTATGACGTATGACGTCATGTAGTATTTCGTTATAACGTATGACGTTATGCAGTATTACGATATAACGTATGACGTTATGCGGTATTAGGTTATAACTTATGACGTTATGGAGTATTACGTTATAACGTATGACGTCATGTGGTATTACGTTATTACGAATAACGTTATATTATGTTACGTCATGTAGTATTACTTTATGACGTATGACGTCATGTAGTATTACTTTATGACGTATGACGTCATGTAGTATTACTTTATGACGTATGACGTCATGTAGTATTACTTTATGACGTATGACGTCATGTAGTATTACTTTATGACGTATGACGTCATGTAGTATTACTTTATGACGTATGACGTCATGTAGTATTACTTTATGACGTATGACGTCATGTAGTATTTCGTTATAACGTATGACGTTATGCAGTATTACGATATAACGTATGACGTTATGCGGTATTAGGTTATAACTTATGACGTTATGGAGTATTACGTTATAACGTATGACGTCATGTGGTATTACGTTATTACGAATAACGTTATATTATGTTACGTCATGTAGTATTACTTTATGACGTATGACGTCATGTAGTATTACTTTATGACGTATGACGTCATGTAGTATTACTTTATGACGTATGACGTCATGTAGTATTACTTTATGACGTATGACGTCATGTAGTATTACTTTATGACGTATGACGTCATGTAGTATTTCGTTATAACGTATGACGTTATGCAGTATTACGATATAACGTATGACGTTATGCAGTATTAGGTTATAACGTATGACGTCATGTAGTATTACTTTATGACGTATGACGTCATGTAGTATTACTTTATGACGTATGACGTCATGTAGTATTTCGTTTTAACGTACAACGTTATATAGAATTACGATATAACGCACAACGTTATGTCGTATTACGTTATAACTTATCATGTCATGTAGTATTACGTTATAACGTATGACGTTATGTAGTATTACGTTATTACGAATAACGTTATATTGTGTAACTTTATAACGTATGACCTTATGTTGTATTACGTTATAACGTATAAAGACATGTAGTATTACGTTATAACGTATGACGTCATGTGGTATTACGTTATTACGAATATCGTAATATTGTATTACTTTATGACGTATGACGTCATGTAGTATTACTATATGACGTATGACATCATGTAGTATTACTATATGACGTATGACGTCATGTAGTATTACTATATGACGTATGACGTTATGTAGTATTACTATATGACGTATGACGTCATGTAGTATTACTATATGACGTATGACGTTATGTAGTATTACTATATGACGTATGACGTCATGTAGTATTAGGTTATAACGTATGAAGTTATGTATTATTACGATATAACGTATGACGTTAAGCAGTATTAGGTTATAACGTATGACGTTATGTAGTATTAGGTTATAACGTATGGCGTTATGTAGTATTACGATATAACGTATGACGTTATGCAGTACTACGTTATAACGTATGACGTTATGTAGTGTTACGTTATAACGTATGACGCCGTGTAGTATTACGTTATAAGTATAACATTATGTAGTATCACGTTATAGCGTATGACGCCATGTAGTATTACGTTATTACGAATATCGTAATATTGTGTTACTTTATGACGTATGACGTCATGTAGTATTATGTTATAACATATGCCGTCATGTAGTATTACGTTATAACATATGACGTCATGTAATATTACGATATAACGTACAGCGTTATATAGAATTACGATATAACGCACAACGTTATGTCGTATTACGTTATACCGTATGACGTTATATTGTGTTACTTTATGACGTATGACGTCATGTAGTATTACTTTATGACGTATGACGTCATGTAGTATTACTTTATGACGTATGACGTCATGTAGTATTACTTTATGACGTATGACGTCATGTAGTATTACTTTATGACGTATGACGTCATGTAGTATTTCGTTATAACGTATGACGTTATGCAGTATTACGATATAACGTATGACGTTATGCGGTATTAGGTTATAACTTATGACGTTATGGAGTATTACGTTATAACGTATGACGTCATGTGGTATTACGTTATTACGAATAACGTTATATTATGTTACGTCATGTAGTATTACTTTATGACGTATGACGTCATGTAGTATTACTTTATGACGTATGACGTCATGTAGTATTACTTTATGACGTATGACGTCATGTAGTATTACTTTATGACGTATGACGTCATGTAGTATTACTTTATGACGTATGACGTCATGTAGTATTTCGTTATAACGTATGACGTTATGCAGTATTACGATATAACGTATGACGTTATGCAGTATTACGATATAACGTATGACGTTATGCAGTATTAGGTTATAACGTATGACGTCATGTAGTATTACTTTATGACGTATGACGTCATGTAGTATTACTTTATGACGTATGACGTCATGTAGTATTTCGTTTTAACGTACAACGTTATATAGAATTACGATATAACGCACAACGTTATGTCGTATTACGTTATAACTTATCATGTCATGTAGTATTACGTTATAACGTATGACGTTATGTAGTATTACGTTATTACGAATAACGTTATATTGTGTAACTTTATAACGTATGACCTTATGTTGTATTACGTTATAACGTATAAAGACATGTAGTATTACGTTATAACGTATGACGTCATGTGGTATTACGTTATTACGAATATCGTAATATTGTATTACTTTATGACGTATGACGTCATGTAGTATTACTATATGACGTATGACGTCATGTAGTATTACTATATGACGTATGACGTCATGTATTATTACTATATGACGTATGACGTCATGTAGTATTAGGTTATAACGTATGAAGTTATGTATTATTACGATATAACGTATGACGTTAAGCAGCATTAGGTTATAACGTATGACGTTATGTAGTATTAGGTTATAACGTATGGCGTTATGTAGTATTACGATATAACGTATGACGTTATGCAGTACTACGTTATAACGTATGACGTTATGTAGTGTTACGTTATAATGTATGACGTTATGTAGCATTACGGTATTTCGAACAACGTTGTATTGTGTTACTTTATAACGTATGACGTTATGTAGTGTTACGTTATAACGTATGACGCCGTGTAGTATTACGTTATAAGTATAACATTATGTAGTATCACGTTATAGCGTATGACGTCATGTAGTATTACGTTATTACGAATATCGTAATATTGTGTTACTTTATGACGTATGACGTCATGTAATATTGCTTTATGACGTATGACGTCATGTAGTATTACTTTATGACGTATGACGTCATGTAGTATTTCGTTATAACGTATGACGTTATGCAGTATTACGATATAACGTATGACGTTATGCGGTATTAGGTTATAACTTATGACGTTATGGAGTATTACGTTATAACGTATGACGTCATGTGGTATTACGTTATTACGAATAACGTTATATTATGTTACGTCATGTAGTATTACTTTATGACGTATGACGTCATGTAGTATTACTTTATGACGTATGACGTCATGTAGTATTATGTTATAACATATGCCGTCATGTAGTATTACGTTATAACATATGACGTCATGTAATATTACGATATAACGTACAGCGTTATATAGAATTACGATATAACGCACAACGTTATGTCGTATTACGTTATACCGTATGACGTTATATTGTGTTACTTTATGACATATGACGTCATGTAGTATTACTTTATGACGTATGACGTCATGTAGTATTACTTTATGACGTATGACGTCATGTAGTATTACTTTATGACGTATGACGTCATGTAGTATTACTTTATGACGTATGACGTCATGTAGTATTTCGTTATAACGTATGACGTTATGCAGTATTACGATATAACGTATGACGTTATGCGGTATTAGGTTATAACTTATGACGTTATGGAGTATTACGTTATAACGTATGACGTCATGTGGTATTACGTTATTACGAATAACGTTATATTATGTTACGTCATGTAGTATTACTTTATGACGTATGACGTCATGTAGTATTACTTTATGACGTATGACGTCATGTAGTATTACTTTATGACGTATGACGTCATGTAGTATTACTTTATGACGTATGACGTCATGTAGTATTACTTTATGACGTATGACGTCATGTAGTATTACTTTATGACGTATGACGTCATGTAGTATTACTTTATGACGTATGACGTCATGTAGTATTTCGTTATAACGTATGACGTTATGCAGTATTACGATATAACGTATGACGTTATGCGGTATTAGGTTATAACTTATGACGTTATGGAGTATTACGTTATAACGTATGACGTCATGTGGTATTACGTTATTACGAATAACGTTATATTATGTTACGTCATGTAGTATTACTTTATGACGTATGACGTCATGTAGTATTACTTTATGACGTATGACGTCATGTAGTATTACTTTATGACGTATGACGTCATGTAGTATTACTTTATGACGTATGACGTCATGTAGTATTACTTTATGACGTATGACGTCATGTAGTATTTCGTTATAACGTATGACGTTATGCAGTATTACGATATAACGTATGACGTTATGCAGTATTAGGTTATAACGTATGACGTCATGTAGTATTACTTTATGACGTATGACGTCATGTAGTATTACTTTATGACGTATGACGTCATGTAGTATTTCGTTTTAACGTACAACGTTATATAGAATTACGATATAACGCACAACGTTATGTCGTATTACGTTATAACTTATCATGTCATGTAGTATTACGTTATAACGTATGACGTTATGTAGTATTACGTTATTACGAATAACGTTATATTGTGTAACTTTATAACGTATGACCTTATGTTGTATTACGTTATAACGTATAAAGACATGTAGTATTACGTTATAACGTATGACGTCATGTGGTATTACGTTATTACGAATATCGTAATATTGTATTACTTTATGACGTATGACGTCATGTAGTATTACTATATGACGTATGACATCATGTAGTATTACTATATGACGTATGACGTCATGTAGTATTACTATATGACGTATGACGTTATGTAGTATTACTATATGACGTATGACGTCATGTAGTATTACTATATGACGTATGACGTTATGTAGTATTACTATATGACGTATGACGTCATGTAGTATTAGGTTATAACGTATGAAGTTATGTATTATTACGATATAACGTATGACGTTAAGCAGTATTAGGTTATAACGTATGACGTTATGTAGTATTAGGTTATAACGTATGGCGTTATGTAGTATTACGATATAACGTATGACGTTATGCAGTACTACGTTATAACGTATGACGTTATGTAGTGTTACGTTATAACGTATGACGCCGTGTAGTATTACGTTATAAGTATAACATTATGTAGTATCACGTTATAGCGTATGACGCCATGTAGTATTACGTTATTACGAATATCGTAATATTGTGTTACTTTATGACGTATGACGTCATGTAGTATTATGTTATAACATATGCCGTCATGTAGTATTACGTTATAACATATGACGTCATGTAATATTACGATATAACGTACAGCGTTATATAGAATTACGATATAACGCACAACGTTATGTCGTATTACGTTATACCGTATGACGTTATATTGTGTTACTTTATGACGTATGACGTCATGTAGTATTACTTTATGACGTATGACGTCATGTAGTATTACTTTATGACGTATGACGTCATGTAGTATTACTTTATGACGTATGACGTCATGTAGTATTTCGTTATAACGTATGACGTTATGCAGTATTACGATATAACGTATGACGTTATGCGGTATTAGGTTATAACTTATGACGTTATGGAGTATTACGTTATAACGTATGACGTCATGTGGTATTACGTTATTACGAATAACGTTATATTATGTTACGTCATGTAGTATTACTTTATGACGTATGACGTCATGTAGTATTACTTTATGACGTATGACGTCATGTAGTATTACTTTATGACGTATGACGTCATGTAGTATTACTTTATGACGTATGACGTCATGTAGTATTACTTTATGACGTATGACGTCATGTAGTATTTCGTTATAACGTATGACGTTATGCAGTATTACGATATAACGTATGACGTTATGCAGTATTAGGTTATAACGTATGACGTCATGTAGTATTACTTTATGACGTATGACGTCATGTAGTATTACTTTATGACGTATGACGTCATGTAGTATTTCGTTTTAACGTACAACGTTATATAGAATTACGATATAACGCACAACGTTATGTCGTATTACGTTATAACTTATCATGTCATGTAGTATTACGTTATAACGTATGACGTTATGTAGTATTACGTTATTACGAATAACGTTATATTGTGTAACTTTATAACGTATGACCTTATGTTGTATTACGTTATAACGTATAAAGTCATTTAGTATTACGTTATAACGTATGACGTCATGTGGTATTACGTTATTACGAATATCGTAATATTGTATTACTTTATGACGTATGACGTCATGTAGTATTACTATATGACGTATGACGTCATGTAGTATTACTATATGACGTATGACGTCATGTAGTATTACTATATGACGTATGACGTCATGTAGTATTAGGTTATAACGTATGAAGTTATGTATTATTACGATATAACGTATGACGTTAAGCAGCATTAGGTTATAACGTATGACGTTATGTAGTATTAGGTTATAACGTATGGCGTTATGTAGTATTACGATATAACGTATGACGTTATGCAGTACTACGTTATAACGTATGACGTTATGTAGTGTTACGTTATAATGTATGACGTTATGTAGCATTACGGTATTTCGAACAACGTTGTATTGTGTTACTTTATAACGTATGACGTTATGTAGTGTTACGTTATAACGTATGACGCCGTGTAGTATTACGTTATAAGTATAACATTATGTAGTATCACGTTATAGCGTATGACGTCATGTAGTATTACGTTATTACGAATATCGTAATATTGTGTTACTTTATGACGTATGACGTCATGTAATATTGCTTTATGACGTATGACGTCATGTAGTATTACTTTATGACGTATGACGTCATGTAGTATTTCGTTATAACGTATGACGTTATGCAGTATTACGATATAACGTATGACGTTATGCGGTATTAGGTTATAACTTATGACGTTATGGAGTATTACGTTATAACGTATGACGTCATGTGGTATTACGTTATTACGAATAACGTTATATTATGTTACGTCATGTAGTATTACTTTATGACGTATGACGTCATGTAGTATTACTTTATGACGTATGACGTCATGTAGTATTATGTTATAACATATGCCGTCATGTAGTATTACGTTATAACATATGACGTCATGTAATATTACGATATAACGTACAGCGTTATATAGAATTACGATATAACGCACAACGTTATGTCGTATTACGTTATACCATATGACGTTATATTGTGTTACTTTATGACATATGACGTCATGTAGTATTACTTTATGACGTATGACGTCATGTAGTATTACTTTATGACGTATGACGTCATGTAGTATTACTTTATGACGTATGACGTCATGTAGTATTACTTTATGACGTATGACGTCATGTAGTATTTCGTTATAACGTATGACGTTATGCAGTATTACGATATAACGTATGACGTTATGCGGTATTAGGTTATAACTTATGACGTTATGGAGTATTACGTTATAACGTATGACGTCATGTGGTATTACGTTATTACGAATAACGTTATATTATGTTACGTCATGTAGTATTACTTTATGACGTATGACGTCATGTAGTATTACTTTATGACGTATGACGTCATGTAGTATTACTTTATGACGTATGACGTCATGTAGTATTACTTTATGACGTATGACGTCATGTAGTATTACTTTATGACGTATGACGTCATGTAGTATTACTTTATGACGTATGACGTCATGTAGTATTACTTTATGACGTATGACGTCATGTAGTATTTCGTTATAACGTATGACGTTATGCAGTATTACGATATAACGTATGACGTTATGCAGTATTAGGTTATAACGTATGACGTCATGTAGTATTACTTTATGACGTATGACGTCATGTAGTATTTCGTTTTAACGTACAACGTTATATAGAATTACGATATAACGCACAACGTTATGTCGTATTACGTTATAACTTATCATGTCATGTAGTATTACGTTATAACGTATGACGTTATGTAGTATTACGTTATTACGAATAACGTTATATTGTGTAACTTTATAACGTATGACCTTATGTTGTATTACGTTATAACGTATAAAGACATGTAGTATTACGTTATAACGTATGACGTCATGTGGTATTACGTTATTACGAATATCGTAATATTGTATTACTTTATGTCGTATGACGTCATGTAGTATTACTATATGACGTATGACGTTATGTAGTATTACGATATAACGTATGACGTCATGTAGTATTACTTTATGGCGTATGACGTCATGTAGTATTACTTTATGACGTATGACGTCATGTAGTATTACTTTATGACTTATGACGTCATGTAGTATTACTTTATGACGTATGACGTCATGTAGTATTACTTTATGACGTATGACGTCATGTAGTATTACTTTATGACGTATGACGTCATGTAGTATTTCGTTATAACGTATGACGTTATGCAGTATTACGATATAACGTATGACGTTATGCGGTATTAGGTTATAACGTATGACGTTATGGAGTATTACGTTATAACGTATGACGTCATGTGGTATTACGTTATTACGAATAACGTTATATTATGTTACGTCATGTAGTATTACTTTATGACGTATGACGTCATGTAGTATTACTTTATGACGTATGACGTCATGTAGTATTTCGTTTTAACGTACAACGTTATATAGAATTACGATATAACGCACAACGTTATGTCGTATTACGTTATAACTTATCATGTCATGTAGTATTACGTTATAACGTATGACGTTATGTAGTATTACGTTATTACGAATAACGTTATATTGTGTAACTTTATAACGTATGACCTTATGTTGTATTACGTTATAACGTATAAAGACATGTAGTATTACGTTATAACGTATGACGTCATGTGGTATTACGTTATTACGAATATCGTAATATTGTATTACTTTATGACGTATGACGTCATGTAGTATTACTATATGACGTATGACATCATGTAGTATTACTATATGACGTATGACGTCATGTAGTATTACTATATGACGTATGACGTTATGTAGTATTACTATATGACGTATGACGTCATGTAGTATTAGGTTATAACGTATGAAGTTACGTATTATTACGATATAACGTATGACGTTAAGCAGTATTAGGTTATAACGTATGACGTTATGTAGTATTAGGTTATAACGTATGGCGTTATGTAGTATTACGATATAACGTATGACGTTATGCAGTACTACGTTATAACGTATGACGTTATGTAGTGTTGCGTTATAATGTATGACGTTATGTAGCATTACGGTATTTCGAACAACGTTGTATTGTGTTACTTTATAACGTATGACGTTATGTAGTGTTACGTTATAACGTATGACGCCGTGTAGTATTACGTTATAAGTATAACATTATGTAGTATCACGTTATAGCGTATGACGCCATGTAGTATTACGTTATTACGAATATCGTAATATTGTGTTACTTTATGACGTATGACGTCATGTAGTATTATGTTATAACATATGCCGTCATGTAGTATTACGTTATAACATATGACGTCATGTAATATTACGATATAACGTACAGCGTTATATAGAATTACGATATAACGCACAACGTTATGTCGTATTACGTTATACCGTATGACGTTATATTGTGTTACTTTATGACGTATGACGTCATGTAGTATTACTTTATGACGTATGACGTCATGTAGTATTACTTTATGACGTATGACGTCATGTAGTATTACTTTATGACGTATGACGTCATGTAGTATTTCGTTATAACGTATGACGTTATGCAGTATTACGATATAACGTATGATGTTATGCGGTATTAGGTTATAACTTATGACGTTATGGAGTATTACGTTATAACGTATGACGTCATGTGGTATTACGTTATTACGAATAACGTTATATTATGTTACGTCATGTAGTATTACTTTATGACGTATGACGTCATGTAGTATTACTTTATGACGTATGACGTCATGTAGTATTTCGTTATAACGTATGACGTTATGCAGTATTACGATATAACGTATGACGTTATGCAGTATTAGGTTATAACGTATGACGTCATGTAGTATTACTTTATGACGTATGACGTCATGTAGTATTACTTTATGACGTATGACGTCATGTAGTATTTCGTTTTAACGTACAACGTTATATAGAATTACGATATAACGCACAACGTTATGTCGTATTACGTTATAACTTATCATGTCATGTAGTATTACGTTATAACGTATGACGTTATGTAGTATTACGTTATTACGAATAACGTTATATTGTGTAACTTTATAACGTATGACCTTATGTTGTATTACGTTATAACGTATAAAGACATGTAGTATTACGTTATAACGTATGACGTCATGTGGTATTACGTTATTACGAATATCGTAATATTGTATTACTTTATGACGTATGACGTCATGTAGTATTACTATATGACGTATGACGTCATGTAGTATTACTATATGACGTATGACGTCATGTAGTATTACTATATGACGTATGACGTCATGTAGTATTAGGTTATAACGTATGAAGTTATGTATTATTACGATATAACGTATGACGTTAAGCAGCATTAGGTTATAACGTATGACGTTATGTAGTATTAGGTTATAACGTATGGCGTTATGTAGTATTACGATATAACGTATGACGTTATGCAGTACTACGTTATAACGTATGACGTTATGTAGTGTTACGTTATAATGTATGACGTTATGTAGCATTACGGTATTTCGAACAACGTTGTATTGTGTTACTTTATAACGTATGACGTTATGTAGTGTTACGTTATAACGTATGACGCCGTGTAGTATTACGTTATAAGTATAACATTATGTAGTATCACGTTATAGCGTATGACGTCATGTAGTATTACGTTATTACGAATATCGTAATATTGTGTTACTTTATGACGTATGACGTCATGTAATATTTCGTTATAACGTATGACGTTATGCAGTATTACGATATAACGTATGACGTTATGCGGTATTAGGTTATAACGTATGACGTCATGTAGTATTACTTTATGACGTATGACGTCATGTAGTATTACTTTATGACGTATCACGTCATGTAGTATTACTTTATGACTTATGACGTCATGTAGTATTACTTTATGACGTATGACGTCATGTAGTATTACTTTATGACGTATGACGTCATGTAGTATTTCGTTATAACGTATGACGTTATGCAGTATTACGATATAACGTATGACGTTATGCGGTATTAGGTTATAACGTATGACGTTATGGAGTATTACGTTATAACGTATGACGTCATGTGGTATTACGTTATTACGAATAACGTTATATTATGTTACGTCATAAAGTAATACTACATGACGTATGACGTCATGTAGTATTACTTTATGACGTATGACGTCATGTAGTATTACTTTATGACGTATGACGTCATGTAGTATTTCGTTATAACGTATGACGTTATGCAGTATTACGATATAACGTATGACGTTATGCAGTATTAGGTTATAACGTATGACGTCATGTAGTATTACTTTATGACGTATGACGTCATGTAGTATTACTTTATGACGTATGACGTCATGTAGTATTTCGTTTTAACGTACAACGTTATATAGAATTACGATATAACGCACAACGTTATGTCGTATTACGTTATAACTTATCATGTCATGTAGTATTACGTTATAACGTATGACGTTATGTAGTATTACGTTATTACGAATAACGTTATATTGTGTAACTTTATAACGTATGACCTTATGTTGTATTACGTTATAACGTATAAAGACATGTAGTATTACGTTATAACGTATGACGTCATGTGGTATTACGTTATTACGAATATCGTAATATTGTATTACTTTATGACGTATGACGTCATGTAGTATTACTATATGACGTCATACGTCATATAGTAATACTACATGACGTATGACGTCATGTAGTATTACTATATGACGTATGACGTTATGTAGTATTACTATATGACGTATGACGTCATGTAGTATTAGGTTATAACGTATGAAGTTATGTATTATTACGATATAACGTATGACGTTAAGCAGTATTAGGTTATAACGTATGACGTTATGTAGTATTAGGTTATAACGTATGGCGTTATGTAGTATTACGATATAACGTATGACGTTATGCAGTACTACGTTATAACGTATGACGTTATGTAGTGTTACGTTATAATGTATGACGTTATGTAGCATTACGGTATTTCGAACAACGTTGTATTGTGTTACTTTATAACGTATGACGTTATGTAGTGTTACGTTATAACGTATGACGCCGTGTAGTATTACGTTATAAGTATAACATTATGTAGTATCACGTTATAGCGTATGACGCCATGTAGTATTACGTTATTACGAATATCGTAATATTGTGTTACTTTATGACGTATGACGTCATGTAGTATTATGTTATAACATATGCCGTCATGTAGTATTACGTTATAACATATGACGTCATGTAATATTACGATATAACGTACAGCGTTATATAGAATTACGATATAACGCACAACGTTATGTCGTATTACGTTATACCGTATGACGTTATATTGTGTTACTTTATGACGTATGACGTCATGTAGTATTACTTTATGACGTATGACGTCATGTAGTATTACATTATGACGTATGACGTCATGTAGTATTACTTTATGACGTATGACGTCATGTAGTATTTCGTTATAACGTATGACGTTATGCAGTATTACGATATAACGTATGACGTTATGCGGTATTAGGTTATAACTTATGACGTTATGGAGTATTACGTTATAACGTATGACGTCATGTGGTATTACGTTATTACGAATAACGTTATATTATGTTACGTCATGTAGTATTACTTTATGACGTATGACGTCATGTAGTATTACTTTATGACGTATGACGTCATGTAGTATTACTTTATGACGTATGACGTCATGTAGTATTTCGTTTTAACGTACAACGTTATATAGAATTACGATATAACGCACAACGTTATGTCGTATTACGTTATAACTTATCATGTCATGTAGTATTACGTTATAACGTATGACGTTATGTAGTATTACGTTATTACGAATAACGTTATATTGTGTAACTTTATAACGTATGACCTTATGTTGTATTACGTTATAACGTATAAAGACATGTAGTATTACGTTATAACGTATGACGTCATGTGGTATTACGTTATTACGAATATCGTAATATTGTATTACTTTATGACGTATGACGTCATGTAGTATTACTATATGACGTATGACGTCATATAGTAATACTACATGACGTATGACGTCATGTAGTATTACTATATGACGTATGACGTTATGTAGTATTACTATATGACGTATGACGTCATGTAGTATTAGGTTATAACGTATGAAGTTATGTATTATTACGATATAACGTATGACGTTAAGCAGTATTAGGTTATAACGTATGACGTTATGTAGTATTAGGTTATAACGTATGGCGTTATGTAGTATTACGATATAACGTATGACGTTATGCAGTACTACGTTATAACGTATGACGTTATGTAGTGTTACGTTATAATGTATGACGTTATGTAGCATTACGGTATTTCGAACAACGTTGTATTGTGTTACTTTATAACGTATGACGTTATGTAGTGTTACGTTATAACGTATGACGCCGTGTAGTATTACGTTATAAGTATAACATTATGTAGTATCACGTTATAGCGTATGACGCCATGTAGTATTACGTTATTACGAATATCGTAATATTGTGTTACTTTATGACGTATGACGTCATGTAGTATTATGTTATAACATATGCCGTCATGTAGTATTACGTTATAACATATGACGTCATGTAATATTACGATATAACGTACAGCGTTATATAGAATTACGATATAACGCACAACGTTATGTCGTATTACGTTATACCGTATGACGTTATATTGTGTTACTTTATGACGTATGACGTCATGTAGTATTACTTTATGACGTATGACGTCATGTAGTATTACATTATGACGTATGACGTCATGTAGTATTACTTTATGACGTATGACGTCATGTAGTATTTCGTTATAACGTATGACGTTATGCAGTATTACGATATAACGTATGACGTTATGCGGTATTAGGTTATAACTTATGACGTTATGGAGTATTACGTTATAACGTATGACGTCATGTGGTATTACGTTATTACGAATAACGTTATATTATGTTACGTCATGTAGTATTACTTTATGACGTATGACGTCATGTAGTATTACTTTATGACGTATGACGTCATGTAGTATTACTTTATGACGTATGACGTCATGTAGTATTACTTTATGACGTATGACGTCATGTAGTATTACTTTATGACGTATGACGTCATGTAGTATTTCGTTATAACGTATGACGTTATGCAGTATTACGATATAACGTATGACGTTA
This sequence comes from Bombus terrestris, assembly GCF_910591885.1. Classification (NCBI taxonomy): domain Eukaryota; kingdom Metazoa; phylum Arthropoda; class Insecta; order Hymenoptera; family Apidae; genus Bombus; species Bombus terrestris. The sequence goes on from NW_025963556.1 coordinate 87,445, forward strand.
TGCAGTATTAGGTTATAACGTATGACGTCATGTAGTATTACTTTATGACGTATGACGTCATGTAGTATTACTTTATGACGTATGACGTCATGTAGTATTACGTTTTAACGTACAACGTTATATAGAATTACGATATAACGCACAACGTTATGTCGTATTACGTTATAACTTATCATGTCATGTAGTATTACGTTATAACGTATGACGTTATGTAGTATTACGTTATTACGAATAACGTTATATTGTGTAACTTTATAACGTATGACCTTATGTTGTATTACGTTATAACGTATAAAGACATGTAGTATTACGTTATAACGTATGACGTCATGTGGTATTACGTTATTACGAATATCGTAATATTGTATTACTTTATGACGTATGACGTCATGTAGTATTACTATATGACGTATGACATCATGTAGTATTACTATATGACGTATGACGTCATGTAGTATTACTATATGACGTATGACGTTATGTAGTATTACTATATGACGTATGACGTCATGTAGTATTAGGTTATAACGTATGAAGTTACGTATTATTACGATATAACGTATGACGTTAAGCAGTATTAGGTTATAACGTATGACGTTATGTAGTATTAGGTTATAACGTATGGCGTTATGTAGTATTACGATATAACGTATGACGTTATGCAGTACTACGTTATAACGTATGACGTTATGTAGTGTTGCGTTATAATGTATGACGTTATGTAGCATTACGGTATTTCGAACAACGTTGTATTGTGTTACTTTATAACGTATGACGTTATGTAGTGTTACGTTATAACGTATGACGCCGTGTAGTATTACGTTATAAGTATAACATTATGTAGTATCACGTTATAGCGTATGACGCCATGTAGTATTACGTTATTACGAATATCGTAATATTGTGTTACTTTATGACGTATGACGTCATGTAGTATTATGTTATAACATATGCCGTCATGTAGTATTACGTTATAACATATGACGTCATGTAATATTACGATATAACGTACAGCGTTATATAGAATTACGATATAACGCACAACGTTATGTCGTATTACGTTATACCGTATGACGTTATATTGTGTTACTTTATGACGTATGACGTCATGTAGTATTACTTTATGACGTATGACGTCATGTAGTATTACTTTATGACGTATGACGTCATGTAGTATTACTTTATGACGTATGACGTCATGTAGTATTTCGTTATAACGTATGACGTTATGCAGTATTACGATATAACGTATGACGTTATGCGGTATTAGGTTATAACTTATGACGTTATGGAGTATTACGTTATAACGTATGACGTCATGTGGTATTACGTTATTACGAATAACGTTATATTATGTTACGTCATGTAGTATTACTTTATGACGTATGACGTCATGTAGTATTACTTTATGACGTATGACGTCATGTAGTATTTCGTTATAACGTATGACGTTATGCAGTATTACGATATAACGTATGACGTTATGCAGTATTAGGTTATAACGTATGACGTCATGTAGTATTACTTTATGACGTATGACGTCATGTAGTATTACTTTATGACGTATGACGTCATGTAGTATTTCGTTTTAACGTACAACGTTATATAGAATTACGATATAACGCACAACGTTATGTCGTATTACGTTATAACTTATCATGTCATGTAGTATTACGTTATAACGTATGACGTTATGTAGTATTACGTTATTACGAATAACGTTATATTGTGTAACTTTATAACGTATGACCTTATGTTGTATTACGTTATAACGTATAAAGACATGTAGTATTACGTTATAACGTATGACGTCATGTGGTATTACGTTATTACGAATATCGTAATATTGTATTACTTTATGACGTATGACGTCATGTAGTATTACTATATGACGTATGACGTCATGTAGTATTACTATATGACGTATGACGTCATGTAGTATTACTATATGACGTATGACGTCATGTAGTATTAGGTTATAACGTATGAAGTTATGTATTATTACGATATAACGTATGACGTTAAGCAGCATTAGGTTATAACGTATGACGTTATGTAGTATTAGGTTATAACGTATGGCGTTATGTAGTATTACGATATAACGTATGACGTTATGCAGTACTACGTTATAACGTATGACGTTATGTAGTGTTACGTTATAATGTATGACGTTATGTAGCATTACGGTATTTCGAACAACGTTGTATTGTGTTACTTTATAACGTATGACGTTATGTAGTGTTACGTTATAACGTATGACGCCGTGTAGTATTACGTTATAAGTATAACATTATGTAGTATCACGTTATAGCGTATGACGTCATGTAGTATTACGTTATTACGAATATCGTAATATTGTGTTACTTTATGACGTATGACGTCATGTAATATTTCGTTATAACGTATGACGTTATGCAGTATTACGATATAACGTATGACGTTATGCGGTATTAGGTTATAACGTATGACGTCATGTAGTATTACTTTATGACGTATGACGTCATGTAGTATTACTTTATGACGTATCACGTCATGTAGTATTACTTTATGACTTATGACGTCATGTAGTATTACTTTATGACGTATGACGTCATGTAGTATTACTTTATGACGTATGACGTCATGTAGTATTTCGTTATAACGTATGACGTTATGCAGTATTACGATATAACGTATGACGTTATGCGGTATTAGGTTATAACGTATGACGTTATGGAGTATTACGTTATAACGTATGACGTCATGTGGTATTACGTTATTACGAATAACGTTATATTATGTTACGTCATAAAGTAATACTACATGACGTATGACGTCATGTAGTATTACTTTATGACGTATGACGTCATGTAGTATTACTTTATGACGTATGACGTCATGTAGTATTTCGTTATAACGTATGACGTTATGCAGTATTACGATATAACGTATGACGTTATGCAGTATTAGGTTATAACGTATGACGTCATGTAGTATTACTTTATGACGTATGACGTCATGTAGTATTACTTTATGACGTATGACGTCATGTAGTATTTCGTTTTAACGTACAACGTTATATAGAATTACGATATAACGCACAACGTTATGTCGTATTACGTTATAACTTATCATGTCATGTAGTATTACGTTATAACGTATGACGTTATGTAGTATTACGTTATTACGAATAACGTTATATTGTGTAACTTTATAACGTATGACCTTATGTTGTATTACGTTATAACGTATAAAGACATGTAGTATTACGTTATAACGTATGACGTCATGTGGTATTACGTTATTACGAATATCGTAATATTGTATTACTTTATGACGTATGACGTCATGTAGTATTACTATATGACGTATGACGTCATGTAGTATTACTATATGACGTATGACGTCATGTAGTATTACTATATGACGTATGACGTTATGTAGTATTACTATATGACGTATGACGTCATGTAGTATTAGGTTATAACGTATGAAGTTATGTATTATTACGATATAACGTATGACGTTAAGCAGTATTAGGTTATAACGTATGACGTTATGTAGTATTAGGTTATAACGTATGGCGTTATGTAGTATTACGATATAACGTATGACGTTATGCAGTACTACGTTATAACGTATGACGTTATGTAGTGTTACGTTATAATGTATGACGTTATGTAGCATTACGGTATTTCGAACAACGTTGTATTGTGTTACTTTATAACGTATGACGTTATGTAGTGTTACGTTATAACGTATGACGCCGTGTAGTATTACGTTATAAGTATAACATTATGTAGTATCACGTTATAGCGTATGACGCCATGTAGTATTACGTTATTACGAATATCGTAATATTGTGTTACTTTATGACGTATGACGTCATGTAGTATTATGTTATAACATATGCCGTCATGTAGTATTACGTTATAACATATGACGTCATGTAATATTACGATATAACGTACAGCGTTATATAGAATTACGATATAACGCACAACGTTATGTCGTATTACGTTATACCGTATGACGTTATATTGTGTTACTTTATGACGTATGACGTCATGTAGTATTACTTTATGACGTATGACGTCATGTAGTATTACATTATGACGTATGACGTCATGTAGTATTACTTTATGACGTATGACGTCATGTAGTATTTCGTTATAACGTATGACGTTATGCAGTATTACGATATAACGTATGACGTTATGCAGTATTACTTTATGACATATGACGTCATGTAGTATTACTTTATGACGTATGACGTCATGTAGTATTTCGTTTTAACGTACAACGTTATATAGAATTACGATATAACGCACAACGTTATGTCGTATTACGTTATAACTTATCATGTCATGTAGTATTACGTTATAACGTATGACGTTATGTAGTATTACGTTATTACGAATAACGTTATATTGTGTAACTTTATAACGTATGACCTTATGTTGTATTACGTTATAACGTATAAAGACATGTAGTATTACGTTATAACGTATGACGTCATGTGGTATTACGTTATTACGAATAACGTTATATTATGTTACGTCATGTAGTATTACTTTATGACGTATGACGTCATGTAGTATTACTTTATGACGTATGACGTCATGTAGTATTTCGTTATAACGTATGACGTTATGCAGTATTACGATATAACGTATGACGTTATGCAGTATTAGGTTATAACGTATGACGTCATGTAGTATTACTTTATGACATATGACGTCATGTAGTATTACTTTATGACGTATGACGTCATGTAGTATTTCGTTTTAACGTACAACGTTATATAGAATTACGATATAACGCACAACGTTATGTCGTATTACGTTATAACTTATCATGTCATGTAGTATTACGTTATAACGTATGACGTTATGTAGTATTACGTTATTACGAATAACGTTATATTGTGTAACTTTATAACGTATGACCTTATGTTGTATTACGTTATAACGTATAAAGACATGTAGTATTACGTTATAACGTATGACGTCATGTGGTATTACGTTATTACGAATATCGTAATATTGTATTACTTTATGACGTATGACGTCATGTAGTATTACTATATGACGTATGACGTCATGTAGTATTACTATATGACGTATGACGTCATGTAGTATTACTATATGACGTATGACGTCATGTAGTATTAGGTTATAACGTATGAAGTTATGTATTATTACGATATAACGTATGACGTTAAGCAGCATTAGGTTATAACGTATGACGTTATGTAGTATTAGGTTATAACGTATGGCGTTATGTAGTATTACGATATAACGTATGACGTTATGCAGTACTACGTTATAACGTATGACGTTATGTAGTGTTACGTTATAATGTATGACGTTATGTAGCATTACGGTATTTCGAACAACGTTGTATTGTGTTACTTTATAACGTATGACGTTATGTAGTGTTACGTTATAACGTATGACGCCGTGTAGTATTACGTTATAAGTATAACATTATGTAGTATCACGTTATAGCGTATGACGTCATGTAGTATTACGTTATTACGAATATCGTAATATTGTGTTACTTTATGACGTATGACGTCATGTAATATTGCTTTATGACGTATGACGTCATGTAGTATTTCCTTATAACGTATGACGTTATGTAGTATTACGATATAACGTATGACGTTATGCAGTACTACGTTATAACGTATGACGTTATGTAGTGTTACGTTATAACGTATGACGTTATGTATTAGTACGATATAACGTATGACGTTATGCAGTATGAGGTTATAACGTATGACGTCATGTAGTATTACTTTATGACGTATGACGTCATGTAGTATTATGTTATAACATATGCCGTCATGTAGTATTACGTTATAACATATGACGTTATGTAATATTACGATATAACGTACAGCGTTATATAGAATTACGATATAACGCACAACGTTATGTCGTATTACGTTATACCGTATGACGTTATATTGTGTTACTTTATGACGTATGACGTCATGTAGTATTACCTTATGACGTATGCCGTCATGTAGTATTACGTTATAACATATGACGTCATGTAGTAATACGATATAACGTACAACGTTATATAGAATTACGATATAACGCACAACGTTATGTCGTATTACGTTATAACGTATCATGTCATGTAGTATTACGTTATAACGAATGACGTTATGGAGTATTACGTTATAACGTATGACGCCATGTGGTATTACGTTATTACGAATAACGTTATATTATGTTACTTTATGACATATGACGTCATGTAGTATTACTTTATGACGTATGACGTCATGTAGTATTACTTTATGACGTATGACGTCATGTAGTATTACTTTATGACGTATGACGTCATGTAGTATTACTTTATGACGTATGACGTCATGTAGTATTACTTTATGACGTATGACGTCATGTAGTATTACTTTATGACGTATGACGTCATGTAGTATTACTTTATGACGTATGACGTCATGTAGTATTACTTTATGACGTATGACGTCATGTAGTATTTCGTTATAACGTATGACGTTATGCAGTATTACGATATAACGTATGACGTTATGCAGTATTAGGTTATAACGTATGACGTCATGTAGTATTACTTTATGACGTATGACGTCATGTAGTATTACTTTATGACGTATGACGTCATGTAGTATTTCGTTTTAACGTACAACGTTATATAGAATTACGATATAACGCACAACGTTATGTCGTATTACGTTATAACTTATCATGTCATGTAGTATTACGTTATAACGTATGACGTTATGTAGTATTACGTTATTACGAATAACGTTATATTGTGTAACTTTATAACGTATGACCTTATGTTGTATTACGTTATAACGTATAAAGACATGTAGTATTACGTTATAACGTATGACGTCATGTGGTATTACGTTATTACGAATATCGTAATATTGTATTACTTTATGACGTATGACGTCATGTAGTATTACTATATGACGTATGACATCATGTAGTATTACTATATGACGTATGACGTCATGTAGTATTACTATATGACGTATGACGTTATGTAGTATTACTATATGACGTATGACGTCATGTAGTATTAGGTTATAACGTATGAAGTTATGTATTATTACGATATAACGTATGACGTTAAGCAGTATTAGGTTATAACGTATGACGTTATGTAGTATTAGGTTATAACGTATGGCGTTATGTAGTATTACGATATAACGTATGACGTTATGCAGTACTACGTTATAACGTATGACGTTATGTAGTGTTACGTTATAATGTATGACGTTATGTAGCATTACGGTATTTCGAACAACGTTGTATTGTGTTACTTTATAACGTATGACGTTATGTAGTGTTACGTTATAACGTATGACGCCGTGTAGTATTACGTTATAAGTATAACATTATGTAGTATCACGTTATAGCGTATGACGCCATGTAGTATTACGTTATTACGAATATCGTAATATTGTGTTACTTTATGACGTATGACGTCATGTAGTATTACTTTATGACGTATGACGTCATGTAGTATTTCGTTATAACGTATGACGTTATGCAGTATTACGATATAACGTATGACGTTATGCAGTATTACGATATAACGTATGACGTTATGCGGTATTAGGTTATAACTTATGACGTTATGGAGTATTACGTTATAACGTATGACGTCATGTGGTATTACGTTATTACGAATAACGTTATATTATGTTACGTCATGTAGTATTACTTTATGACGTATGACGTCATGTAGTATTACTTTATGACGTATGACGTCATGTAGTATTTCGTTATAACGTATGACGTTATGCAGTATTACGATATAACGTATGACGCTATGCAGTATTAGGTTATAACGTATGACGTCATGTAGTATTACTTTATGACATATGACGTCATGTAGTATTACTTTATGACGTATGACGTCATGTAGTATTTCGTTTTAACGTACAACGTTATATAGAATTACGATATAACGCACAACGTTATGTCGTATTACGTTATAACTTATCATGTCATGTAGTATTACGTTATAACGTATGACGTTATGTAGTATTACGTTATTACGAATAACGTTATATTGTGTAACTTTATAACGTATGACCTTATGTTGTATTACGTTATAACGTATAAAGACATGTAGTATTACGTTATAACGTATGACGTCATGTGGTATTACGTTATTACGAATATCGTAATATTGTATTACTTTATGACGTATGACGTCATGTAGTATTACTATATGACGTATGACGTCATGTAGTATTACTATATGACGTATGACGTCATGTAGTATTACTATATGACGTATGACGTCATGTAGTATTAGGTTATAACGTATGAAGTTATGTATTATTACGATATAACGTATGACGTTAAGCAGCATTAGGTTATAACGTATGATGTTATGTAGTATTAGGTTATAACGTATGGCGTTATGTAGTATTACGATATAACGTATGACGTTATGCAGTACTACGTTATAACGTATGACGTTATGTAGTGTTACGTTATAATGTATGACGTTATGTAGCATTACGGTATTTCGAACAACGTTGTATTGTGTTACTTTATAACGTATGACGTTATGTAGTGTTACGTTATAACGTATGACGCCGTGTAGTATTACGTTATAAGTATAACATTATGTAGTATCACGTTATAGCGTATGACGTCATGTAGTATTACGTTATTACGAATATCGTAATATTGTGTTACTTTATGACGTATGACGTCATGTAATATTGCTTTATGACGTATGACGTCATGTAGTATTTCCTTATAACGTATGACGTTATGTAGTATTACGATATAACGTATGACGTCATGTAGTATTACTTTATGACGTATGACGTCATGTAGTATTACTTTATGACGTATCACGTCATGTAGTATTACTTTATGACTTATGACGTCATGTAGTATTACTTTATGACGTATGACGTCATGTAGTATTACTTTATGACGTATGACGTCATGTAGTATTTCGTTATAACGTATGACGTTATGCAGTATTACGATATAACGTATGACGTTATGCGGTATTAGGTTATAACGTATGACGTTATGGAGTATTACGTTATAACGTATGACGTCATGTGGTATTACGTTATTACGAATAACGTTATATTATGTTACGTCATAAAGTAATACTTTATGACGTATGACGTCATGTAGTATTACTTTATGACGTATGACGTCATGTAGTATTACTTTATGACGTATGACGTCATGTAGTATTTCGTTATAACGTATGACGTTATGCAGTATTACGATATAACGTATGACGTTATGCAGTATTAGGTTATAACGTATGACGTCATGTAGTATTACTTTGTGACGTATGACGTCATGTAGTATTACTTTATGACGTATGACGTCATGTAGTATTTCGTTTTAACGTACAACGTTATATAGAATTACGATATAACGCACAACGTTATGTCGTATTACGTTATAACTTATCATGTCATGTAGTATTACGTTATAACGTATGACGTTATGTAGTATTACGTTATTACGAATAACGTTATATTGTGTAACTTTATAACGTATGACCTTATGTTGTATTACGTTATAACGTATAAAGACATGTAGTATTACGTTATAACGTATGACGTCATGTGGTATTACGTTATTACGAATATCGTAATATTGTATTACTTTATGACGTATGACGTCATGTAGTATTACTATATGACGTATGACGTCATGTAGTATTACTATATGACGTATGACGTCATGTAGTATTACTATATGACGTATGACGTTATGTAGTATTACTATATGACGTATGACGTCATGTAGTATTAGGTTATAACGTATGAAGTTATGTATTATTACGATATAACGTATGACGTTAAGCAGTATTAGGTTATAACGTATGACGTTATGTAGTATTAGGTTATAACGTATGGCGTTATGTAGTATTACGATATAACGTATGACGTTATGCAGTACTACGTTATAACGTATGACGTTATGTAGTGTTACGTTATAATGTATGACGTTATGTAGCATTACGGTATTTCGAACAACGTTGTATTGTGTTACTTTATAACGTATGACGTTATGTAGTGTTACGTTATAACGTATGACGCCGTGTAGTATTACGTTATAAGTATAACATTATGTAGTATCACGTTATAGCGTATGACGCCATGTAGTATTACGTTATTACGAATATCGTAATATTGTGTTACTTTATGACGTATGACGTCATGTAGTATTATGTTATAACATATGCCGTCATGTAGTATTACGTTATAACATATGACGTCATGTAATATTACGATATAACGTACAGCGTTATATAGAATTACGATATAACGCACAACGTTATGTCGTATTACGTTATACCGTATGACGTTATATTGTGTTACTTTATGACGTATGACGTCATGTAGTATTACTTTATGACGTATGACGTCATGTAGTATTACATTATGACGTATGACGTCATGTAGTATTACTTTATGACGTATGACGTCATGTAGTATTTCGTTATAACGTATGACGTTATGCAGTATTACGATATAACGTATGACGTTATGCGGTATTAGGTTATAACTTATGACGTTATGGAGTATTACGTTATAACGTATGACGTCATGTGGTATTACGTTATTACGAATAACGTTATATTATGTTACGTCATGTAGTATTACTTTATGACGTATGACGTCATGTAGTATTACTTTATGACGTATGACGTCATGTAGTATTACTTTATGACGTATGACGTCATGTAGTATTACTTTATGACGTATGACGTCATGTAGTATTACTTTATGACGTATGACGTCATGTAGTATTTCGTTATAACGTATGACGTTATGCAGTATTACGATATAACGTATGACGTTATGCAGTATTAGGTTATAACGTATGACGTCATGTAGTATTACTTTATGACGTATGACGTCATGTAGTATTACTTTATGACGTATGACTTCATGTAGTATTTCGTTTTAACGTACAACGTTATATAGAATTACGATATAACGCACAACGTTATGTCGTATTACGTTATAACTTATCATGTCATGTAGTATTACGTTATAACGTATGACGTTATGTAGTATTACGTTATTACGAATAACGTTATATTGTGTAACTTTATAACGTATGACCTTATGTTGTATTACGTTATAACGTATAAAGACATGTAGTATTACGTTATAACGTATGACGTCATGTGGTATTACGTTATTACGAATATCGTAATATTGTATTACTTTATGACGTATGACGTCATGTAGTAATACTATATGACGTATGACGTCATGTAGTATTACTATATGACGTATGACGTCATGTAGTATTACTATATGACGTATGACGTCATGTAGTATTAGGTTATAACGTATGAAGTTATGTATTATTACGATATAACGTATGACGTTAAGCAGCATTAGGTTATAACGTATGACGTTATGTAGTATTAGGTTATAACGTATGGCGTTATGTAGTATTACGATATAACGTATGACGTTATGCAGTACTACGTTATAACGTATGACGTTATGTAGTGTTACGTTATAATGTATGACGTTATGTAGCATTACGGTATTTCGAACAACGTTGTATTGTGTTACTTTATAACGTATGACGTTATGTAGTGTTACGTTATAACGTATGACGCCGTGTAGTATTACGTTATAAGTATAACATTATGTAGTATCACGTTATAGCGTATGACGTCATGTAGTATTACGTTATTACGAATATCGTAATATTGTGTTACTTTATGACGTATGACGTCATGTAATATTGCTTTATGACGTATGACGTCATGTAGTATTTCCTTATAACGTATGACGTTATGTAGTATTACGATATAACGTATGACGTTATGCAGTACTACGTTATAACGTATGACGTTATGTAGTGTTACGTTATAACGTATGACGTTATGTATTAGTACGATATAACGTATGACGTTATGCAGTATGAGGTTATAACGTATGACGTCATGTAGTTTTGCGTTATAACGTATGACGTCATGTAGTATTAGGTTATAACGTATGCCGTCATGTAGTATTACGTTATAACATATGACGTCATGTAGTAATACGATATAACGTACAACGTTATATAGAATTACGATATAACGCACAACGTTATGTCGTATTACGTTATAACGTATCATGTCATGTAGTATTACGTTATTACGAATAACGTTATATTGTGTTACCTTATAACGTGTGACCTTTTGTTGTATTACGTTATAACGTATAAAGACATGTAGTATTACGTTGTAACGTATGACGTCATGTAGTATTACTTTATGACGTATGACGTCATGTAGTATTATGTTATAACATATGCCGTCATGTAGTATTACGTTATAACATATGACGTTATGTAATATTACGATATAACGTACAGCGTTATATAGAATTACGATATAACGCACAACGTTATGTCGTATTACGTTATACCGTATGACGTTATATTGTGTTACTTTATGACGTATGACGTCATGTAGTATTACCTTATGACGTATGCCGTCATGTAGTATTACGTTATAACATATGACGTCATGTAGTAATACGATATAACGTACAACGTTATATAGAATTACGATATAACGCACAACGTTATGTCGTATTACGTTATAACGTATCATGTCATGTAGTATTACGTTATAACGAATGACGTTATGGAGTATTACGTTATAACGTATGACGCCATGTGGTATTACGTTATTACGAATAACGTTATATTATGTTACTTTATGACATATGACGTCATGTAGTATTACTTTATGACGTATGACGTCATGTAGTATTACTTTATGACGTATGACGTCATGTAGTATTACTTTATGACGTATGACGTCATGTAGTATTACTTTATGACGTATGACGTCATGTAGTATTTCGTTATAACGTATGACGTTATGCAGTATTACGATATAACGTATGACGTTATGCGGTATTAGGTTATAACTTATGACGTTATGGAGTATTACGTTATAACGTATGACGTCATGTGGTATTACGTTATTACGAATAACGTTATATTATGTTACGTCATGTAGTATTACTTTATGACGTATGACGTCATGTAGTATTACTTTATGACGTATGACGTCATGTAGTATTACTTTATGACGTATGACGTCATGTAGTATTACTTTATGACGTATGACGTCATGTAGTATTACTTTATGACGTATGACGTCATGTAGTATTACTTTATGACGTATGACGTCATGTAGTATTACTTTATGACGTATGACGTCATGTAGTATTTCGTTTTAACGTACAACGTTATATAGAATTACGATATAACGCACAACGTTATGTCGTATTACGTTATAACTTATCATGTCATGTAGTATTACGTTATAACGTATGACGTTATGTAGTATTACGTTATTACGAATAACGTTATATTGTGTAACTTTATAACGTATGACCTTATGTTGTATTACGTTATAACGTATAAAGACATGTAGTATTACGTTATAACGTATGACGTCATGTGGTATTACGTTATTACGAATATCGTAATATTGTATTACTTTATGTCGTATGACGTCATGTAGTATTACTATATGACGTATGACGTTATGTAGTATTACGATATAACGTATGACGTCATGTAGTATTACTTTATGGCGTATGACGTCATGTAGTATTACTTTATGACGTATGACGTCATGTAGTATTACTTTATGACTTATGACGTCATGTAGTATTACTTTATGACGTATGACGTCATGTAGTATTACTATATGACGTATGACGTCATGTAGTATTACTATATGACGTATGACGTCATGTAGTATTACTATATGACGTATGACGTCATGTAGTATTAGGTTATAACGTATGAAGTTATGTATTATTACGATATAACGTATGACGTTAAGCAGCATTAGGTTATAACGTATGACGTTATGTAGTATTAGGTTATAACGTATGGCGTTATGTAGTATTACGATATAACGTATGACGTTATGCAGTACTACGTTATAACGTATGACGTTATGTAGTGTTACGTTATAATGTATGACGTTATGTAGCATTACGGTATTTCGAACAACGTTGTATTGTGTTACTTTATAACGTATGACGTTATGTAGTGTTACGTTATAACGTATGACGCCGTGTAGTATTACGTTATAAGTATAACATTATGTAGTATCACGTTATAGCGTATGACGTCATGTAGTATTACGTTATTACGAATATCGTAATATTGTGTTACTTTATGACGTATGACGTCATGTAATATTGCTTTATGACGTATGACGTCATGTAGTATTTCCTTATAACGTATGACGTTATGTAGTATTACGATATAACGTATGACGTTATGCAGTACTACGTTATAACGTATGACGTTATGTAGTGTTACGTTATAACGTATGACGTTATGTATTAGTACGATATAACGTATGACGTTATGCAGTATGAGGTTATAACGTATGACGTCATGTAGTATTACTTTATGACGTATGACGTCATGTAGTATTATGTTATAACATATGCCGTCATGTAGTATTACGTTATAACATATGACGTTATGTAATATTACGATATAACGTACAGCGTTATATAGAATTACGATATAACGCACAACGTTATGTCGTATTACGTTATACCGTATGACGTTATATTGTGTTACTTTATGACGTATGACGTCATGTAGTATTACCTTATGACGTATGCCGTCATGTAGTATTACGTTATAACATATGACGTCATGTAGTAATACGATATAACGTACAACGTTATATAGAATTACGATATAACGCACAACGTTATGTCGTATTACGTTATAACGTATCATGTCATGTAGTATTACGTTATAACGAATGACGTTATGGAGTATTACGTTATAACGTATGACGCCATGTGGTATTACGTTATTACGAATAACGTTATATTATGTTACTTTATGACATATGACGTCATGTAGTATTACTTTATGACGTATGACGTCATGTAGTATTACTTTATGACGTATGACGTCATGTAGTATTACTTTATGACGTATGACGTCATGTAGTATTACTTTATGACGTATGACGTCATGTAGTATTACTTTATGACGTATGACGTCATGTAGTATTACTTTATGACGTATGACGTCATGTAGTATTACTTTATGACGTATGACGTCATGTAGTATTACTTTATGACGTATGACGTCATGTAGTATTTCGTTATAACGTATGACGTTATGCAGTATTACGATATAACGTATGACGTTATGCAGTATTAGGTTATAACGTATGACGTCATGTAGTATTACTTTATGACGTATGACGTCATGTAGTATTACTTTATGACGTATGACGTCATGTAGTATTTCGTTTTAACGTACAACGTTATATAGAATTACGATATAACGCACAACGTTATGTCGTATTACGTTATAACTTATCATGTCATGTAGTATTACGTTATAACGTATGACGTTATGTAGTATTACGTTATTACGAATAACGTTATATTGTGTAACTTTATAACGTATGACCTTATGTTGTATTACGTTATAACGTATAAAGACATGTAGTATTACGTTATAACGTATGACGTCATGTGGTATTACGTTATTACGAATATCGTAATATTGTATTACTTTATGACGTATGACGTCATGTAGTATTACTATATGACGTATGACATCATGTAGTATTACTATATGACGTATGACGTCATGTAGTATTACTATATGACGTATGACGTTATGTAGTATTACTATATGACGTATGACGTCATGTAGTATTAGGTTATAACGTATGAAGTTATGTATTATTACGATATAACGTATGACGTTAAGCAGTATTAGGTTATAACGTATGACGTTATGTAGTATTAGGTTATAACGTATGGCGTTATGTAGTATTACGATATAACGTATGACGTTATGCAGTACTACGTTATAACGTATGACGTTATGTAGTGTTACGTTATAATGTATGACGTTATGTAGCATTACGGTATTTCGAACAACGTTGTATTGTGTTACTTTATAACGTATGACGTTATGTAGTGTTACGTTATAACGTATGACGCCGTGTAGTATTACGTTATAAGTATAACATTATGTAGTATCACGTTATAGCGTATGACGCCATGTAGTATTACGTTATTACGAATATCGTAATATTGTGTTACTTTATGACGTATGACGTCATGTAGTATTATGTTATAACATATGCCGTCATGTAGTATTACGTTATAACATATGACGTCATGTAATATTACGATATAACGTACAGCGTTATATAGAATTACGATATAACGCACAACGTTATGTCGTATTACGTTATACCGTATGACGTTATATTGTGTTACTTTATGACGTATGACGTCATGTAGTATTACTTTATGACGTATGACGTCATGTAGTATTACTTTATGACGTATGACGTCATGTAGTATTACTTTATGACGTATGACGTCATGTAGTATTTCGTTATAACGTATGACGTTATGCAGTATTACGATATAACGTATGACGTTATGCAGTATTACGATATAACGTATGACGTTATGCGGTATTAGGTTATAACTTATGACGTTATGGAGTATTACGTTATAACGTATGACGTCATGTGGTATTACGTTATTACGAATAACGTTATATTATGTTACGTCATGTAGTATTACTTTATGACGTATGACGTCATGTAGTATTACTTTATGACGTATGACGTCATGTAGTATTTCGTTATAACGTATGACGTTATGCAGTATTACGATATAACGTATGACGTTATGCAGTATTAGGTTATAACGTATGACGTCATGTAGTATTACTTTATGACATATGACGTCATGTAGTATTACTTTATGACGTATGACGTCATGTAGTATTTCGTTTTAACGTACAACGTTATATAGAATTACGATATAACGCACAACGTTATGTCGTATTACGTTATAACTTATCATGTCATGTAGTATTACGTTATAACGTATGACGTTATGTAGTATTACGTTATTACGAATAACGTTATATTGTGTAACTTTATAACGTATGACCTTATGTTGTATTACGTTATAACGTATAAAGACATGTAGTATTACGGTATAACGTATGACGTCATGTGGTATTACGTTATTACGAATATCGTAATATTGTATTACTTTATGACGTATGACGTCATGTAGTATTACTATATGACGTATGACGTCATGTAGTATTACTATATGACGTATGACGTCATGTAGTATTACTATATGACGTATGACGTCATGTAGTATTAGGTTATAACGTATGAAGTTATGTATTATTACGATATAACGTATGACGTTAAGCAGCATTAGGTTATAACGTATGACGTTATGTAGTATTAGGTTATAACGTATGGCGTTATGTAGTATTACGATATAACGTATGACGTTATGCAGTACTACGTTATAACGTATGACGTTATGTAGTGTTACGTTATAATGTATGACGTTATGTAGCATTACGGTATTTCGAACAACGTTGTATTGTGTTACTTTATAACGTATGACGTTATGTAGTGTTACGTTATAACGTATGACGCCGTGTAGTATTACGTTATAAGTATAACATTATGTAGTATCACGTTATAGCGTATGACGTCATGTAGTATTACGTTATTACGAATATCGTAATATTGTGTTACTTTATGACGTATGACGTCATGTAATATTGCTTTATGACGTATGACGTCATGTAGTATTTCCTTATAACGTATGACGTTATGTAGTATTACGATATAACGTATGACGTCATGTAGTATTACTTTATGACGTATGACGTCATGTAGTATTACTTTATGACGTATCACGTCATGTAGTATTACTTTATGACTTATGACGTAATGTAGTATTACTTTATGACGTATGACGTCATGTAGTATTACTTTATGACGTATGACGTCATGTAGTATTTCGTTATAACGTATGACGTTATGCAGTATTACGATATAACGTATGACGTTATGCGGTATTAGGTTATAACGTATGACGTTATGGAGTATTACGTTATAACGTATGACGTCATGTGGTATTACGTTATTACGAATAACGTTATATTATGTTACGTCATGTAGTAATACTTTATGACGTATGACGTCATGTAGTATTACTTTATGACGTATGACGTCATGTAGTATTACTTTATGACGTATGACGTCATGTAGTATTTCGTTATAACGTATGACGTTATGCAGTATTACGATATAACGTATGACGTTATGCAGTATTAGGTTATAACGTATGACGTCATGTAGTATTACTTTGTGACGTATGACGTCATGTAGTATTACTTTATGACGTATGACGTCATGTAGTATTTCGTTTTAACGTACAACGTTATATAGAATTACGATATAACGCACAACGTTATGTCGTATTACGTTATAACTTATCATGTCATGTAGTATTACGTTATAACGTATGACGTTATGTAGTATTACGTTATTACGAATAACGTTATATTGTGTAACTTTATAACGTATGACCTTATGTTGTATTACGTTATAACGTATAAAGACATGTAGTATTACCTTATAACGTATGACGTCATGTGGTATTACGTTATTACGAATATCGTAATATTGTATTACTTTATGACGTATGACGTCATGTAGTATTACTATATGACGTATGACGTCATGTAGTATTACTATATGACGTATGACGTCATGTAGTATTACTATATGACGTATGACGTTATGTAGTATTACTATATGACGTATGACGTCATGTAGTATTAGGTTATAACGTATGAAGTTATGTATTATTACGATATAACGTATGACGTTAAGCAGTATTAGGTTATAACGTATGACGTTATGTAGTATTAGGTTATAACGTATGGCGTTATGTAGTATTACGATATAACGTATGACGTTATGCAGTACTACGTTATAACGTATGACGTTATGTAGTGTTACGTTATAATGTATGACGTTATGTAGCATTACGGTATTTCGAACAACGTTGTATTGTGTTACTTTATAACGTATGACGTTATGTAGTGTTACGTTATAACGTATGACGCCGTGTAGTATTACGTTATAAGTATAACATTATGTAGTATCACGTTATAGCGTATGACGCCATGTAGTATTACGTTATTACGAATATCGTAATATTGTGTTACTTTATGACGTATGACGTCATGTAGTATTATGTTATAACATATGCCGTCATGTAGTATTACGTTATAACATATGACGTCATGTAATATTACGATATAACGTACAGCGTTATATAGAATTACGATATAACGCACAACGTTATGTCGTATTACGTTATACCGTATGACGTTATATTGTGTTACTTTATGACGTATGACGTCATGTAGTATTACTTTATGACGTATGACGTCATGTAGTATTACATTATGACGTATGACGTCATGTAGTATTACTTTATGACGTATGACGTCATGTAGTATTTCGTTATAACGTATGACGTTATGCAGTATTACGATATAACGTATGACGTTATGCGGTATTAGGTTATAACTTATGACGTTATGGAGTATTACGTTATAACGTATGACGTCATGTGGTATTACGTTATTACGAATAACGTTATATTATGTTACGTCATGTAGTATTACTTTATGACGTATGACGTCATGTAGTATTACTTTATGACGTATGACGTCATGTAGTATTACTTTATGACGTATGACGTCATGTAGTATTACTTTATGACGTATGACGTCATGTAGTATTTCGTTATAACGTATGACGTTATGCAGTATTACGATATAACGTATGACGTTATGCAGTATTAGGTTATAACGTATGACGTCATGTAGTATTACTTTATGACGTATGACGTCATGTAGTATTACTTTATGACGTATGACTTCATGTAGTATTTCGTTTTAACGTACAACGTTATATAGAATTACGATATAACGCACAACGTTATGTCGTATTACGTTATAACTTATCATGTCATGTAGTATTACGTTATAACGTATGACGTTATGTAGTATTACGTTATTACGAATAACGTTATATTGTGTAACTTTATAACGTATGACCTTATGTTGTATTACGTTATAACGTATAAAGACATGTAGTATTACGTTATAACGTATGACGTCATGTGGTATTACGTTATTACGAATATCGTAATATTGTATTACTTTATGACGTATGACGTCATGTAGTATTACTATATGACGTATGACGTCATGTAGTATTACTATATGACGTATGACGTCATGTAGTATTACTATATGACGTATGACGTCATGTAGTATTAGGTTATAACGTATGAAGTTATGTATTATTACGATATAACGTATGACGTTAAGCAGCATTAGGTTATAACGTATGACGTTATGTAGTATTAGGTTATAACGTATGGCGTTATGTAGTATTACGATATAACGTATGACGTTATGCAGTACTACGTTATAACGTATGACGTTATGTAGTGTTACGTTATAATGTATGACGTTATGTAGCATTACGGTATTTCGAACAACGTTGTATTGTGTTACTTTATAACGTATGACGTTATGTAGTGTTACGTTATAACGTATGACGCCGTGTAGTATTACGTTATAAGTATAACATTATGTAGTATCACGTTATAGCGTATGACGTCATGTAGTATTACGTTATTACGAATATCGTAATATTGTGTTACTTTATGACGTATGACGTCATGTAATATTGCTTTATGACGTATGACGTCATGTAGTATTTCCTTATAACGTATGACGTTATGTAGTATTACGATATAACGTATGACGTTATGCAGTACTACGTTATAACGTATGACGTTATGTAGTGTTACGTTATAACGTATGACGTTATGTATTAGTACGATATAACGTATGACGTTATGCAGTATGAGGTTATAACGTATGACGTCATGTAGTTTTGCGTTATAACGTATGACGTCATGTAGTATTAGGTTATAACGTATGCCGTCATGTAGTATTACGTTATAACATATGACGTCATGTAGTAATACGATATAACGTACAACGTTATATAGAATTACGATATAACGCACAACGTTATGTCGTATTACGTTATAACGTATCATGTCATGTAGTATTACGTTATTACGAATAACGTTATATTGTGTTACCTTATAACGTGTGACCTTTTGTTGTATTACGTTATAACGTATAAAGACATGTAGTATTACGTTGTAACGTATGACGTCATGTAGTATTACTTTATGACGTATGACGTCATGTAGTATTATGTTATAACATATGCCGTCATGTAGTATTACGTTATAACATATGACGTTATGTAATATTACGATATAACGTACAGCGTTATATAGAATTACGATATAACGCACAACGTTATGTCGTATTACGTTATACCGTATGACGTTATATTGTGTTACTTTATGACGTATGACGTCATGTAGTATTACCTTATGACGTATGCCGTCATGTAGTATTACGTTATAACATATGACGTCATGTAGTAATACGATATAACGTACAACGTTATATAGAATTACGATATAACGCACAACGTTATGTCGTATTACGTTATAACGTATCATGTCATGTAGTACTACGTTATAACGAATGACGTTATGGAGTATTACGTTATAACGTATGACGCCATGTGGTATTACGTTATTACGAATAACGTTATATTATGTTACTTTATGACATATGACGTCATGTAGTATTACTTTATGACGTATGACGTCATGTAGTATTACTTTATGACGTATGACGTCATGTAGTATTACTTTATGACGTATGACGTCATGTAGTATTACTTTATGACGTATGACGTCATGTAGTATTTCGTTATAACGTATGACGTTATGCAGTATTACGATATAACGTATGACGTTATGCGGTATTAGGTTATAACTTATGACGTTATGGAGTATTACGTTATAACGTATGACGTCATGTGGTATTACGTTATTACGAATAACGTTATATTATGTTACGTCATGTAGTATTACTTTATGACGTATGACGTCATGTAGTATTACTTTATGACGTATGACGTCATGTAGTATTACTTTATGACGTATGACGTCATGTAGTATTACTTTATGACGTATGACGTCATGTAGTATTACTTTATGACGTATGACGTCATGTAGTATTACTTTATGACGTATGACGTCATGTAGTATTACTTTATGACGTATGACGTCATGTAGTATTTCGTTTTAACGTACAACGTTATATAGAATTACGATATAACGCACAACGTTATGTCGTATTACGTTATAACTTATCATGTCATGTAGTATTACGTTATAACGTATGACGTTATGTAGTATTACGTTATTACGAATAACGTTATATTGTGTAACTTTATAACGTATGACCTTATGTTGTATTACGTTATAACGTATAAAGACATGTAGTATTACGTTATAACGTATGACGTCATGTGGTATTACGTTATTACGAATATCGTAATATTGTATTACTTTATGTCGTATGACGTCATGTAGTATTACTATATGACGTATGACGTTATGTAGTATTACGATATAACGTATGACGTCATGTAGTATTACTTTATGGCGTATGACGTCATGTAGTATTACTTTATGACGTATGACGTCATGTAGTATTACTTTATGACTTATGACGTCATGTAGTATTACTTTATGACGTATGACGTCATGTAGTATTACTTTATGACGTATGACGTCATGTAGTATTACTTTATGACGTATGACGTCATGTAGTATTTCGTTATAACGTATGACGTTATGCAGTATTACGATATAACGTATGACGTAATGCGGTATTAGGTTATAACGTATGACGTTATGGAGTATTACGTTATAACGTATGACGTCATGTGGTATTACGTTATTACGAATAACGTTATATTATGTTACGTCATGTAGTATTACTTTATGACGTATGACGTCATGTAGTATTACTTTATGACGTATGACGTCATGTAGTATTACTTTATGACGTATGACGTCATGTAGTATTACTTTATGACGTATGACGTCATGTAGTATTTCGTTATAACGTATGACGTTATGCAGTATTACGATATAACGTATGACGTTATGCAGTATTAGGTTATAACGTATGACGTCATGTAGTATTACTTTATGACGTATGACGTCATGTAGTATTACTTTATGACGTATGACGTCATGTAGTATTTCGTTTTAACGTACAACGTTATATAGAATTACGATATAACGCACAACGTTATGTCGTATTACGTTATAACTTATCATGTCATGTAGTATTACGTTATAACGTATGACGTTATGTAGTATTACGTTATTACGAATAACGTTATATTGTGTAACTTTATAACGTATGACCTTATGTTGTATTACGTTATAACGTATAAAGACATGTAGTATTACGTTATAACGTATGACGTCATGTGGTATTACGTTATTACGAATATCGTAATATTGTATTACTTTATGACGTATGACGTCATGTAGTATTACTATATGACGTATGACGTCATGTAGTATTACTATATGACGTATGACGTCATGTAGTATTACTATATGACGTATGACGTTATGTAGTATTACTATATGACGTATGACGTCATGTAGTATTAGGTTATAACGTATGAAGTTATGTATTATTACGATATAACGTATGACGTTAAGCAGTATTAGGTTATAACGTATGACGTTATGTAGTATTAGGTTATAACGTATGGCGTTATGTAGTATTACGATATAACGTATGACGTTATGCAGTACTACGTTATAACGTATGACGTTATGTAGTGTTACGTTATAATGTATGACGTTATGTAGCATTACGGTATTTCGAACAACGTTGTATTGTGTTACTTTATAACGTATGACGTTATGTAGTGTTACGTTATAACGTATGACGCCGTGTAGTATTACGTTATAAGTATAACATTATGTAGTATCACGTTATAGCGTATGACGCCATGTAGTATTACGTTATTACGAATATCGTAATATTGTGTTACTTTATGACGTATGACGTCATGTAGTATTATGTTATAACATATGCCGTCATGTAGTATTACGTTATAACATATGACGTCATGTAATATTACGATATAACGTACAGCGTTATATAGAATTACGATATAACGCACAACGTTATGTCGTATTACGTTATACCGTATGACGTTATATTGTGTTACTTTATGACGTATGACGTCATGTAGTATTACTTTATGACGTATGACGTCATGTAGTATTACATTATGACGTATGACGTCATGTAGTATTACTTTATGACGTATGACGTCATGTAGTATTACGTTATAACGTATGACGTTATGCAGTATTACGATATAACGTATGACGTTATGCGGTATTAGGTTATAACTTATGACGTTATGGAGTATTACGTTATAACGTATGACGTCATGTGGTATTACGTTATTACGAATAACGTTATATTATGTTACGTCATGTAGTATTACTTTATGACGTATGACGTCATGTAGTATTACTTTATGACGTATGACGTCATGTAGTATTACTTTATGACGTATGACGTCATGTAGTATTACTTTATGACGTATGACGTCATGTAGTATTACTTTATGACGTATGACGTCATGTAGTATTACTTTATGACGTATGACGTCATGTAGTATTTCGTTATAACGTATGACGTTATGCAGTATTACGATATAACGTATGACGTTATGCAGTATTAGGTTATAACGTATGACGTCATGTAGTATTACTTTATGACGTATGACGTCATGTAGTATTACTTTATGACGTATGACGTCATGTAGTATTACTTTATGACGTATGACGTCATGTAGTATTTCGTTTTAACGTACAACGTTATATAGAATTACGATATAACGCACAACGTTATGTCGTATTACGTTATAACTTATCATGTCATGTAGTATTACGTTATAACGTATGACGTTATGTAGTATTACGTTATTACGAATAACGTTATATTGTGTAACTTTATAACGTATGACCTTATGTTGTATTACGTTATAACGTATAAAGACATGTAGTATTACGTTATAACGTATGACGTCATGTGGTATTACGTTATTACGAATATCGTAATATTGTATTACTTTATGACGTATGACGTCATGTAGTATTACTATATGACGTATGACGTCATGTAGTATTACTATATGACGTATGACGTCATGTAGTATTACTATATGACGTATGACGTCATGTAGTATTAGGTTATAACGTATGAAGTTATGTATTATTACGATATAACGTATGACGTTAAGCAGCATTAGGTTATAACGTATGACGTTATGTAGTATTAGGTTATAACGTATGGCGTTATGTAGTATTACGATATAACGTATGACGTTATGCAGTACTACGTTATAACGTATGACGTTATGTAGTGTTACGTTATAATGTATGACGTTATGTAGCATTACGGTATTTCGAACAACGTTGTATTGTGTTACTTTATAACGTATGACGTTATGTAGTGTTACGTTATAACGTATGACGCCGTGTAGTATTACGTTATAAGTATAACATTATGTAGTATCACGTTATAGCGTATGACGTCATGTAGTATTACGTTATTACGAATATCGTAATATTGTGTTACTTTATGACGTATGACGTCATGTAATATTGCTTTATGACGTATGACGTCATGTAGTATTTCCTTATAACGTATGACGTTATGTAGTATTACGATATAACGTATGACGTTATGCAGTACTACGTTATAACGTATGACGTTATGTAGTGTTACGTTATAACGTATGACGTTATGTATTAGTACGATATAACGTATGACGTTATGCAGTATGAGGTTATAACGTATGACGTCATGTAGTTTTGCGTTATAACGTATGACGTCATGTAGTATTAGGTTATAACGTATGCCGTCATGTAGTATTACGTTATAACATATAACGTCATGTAGTAATACGATATAACGTACAACGTTATATAGAATTACGATATAACGCACAACGTTATGTCGTATTACGTTATAACGTATCATGTCATGTAGTATTACGTTATTACGAATAACGTTATATTGTGTTACCTTATAACGTGTGACCTTTTGTTGTATTACGTTATAACGTATAAAGACATGTAGTATTACGTTGTAACGTATGACGTCATGTAGTATTACTTTATGACGTATGACGTCATGTAGTATTATGTTATAACATATGCCGTCATGTAGTATTTCGTTATAACATATGACGTTATGTAATATTACGATATAACGTACAGCGTTATATAGAATTACGATATAACGCTCAACGTTATGTCGTATTACGTTATACCGTATGACGTTATATTGTGTTACTTTATGACGTATGACGTCATGTAGTATTACCTTATGACGTATGCCGTCATGTAGTATTACGTTATAACATATGACGTCATGTAGTAATACGATATAACGTACAACGTTATATAGAATTACGATATAACGCACAACGTTATGTCGTATTACGTTATAACGTATCATGTCATGTAGTATTACGTTATAACGAATGACGTTATGGAGTATTACGTTATAACGTATGACGCCATGTGGTATTACGTTATTACGAATAACGTTATATTATGTTACTTTATGACATATGACGTCATGTAGTATTACTTTATGACGTATGACGTCATGTAGTATTACTTTATGACGTATGACGTCATGTAGTATTACTTTATGACGTATGACGTCATGTAGTATTACTTTATGACGTATGACGTCATGTAGTATTTCGTTATAACGTATGACGTTATGCAGTATTACGATATAACGTATGACGTTATGCGGTATTAGGTTATAACTTATGACGTTATGGAGTATTACGTTATAACGTATGACGTCATGTGGTATTACGTTATTACGAATAACGTTATATTATGTTACGTCATGTAGTATTACTTTATGACGTATGACGTCATGTAGTATTACTTTATGACGTATGACGTCATGTAGTATTACTTTATGACGTATGACGTCATGTAGTATTACTTTATGACGTATGACGTCATGTAGTATTTCGTTATAACGTATGACGTTATGCAGTATTAGGTTATAACGTATGACGTCATGTAGTATTACTTTATGACGTATGACGTCATGTAGTATTTCGTTTTAACGTACAACGTTATATAGAATTACGATATAACGCACAACGTTATGTCGTATTACGTTATAACTTATCATGTCATGTAGTATTACGTTATAACGTATGACGTTATGTAGTATTACGTTATTACGAATAACGTTATATTGTGTAACTTTATAACGTATGACCTTATGTTGTATTACGTTATAACGTATAAAGACATGTAGTATTACGTTATAACGTATGACGTCATGTGGTATTACGTTATTACGAATAACGTTATATTATGTTACGTCATGTAGTATTACTTTATGACGTATGACGTCATGTAGTATTACTTTATGACGTATGACGTCATGTAGTATTACTTTATGTCGTATGACGTCATGTAGTATTACTATATGACGTATGACGTTATGTAGTATTACGATATAACGTATGACGTCATGTAGTATTACTTTATGGCGTATGACGTCATGTAGTATTACTTTATGACGTATGACGTCATGTAGTATTACTTTGTGACTTATGACGTCATGTAGTATTACTTTATGACGTATGACGTCATGTAGTATTACTTTATGACGTATGACGTCATGTAGTATTACTTTATGACGTATGACGTCATGTAGTATTTCGTTATAACGTATGACGTTATGCGGTATTACGATATAACGTATGACGTTATGCGGTATTAGGTTATAACGTATGACGTTATGGAGTATTACGTTATAACGTATGACGTCATGTGGTATTACGTTATTACGAATAACGTTATATTATGTTACGTCATGTAGTATTACTTTATGACGTATGACGTCATGTAGTATTACTTTATGACGTATGACGTCATGTAGTATTACTTTATGACGTATGACGTCATGTAGTATTACTTTATGACGTATGACGTCATGTAGTATTACTTTATGACGTATGACGTCATGTAGTATTACTTTATGACGTATGACGTCATGTAGTATTACTTTATGACGTATGACGTCATGTAGTATTTCGTTATAACGTATGACGTTATGCAGTATTACGATATAACGTATGACGTTATGCAGTATTACGTTATAACGTATGACGTCATGTAGTATTACTTTATGACGTATGACGTCATGTAGTATTACTTTATGACGTATGACGTCATGTAGTATTTCGTTTTAACGTACAACGTTATATAGAATTACGATATAACGCACAACGTTATGTCGTATTACGTTATAACTTATCATGTCATGTAGTATTACGTTATAACGTATGACGTTATGTAGTATTACGTTATTACGAATAACGTTATATTGTGTAACTTTATAACGTATGACCTTATGTTGTATTACGTTATAACGTATGAAGACATGTAGTATTACGTTATAACGTATGACGTCATGTGGTATTACGTTATTACGAATATCGTAATATTGTATTACTTTATGACGTATGACGTCATGTAGTATTACTATATGACGTATGACGTCATGTAGTATTACTATATGACGTATGACGTCTTGTAGTATTACTATATGACGTATGACGTTATGTAGTATTACTATATGACGTATGACGTCATGTAGTATTAGGTTATAACGTATGAAGTTATGTATTATTACGATATAACGTATGACGTTAAGCAGTATTAGGTTATAACGTATGACGTTATGTAGTATTAGGTTATAACGTTAGGCGTTATGTGGTATTACGATATAACGTATGACGTTATGCAGTACTACGTTATAACGTATGACGTTATGTAGTGTTACGTTATAATGTATGACGTTATGTAGCATTACGGTATTTCGAACAACGTTGTATTGTGTTACTTTATAACGTATGACGTTATGTAGTGTTACGTTATAACGTATGACGCCGTGTAGTATTACGTTATAAGTATAACATTATGTAGTATCACGTTATAGCGTATGACGCCATGTAGTATTACGTTATTACGAATATCGTAATATTGTGTTACTTTATGACGTATGACGTCATGTAGTATTATGTTATAACTTATGCCGTCATGTAGTATTACGTTATAACATATGACGTCATGTAATATTACGATATAACGTACAGCGTTATATAGAATTACGATATAACGCACAAAGTTATGTCGTATTACGTTATACCGTATGACGTTATATTGTGTTACTTTATGACGTATGACGTCATGTAGTATTACTTTATGACGTATGACGAAATGTAGTATTACTTTATGACGTATGACGTCATGTAGTATTACTTTATGACGTATGACGTCATGTAGTATTTCGTTATAACGTATGACGTTATGCAGTATTACGATATAACGTATGACGTTATGCGGTATTACGATATAACGTATGACGTTATGCAGTATTAGGTTATAACGTATGACGTCATGTAGTATTACTTTATGACGTATGACGTCATGTAGTATTACTTTATGACGTATGACGTCATGTAGTATTACTTTATGACGTATGACGTCATGTAGTATTACTTTATGACGTATGACGTCATGTAGTATTTCGTTATAACGTATGACGTTATGCAGTATTACGATATAACGTATGACGTTACGCAGTATTAGGTTATAACGTATGACGTCATGTAGTATTACTTTATGACGTATGACGTCATGTAGTATTACTTTATGACGTATGACGTCATGTAGTATTTCGTTTTAACGTACAACGTTATATAGAATTACGATATAACGCACAACGTTATGTCGTATTACGTTATAACTTATCATGTCATGTAGTATTACGTTATAACGTATGACGTTATGTAGTATTACGTTATTACGAATAACGTTATATTGTGTAACTTTATAACGTATGACCTTATGTTGTATTACGTTATAACGTATAAAGACATGTAGTATTACGTTATAACGTATGACGTCATGTGGTATTACGTTATTACGAATATCGTAATATTGTATTACTTTATGACGTATGACGTCATGTAGTATTACTATATGACGTATGACGTCATGTAGTATTACTATATGACGTATGACGTCATGTAGTATTACTATATGACGTATGACGTCATGTAGTATTAGGTTATAACGTATGAAGTTATGTATTATTACGATATAACGTATGACGTTAAGCAGCATTAGGTTATAACGTATGACGTTATGCAGTACTACGTTATAACGTATGACGTTATGTAGTGTTACGTTATAATGTATGACGTTATGTAGCATTACGGTATTTCGAACAACGTTGTATTGTGTTACTTTATAACGTATGACGTTATGTAGTGTTACGTTATAACGTATGACGCCGTGTAGTATTACGTTATAAGTATAACATTATGTAGTATCACGTTATAGCGTATGACGTCATGTAGTATTACGTTATTACGAATATCGTAATATTGTGTTACTTTATGACGTATGACGTCATGTAATATTGCTTTATGACGTATGACGTCATGTAGTATTTCCTTATAACGTATGACGTTATGTAGTATTACGATATAACGTATGACGTTATGCAGTACTACGTTATAACGTATGACGTTATGTAGTGTTACGTTATAACGTATGACGTTATGTATTAGTACGATATAACGTATGACGTTATGCAGTATGAGGTTATAACGTATGACGTCATGTAGTTTTGCGTTATAACGTATGACGTCATGTAGTATTAGGTTATAACGTATGCCGTCATGTAGTATTACGTTATAACATATGACGTCATGTAGTAATACGATATAACGTACAACGTTATATAGAATTACGATATAACGCACAACGTTATGTCGTATTACGTTATAACGTATCATGTCATGTAGTATTACGTTATTACGAATAACGTTATATTGTGTTACCTTATAACGTGTGACCTTTTGTTGTATTACGTTATAACGTATAAAGACATGTAGTATTACGTTATAACGTATGACGTCATGTGGTATTACGTTATTACGAATATCGTAATATTGTATTACTTTATGTCGTATGACGTCATGTAGTATTACTATATGACGTATGACGTTATGTAGTATTACGATATAACGTATGACGTCATGTAGTATTACTTTATGGCGTATGACGTCATGTAGTATTACTTTATGACGTATGACGTCATGTAGTATTACTTTATGACTTATGACGTCATGTAGTATTACTTTATGACGTATGACGTCATGTAGTATTACTTTATGACGTATGACGTCATGTAGTATTACTTTATGACGTATGACGTCATGTAGTATTTCGTTATAACGTATGACGTTATGCAGTATTACGATATAACGTATGACGTTATGCGGTATTAGGTTATAACGTATGACGTTATGGAGTATTACGTTATAACGTATGACGTCATGTGGTATTACGTTATTACGAATAACGTTATATTATGTTACGTCATGTAGTATTACTTTATGACGTATGACGTCATGTAGTATTACTTTATGACTTATGACGTCATGTAGTATTACTTTATGACGTATGACGTCATGTAGTATTACTTTATGACGTATGACGTCATGTAGTATTACTTTATGACGTATGACGTCATGTAGTATTACTTTATGACGTATGACGTCATGTAGTATTACTTTATGACGTATGACGTCATGTAGTATTTCGTTATAACGTATGACGTTATGCAGTATTACGATATAACGTATGACGTTATGCAGTATTAGGTTATAACGTATGACGTCATGTAGTATTACTTTATGACGTATGACGTCATGTAGTATTACTTTATGACGTATGACGTCATGTAGTATTTCGTTTTAACGTACAACGTTATATAGAATTACGATATAACGCACAACGTTATGTCGTATTACGTTATAACTTATCATGTCATGTAGTATTACGTTATAACGTATGACGTTATGTAGTATTACGTTATTACGAATAACGTTATATTGTGTAACTTTATAACGTATGACCTTATGTTGTATTACGTTATAACGTATAAAGACATGTAGTATTACGTTATAACGTATGACGTCATGTGGTATTACGTTATTACGAATATCGTAATATTGTATTACTTTATGACGTATGACGTCATGTAGTATTACTATATGACGTATGACGTCATGTAGTATTACTATATGACGTATGACGTCATGTAGTATTACTTTATGACGTATGACGTCATGTAGTATTTCGTTATAACGTATGACGTTATGCAGTATTACGATATAACGTATGAAGTTATGCAGTATTAGGTTATAACGTATGACGTCATGTAGTATTACTTTATGACGTATGACGTCATGTAGTATTTCGTTTTAACGTACAACGTTATATAGAATTACGATATAACGCACAACGTTATGTCGTATTACGTTATAACTTATCATGTCATGTAGTATTACGTTATAACGTATGACGTTATGTAGTATTACGTTATTACGAATAACGTTATATTGTGTAACTTTATAACGTATGACCTTATGTTGTATTACGTTATAACGTATAAAGACATGTAGTATTACGTTATAACGTATGACGTCATGTGGTATTACGTTATTACGAATATCGTAATATTGTATTACTTTATGACGTATGACGTCATGTAGTATTACTATATGACGTATGACGTCATGTAGTATTACTATATGACGTATGACGTCATGTAGTATTACTATATGACGTATGACGTTATGTAGTATTACTATATGACGTATGACGTCATGTAGTATTAGGTTATAACGTATGAAGTTATGTATTATTACGATATAACGTATGACGTTAAGCAGTATTAGGTTATAACGTATGACGTTATGTAGTATTAGGTTATAACGTCTGGCGTTATGTAGTATTACGATATAACGTATGACGTTATGCAGTACTACGTTATAACGTATGACGTTATGTAGTGTTACGTTATAATGTATGACGTTATGTAGCATTACGGTATTTCGAACAACGTTGTATTGTGTTACTTTATAACGTATGACGTTATGTAGTGTTACGTTATAACGTATGACGCCGTGTAGTATTACGTTATAAGTATAACATTATGTAGTATCACGTTATAGCGTATGACGCCATGTAGTATTACGTTATTACGAATATCGTAATATTGTGTTACTTTATGACGTATGACACCATGTAGTATTATGTTATAACATATGCCGTCATGTAGTATTACGTTATAACATATGACGTCATGTAATATTACGATATAACGTACAGCGTTATATAGAATTACGATATAGCGCACAACGTTATGTCGTATTACGTTATACCGTATGACGTTATATTGTGTTACTTTATGACGTATGACGTCATGTAGTATTACTTTATGACGTATGACGAAATGTAGTATTACTTTATGACGTATGACGTCATGTAGTATTACTTTATGACGTATGACGTCATGTAGTATTTCGTTATAACGTATGACGTTATGCAGTATTACGATATAACGTATGACGTTATGCGGTATTACGATATAACGTATGACGTTATGCAGTATTAGGTTATAACGTATGACGTCATGTAGTATTACTTTATGACGTATGACGTCATGTAGTATTACTTTATGACGTATGACGTCATGTAGTATTACTTTATGACGTATGACGTCATGTAGTATTACTTTATGACGTATGACGTCATGTAGTATTTCGTTATAACGTATGACGTTATGCAGTATTACGATATAACGTATGACGTTACGCAGTATTAGGTTATAACGTATGACGTCATGTAGTATTACTTTATGACGTATGACGTCATGTAGTATTACTTTATGACGTATGACGTCATGTAGTATTTCGTTTTAACGTACAACGTTATATAGAATTACGATATAACGCACAACGTTATGTCGTATTACGTTATAACTTATCATGTCATGTAGTATTACGTTATAACGTATGACGTTATGTAGTATTACGTTATTACGAATAACGTTATATTGTGTAACTTTATAACGTATGACCTTATGTTGTATTACGTTATAACGTATAAAGACATGTAGTATTACGTTATAACGTATGACGTCATGTGGTATTACGTTATTACGAATATCGTAATATTGTATTACTTTATGACGTATGACGTCATGTAGTATTACTATATGACGTATGACGTCATGTAGTATTACTATATGACGTATGACGTCATGTAGTATTACTATATGACGTATGACGTCATGTAGTATTACTATATGACGTATGACGTCATGTAGTATTAGGTTATAACGTATGAAGTTATGTATTATTACGATATAACGTATGACGTTAAGCAGCATTAGGTTATAACGTATGACGTTATGTAGTATTAGGTTATAACGTATGGCGTTATGTAGTATTACGATATAACGTATGACGTTATGCAGTACTACGTTATAACGTATGACGTTATGTAGTGTTACGTTATAATGTATGACGTTATGTAGCATTACGGTATTTCGAACAACGTTGTATTGTGTTACTTTATAACGTATGACGTTATGTAGTGTTACGTTATAACGTATGACGCCGTGTAGTATTACGTTATAAGTATAACATTATGTAGTATCAC
This sequence comes from Bombus terrestris, assembly GCF_910591885.1. Classification (NCBI taxonomy): domain Eukaryota; kingdom Metazoa; phylum Arthropoda; class Insecta; order Hymenoptera; family Apidae; genus Bombus; species Bombus terrestris. Next base: position 121,952 of record NW_025963556.1, read on the forward strand.
GTTATAGCGTATGACGTCATGTAGTATTACGTTATTACGAATATCGTAATATTGTGTTACTTTATGACGTATGACGTCATGTAATATTGCTTTATGACGTATGACGTCATGTAGTATTTCCTTATAACGTATGACGTTATGTAGTATTACGATATAACGTATGACGTTATGCAGTACTACGTTATAACGTATGACGTTATGTAGTGTTACGTTATAACGTATGACGTTATGTATTAGTACGATATAACGTATGACGTTATGCAGTATGAGGTTATAACGTATGACGTCATGTAGTTTTGCGTTATAACGTATGACGTCATGTAGTATTTCGTTATAACGTATGACGTTATGCAGTATTACGATATAACGTATGACGTTATGCGGTATTAGGTTATAACGTATGACGTTATGGAGTATTACGTTATAACGTATGACGTCATGTGGTATTACGTTATTACGAATAACGTTATATTATGTTACGTCATGTAGTATTACTTTATGACGTATGACGTCATGTAGTATTACTTTATGACTTATGACGTCATGTAGTATTACTTTATGACGTATGACGTCATGTAGTATTACTTTATGACGTATGACGTCATGTAGTATTACTTTATGACGTATGACGTCATGTAGTATTACTTTATGACGTATGACGTCATGTAGTATTTCGTTATAACGTATGACGTTATGCAGTATTACGATATAACGTATGACGTTATGCAGTATTAGGTTATAACGTATGACGTCATGTAGTATTACTTTATGACGTATGACGTCATGTAGTATTACTTTATGACGTATGACGTCATGTAGTATTTCGTTTTAACGTACAACGTTATATAGAATTACGATATAACGCACAACGTTATGTCGTATTACGTTATAACTTATCATGTCATGTAGTATTACGTTATAACGTATGACGTTATGTAGTATTACGTTATTACGAATAACGTTATATTGTGTAACTTTATAACGTATGACCTTATGTTGTATTACGTTATAACGTATAAAGACATGTAGTATTACGTTATAACGTATGACGTCATGTGGTATTACGTTATTACGAATATCGTAATATTGTATTACTTTATGACGTATGACGTCATGTAGTATTACTATATGACGTATGACGTCATGTAGTATTACTATATGACGTATGACGTCATGTAGTATTACTATATGACGTATGACGTTATGTAGTATTACTATATGACGTATGACGTCATGTAGTATTAGGTTATAACGTATGAAGTTATGTATTATTACGATATAACGTATGACGTTAAGCAGTATTAGGTTATAACGTATGACGTTATGTAGTATTAGGTTATAACGTATGGCGTTATGTAGTATTACGATATAACGTATGACGTTATGCAGTACTACGTTATAACGTATGACGTTATGTAGTGTTACGTTATAATGTATGACGTTATGTAGCATTACGGTATTTCGAACAACGTTGTATTGTGTTACTTTATAACGTATGACGTTATGTAGTGTTACGTTATAACGTATGACGCCGTGTAGTATTACGTTATAAGTATAACATTATGTAGTATCACGTTATAGCGTATGACGCCATGTAGTATTACGTTATTACGAATATCGTAATATTGTGTTACTTTATGACGTATGACGTCATGTAGTATTATGTTATAACATATGCCGTCATGTAGTATTACGTTATAACATATGACGTCATGTAATATTACGATATAACGTACAGCGTTATATAGAATTACGATATAACGCACAACGTTATGTCGTATTACGTTATACCGTATGACGTTATATTGTGTTACATTATGACGTATGACGTCATGTAGTATTACTTTATGACGTATGACGTCATGTAGTATTACTTTATGACGTATGACGTCATGTAGTATTTCGTTATAACGTATGACGTTATGCAGTATTACGATATAACGTATGACGTTATGCGGTATTAGGTTATAACTTATGACGTTATGGAGTATTACGTTATAACGTATGACGTCATGTGGTATTACGTTATTACGAATAACGTTATATTATGTTACGTCATGTAGTATTACTTTATGACGTATGACGTCATGTAGTATTACTTTATGACGTATGACGTCATGTAGTATTACTTTATGACGTATGACGTCATGTAGTATTACTTTATGACGTATGACGTCATGTAGTATTACTTTATGACGTATGACGTCATGTAGTATTTCGTTATAACGTATGACGTTATGCAGTATTACGATATAACGTATGACGTTACGCAGTATTAGGTTATAACGTATGACGTCATGTAGTATTACTTTATGACGTATGACGTCATGTAGTATTACTTTATGACGTATGACGTCATGTAGTATTTCGTTTTAACGTACAACGTTATATAGAATTACGATATAACGCACAACGTTATGTCGTATTACGTTATAACTTATCATGTCATGTAGTATTACGTTATAACGTATGACGTTATGTAGTATTACGTTATTACGAATAACGTTATATTGTGTAACTTTATAACGTATGACCTTATGTTGTATTACGTTATAACGTATAAAGACATGTAGTATTACGTTATAACGTATGACGTCATGTGGTATTACGTTATTACGAATATCGTAATATTGTATTACTTTATGACGTATGACGTCATGTAGTATTACTATATGACGTATGACGTCATGTAGTATTACTATATGACGTATGACGTCATGTAGTATTACTATATGACGTATGACGTCATGTAGTATTACTATATGACGTATGACGTCATGTAGTATTAGGTTATAACGTATGAAGTTATGTATTATTACGATATAACGTATGACGTTAAGCAGCATTAGGTTATAACGTATGACGTTATGTAGTATTAGGTTATAACGTATGGCGTTATGTAGTATTACGATATAACGTATGACGTTATGCAGTACTACGTTATAACGTATGACGTTATGTAGTGTTACGTTATAATGTATGACGTTATGTAGCATTACGGTATTTCGAACAACGTTGTATTGTGTTACTTTATAACGTATGACGTTATGTAGTGTTACGTTATAACGTATGACGCCGTGTAGTATTACGTTATAAGTATAACATTATGTAGTATCACGTTATAGCGTATGACGTCATGTAGTATTACGTTATTACGAATATCGTAATATTGTGTTACTTTATGACGTATGACGTCATGTAATATTGCTTTATGACGTATGACGTCATGTAGTATTTCCTTATAACGTATGACGTTATGTAGTATTACGATATAACGTATGACGTTATGCAGTACTACGTTATAACGTATGACGTTATGTAGTGTTACGTTATAACGTATGACGTTATGTATTAGTACGATATAACGTATGACGTTATGCAGTATGAGGTTATAACGTATGACGTCATGTAGTTTTGCGTTATAACGTATGACGTCATGTAGTATTTCGTTATAACGTATGACGTTATGCAGTATTACGATATAACGTATGACGTTATGCGGTATTAGGTTATAACGTATGACGTTATGGAGTATTACGTTATAACGTATGACGTCATGTGGTATTACGTTATTACGAATAACGTTATATTATGTTACGTCATGTAGTATTACTTTATGACGTATGACGTCATGTAGTATTACTTTATGACTTATGACGTCATGTAGTATTACTTTATGACGTATGACGTCATGTAGTATTACTTTATGACGTATGACGTCATGTAGTATTACTTTATGACGTATGACGTCATGTAGTATTACTATATGACGTATGACGTCATGTAGTATTACTATATGACGTATGACGTCATGTAGTATTAGGTTATAACGTATGAAGTTATGTATTATTACGATATAACGTATGACGTTAAGCAGCATTAGGTTATAACGTATGACGTTATGCAGTACTACGTTATAACGTATGACGTTATGTAGTGTTACGTTATAATGTATGACGTTATGTAGCATTACGGTATTTCGAACAACGTTGTATTGTGTTACTTTATAACGTATGACGTTATGTAGTGTTACGTTATAACGTATGACGCCGTGTAGTATTACGTTATAAGTATAACATTATGTAGTATCACGTTATAGCGTATGACGTCATGTAGTATTACGTTATTACGAATATCGTAATATTGTGTTACTTTATGACGTATGACGTCATGTAATATTGCTTTATGACGTATGACGTCATGTAGTATTTCCTTATAACGTATGACGTTATGTAGTATTACGATATAACGTATGACGTTATGCAGTACTACGTTATAACGTATGACGTTATGTAGTGTTACGTTATAACGTATGACGTTATGTATTAGTACGATATAACGTATGACGTTATGCAGTATGAGGTTATAACGTATGACGTCATGTAGTTTTGCGTTATAACGTATGACGTCATGTAGTATTAGGTTATAACGTATGCCGTCATGTAGTATTACGTTATAACATATGACGTCATGTAGTAATACGATATAACGTACAACGTTATATAGAATTACGATATAACGCACAACGTTATGTCGTATTACGTTATAACGTATCATGTCATGTAGTATTACGTTATTACGAATAACGTTATATTGTGTTACCTTATAACGTGTGACCTTTTGTTGTATTACGTTATAACGTATAAAGACATGTAGTATTACGTTATAACGTATGACGTCATGTGGTATTACGTTATTACGAATATCGTAATATTGTATTACTTTATGTCGTATGACGTCATGTAGTATTACTATATGACGTATGACGTTATGTAGTATTACGATATAACGTATGACGTCATGTAGTATTACTTTATGGCGTATGACGTCATGTAGTATTACTTTATGACGTATGACGTCATGTAGTATTACTTTATGACTTATGACGTCATGTAGTATTACTTTATGACGTATGACGTCATGTAGTATTACTTTATGACGTATGACGTCATGTAGTATTACTTTATGACGTATGACGTCATGTAGTATTTCGTTATAACGTATGACGTTATGCAGTATTACGATATAACGTATGACGTTATGCGGTATTAGGTTATAACGTATGACGTTATGGAGTATTACGTTATAACGTATGACGTCATGTGGTATTACGTTATTACGAATAACGTTATATTATGTTACGTCATGTAGTATTACTTTATGACGTATGACGTCATGTAGTATTACTTTATGACTTATGACGTCATGTAGTATTACTTTATGACGTATGACGTCATGTAGTATTACTTTATGACGTATGACGTCATGTAGTATTACTTTATGACGTATGACGTCATGTAGTATTACTTTATGACGTATGACGTCATGTAGTATTACTTTATGACGTATGACGTCATGTAGTATTTCGTTATAACGTATGACGTTATGCAGTATTACGATATAACGTATGACGTTATGCAGTATTAGGTTATAACGTATGACGTCATGTAGTATTACTTTATGACGTATGACGTCATGTAGTATTACGTTATAACATATGACGTCATGTAATATTACGATATAACGTACAGCGTTATATAGAATTACGATATAGCGCACAACGTTATGTCGTATTACGTTATACCGTATGACGTTATATTGTGTTACTTTATGACGTATGACGTCATGTAGTATTACTTTATGACGTATGACGAAATGTAGTATTACTTTATGACGTATGACGTCATGTAGTATTACTTTATGACGTATGACGTCATGTAGTATTTCGTTATAACGTATGACGTTATGCAGTATTACGATATAACGTATGACGTTATGCGGTATTACGATATAACGTATGACGTTATGCAGTATTAGGTTATAACGTATGACGTCATGTAGTATTACTTTATGACGTATGACGTCATGTAGTATTACTTTATGACGTATGACGTCATGTAGTATTACTTTATGACGTATGACGTCATGTAGTATTACTTTATGACGTATGACGTCATGTAGTATTTCGTTATAACGTATGACGTTATGCAGTATTACGATATAACGTATGACGTTACGCAGTATTAGGTTATAACGTATGACGTCATGTAGTATTACTTTATGACGTATGACGTCATGTAGTATTACTTTATGACGTATGACGTCATGTAGTATTTCGTTTTAACGTACAACGTTATATAGAATTACGATATAACGCACAACGTTATGTCGTATTACGTTATAACTTATCATGTCATGTAGTATTACGTTATAACGTATGACGTTATGTAGTATTACGTTATTACGAATAACGTTATATTGTGTAACTTTATAACGTATGACCTTATGTTGTATTACGTTATAACGTATAAAGACATGTAGTATTACGTTATAACGTATGACGTCATGTGGTATTACGTTATTACGAATATCGTAATATTGTATTACTTTATGACGTATGACGTCATGTAGTATTACTATATGACGTATGACGTCATGTAGTATTACTATATGACGTATGACGTCATGTAGTATTACTATATGACGTATGACGTCATGTAGTATTAGGTTATAACGTATGAAGTTATGTATTATTACGATATAACGTATGACGTTAAGCAGCATTAGGTTATAACGTATGACGTTATGTAGTATTAGGTTATAACGTATGGCGTTATGTAGTATTACGATATAACGTATGACGTTATGCAGTACTACGTTATAACGTATGACGTTATGTAGTGTTACGTTATAATGTATGACGTTATGTAGCATTACGGTATTTCGAACAACGTTGTATTGTGTTACTTTATAACGTATGACGTTATGTAGTGTTACGTTATAACGTATGACGCCGTGTAGTATTACGTTATAAGTATAACATTATGTAGTATCACGTTATAGCGTATGACGTCATGTAGTATTACGTTATTACGAATATCGTAATATTGTGTTACTTTATGACGTATGACGTCATGTAATATTGCTTTATGACGTATGACGTCATGTAGTATTTCCTTATAACGTATGACGTTATGTAGTATTACGATATAACGTATGACGTTATGCAGTACTACGTTATAACGTATGACGTTATGTAGTGTTACGTTATAACGTATGACGTTATGTATTAGTACGATATAACGTATGACGTTATGCAGTATGAGGTTATAACGTATGACGTCATGTAGTTTTGCGTTATAACGTATGACGTCATGTAGTATTTCGTTATAACGTATGACGTTATGCAGTATTACGATATAACGTATGACGTTATGCGGTATTAGGTTATAACGTATGACGTTATGGAGTATTACGTTATAACGTATGACGTCATGTGGTATTACGTTATTACGAATAACGTTATATTATGTTACGTCATGTAGTATTATTTTATGACGTATGACGTCATGTAGTATTACTTTATGACTTATGACGTCATGTAGTATTACTTTATGACGTATGACGTCATGTAGTATTACTTTATGACGTATGACGTCATGTAGTATTACTTTATGACGTATGACGTCATGTAGTATTACTTTATGACGTATGACGTCATGTAGTATTTCGTTATAACGTATGACGTTATGCAGTATTACGATATAACGTATGACGTTATGCAGTATTAGGTTATAACGTATGACGTCATGTAGTATTACTTTATGACGTATGACGTCATGTAGTATTACTTTATGACGTATGACGTCATGTAGTATTTCGTTTTAACGTACAACGTTATATAGAATTACGATATAACGCACAACGTTATGTCGTATTACGTTATAACTTATCATGTCATGTAGTATTACGTTATAACGTATGACGTTATGTAGTATTACGTTATTACGAATAACGTTATATTGTGTAACTTTATAACGTATGACCTTATGTTGTATTACGTTATAACGTATAAAGACATGTAGTATTACGTTATAACGTATGACGTCATGTGGTATTACGTTATTACGAATATCGTAATATTGTATTACTTTATGACGTATGACGTCATGTAGTATTACTATATGACGTATGACGTCATGTAGTATTACTATATGACGTATGACGTCATGTAGTATTACTATATGACGTATGACGTTATGTAGTATTACTATATGACGTATGACGTCATGTAGTATTAGGTTATAACGTATGAAGTTATGTATTATTACGATATAACGTATGACGTTAAGCAGTATTAGGTTATAACGTATGACGTTATGTAGTATTAGGTTATAACGTATGGCGTTATGTAGTATTACGATATAACGTATGACGTTATGCAGTACTACGTTATAACGTATGACGTTATGTAGTGTTACGTTATAATGTATGACGTTATGTAGCATTACGGTATTTCGAACAACGTTGTATTGTGTTACTTTATAACGTATGACGTTATGTAGTGTTACGTTATAACGTATGACGCCGTGTAGTATTACGTTATAAGTATAACATTATGTAGTATCACGTTATAGCGTATGACGCCATGTAGTATTACGTTATTACGAATATCGTAATATTGTGTTACTTTATGACGTATGACGTCATGTAGTATTATGTTATAACATATGCCGTCATGTAGTATTACGTTATAACATATGACGTCATGTAATATTACGATATAACGTACAGCGTTATATAGAATTACGATATAACGCACAACGTTATGTCGTATTACGTTATACCGTATGACGTTATATTGTGTTACATTATGACGTATGACGTCATGTAGTATTACTTTATGACGTATGACGTCATGTAGTATTACTTTATGACGTATGACGTCATGTAGTATTTCGTTATAACGTATGACGTTATGCAGTATTACGATATAACGTATGACGTTATGCGGTATTAGGTTATAACTTATGACGTTATGGAGTATTACGTTATAACGTATGACGTCATGTGGTATTACGTTATTACGAATAACGTTATATTATGTTACGTCATGTAGTATTACTTTATGACGTATGACGTCATGTAGTATTACTTTATGACGTATGACGTCATGTAGTATTACTTTATGACGTATGACGTCATGTAGTATTACTTTATGACGTATGACGTCATGTAGTATTACTTTATGACGTATGACGTCATGTAGTATTTCGTTATAACGTATGACGTTATGCAGTATTACGATATAACGTATGACGTTACGCAGTATTAGGTTATAACGTATGACGTCATGTAGTATTACTTTATGACGTATGACGTCATGTAGTATTACTTTATGACGTATGACGTCATGTAGTATTTCGTTTTAACGTACAACGTTATATAGAATTACGATATAACGCACAACGTTATGTCGTATTACGTTATAACTTATCATGTCATGTAGTATTACGTTATAACGTATGACGTTATGTAGTATTACGTTATTACGAATAACGTTATATTGTGTAACTTTATAACGTATGACCTTATGTTGTATTACGTTATAACGTATAAAGACATGTAGTATTACGTTATAACGTATGACGTCATGTGGTATTACGTTATTACGAATATCGTAATATTGTATTACTTTATGACGTATGACGTCATGTAGTATTACTATATGACGTATGACGTCATGTAGTATTACTATATGACGTATGACGTCATGTAGTATTACTATATGACGTATGACGTCATGTAGTATTACTATATGACGTATGACGTCATGTAGTATTAGGTTATAACGTATGAAGTTATGTATTATTACGATATAACGTATGACGTTAAGCAGCATTAGGTTATAACGTATGACGTTATGTAGTATTAGGTTATAACGTATGGCGTTATGTAGTATTACGATATAACGTATGACGTTATGCAGTACTACGTTATAACGTATGACGTTATGTAGTGTTACGTTATAATGTATGACGTTATGTAGCATTACGGTATTTCGAACAACGTTGTATTGTGTTACTTTATAACGTATGACGTTATGTAGTGTTACGTTATAACGTATGACGCCGTGTAGTATTACGTTATAAGTATAACATTATGTAGTATCACGTTATAGCGTATGACGTCATGTAGTATTACGTTATTACGAATATCGTAATATTGTGTTACTTTATGACGTATGACGTCATGTAATATTGCTTTATGACGTATGACGTCATGTAGTATTTCCTTATAACGTATGACGTTATGTAGTATTACGATATAACGTATGACGTTATGCAGTACTACGTTATAACGTATGACGTTATGTAGTGTTACGTTATAACGTATGACGTTATGTATTAGTACGATATAACGTATGACGTTATGCAGTATGAGGTTATAACGTATGACGTCATGTAGTTTTGCGTTATAACGTATGACGTCATGTAGTATTTCGTTATAACGTATGACGTTATGCAGTATTACGATATAACGTATGACGTTATGCGGTATTAGGTTATAACGTATGACGTTATGGAGTATTACGTTATAACGTATGACGTCATGTGGTATTACGTTATTACGAATAACGTTATATTATGTTACGTCATGTAGTATTACTTTATGACGTATGACGTCATGTAGTATTACTTTATGACTTATGACGTCATGTAGTATTACTTTATGACGTATGACGTCATGTAGTATTACTTTATGACGTATGACGTCATGTAGTATTACTTTATGACGTATGACGTCATGTAGTATTACTTTATGACGTATGACGTCATGTAGTATTTCGTTATAACGTATGACGTTATGCAGTATTACGATATAACGTATGACGTTATGCAGTATTAGGTTATAACGTATGACGTCATGTAGTATTACTTTATGACGTATGACGTCATGTAGTATTACTTTATGACGTATGACGTCATGTAGTATTTCGTTTTAACGTACAACGTTATATAGAATTACGATATAACGCACAACGTTATGTCGTATTACGTTATAACTTATCATGTCATGTAGTATTACGTTATAACGTATGACGTTATGTAGTATTACGTTATTACGAATAACGTTATATTGTGTAACTTTATAACGTATGACCTTATGTTGTATTACGTTATAACGTATAAAGACATGTAGTATTACGTTATAACGTATGACGTCATGTGGTATTACGTTATTACGAATATCGTAATATTGTATTACTTTATGACGTATGACGTCATGTAGTATTACTATATGACGTATGACGTCATGTAGTATTACTATATGACGTATGACGTCATGTAGTATTACTATATGACGTATGACGTTATGTAGTATTACTATATGACGTATGACGTCATGTAGTATTAGGTTATAACGTATGAAGTTATGTATTATTACGATATAACGTATGACGTTAAGCAGTATTAGGTTATAACGTATGACGTTATGTAGTATTAGGTTATAACGTATGGCGTTATGTAGTATTACGATATAACGTATGACGTTATGCAGTACTACGTTATAACGTATGACGTTATGTAGTGTTACGTTATAATGTATGACGTTATGTAGCATTACGGTATTTCGAACAACGTTGTATTGTGTTACTTTATAACGTATGACGTTATGTAGTGTTACGTTATAACGTATGACGCCGTGTAGTATTACGTTATAAGTATAACATTATGTAGTATCACGTTATAGCGTATGACGCCATGTAGTATTACGTTATTACGAATATCGTAATATTGTGTTACTTTATGACGTATGACGTCATGTAGTATTATGTTATAACATATGCCGTCATGTAGTATTACGTTATAACATATGACGTCATGTAATATTACGATATAACGTACAGCGTTATATAGAATTACGATATAACGCACAACGTTATGTCGTATTACGTTATACCGTATGACGTTATATTGTGTTACATTATGACGTATGACGTCATGTAGTATTACTTTATGACGTATGACGTCATGTAGTATTACTTTATGACGTATGACGTCATGTAGTATTTCGTTATAACGTATGACGTTATGCAGTATTACGATATAACGTATGACGTTATGCGGTATTAGGTTATAACTTATGACGTTATGGAGTATTACGTTATAACGTATGACGTCATGTGGTATTACGTTATTACGAATAACGTTATATTATGTTACGTCATGTAGTATTACTTTATGACGTATGACGTCATGTAGTATTACTTTATGACGTATGACGTCATGTAGTATTACTTTATGACGTATGACGTCATGTAGTATTACTTTATGACGTATGACGTCATGTAGTATTACTTTATGACGTATGACGTCATGTAGTATTTCGTTATAACGTATGACGTTATGCAGTATTACGATATAACGTATGACGCTATGCAGTATTAGGTTATAACGAATGACGTCATGTAGTATTACTTTTTGACGTATGACGTCATGTAGTATTTCGTTTTAACGTACAACGTTATATAGAATTACGATATAACGCACAACGTTATGTCGTATTACGTTATAACTTATCATGTCATGTAGTATTACGTTATAACGTATGACGTTATGTAGTATTACGTTATTACGAATAACGTTATATTGTGTAACTTTATAACGTATGACCTTATGTTGTATTACGTTATAACGTATAAAGACATGTAGTATTACGTTATAACGTATGACGTCATGTGGTATTACGTTATTACGAATATCGTAATATTGTATTACTTTATGTCGTATGACGTCATGTAGTATGACTATATGACGTATGACGTCATGTAGTATTACTATATGACGTATGACGTCATGTAGTATTACTATATGACGTATGACGTTATGTAGTATTACTATATGACGTATGACGTCATGTAGTATTAGGTTATAACGTATGAAGTTATGTATTATTACGATATAACGTATGACGTTAAGCAGTATTAGGTTATAACGTATGACGTTATGTAGTATTAGGTTATAACGTATGGCGTTATGTAGTATTACGATATAACGTATGACGTTATGCAGTACTACGTTATAACGTATGACGTTATGTAGTGTTACGTTATAATGTATGACGTTATGTAGCATTACGGTATTTCGAACAACGTTGTATTGTGTTACTTTATAACGTATGACGTTATGTAGTGTTACGTTATAACGTATGACGCCGTGTAGTATTACGTTATAAGTATAACATTATGTAGTATCACGTTATAGCGTATGACGCCATGTAGTATTACGTTATTACGAATATCGTAATATTGTGTTACTTTATGACGTATGACGTCATGTAGTATTATGTTATAACATATGCCGTCATGTAGTATTACGTTATAACATATGACGTCATGTAATATTACGATATAACGTACAGCGTTATATAGAATTACGATATAACGCACAACGTTATGTCGTATTACGTTATACCGTATGACGTTATATTGTGTTACATTATGACGTATGACGTCATGTAGTATTACTTTATGACGTATGACGTCATGTAGTATTACTTTATGACGTATGACGTCATGTAGTATTTCGTTATAACGTATGACGTTATGCAGTATTACGATATAACGTATGACGTTATGCGGTATTAGGTTATAACTTATGACGTTATGGAGTATTACGTTATAACGTATGACGTCATGTGGTATTACGTTATTACGAATAACGTTATATTATGTTACGTCATGTAGTATTACTTTATGACGTATGACGTCATGTAGTATTACTTTATGACGTATGACGTCATGTAGTATTACTTTATGACGTATGACGTCATGTAGTATTACTTTATGACGTATGACGTCATGTAGTATTACTTTATGACGTATGACGTCATGTAGTATTTCGTTATAACGTATGACGTTATGCAGTATTACGATATAACGTATGACGTTATGCAGTATTAGGTTATAACGTATGACGTCATGTAGTATTACTTTATGACGTATGACGTCATGTAGTATTACTTTATGACGTATGACGTCATGTAGTATTTCGTTTTAACGTACAACGTTATATAGAATTACGATATAACGCACAACGTTATGTCGTATTACGTTATAACTTATCATGTCATGTAGTATTACGTTATAACGTATGACGTTATGTAGTATTACGTTATTACGAATAACGTTATATTGTGTAACTTTATAACGTATGACCTTATGTTGTATTACGTTATAACGTATAAAGACATGTAGTATTACGTTATAACGTATGACGTCATGTGGTATTACGTTATTACGAATATCGTAATATTGTATTACTTTATGACGTATGACGTCATGTAGTATTACTATATGACGTATGACGTCATGTAGTATTACTATATGACGTATGACGTCATGTAGTATTACTATATGACGTATGACGTCATGTAGTATTAGGTTATAACGTATGAAGTTATGTATTATTACGATATAACGTATGACGTTAAGCAGCATTAGGTTATAACGTATGACGTTATGTAGTATTAGGTTATAACGTATGGCGTTATGTAGTATTACGATATAACGTATGACGTTATGCAGTACTACGTTATAACGTATGACGTTATGTAGTGTTACGTTATAATGTATGACGTTATGTAGCATTACGGTATTTCGAACAACGTTGTATTGTGTTACTTTATAACGTATGACGTTATGTAGTGTTACGTTATAACGTATGACGCCGTGTAGTATTACGTTATAAGTATAACAATATGTAGTATCACGTTATAGCGTATGACGTCATGTAGTATTACGTTATTACGAATATCGTAATATTGTGTTACTTTATGACGTATGACGTCATGTAATATTGCTTTATGACGTATGACGTCATGTAGTATTTCCTTATAACGTATGACGTTATGTAGTATTACGATATAACGTATGACGTCATGTAGTATTACTTTATGACGTATGACGTCATGTAGTATTACTTTATGACGTATCACGTCATGTAGTATTACTTTATGACTTATGACGTCATGTAGTATTACTTTATGACGTATGACGTCATGTAGTATTACTTTATGACGTATGACGTCATGTAGTATTACTTTATGACGTATGACGTCATGTAGTATTTCGTTATAACGTATGACGTTATGCAGTATTACGATATAACGTATGACGTTATGCGGTATTAGGTTATAACGTATGACGTTATGGAGTATTACGTTATAACGTATGACGTCATGTGGTATTACGTTATTACGAATAACGTTATATTATGTTACGTCATGTAGTATTACTTTATGACGTATGACGTCATGTAGTATTACTTTATGACGTATGACGTCATGTAGTATTACTTTATGACGTATGACGTCATGTAGTATTTCGTTATAACGTATGACGTTATGCAGTATTACGATATAACGTATGACGTTATGCAGTATTAGGTTATAACGTATGACGTCATGTAGTATTACTTTATGACGTATGACGTCATGTAGTATTACTTTATGACGTATGACGTCATGTAGTATTTCGTTTTAACGTACAACGTTATATAGAATTACGATATAACGCACAACGTTATGTCGTATTACGTTATAACTTATCATGTCATGTAGTATTACGTTATAACGTATGACGTTATGTAGTATTACGTTATTACGAATAACGTTATATTGTGTAACTTTATAACGTATGACCTTATGTTGTATTACGTTATAACGTATAAAGACATGTAGTATTACGTTATAACGTATGACGTCATGTGGTATTACGTTATTACGAATATCGTAATATTGTATTACTTTATGTCGTATGACGTCATGTAGTATGACTATATGACGTATGACGTCATGTAGTATTACTATATGACGTATGACGTCATGTAGTATTACTATATGACGTATGACGTTATGTAGTATTACTATATGACGTATGACGTCATGTAGTATTAGGTTATAACGTATGAAGTTATGTATTATTACGATATAACGTATGACGTTAAGCAGTATTAGGTTATAACGTATGACGTTATGTAGTATTAGGTTATAACGTATGGCGTTATGTAGTATTACGATATAACGTATGACGTTATGCAGTACTACGTTATAACGTATGACGTTATGTAGTGTTACGTTATAATGTATGACGTTATGTAGCATTACGGTATTTCGAACAACGTTGTATTGTGTTACTTTATAACGTATGACGTTATGTAGTGTTACGTTATAACGTATGACGCCGTGTAGTATTACGTTATAAGTATAACATTATGTAGTATCACGTTATAGCGTATGACGCCATGTAGTATTACGTTATTACGAATATCGTAATATTGTGTTACTTTATGACGTATGACGTCATGTAGTATTATGTTATAACATATGCCGTCATGTAGTATTACGTTATAACATATGACGTCATGTAATATTACGATATAACGTACAGCGTTATATAGAATTACGATATAACGCACAACGTTATGTCGTATTACGTTATACCGTATGACGTTATATTGTGTTACTTTATGACGTATGACGTCATGTAGTATTACTTTATGACGTATGACGAAATGTAGTATTACTTTATGACGTATGACGTCATGTAGTATTACTTTATGACGTATGACGTCATGTAGTATTTCGTTATAACGTATGACGTTATGCAGTATTACGATATAACGTATGACGTTATGCGGTATTACGATATAACGTATGACGTTATGCAGTATTAGGTTATAACGTATGACGTCATGTAGTATTACTTTATGACGTATGACGTCATGTAGTATTACTTTATGACGTATGACGTCATGTAGTATTACTTTATGACGTATGACGTCATGTAGTGTTACTTTATGACGTATGACGTCATGTAGTATTTCGTTATAACGTATGACGTTATGCAGTATTACGATATAACGTATGACGTTACGCAGTATTAGGTTATAACGTATGACGTCATGTAGTATTACTTTATGACGTATGACGTCATGTAGTATTACTTTATGACGTATGACGTCATGTAGTATTTCGTTTTAACGTACAACGTTATATAGAATTACGATATAACGCACAACGTTATGTCGTATTACGTTATAACTTATCATGTCATGTAGTATTACGTTATAACGTATGACGTTATGTAGTATTACGTTATTACGAATAACGTTATATTGTGTAACTTTATAACGTATGACCTTATGTTGTATTACGTTATAACGTATAAAGACATGTAGTATTACGTTATAACGTATGACGTCATGTGGTATTACGTTATTACGAATATCGTAATATTGTATTACTTTATGACGTATGACGTAATGTAGTATTACTATATGACGTATGACGTCATGTAGTATTACTATATGACGTATGACGTCATGTAGTATTACTATATGACGTATGACGTCATGTAGTATTACTATATGACGTATGACGTCATGTAGTGTTAGGTTATAACGTATGAAGTTATGTATTATTACGATATAACGTATGACGTTAAGCAGCATTAGGTTATAACGTATGACGTTATGCAGTACTACGTTATAACGTATGACGTTATGTAGTGTTACGTTATAATGTATGACGTTATGTAGCATTACGGTATTTCGAACAACGTTGTATTGTGTTACTTTATAACGTATGACGTTATGTAGTGTTACGTTATAACGTATGACGCCGTGTAGTATTACGTTATAAGTATAACATTATGTAGTATCACGTTATAGCGTATGACGTCATGTAGTATTACGTTATTACGAATATCGTAATATTGTGTTACTTTATGACGTATGACGTCATGTAATATTGCTTTATGACGTATGACGTCATGTAGTATTTCCTTATAACGTATGACGTTATGTAGTATTACGATATAACGTATGACGTTATGCAGTACTACGTTATAACGTATGACGTTATGTAGTGTTACGTTATAACGTATGACGTTATGTATTAGTACGATATAACGTATGACGTTATGCAGTATGAGGTTATAACGTATGACGTCATGTAGTTTTGCGTTATAACGTATGACGTCATGTAGTATTAGGTTATAACGTATGCCGTCATGTAGTATTACGTTATAACATATGACGTCATGTAGTAATACGATATAACGTACAACGTTATATAGAATTACGATATAACGCACAACGTTATGTCGTATTACGTTATAACGTATCATGTCATGTAGTATTACGTTATTACGAATAACGTTATATTGTGTTACCTTATAACGTGTGACCTTTTGTTGTATTACGTTATAACGTATAAAGACATGTAGTATTACGTTATAACGTATGACGTCATGTGGTATTACGTTATTACGAATATCGTAATATTGTATTACTTTATGTCGTATGACGTCATGTAGTATTACTATATGACGTATGACGTTATGTAGTATTACGATATAACGTATGACGTCATGTAGTATTACTTTATGACGTATGACGTCATGTAGTATTACTTTATGACGTATCACGTCATGTAGTATTACTTTATGACTTATGACGTCATGTAGTATTACTTTATGACGTATGACGTCATGTAGTATTACTTTATGACGTATGACGTCATGTAGTATTACTTTACGACGTATGACGTCATGTAGTATTTCGTTATAACGTATGACGTTATGCAGTATTACGATATAACGTATGACGTTATGCGGTATTAGGTTATAACGTATGACGTTATGGAGTATTACGTTATAACGTATGACGTCATGTGGTATTACGTTATTACGAATAACGTTATATTATGTTACGTCATGTAGTATTACTCTATGACGTATGACGTCATGTAGTATTACTTTATGACGTATGACGTCATGTAGTATTACTTTATGACGTATGACGTCATGTAGTATTACTTTATGACGTATGACGTCATGTAGTATTACTTTATGACGTATGACGTCATGTAGTATTTCGTTATAACGTATGACGTTATGCAGTATTACGATATAACGTATGACGTTATGCAGTATTAGGTTATAACGTATGACGTCATGTAGTATTACTTTATGACGTATGACGTCATGTAGTATTACTTTATGACGTATGACGTCATGTAGTATTTCGTTTTAACGTACAACGTTATATAGAATTACGATATAACGCACAACGTTATGTCGTATTACGTTATAACTTATCATGTCATGTAGTATTACGTTATAACGTATGACGTTATGTAGTATTACGTTATTACGAATAACGTTATATTGTGTAACTTTATAACGTATGACCTTATGTTGTATTACGTTATAACGTATAAAGACATGTAGTATTACGTTATAACGTATGACGTCATGTGGTATTACGTTATTACGAATATCGTAATATTGTATTACTTTATGACGTATGACGTCATGTAGTATTACTATATGACGTATGACGTCATGTAGTATTACTATATGACGTATGACGTCATGTAGTATTACTATATGACGTATGACGTTATGTAGTATTACTATATGACGTATGACGTCATGTAGTATTAGGTTATAACGTATGAAGTTATGTATTATTACGATATAACGTATGACGTTAAGCAGTATTAGGTTATAACGTATGACGTTATGTAGTATTAGGTTATAACGTATGGCGTTATGTAGTATTACGATATAACGTATGACGTTATGCAGTACTACGTTATAACGTATGACGTTATGTAGTGTTACGTTATAATGTATGACGTTATGTAGCATTACGGTATTTCGAACAACGTTGTATTGTGTTACTTTATAACGTATGACGTTATGTAGTGTTACGTTATAACGTATGACGCCGTGTAGTATTACGTTATAAGTATAACATTATGTAGTATCACGTTATAGCGTATGACGCCATGTAGTATTACGTTATTACGAATATCGTAATATTGTGTTACTTTATGACGTATGACGTCATGTAGTATTATGTTATAACATATGCCGTCATGTAGTATTACGTTATAACATATGACGTCATGTAATATTACGATATAACGTACAGCGTTATATAGAATTACGATATAACGCACAACGTTATGTCGTATTACGTTATACCGTATGACGTTATATTGTGTTACTTTATGACGTATGACGTCATGTAGTATTACTTTATGACGTATGACGAAATGTAGTATTACTTTATGACGTATGACGTCATGTAGTATTACTTTATGACGTATGACGTCATGTAGTATTTCGTTATAACGTATGACGTTATGCAGTATTACGATATAACGTATGACGTTATGCGGTATTACGATATAACGTATGACGTTATGCAGTATTAGGTTATAACGTATGACGTCATGTAGTATTACTTTATGACGTATGACGTCATGTAGTATTACTTTATGACGTATGACGTCATGTAGTATTACTTTATGACGTATGACGTCATGTAGTGTTACTTTATGACGTATGACGTCATGTAGTATTTCGTTATAACGTATGACGTTATGCAGTATTACGATATAACGTATGACGTTACGCAGTATTAGGTTATAACGTATGACGTCATGTAGTATTACTTTATGACGTATGACGTCATGTAGTATTACTTTATGACGTATGACGTCATGTAGTATTTCGTTTTAACGTACAACGTTATATAGAATTACGATATAACGCACAACGTTATGTCGTATTACGTTATAACTTATCATGTCATGTAGTATTACGTTATAACGTATGACGTTATGTAGTATTACGTTATTACGAATAACGTTATATTGTGTAACTTTATAACGTATGACCTTATGTTGTATTACGTTATAACGTATAAAGACATGTA
The DNA here is from genome assembly GCF_910591885.1 of Bombus terrestris. Lineage (NCBI taxonomy): Eukaryota > Metazoa > Arthropoda > Insecta > Hymenoptera > Apidae > Bombus > Bombus terrestris. The sequence continues at coordinate 142,528 of NW_025963556.1, forward strand.
GTATTACGTTATAACGTATGACGTCATGTGGTATTACGTTATTACGAATATCGTAATATTGTATTACTTTATGACGTATGACGTCATGTAGTATTACTATATGACGTATGACGTCATGTAGTATTACTATATGACGTATGACGTCATGTAGTATTACTATATGACGTATGACGTCATGTAGTATTACTATATGACGTATGACGTCATGTAGTATTAGGTTATAACGTATGAAGTTATGTATTATTACGATATAACGTATGACGTTAAGCAGCATTAGGTTATAACGTATGACGTTATGCAGTACTACGTTATAACGTATGACGTTATGTAGTGTTACGTTATAATGTATGACGTTATGTAGCATTACGGTATTTCGAACAACGTTGTATTGTGTTACTTTATAACGTATGACGTTATGTAGTGTTACGTTATAACGTATGACGCCGTGTAGTATTACGTTATAAGTATAACATTATGTAGTATCACGTTATAGCGTATGACGTCATGTAGTATTACGTTATTACGAATATCGTAATATTGTGTTACTTTATGACGTATGACGTCATGTAATATTGCTTTATGACGTATGACGTCATGTAGTATTTCCTTATAACGTATGACGTTATGTAGTATTACGATATAACGTATGACGTTATGCAGTACTACGTTATAACGTATGACGTTATGTAGTGTTACGTTATAACGTATGACGTTATGTATTAGTACGATATAACGTATGACGTTATGCAGTATGAGGTTATAACGTATGACGTCATGTAGTTTTGCGTTATAACGTATGACGTCATGTAGTATTAGGTTATAACGTATGCCGTCATGTAGTATTACGTTATAACATATGACGTCATGTAGTAATACGATATAACGTACAACGTTATATAGAATTACGATATAACGCACAACGTTATGTCGTATTACGTTATAACGTATCATGTCATGTAGTATTACGTTATTACGAATAACGTTATATTGTGTTACCTTATAACGTGTGACCTTTTGTTGTATTACGTTATAACGTATAAAGACATGTAGTATTACGTTATAACGTATGACGTCATGTGGTATTACGTTATTACGAATATCGTAATATTGTATTACTTTATGTCGTATGACGTCATGTAGTATTACTATATGACGTATGACGTTATGTAGTATTACGATATAACGTATGACGTCATGTAGTATTACTTTATGACGTATGACGTCATGTAGTATTACTTTATGACGTATCACGTCATGTAGTATTACTTTATGACTTATGACGTCATGTAGTATTACTTTATGACGTATGACGTCATGTAGTATTACTTTATGACGTATGACGTCATGTAGTATTACTTTACGACGTATGACGTCATGTAGTATTTCGTTATAACGTATGACGTTATGCAGTATTACGATATAACGTATGACGTTATGCGGTATTAGGTTATAACGTATGACGTTATGGAGTATTACGTTATAACGTATGACGTCATGTGGTATTACGTTATTACGAATAACGTTATATTATGTTACGTCATGTAGTATTACTCTATGACGTATGACGTCATGTAGTATTACTTTATGACGTATGACGTCATGTAGTATTACTTTATGACGTATGACGTCATGTAGTATTACTTTATGACGTATGACGTCATGTAGTATTACTTTATGACGTATGACGTCATGTAGTATTTCGTTATAACGTATGACGTTATGCAGTATTACGATATAACGTATGACGTTATGCAGTATTAGGTTATAACGTATGACGTCATGTAGTATTACTTTATGACGTATGACGTCATGTAGTATTACTTTATGACGTATGACGTCATGTAGTATTTCGTTTTAACGTACAACGTTATATAGAATTACGATATAACGCACAACGTTATGTCGTATTACGTTATAACTTATCATGTCATGTAGTATTACGTTATAACGTATGACGTTATGTAGTATTACGTTATTACGAATAACGTTATATTGTGTAACTTTATAACGTATGACCTTATGTTGTATTACGTTATAACGTATAAAGACATGTAGTATTACGTTATAACGTATGACGTCATGTGGTATTACGTTATTACGAATATCGTAATATTGTATTACTTTATGACGTATGACGTCATGTAGTATTACTATATGACGTATGACGTCATGTAGTATTACTATATGACGTATGACGTCATGTAGTATTACTATATGACGTATGACGTTATGTAGTATTACTATATGACGTATGACGTCATGTAGTATTAGGTTATAACGTATGAAGTTATGTATTATTACGATATAACGTATGACGTTAAGCAGTATTAGGTTATAACGTATGACGTTATGTAGTATTAGGTTATAACGTATGGCGTTATGTAGTATTACGATATAACGTATGACGTTATGCAGTACTACGTTATAACGTATGACGTTATGTAGTGTTACGTTATAATGTATGACGTTATGTAGCATTACGGTATTTCGAACAACGTTGTATTGTGTTACTTTATAACGTATGACGTTATGTAGTGTTACGTTATAACGTATGACGCCGTGTAGTATTACGTTATAAGTATAACATTATGTAGTATCACGTTATAGCGTATGACGCCATGTAGTATTACGTTATTACGAATATCGTAATATTGTGTTACTTTATGACGTATGACGTCATGTAGTATTATGTTATAACATATGCCGTCATGTAGTATTACGTTATAACATATGACGTCATGTAATATTACGATATAACGTACAGCGTTATATAGAATTACGATATAACGCACAACGTTATGTCGTATTACGATATACCGTATGACGTTATATTGTGTTACTTTATGACGTATGACGTCATGTAGTATTACTTTATGACGTATGACGAAATGTAGTATTACTTTATGACGTATGACGTCATGTAGTATTACTTTATGACGTATGACGTCATGTAGTATTTCGTTATAACGTATGACGTTATGCAGTATTACGATATAACGTATGACGTTATGCGGTATTACGATATAACGTATGACGTTATGCAGTATTAGGTTATAACGTATGACGTCATGTAGTATTACTTTATGACGTATGACGTCATGTAGTATTACTTTATGACGTATGACGTCATGTAGTATTACTTTATGACGTATGACGTCATGTAGTAATACTTTATGACGTATGACATCATGTAGTATTTCGTTATAACGTATGACGTTATGCAGTATTACGATATAACGTATGACGTTACGCAGTATTAGGTTATAACGTATGACGTCATGTAGTATTACTTTATGACGTATGACGTCATGTAGTATTACTTTATGACGTATGACGTCATGTAGTATTTCGTTTTAACGTACAACGTTATATAGAATTACGATATAACGCACAACGTTATGTCGTATTACGTTATAACTTATCATGTCATGTAGTATTACGTTATAACGTATGACGTTATGTAGTATTACGTTATTACGAATAACGTTATATTGTGTAACTTTATAACGTATGACCTTATGTTGTATTACGTTATAACGTATAAAGACATGTAGTATTACGTTATAACGTATGACGTCATGTGGTATTACGTTATTACGAATATCGTAATATTGTATTACTTTATGACGTATGACGTCATGTAGTATTACTATATGACGTATGACGTCATGTAGTATTACTATATGACGTATGACGTCATGTAGTATTACTATATGACGTATGACGTCATGTAGTATTACTATATGACGTATGACGTCATGTAGTATTAGGTTATAACGTATGAAGTTATGTATTATTACGATATAACGTATGACGTTAAGCAGCATTAGGTTATAACGTATGACGTTATGCAGTACTACGTTATAACGTATGACGTTATGTAGTGTTACGTTATAACGTATGACGCCGTGTAGTATTACGTTATAAGTATAACATTATGTAGTATCACGTTATAGCGTATGACGTCATGTAGTATTACGTTATTACGAATATCGTAATATTGTGTTACTTTATGACGTATGACGTCATGTAATATTGCTTTATGACGTATGACGTCATGTAGTATTTCCTTATAACGTATGACGTTATGTAGTATTACGATATAACGTATGACGTTATGCAGTACTACGTTATAACGTATGACGTTATGTAGTGTTACGTTATAACGTATGACGTTATGTATTAGTACGATATAACGTATGACGTTATGCAGTATGAGGTTATAACGTATGACGTCATGTAGTTTTGCGTTATAACGTATGACGTCATGTAGTATTAGGTTATAACGTATGCCGTCATGTAGTATTACGTTATAACATATGACGTCATGTAGTAATACGATATAACGTACAACGTTATATAGAATTACGATATAACGCACAACGTTATGTCGTATTACGTTATAACGTATCATGTCATGTAGTATTACGTTATTACGAATAACGTTATATTGTGTTACCTTATAACGTGTGACCTTTTGTTGTATTACGTTATAACTTATAAAGACATGTAGTATTACGTTATAACGTATGACGTCATGTGGTATTACGTTATTACGAATATCGTAATATTGTATTACTTTATGTCGTATGACGTCATGTAGTATTACTATATGACGTATGACGTTATGTAGTATTACGATATAACGTATGACGTCATGTAGTATTACTTTATGGCGTATGACGTCATGTAGTATTACTTTATGACGTATGACGTCATGTTGTATTACTTTATGACTTATGACGTCATGTAGTATTACTTTATGACGTATGACGTCATGTAGTATTACTTTATGACGTATGACGTCATGTAGTATTACTTTATGACGTATGACGTCATGTAGTATTTCGTTATAACGTATGACGTTATGCAGTATTACGATATAACGTATGACGTTATGCGGTATTAGGTTATAACGTATGACGTTATGGAGTATTACGTTATAACGTATGACGTCATGTGGTATTACGTTATTACGAATAACGTTATATTATGTTACGTCATGTAGTATTACTTTATGACGTATGACGTCATGTAGTATTACTTTATGACTTATGACGTCATGTAGTATTACTTTATGACGTATGACGTCATGTAGTATTACTTTATGACGTATGACGTCATGTAGTATTACTTTATGACGTATGACGTCATGTAGTATTACTTTATGACGTATGACGTCATGTAGTATTTCGTTATAACGTATGACGTTATGCAGTATTACGATATAACGTATGACGTTATGCAGTATTAGTTTATAACGTATGACGTCATGTAGTATTACTTTATGACGTATGACGTCATGTAGTATTACTTTATGACGTATGACGTCATGTAGTATTTCGTTTTAACGTACAACGTTATATAGAATTACGATATAACGCACAACGTTATGTCGTATTACGTTATAACTTATCATGTCATGTAGTATTACGTTATAACGTATGACGTTATGTAGTATTACGTTATTACGAATAACGTTATATTGTGTAACTTTATAACGTATGACCTTATGTTGTATTACGTTATAACGTATAAAGACATGTAGTATTACGTTATAACGTATGACGTCATGTGGTATTACGTTATTACGAATATCGTAATATTGTATTACTTTATGACGTATGACGTCATGTAGTATTACTATATGACGTATGACGTCATGTAGTATTACTATATGACGTATGACGTCATGTAGTATTACTATATGACGTATGACGTTATGTAGTATTACTATATGACGTATGACGTCATGTAGTATTAGGTTATAACGTATGAAGTTATGTATTATTACGATATAACGTATGACGTTAAGCAGTATTAGGTTATAACGTATGACGTTATGTAGTATTAGGTTATAACGTATGGCGTTATGTAGTATTACGATATAACGTATGACGTTATGCAGTACTACGTTATAACGTATGACGTTATGTAGTGTTACGTTATAATGTATGACGTTATGTAGCATTACGGTATTTCGAACAACGTTGTATTGTGTTACTTTATAACGTATGACGTTATGTAGTGTTACGTTATAACGTATGACGCCGTGTAGTATTACGTTATAAGTATAACATTATGTAGTATCACGTTATAGCGTATGACGCCATGTAGTATTACGTTATTACGAATATCGTAATATTGTGTTACTTTATGACGTATGACGTCATGTAGTATTATGTTATAACATATGCCGTCATGTAGTATTACGTTATAACATATGACGTCATGTAATATTACGATATAACGTACAGCGTTATATAGAATTACGATATAACGCACAACGTTATGTCGTATTACGTTATACCGTATGACGTTATATTGTGTTACATTATGACGTATGACGTCATGTAGTATTACTTTATGACGTATGACGTCATGTAGTATTACTTTATGACGTATGACGTCATGTAGTATTTCGTTATAACGTATGACGTTATGCAGTATTACGATATAACGTATGACGTTATGCGGTATTAGGTTATAACTTATGACGTTATGGAGTATTACGTTATAACGTATGACGTCATGTGGTATTACGTTATTACGAATAACGTTATATTATGTTACGTCATGTAGTATTACTTTATGACGTATGACGTCATGTAGTATTACTTTATGACGTATGACGTCATGTAGTATTACTTTATGACGTATGACGTCATGTAGTATTACTTTATGACGTATGACGTCATGTAGTATTACTTTATGACGTATGACGTCATGTAGTATTTCGTTATAACGTATGACGTTATGCAGTATTACGATATAACGTATGACGCTATGCAGTATTAGGTTATAACGTATGACGTCATGTAGTATTACTTTTTGACGTATGACGTCATGTAGTATTACTTTATGACGTATGACGTCATGTAGTATTTCGTTTTAACGTACAACGTTATATAGAATTACGATATAACGCACAACGTTATGTCGTATTACGTTATAACTTATCATGTCATGTAGTATTACGTTATAACGTATGACGTTATGTAGTATTACGTTATTACGAATAACGTTATATTGTGTAACTTTATAACGTATGACCTTATGTTGTATTACGTTATAACGTATAAAGACATGTAGTATTACGTTATAACGTATGACGTCATGTGGTATTACGTTATTACGAATATCGTAATATTGTATTACTTTATGTCGTATGACGTCATGTAGTATGACTATATGACGTATGACGTCATGTAGTATTACTATATGACGTATGACGTCATGTAGTATTACTATATGACGTATGACGTTATGTAGTATTACTATATGACGTATGACGTCATGTAGTATTAGGTTATAACGTATGAAGTTATGTATTATTACGATATAACGTATGACGTTAAGCAGTATTAGGTTATAACGTATGACGTTATGTAGTATTAGGTTATAACGTATGGCGTTATGTAGTATTACGATATAACGTATGACGTTATGCAGTACTACGTTATAACGTATGACGTTATGTAGTGTTACGTTATAATGTATGACGTTATGTAGCATTACGGTATTTCGAACAACGTTGTATTGTGTTACTTTATAACGTATGACGTTATGTAGTGTTACGTTATAACGTATGACGCCGTGTAGTATTACGTTATAAGTATAACATTATGTAGTATCACGTTATAGCGTATGACGTCATGTAGTATTACGTTATTACGAATATCGTAATATTGTGTTACTTTATGACGTATGACGTCATGTAATATTGCTTTATGACGTATGACGTCATGTAGTATTTCCTTATAACGTATGACGTTATGTAGTATTACGATATAACGTATGACGTCATGTAGTATTACTTTATGACGTATGACGTCATGTAGTATTACTTTATGACGTATCACGTCATGTAGTATTACTTTATGACTTATGACGTCATGTAGTATTACTTTATGACGTATGACGTCATGTAGTATTACTTTATGACGTATGACGTCATGTAGTATTACTTTATGACGTATGACGTCATGTAGTATTTCGTTATAACGTATGACGTTATGCAGTATTACGATATAACGTATGACGTTATGCGGTATTAGGTTATAACGTATGACGTTATGGAGTATTACGTTATAACGTATGACGTCATGTGGTATTACGTTATTACGAATGACGTTATATTATGTTACGTCATGTAGTATTACTTTATGACGTATGACGTCATGTAGTATTACTTTATGACGTATGACGTCATGTAGTATTTCGTTATAACGTATGACGTTATGCAGTATTACGATATAACGTATGACGTTATGCAGTATTAGGTTATAACGTATGACGTCATGTAGTATTACTTTATGACGTATGACGTCATGTAGTATTACTTTATGACGTATGACGTCATGTAGTATTTCGTTTTAACGTACAACGTTATATAGAATTACGATATAACGCACAACGTTATGTCGTATTACGTTATAACTTATCATGTCATGTAGTATTACGTTATAACGTATGACGTTATGTAGTATTACGTTATTACGAATAACGTTATATTGTGTAACTTTATAACGTATGACCTTATGTTGTATTACGTTATAACGTATAAAGACATGTAGTATTACGTTATAACGTATGACGTCATGTGGTATTACGTTATTACGAATATCGTAATATTGTATTACTTTATGACGTATGACGTCATGTAGTATTACTATATGACGTATGACGTCATGTAGTATTACTATATGACGTATGACGTCATGTAGTATTACTATATGACGTATGACGTTATGTAGTATTACTATATGACGTATGACGTCATGTAGTATTAGGTTATAACGTATGAAGTTATGTATTATTACGATATAACGTATGACGTTAAGCAGCATTAGGTTATAACGTATGACGTTATGTAGTATTAGGTTATAACGTATGGCGTTATGTAGTATTACGATATAACGTATGACGTTATGCAGTACTACGTTATAACGTATGACGTTATGTAGTGTTACGTTATAATGTATGACGTTATGTAGCATTACGGTATTTCGAACAACGTTGTATTGTGTTACTTTATAACGTATGACGTTATGTAGTGTTACGTTATAACGTATGACGCCGTGTAGTATTACGTTATAAGTATAACATTATGTAGTATCACGTTATAGCGTATGACGTCATGTAGTATTACGTTATTACGAATATCGTAATATTGTGTTACTTTATGACGTATGACGTCATGTAATATTGCTTTATGACGTATGACGTCATGTAGTATTTCCTTATAACGTATGACGTTATGCAGTATGAGGTTATAACGTATGACGTCATGTAGTTTTGCGTTATAACGTATGACGTCATGTAGTATTAGGTTATAACGTATGCCGTCATGTAGTATTACGTTATAACATATGACGTCATGTAGTAATACGATATAACGTACAACGTTATATAGAATTACGATATAAAGCACAACGTTATGTCGTATTACGTTATAACGTATCATGTCATGTAGTATTACGTTATTACGAATAACGTTATATTGTGTTACCTTATAACGTGTGACCTTTTGTTGTATTACGTTATAACGTATAAAGACATGTAGTATTACGTTATAACGTATGACGTCATGTGGTATTACGTTATTACGAATATCGTAATATTGTATTACTTTATGTCGTATGACGTCATGTAGTATTACTATATGACGTATGACGTTATGTAGTATTACGATATAACGTATGACGTCATGTAGTATTACTTTATGGCGTATGACGTCATGTAGTATTACTTTATGACGTATGACGTCATGTAGTATTACTTTATGACTTATGACGTCATGTAGTATTACTTTATGACGTATGACGTCATGTAGTATTACTTTATGACGTATGACGTCATGTAGTATTACTTTATGACGTATGACGTCATGTAGTATTTCGTTATAACGTATGACGTTATGCAGTATTACGATATAACGTATGACGTTATGCGGTATTAGGTTATAACGTATGACGTTATGGAGTATTACGTTATAACGTATGACGTCATGTGGTATTACGTTATTACGAATAACGTTATATTATGTTACGTCATGTAGTATTACTTTATGACGTATGACGTCATGTAGTATTACTTTATGACGTATGACGTCATGTAGTATTACTTTATGACGTATGACGTCATGTAGTATTACTTTATGACGTATGACGTCATGTAGTATTTCGTTATAACGTATGACGTTATGCAGTATTACGATATAACGTATGACGTTATGCAGTATTAGGTTATAACGTATGACGTCATGTAGTATTACTTTATGACGTATGACGTCATGTAGTATTACTTTATGACGTATGACGTCATGTAGTATTTCGTTTTAACGTACAACGTTATATAGAATTACGATATAACGAACAACGTTATGTCGTATTACGTTATAACTTATCATGTCATGTAGTATTACGTTATAACGTATGACGTTATGCAGTATTACGTTATTACGAATAACGTTATATTGTGTAACTTTATAACGTATGACCTTATGTTGTATTACGTTATAACGTATAAAGACATGTAGTATTACGTTATAACGTATGACGTCATGTGGTATTACGTTATTACGAATATCGTAATATTGTATTACTTTATGACGTATGACGTCATGTAGTATTACTATATGACGTATGACGTCATGTAGTATTACTATATGACGTATGACGTCATGTAGTATTACTATATGACGTATGACGTTATGTAGTATTACTATATGACGTATGACGTCATGTAGTATTAGGTTATAACGTATGAAGTTATGTATTATTACGATATAACGTATGACGTTAAGCAGCATTAGGTTATAACGTATGACGTTATGTAGTATTAGGTTATAACGTATGGCGTTATGTAGTATTACGATATAACGTATGACGTTATGCAGTACTACGTTATAACGTATGACGTTATGTAGTGTTACGTTATAATGTATGACGTTATGTAGCATTACGGTATTTCGAACAACGTTGTATTGTGTTACTTTATAACGTATGACGTTATGTAGTGTTACGTTATAACGTATGACGCCGTGTAGTATTACGTTATAAGTATAACATTATGTAGTATCACGTTATAGCGTATGACGTCATGTAGTATTACGTTATTACGAATATCGTAATATTGTGTTACTTTATGACGTATGACGTCATGTAATATTGCTTTATGACGTATGACGTCATGTAGTATTTCCTTATCACGTATGACGTTATGTAGTATTACGTTATAACGTATGACGTTATGCAGTACTACGTTATAACGTATGACGTCATGTAGTATTACGTTATAACGTATCATGTCATGTAGTATTACGTTATTACGAATAACGTTATATTGTGTTACCTTATAACGTGTGACCTTTTGTTGTATTACGTTATAACGTATAAAGACATGTAGTATTACGTTGTAACGTATGACGTCATGTAGTATTACTTTATGACGTATGACGTCATGTAGTATTATGTTATAACATATGCCGTCATGTAGTATTACGTTATAACATATGACGTCATGTAATATTACGATATAACGTACAGCGTTATATAGAATTACGATATAACGCACAACGTTATGTCGTATTACGTTATACCGTATGACGTTATATTGTGTTACTTTATGACGTATGACGTCATGTAGTATTACCTTATGACGTATGCCGTCATGTAGTATTACGTTATAACATATGAGGTCATGTAGTAGTACGATATAACGTACAACGTTATATAGAATTACGATATAACGCACAACGTTATGTCGTATTACGTTATAACGTATCATGTCATGTAGTATTACGTTATAACGAATGACGTTATGGAGTATTACGTTATAACGTATGACGCCATGTGGTATTACGTTATTACGAATAACGTTATATTATGTTACTTTATGACATATGACGTCATGTAGTATTACTTTATGACGTATGACGTCATGTAGTATTACTTTATGACGTATGACGTCATGTAGTATTACTTTATGACGTATGACGTCATGTAGTATTACTTTATGACGTATGACGTCATGTAGTATTACTTTATGACGTATGACGTCATGTAGTATTACTTTATGACGTATGACGTCATGTAGTATTACTTTATGACGTATGACGTCATGTAGTATTACTTTATGACGTATGACGTCATGTAGTATTTCGTTATAACGTATGACGTTATGCAGTATTACGATATAACGTATGACGTTATGCAGTATTAGGTTATAACGTATGACGTCATGTAGTATTACTTTATGACGTATGACGTCATGTAGTATTACTTTATGACGTATGACGTCATGTAGTATTTCGTTTTAACGTACAACGTTATATAGAATTACGATATAACGCACAACGTTATGTCGTATTACGTTATAACTTATCATGTCATGTAGTATTACGTTATAACGTATGACGTTATGTAGTATTACGTTATTACGAATAACGTTATATTGTGTAACTTTATAACGTATGACCTTATGTTGTATTACGTTATAACGTATAAAGACATGTAGTATTACGTTATAACGTATGACGTCATGTGGTATTACGTTATTACGAATATCGTAATATTGTATTACTTTATGTCGTATGACGTCATGTAGTATTACTATATGACGTATGACGTCATGTAGTATTACTGTATGACGTATGACGTCATGTAGTATTACTATATGACGTATGACGTCATGTAGTATTACTATATGACGTATGACGTTATGTAGTATTACTATATGACGTATGACGTCATGTAGTATTAGGTTATAACGTATGAAGTTATGTATTATTACGATATAACGTATGACGTTAAGCAGTATTAGGTTATAACGTATGACGTTATGTAGTATTAGGTTATAACGTATGGCGTTATGTAGTATTACGATATAACGTATGACGTTATGCAGTACTACGTTATAACGTATGACGTTATGTAGTGTTACGTTATAATGTATGACGTTATGTAGCATTACGGTATTTCGAACAATGTTGTATTGTGTTACTTTATAACGTATGACGTTATGTAGTGTTACGTTATAACGTATGACGCCGTGTAGTATTACGTTATAAGTATAACATTATGTAGTATCACGTTATAGCGTATGACGTCATGTAGTATTACGTTATTACGAATATCGTAATATTGTGTTACTTTATGACGTATGACGTCATGTAATATTGCTTTATGACGTATGACGTCATGTAGTATTTCCTTATAACGTATGACGTTATGTAGTATTACGATATAACGTATGACGTCATGTAGTATTACTTTATGACGTATGACGTCATGTAGTATTACTTTATGACGTATCACGTCATGTAGTATTACTTTATGACTTATGACGTCATGTAGTATTACTTTATGACGTATGACGTCATGTAGTATTACTTTATGACGTATGACGTCATGTAGTATTACTTTATGACGTATGACGTCATGTAGTATTTCGTTATAACGTATGACGTTATGCAGTATTACGATATAACGTATGACGTTATGCGGTATTAGGTTATAACTTATGACGTTATGGAGTATTACGTTATAACGTATGACGTCATGTGGTATTACGTTATTACGAATAACGTTATATTATGTTACGTCATGTACCTATTACTTTATGACGTATGACGTCATGTAGTATTACTTTATGACGTATGACGTCATGTAGTATTACTTTATGACGTATGAAGTCATGTAGTATTACTTTATGACGTATGACGTCATGTAGTATTACTTTATGACGTATGACGTCATGTAGTATTACTTTATGACGTATGACGTCATGTAGTATTGCTTTATGACGTATGACGTCATGTAGTATTACTTTATGACGTATGACGTCATGTAGTATTTCGTTATAACGTATGACGTTATGCAGTATTACGATATAACGTATGACGTTATGCAGTATTAGGTTATAACGTATGACGTCATGTAGTATTACTTTATGACGTATGACGTCATGTAGTATTACTTTATGACGTATGACGTCATGTAGTATTTCGTTTTAACGTACAACGTTATATAGAATTACGATATAACGCACAACGTTATGTCGTATTACGTTATAACTTATCATGTCATGTAGTATTACGTTATAACGTATGACGTTATGTAGTATTACGTTATTACGAATAACGTTATATTGTGTAACTTTATAACGTATGACCTTATGTTGTATTACGTTATAACGTATAAAGACATGTAGTATTACGTTATAACGTATGACGTCATGTGGTATTACGTTATTACGAATAACGTTATATTATGTTACGTCATGTAGTATTACTTTATGACGTATGACGTCATGTAGTATTACTTTATGACGTATGACGTCATGTAGTATTACTTTATGACGTATGACGTCATGTAGTATTACTTTATGACGTATGACGTCATGTAGTATTACTTTATGACGTATGACGTCATGTAGTATTTCGTTATAACGTATGACGTTATGCAGTATTACGATATAACGTATGACGTTATGCAGTATTAGGTTATAACGTATGACGTCATGTAGTATTACTTTATGACGTATGACGTCATGTAGTATTACTTTATGACGTATGACGTCATGTAGTATTTCGTTTTAACGTACAACGTTATATAGAATTACGATATAACGCACAACGTTATGTCGTATTACGTTATAACTTATCATGTCATGTAGTATTACGTTATAACGTATGACGTTATGTAGTATTACGTTATTACGAATAACGTTATATTGTGTAACTTTATAACGTATGACCTTATGTTGTATTACGTTATAACGTATAAAGACATGTAGTATTACGTTATAACGTATGACGTCATGTGGTATTACGTTATTACGAATAACGTTATATTATGTTACGTCATGTAGTATTACTTTATGACGTATGACGTCATGTAGTATTACTTTATGACGTATGACGTCATGTAGTATTACTTTATGACGTATGACGTCATGTAGTATTACTTTATGACGTATGACGTCATGTAGTATTACTTTATGACGTATGACGTCATGTAGTATTTCGTTATAACGTATGACGTTATGCAGTATTACGATATAACGTATGACGTTATGCAGTATTAGGTTATAACGTATGACGTCATGTAGTATTACTTTATGACGTATGACGTCATGTAGTATTACTTTATGACGTATGACGTCATGTAGTATTTCGTTTTAACGTACAACGTTATATAGAATTACGATATAACGCACAACGTTATGTCGTATTACGTTATAACTTATCATGTCATGTAGTATTACGTTATAACGTATGACGTTATCTAGTATTACGTTATTACGAATAACGTTATATTGTGTAACTTTATAACGTATGACCTTATGTTGTATTACGTTATAACGTATAAAGACATGTAGTATTACGTTATAACGTATGACGTCATGTGGTATTACGTTATTACGAATATCGTAATATTGTATTACTTTATGTCGTATGACGTCATGTAGTATTACTATATGACGTATGACGTCATGTAGTATTACTATATGACGTATGACGTCATGTAGTATTACTATATGACGTATGACGTTATGTAGTATTACTATATGACGTATGACGTCATGTAGTATTAGGTTATAACGTATGAAGTTATGTATTATTACGATATAACGTATGACGTTAAGCAGTATTAGGTTATAACGTATGACGTTATGTAGTATTAGGTTATAACGTATGGCGTTATGTAGTATTACGATATAACGTATGACGTTATGCAGTACTACGTTATAACGTATGACGTTATGTAGTGTTACGTTATAATGTATGACGTTATGTAGCATTACGGCATTTCGAACAACGTTGTATTGTGTTACTTTATAACGTATGACGTTATGTAGTGTTACGTTCTAACGTATGACGCCGTGTAGTATTACGTTATAAGTATAACATTATGTAGTATCACGTTATAGCGTATGACGTCATGTAGTATTACGTTATTACGAATATCGTAATATTGTGTTACTTTATGACGTATGACGTCATGTAATATTGCTTTATGACGTATGACGTCATGTAGTATTTCCTTATAACGTATGACGTTATGTAGTATTACGATATAACGTATGACGTCATGTAGTATTACTTTATGACGTATGACGTCATGTAGTATTACTTTATGACGTATCACGTCATGTAGTATTACTTTATGACTTATGACGTCATGTAGTATTACTTTATGACGTATGACGTCATGTAGTATTACTTTATGACGTATGGCGTCATGTAGTATTACTTTATGACGTATGACGTCATGTAGTATTTCGTTATAACGTATGACGTTATGCAGTATTACGATATAACGTATGACGTTATGCGGTATTAGGTTATAACGTATGACGTTATGGAGTATTACGTTATAACGTATGACGTCATGTGGTATTACGTTATTACGAATAACGTTATATTATGTTACGTCATGTAGTATTACTTTATGACGTATGACGTCATGTAGTATTACTTTATGACGTATGACGTCATGTAGTATTACTTTATGACGTATGACGTCATGTAGTATTACTTTATGACGTATGACGTCATGTAGTATTACTTTATGACGTATGACGTCATGTAGTATTTCGTTATAACGTATGACGTTATGCAGTATTACGATATAACGTATGACGTTATGCAGTATTAGGTTATAACGTATGACGTCATGTAGTATTACTATATGACGTATGACGTCATGTAGTATTACTATATGACGTATGACGTTATGTAGTATTACTATATGACGTATGACGTCATGTAGTATTAGGTTATAACGTATGAAGTTATGTATTATTACGATATAACGTATGACGTTAAGCAGCATTAGGTTATAACGTATGACGTTATGTAGTATTAGGTTATAACGTATGGCGTTATGTAGTATTACGATATAACGTATGACGTTATGCAGTACTACGTTATAACGTATGACGTTATGTAGTGTTACGTTATAATGTATGACGTTATGTAGCATTACGGTATTTCGAACAACGTGGTATTGTGTTACTTTATAACGTATGACGTTATGTAGTGTTACGTTATAACGTATGACGCCGTGTAGTATTACGTTATAAGTATAACATTATGTAGTATCACGTTATAGCGTATGACGTCATGTAGTATTACGTTATTACGAATATCGTAATATTGTGTTACTTTATGACGTATGACGTCATGTAATATTGCTTTATGACGTATGACGTCATGTAGTATTTCCTTATCACGTATGACGTTATGTAGTATTACGATATAACGTATGACGTCATGTAGTATTACTTTATAACGTATGACGTTATGTAGTATTACGTTATAACGTATCATGTCATGTAGTATTACGTTATTACGAATAACGTTATATTGTGTTACCTTATAACGTGTGACCTTTTGTTGTATTACGTTATAACGTATAAAGACATGTAGTATTACGTTGTAACGTATGACGTCATGTAGTATTACTTTATGACGTATGACGTCATGTAGTATTATGTTATAACATATGCCGTCATGTAGTATTACGTTATAACATATGACGTCATGTAATATTACGATATAACGTACAGCGTTATATAGAATTACGATATAACGCACAACGTTATGTCGTATTACGTTATACCGTATGACGTTATATTGTGTTACTTTATGACGTATGACGTCATGTAGTATTACCTTATGACGTATGCCGTCATGTAGTATTACGTTATAACATATGAGGTCATGTAGTAGTACGATATAACGTACAACGTTATATAGAATTACGATATAACGCACAACGTTATGTCGTATTACGTTATAACGTATCATGTCATGTAGTATTACGTTATAACGAATGACGTTATGGAGTATTACGTTATAACGTATGACGCCATGTGGTATTACGTTATTACGAATAACGTTATATTATGTTACTTTATGACATATGACGTCATGTAGTATTACTTTATGACGTATGACGTCATGTAGTATTACTTTATGACGTATGACGTCATGTAGTATTACTTTATGACGTATGACGTCATGTAGTATTACTTTATGACGTATGACGTCATGTAGTATTACTTTATGACGTATGACGTCATGTAGTATTACTTTATGACGTATGACGTCATGTAGTATTACTTTATGACGTATGACGTCATGTAGTATTACTTTATGACGTATGACGTCATGTAGTATTTCGTTATAACGTATGACGTTATGCAGTATTACGATATAACGTATGACGTTATGCAGTATTAGGTTATAACGTATGACGTCATGTAGTATTACTTTATGACGTATGACGTCATGTAGTATTACTTTATGACGTATGACGTCATGTAGTATTTCGTTTTAACGTACAACGTTATATAGAATTACGATATAACGCACAACGTTATGTCGTATTACGTTATAACTTATCATGTCATGTAGTATTACGTTATAACGTATGACGTTATGTAGTATTACGTTATTACGAATAACGTTATATTGTGTAACTTTATAACGTATGACCTTATGTTGTATTACGTTATAACGTATAAAGACATGTAGTATTACGTTATAACGTATGACGTCATGTGGTATTACGTTATTACGAATATCGTAATATTGTATTACTTTATGTCGTATGACGTCATGTAGTATTACTATATGACGTATGACGTCATGTAGTATTACTGTATGACGTATGACGTCATGTAGTATTACTATATGACGTATGACGTCATGTAGTATTACTATATGACGTATGACGTTATGTAGTATTACTATATGACGTATGACGTCATGTAGTATTAGGTTATAACGTATGAAGTTACGTATTATTACGATATAACGTATGACGTTAAGCAGTATTAGGTTATAACGTATGACGTTATGTAGTATTAGGTTATGACGTATCACGTCATGTAGTATTACTTTATGACTTATGACGTCATGTAGTATTACTTTATGACGTATGACGTTATGTAGTATTACGATATAACGTATGACGTCATGTAGTATTACTTTATGACGTATGACGTCATGTAGTATTACTTTATGACGTATCACGTCATGTAGTATTACTTTATGACTTATGACGTCATGTAGTATTACTTTATGACGTATGACGTCATGTAGTATTACTTTATGACGTATGACGTCATGTAGTATTACTTTATGACGTATGACGTCATGTAGTATTTCGTTATAACGTATGACGTTATGCAGTATTACGATATAACGTATGACGTTATGCGGTATTAGGTTATAACTTATGACGTTATGGAGTATTACGTTATAACGTATGACGTCATGTGGTATTACGTTATTACGAATAACGTTATATTATGTTACGTAATGTAGTATTACTTTATGACGTATGACGTCATGTAGTATTACTTTATGACGTATGACGTCATGTAGTATTACTTTATGACGTATGAAGTCATGTAGTATTACTTTATGACGTATGACGTCATGTAGTATTACTTTATGACGTATGACGTCATGTAGTATTACTTTATGACGTATGACGTCATGTAGTATTACTTTATGACGTATGACGTCATGTAGTATTACTTTATGACGTATGACGTCATGTAGTATTTCGTTATAACGTATGACGTTATGCAGTATTACGATATAACGTATGACGTTATGCAGTATTAGGTTATAACGTATGACGTCATGTAGTATTACTTTATGACGTATGACGTCATGTAGTATTACTTTATGACGTATGACGTCATGTAGTATTTCGTTTTAACGTACAACGTTATATAGAATTACGATATAACGCACAACGTTATGTCGTATTACGTTATAACTTATCATGTCATGTAGTATTACGTTATAACGTATGACGTTATGTAGTATTACGTTATTACGAATAACGTTATATTGTGTAACTTTATAACGTATGACCTTATGTTGTATTACGTTATAACGTATAAAGACATGTAGTATTACGTTATAACGTATGACGTCATGTGGTATTACGTTATTACGAATAACGTTATATTATGTTACGTCATGTAGTATTACTTTATGACGTATGACGTCATGTAGTATTACTTTATGACGTATGACGTCATGTAGTATTACTTTATGACGTATGACGTCATGTAGTATTACTTTATGACGTATGACGTCATGTAGTATTACTTTATGACGTATGACGTCATGTAGTATTTCGTTATAACGTATGACGTTATGCAGTATTACGATATAACGTATGACGTTATGCAGTATTAGGTTATAACGTATGACGTCATGTAGTATTACTTTATGACGTATGACGTCATGTAGTATTACTTTATGACGTATGACGTCATGTAGTATTTCGTTTTAACGTACAACGTTATATAGAATTACGATATAACGCACAACGTTATGTCGTATTACGTTATAACTTATCATGTCATGTAGTATTACGTTATAACGTATGACGTTATCTAGTATTACGTTATTACGAATAACGTTATATTGTGTAACTTTATAACGTATGACCTTATGTTGTATTACGTTATAACGTATAAAGACATGTAGTATTACGTTATAACGTATGACGTCATGTGGTATTACGTTATTACGAATATCGTAATATTGTATTACTTTATGTCGTATGACGTCATGTAGTATTACTATATGACGTATGACGTCATGTAGTATTACTATATGACGTATGACGTCATGTAGTATTACTATATGACGTATGACGTTATGTAGTATTACTATATGACGTATGACGTCATGTAGTATTAGGTTATAACGTATGAAGTTATGTATTATTACGATATAACGTATGACGTTAAGCAGTATTAGGTTATAACGTATGACGTTATGTAGTATTAGGTTATAACGTATGGCGTTATGTAGTATTACGATATAACGTATGACGTTATGCAGTACTACGTTATAACGTATGACGTTATGTAGTGTTACGTTATAATGTATGACGTTATGTAGCATTACGGCATTTCGAACAACGTTGTATTGTGTTACTTTATAACGTATGACGTTATGTAGTGTTACGTTCTAACGTATGACGCCGTGTAGTATTACGTTATAAGTATAACATTATGTAGTATCACGTTATAGCGTATGACGTCATGTAGTATTACGTTATTACGAATATCGTAATATTGTGTTACTTTATGACGTATGACGTCATGTAATATTGCTTTATGACGTATGACGTCATGTAGTATTTCCTTATAACGTATGACGTTATGTAGTATTACGATATAACGTATGACGTCATGTAGTATTACTTTATGACGTATGACGTCATGTAGTATTACTTTATGACGTATCACGTCATGTAGTATTACTTTATGACTTATGACGTCATGTAGTATTACTTTATGACGTATGACGTCATGTAGTATTACTTTATGACGTATGACGTCATGTAGTATTACTTTATGACGTATGACGTCATGTAGTATTTCGTTATAACGTATGACGTTATGCAGTATTACGATATAACGTATGACGTTATGCGGTATTAGGTTATAACGTATGACGTTATGGAGTATTACGTTATAACGTATGACGTCATGTGGTATTACGTTATTACGAATAACGTTATATTATGTTACGTCATGTAGTATTACTTTATGACGTATGACGTCATGTAGTATTACTTTATGACGTATGACGTCATGTAGTATTACTTTATGACGTATGACGTCATGTAGTATTACTTTATGACGTATGACGTCATGTAGTATTACTTTATGACGTATGACGTCATGTAGTATTTCGTTATAACGTATGACGTTATGCAGTATTACGATATAACGTATGACGTTATGCAGTATTAGGTTATAACGTATGACGTCATGTAGTATTACTTTATGACGTATGACGTCATGTAGTATTACTTTATGACGTATGACGTCATGTAGTATTTCGTTTTAACGTACAACGTTATATAGAATTACGATATAACGCACAACGTTATGTCGTATTACGTTATAACTTATCATGTCATGTAGTATTACGTTATAACGTATGACGTTATGTAGTATTACGTTATTACGAATAACGTTATATTGTGTAACTTTATAACGTATGACCTTATGTTGTATTACGTTATAACGTATAAAGACATGTAGTATTACGTTATAACGTATGACGTCATGTGGTATTACGTTATTACGAATATCGTAATATTGTATTACTTTATGACGTATGACGTCATGTAGTATTACTTTATGACGTATGACGTCATGTAGTATTACTTTATGACGTATGACGTCATGTAGTATTACTTTATGACGTATGACGTCATGTAGTATTACTTTATGACGTATGACGTCATGTAGTATTTCGTTATAACGTATGACGTTATGCAGTATTACGATATAACGTATGACGTTATGCAGTATTAGGTTATAACGTATGACGTCATGTAGTATTACTTTATGACGTATGACGTCATGTAGTATTACTTTATGACGTATGACGTCATGTAGTATTTCGTTTTAACGTACAACGTTATATAGAATTACGATATAACGCACAACGTTATGTCGTATTACGTTATAACTTATCATGTCATGTAGTATTACGTTATAACGTATGACGTTATGTAGTATTACGTTATTACGAATAACGTTATATTGTGTAACTTTATAACGTATGACCTTATGTTGTATTACGTTATAACGTATAAAGACATGTAGTATTACGTTATAACGTATGACGTCATGTGGTATTACGTTATTACGAATAACGTTATATTATGTTACGTCATGTAGTATTACTTTATGACGTATGACGTCATGTAGTATTACTTTATGACGTATGACGTCATGTAGTATTACTTTATGACGTATGACGTCATGTAGTATTACTTTATGACGTATGACGTCATGTAGTATTACTTTATGACGTATGACGTCATGTAGTATTTCGTTATAACGTATGACGTTATGCAGTATTACGATATAACGTATGACGTTATGCAGTATTAGGTTATAACGTATGACGTCATGTAGTATTACTTTATGACGTATGACGTCATGTAGTATTACTTTATGACGTATGACGTCATGTAGTATTTCGTTTTAACGTACAACGTTGTATAGAATTACGATATAACGCACAACGTTATGTCGTATTACGTTATAACTTATCATGTCATGTAGTATTACGTTATAACGTATGACGTTATCTAGTATTACGTTATTACGAATAACGTTATATTGTGTAACTTTATAACGTATGACCTTATGTTGTATTACGTTATAACGTATAAAGACATGTAGTATTACGTTATAACGTATGACGTCATGTGGTATTACGTTATTACGAATATCGTAATATTGTATTACTTTATGTCGTATGACGTCATGTAGTATTACTATATGACGTATGACGTCATGTAGTATTACTATATGACGTATGACGTCATGTAGTATTACTATATGACGTATGACGTTATGTAGTATTACTATATGACGTATGACGTCATGTAGTATTAGGTTATAACGTATGAAGTTATGTATTATTACGATATAACGTATGACGTTAAGCAGTATTAGGTTATAACGTATGACGTTATGTAGTATTAGGTTATAACGTATGGCGTTATGTAGTATTACGATATAACGTATGACGTTATGCAGTACTACGTTATAACGTATGACGTTATGTAGTGTTACGTTATAATGTATGACGTTATGTAGCATTACGGTATTTCGAACAACGTTGTATTGTGTTACTTTATAACGTATGACGTTATGTAGTGTTACGTTATAACGTATGACGCCGTGTAGTATTACGTTATAAGTATAACATTATGTAGTATCACGTTATAGCGTATGACGTCATGTAGTATTACGTTATTACGAATATCGTAATATTGTGTTACTTTATGACGTATGACGTCATGTAATATTGCTTTATGACGTATGACGTCATGTAGTATTTCCTTATCACGTATGACGTTATGTAGTATTACGATATAACGTATGACGTTATGCAGTACTACGTTATAACGTATGACGTTATGTAGTGTTACGTTATAACGTATCATGTCATGTAGTATTACGTTATTACGAATAACGTTATATTGTGTTACCTTATAACGTGTGACCTTTTGTTGTATTACGTTATAACGTATAAAGACATGTAGTATTACGTTGTAACGTATGACGTCATGTAGTATTACTTTATGACGTATGACGTCATGTAGTATTATGTTATAACATATGCCGTCATGTAGTATTACGTTATAACATATGACGTCATGTAATATTACGATATAACGTACAGCGTTATATAGAATTACGATATAACGCACAACGTTATGTCGTATTACGTTATACCGTATGACGTTATATTGTGTTACTTTATGACGTATGACGTCATGTAGTATTACCTTATGACGTATGCCGTCATGTAGTATTACGTTATAACATATGAGGTCATGTAGTAGTACGATATAACGTACAACGTTATATAGAATTACGATATAACGCACAACGTTATGTCGTATTACGTTATAACGTATCATGTCATGTAGTATTACGTTATAACGAATGACGTTATGGAGTATTACGTTATAACGTATGACGCCATGTGGTATTACGTTATTACGAATAACGTTATATTATGTTACTTTATGACATATGACGTCATGTAGTATTACTTTATGACGTATGACGTCATGTAGTATTACTTTATGACGTATGACGTCATGTAGTATTACTTTATGACGTATGACGTCATGTAGTATTACTTTATGACGTATGACGTCATGTAGTATTACTTTATGACGTATGACGTCATGTAGTATTACTTTATGACGTATGACGTCATGTAGTATTTCGTTATAACGTATGACGTTATGCAGTATTACGATATAACGTATGACGTTATGCAGTATTAGGTTATAACGTATGACGTCATGTAGTATTACTTTATGACGTATGACGTCATGTAGTATTACTTTATGACGTATGACGTCATGTAGTATTTCGTTTTAACGTACAACGTTATATAGAATTACGATATAACGCACAACGTTATGTCGTATTACGTTATAACTTATCATGTCATGTAGTATTACGTTATAACGTATGACGTTATGTAGTATTACGTTATTACGAATAACGTTATATTGTGTAACTTTATAACGTATGACCTTATGTTGTATTACGTTATAACGTATAAAGACATGTAGTATTACGTTATAACGTATGACGTCATGTGGTATTACGTTATTACGAATATCGTAATATTGTATTACTTTATGTCGTATGACGTCATGTAGTATTACTATATGACGTATGACGTCATGTAGTATTACTGTATGACGTATGACGTCATGTAGTATTACTATATGACGTATGACGTCATGTAGTATTACTATATGACGTATGACGTTATGTAGTATTACTATATGACGTATGACGTCATGTAGTATTAGGTTATAACGTATGAAGTTATGTATTATTACGATATAACGTATGACGTTAAGCAGTATTAGGTTATAACGTATGACGTTATGTAGTATTAGGTTATAACGTATGGCGTTATGTAGTATTACGATATAACGTATGACGTTATGCAGTACTACGTTATAACGTATGACGTTATGTAGTGTTACGTTATAATGTATGACGTTATGTAGCATTACGGTATTTCGAACAATGTTGTATTGTGTTACTTTATAACGTATGACGTTATGTAGTGTTACGTTATAACGTATGACGCCGTGTAGTATTACGTTATAAGTATAACATTATGTAGTATCACGTTATAGCGTATGACGTCATGTAGTATTACGTTATTACGAATATCGTAATATTGTGTTACTTTATGACGTATGACGTCATGTAATATTGCTTTATGACGTATGACGTCATGTAGTATTTCCTTATAACGTATGACGTTATGTAGTATTACGATATAACGTATGACGTCATGTAGTATTACTTTATGACGTATGACGTCATGTAGTATTACTTTATGACGTATCACGTCATGTAGTATTACTTTATGACTTATGACGTCATGTAGTATTACTTTATGACGTATGACGTCATGTAGTATTACTTTATGACGTATGACGTCATGTAGTATTACTTTATGACGTATGACGTCATGTAGTATTTCGTTATAACGTATGACGTTATGCAGTATTACGATATAACGTATGACGTTATGCGGTATTAGGTTATAACTTATGACGTTATGGAGTATTACGTTATAACGTATGACGTCATGTGGTATTACGTTATTACGAATAACGTTATATTATGTTACGTCATGTAGTATTACTTTATGACGTATGACGTCATGTAGTATTACTTTATGACGTATGACGTCATGTAGTATTACTTTATGACGTATGAAGTCATGTAGTATTACTTTATGACGTATGACGTCATGTAGTATTACTTTATGACGTATGACGTCATGTAGTATTACTTTATGACGTATGACGTCATGTAGTATTGCTTTATGACGTATGACGTCATGTAGTATTACTTTATGACGTATGACGTCATGTAGTATTTCGTTATAACGTATGACGTTATGCAGTATTACGATATAACGTATGACGTTATGCAGTATTAGGTTATAACGTATGACGTCATGTAGTATTACTTTATGACGTATGACGTCATGTAGTATTACTTTATGACGTATGACGTCATGTAGTATTTCGTTTTAACGTACAACGTTATATAGAATTACGATATAACGCACAACGTTATGTCGTATTACGTTATAACTTATCATGTCATGTAGTATTACGTTATAACGTATGACGTTATGTAGTATTACGTTATTACGAATAACGTTATATTGTGTAACTTTATAACGTATGACCTTATGTTGTATTACGTTATAACGTATAAAGACATGTAGTATTACGTTATAACGTATGACGTCATGTGGTATTACGTTATTACGAATAACGTTATATTATGTTACGTCATGTAGTATTACTTTATGACGTATGACGTCATGTAGTATTACTTTATGACGTATGACGTCATGTAGTATTACTTTATGACGTATGACGTCATGTAGTATTACTTTATGACGTATGACGTCATGTAGTATTACTTTATGACGTATGACGTCATGTAGTATTTCGTTATAACGTATGACGTTATGCAGTATTACGATATAACGTATGACGTTATGCAGTATTAGGTTATAACGTATGACGTCATGTAGTATTACTTTATGACGTATGACGTCATGTAGTATTACTTTATGACGTATGACGTCATGTAGTATTTCGTTTTAACGTACAACGTTATATAGAATTACGATATAACGCACAACGTTATGTCGTATTACGTTATAACTTATCATGTCATGTAGTATTACGTTATAACGTATGACGTTATGTAGTATTACGTTATTACGAATAACGTTATATTGTGTAACTTTATAACGTATGACCTTATGTTGTATTACGTTATAACGTATAAAGACATGTAGTATTACGTTATAACGTATGACGTCATGTGGTATTACGTTATTACGAATAACGTTATATTATGTTACGTCATGTAGTATTACTTTATGACGTATGACGTCATGTAGTATTACTTTATGACGTATGACGTCATGTAGTATTACTTTATGACGTATGACGTCATGTAGTATTACTTTATGACGTATGACGTCATGTAGTATTACTTTATGACGTATGACGTCATGTAGTATTTCGTTATAACGTATGACGTTATGCAGTATTACGATATAACGTATGACGTTATGCAGTATTAGGTTATAACGTATGACGTCATGTAGTATTACTTTATGACGTATGACGTCATGTAGTATTACTTTATGACGTATGACGTCATGTAGTATTTCGTTTTAACGTACAACGTTATATAGAATTACGATATAACGCACAACGTTATGTCGTATTACGTTATAACTTATCATGTCATGTAGTATTACGTTATAACGTATGACGTTATCTAGTATTACGTTATTACGAATAACGTTATATTGTGTAACTTTATAACGTATGACCTTATGTTGTATTACGTTATAACGTATAAAGACATGTAGTATTACGTTATAACGTATGACGTCATGTGGTATTACGTTATTACGAATATCGTAATATTGTATTACTTTATGTCGTATGACGTCATGTAGTATTACTATATGACGTATGACGTCATGTAGTATTACTATATGACGTATGACGTCATGTAGTATTACTATATGACGTATGACGTTATGTAGTATTACTATATGACGTATGACGTCATGTAGTATTAGGTTATAACGTATGAAGTTATGTATTATTACGATATAACGTATGACGTTAAGCAGTATTAGGTTATAACGTATGACGTTATGTAGTATTAGGTTATAACGTATGGCGTTATGTAGTATTACGATATAACGTATGACGTTATGCAGTACTACGTTATAACGTATGACGTTATGTAGTGTTACGTTATAATGTATGACGTTATGTAGCATTACGGCATTTCGAACAACGTTGTATTGTGTTACTTTATAACGTATGACGTTATGTAGTGTTACGTTCTAACGTATGACGCCGTGTAGTATTACGTTATAAGTATAACATTATGTAGTATCACGTTATAGCGTATGACGTCCTGTAGTATTACGTTATTACGAATATCGTAATATTGTGTTACTTTATGACGTATGACGTCATGTAATATTGCTTTATGACGTATGACGTCATGTAGTATTTCCTTATAACGTATGACGTTATGTAGTATTACGATATAACGTATGACGTCATGTAGTATTACTTTATGACGTATGACGTCATGTAGTATTACTTTATGACGTATCACGTCATGTAGTATTACTTTATGACTTATGACGTCATGTAGTATTACTTTATGACGTATGACGTCATGTAGTATTACTTTATGACGTATGGCGTCATGTAGTATTACTTTATGACGTATGACGTCATGTAGTATTTCGTTATAACGTATGACGTTATGCAGTATTACGATATAACGTATGACGTTATGCGGTATTAGGTTATAACGTATGACGTTATGGAGTATTACGTTATAACGTATGACGTCATGTGGTATTACGTTATTACGAATAACGTTATATTATGTTACGTCATGTAGTATTACTTTATGACGTATGACGTCATGTAGTATTACTTTATGACGTATGACGTCATGTAGTATTACTTTATGACGTATGACGTCATGTAGTATTACTTTATGACGTATGACGTCATGTAGTATTACTTTATGACGTATGACGTCATGTAGTATTTCGTTATAACGTATGACGTTATGCAGTATTACGATATAACGTATGACGTTATGCAGTATTAGGTTATAACGTATGACGTCATGTAGTATTACTATATGACGTATGACGTCATGTAGTATTACTATATGACGTATGACGTTATGTAGTATTACTATATGACGTATGACGTCATGTAGTATTAGGTTATAACGTATGAAGTTATGTATTATTACGATATAACGTATGACGTTAAGCAGCATTAGGTTATAACGTATGACGTTATGTAGTATTAGGTTATAACGTATGGCGTTATGTAGTATTACGATATAACGTATGACGTTATGCAGTACTACGTTATAACGTATGACGTTATGTAGTGTTACGTTATAATGTATGACGTTATGTAGCATTACGGTATTTCGAACAACGTGGTATTGTGTTACTTTATAACGTATGACGTTATGTAGTGTTACGTTATAACGTATGACGCCGTGTAGTATTACGTTATAAGTATAACATTATGTAGTATCACGTTATAGCGTATGACGTCATGTAGTATTACGTTATTACGAATATCGTAATATTGTGTTACTTTATGACGTATGACGTCATGTAATATTGCTTTATGACGTATGACGTCATGTAGTATTTCCTTATCACGTATGACGTTATGTAGTATTACGATATAACGTATGACGTTATGCAGTACTACGTTATAACGTATGACGTTATGTAGTGTTACGTTATAACGTATCATGTCATGTAGTATTACGTTATTACGAATAACGTTATATTGTGTTACCTTATAACGTGTGACCTTTTGTTGTATTACGTTATAACGTATAAAGACATGTAGTATTACGTTGTAACGTATGACGTCATGTAGTATTACTTTATGACGTATGACGTCATGTAGTATTATGTTATAACATATGCCGTCATGTAGTATTACGTTATAACATATGACGTCATGTAATATTACGATATAACGTACAGCGTTATATAGAATTACGATATAACGCACAACGTTATGTCGTATTACGTTATACCGTATGACGTTATATTGTGTTACTTTATGACGTATGACGTCATGTAGTATTACCTTATGACGTATGCCGTCATGTAGTATTACGTTATAACATATGAGGTCATGTAGTAGTACGATATAACGTACAACGTTATATAGAATTACGATATAACGCACAACGTTATGTCGTATTACGTTATAACGTATCATGTCATGTAGTATTACGTTATAACGAATGACGTTATGGAGTATTACGTTATAACGTATGACGCCATGTGGTATTACGTTATTACGAATAACGTTATATTATGTTACTTTATGACATATGACGTCATGTAGTATTACTTTATGACGTATGACGTCATGTAGTATTACTTTATGACGTATGACGTCATGTAGTATTACTTTATGACGTATGACGTCATGTAGTATTACTTTATGACGTATGACGTCATGTAGTATTACTTTATGACGTATGACGTCATGTAGTATTACTTTATGACGTATGACGTCATGTAGTATTACTTTATGACGTATGACGTCATGTAGTATTACTTTATGACGTATGACGTCATGTAGTATTTCGTTATAACGTATGACGTTATGCAGTATTACGATATAACGTATGACGTTATGCAGTATTAGGTTATAACGTATGACGTCATGTAGTATTACTTTATGACGTATGACGTCATGTAGTATTACTTTATGACGTATGACGTCATGTAGTATTTCGTTTTAACGTACAACGTTATATAGAATTACGATATAACGCACAACGTTATGTCGTATTACGTTATAACTTATCATGTCATGTAGTATTACGTTATAACGTATGACGTTATGTAGTATTACGTTATTACGAATAACGTTATATTGTGTAACTTTATAACGTATGACCTTATGTTGTATTACGTTATAACGTATAAAGACATGTAGTATTACGTTATAACGTATGACGTCATGTGGTATTACGTTATTACGAATATCGTAATATTGTATTACTTTATGTCGTATGACGTCATGTAGTATTACTATATGACGTATGACGTCATGTAGTATTACTGTATGACGTATGACGTCATGTAGTATTACTATATGACGTATGACGTCATGTAGTATTACTATATGACGTATGACGTTATGTAGTATTACTATATGACGTATGACGTCATGTAGTATTAGGTTATAACGTATGAAGTTACGTATTATTACGATATAACGTATGACGTTAAGCAGTATTAGGTTATAACGTATGACGTTATGTAGTATTAGGTTATGACGTATCACGTCATGTAGTATTACTTTATGACTTATGACGTCATGTAGTATTACTTTATGACGTATGACGTTATGTAGTATTACGATATAACGTATGACGTCATGTAGTATTACTTTATGACGTATGACGTCATGTAGTATTACTTTATGACGTATCACGTCATGTAGTATTACTTTATGACTTATGACGTCATGTAGTATTACTTTATGACGTATGACGTCATGTAGTATTACTTTATGACGTATGACGTCATGTAGTATTACTTTATGACGTATGACGTCATGTAGTATTTCGTTATAACGTATGACGTTATGCAGTATTACGATATAACGTATGACGTTATGCGGTATTAGGTTATAACTTATGACGTTATGGAGTATTACGTTATAACGTATGACGTCATGTGGTATTACGTTATTACGAATAACGTTATATTATGTTACGTAATGTAGTATTACTTTATGACGTATGACGTCATGTAGTATTACTTTATGACGTATGACGTCATGTAGTATTACTTTATGACGTATGAAGTCATGTAGTATTACTTTATGACGTATGACGTCATGTAGTATTACTTTATGACGTATGACGTCATGTAGTATTACTTTATGACGTATGACGTCATGTAGTATTACTTTATGACGTATGACGTCATGTAGTATTACTTTATGACGTATGACGTCATGTAGTATTTCGTTATAACGTATGACGTTATGCAGTATTACGATATAACGTATGACGTTATGCAGTATTAGGTTATAACGTATGACGTCATGTAGTATTACTTTATGACGTATGACGTCATGTAGTATTACTTTATGACGTATGACGTCATGTAGTATTTCGTTTTAACGTACAACGTTATATAGAATTACGATATAACGCACAACGTTATGTCGTATTACGTTATAACTTATCATGTCATGTAGTATTACGTTATAACGTATGACGTTATGTAGTATTACGTTATTACGAATAACGTTATATTGTGTAACTTTATAACGTATGACCTTATGTTGTATTACGTTATAACGTATAAAGACATGTAGTATTACGTTATAACGTATGACGTCATGTGGTATTACGTTATTACGAATAACGTTATATTATGTTACGTCATGTAGTATTACTTTATGACGTATGACGTCATGTAGTATTACTTTATGACGTATGACGTCATGTAGTATTACTTTATGACGTATGACGTCATGTAGTATTACTTTATGACGTATGACGTCATGTAGTATTACTTTATGACGTATGACGTCATGTAGTATTTCGTTATAACGTATGACGTTATGCAGTATTACGATATAACGTATGACGTTATGCAGTATTAGGTTATAACGTATGACGTCATGTAGTATTACTTTATGACGTATGACGTCATGTAGTATTACTTTATGACGTATGACGTCATGTAGTATTTCGTTTTAACGTACAACGTTATATAGAATTACGATATAACGCACAACGTTATGTCGTATTACGTTATAACTTATCATGTCATGTAGTATTACGTTATAACGTATGACGTTATCTAGTATTACGTTATTACGAATAACGTTATATTGTGTAACTTTATAACGTATGACCTTATGTTGTATTACGTTATAACGTATAAAGACATGTAGTATTACGTTATAACGTATGACGTCATGTGGTATTACGTTATTACGAATATCGTAATATTGTATTACTTTATGTCGTATGACGTCATGTAGTATTACTATATGACGTATGACGTCATGTAGTATTACTATATGACGTATGACGTCATGTAGTATTACTATATGACGTATGACGTTATGTAGTATTACTATATGACGTATGACGTCATGTAGTATTAGGTTATAACGTATGAAGTTATGTATTATTACGATATAACGTATGACGTTAAGCAGTATTAGGTTATAACGTATGACGTTATGTAGTATTAGGTTATAACGTATGGCGTTATGTAGTATTACGATATAACGTATGACGTTATGCAGTACTACGTTATAACGTATGACGTTATGTAGTGTTACGTTATAATGTATGACGTTATGTAGCATTACGGCATTTCGAACAACGTTGTATTGTGTTACTTTATAACGTATGACGTTATGTAGTGTTACGTTCTAACGTATGACGCCGTGTAGTATTACGTTATAAGTATAACATTATGTAGTATCACGTTATAGCGTATGACGTCATGTAGTATTACGTTATTACGAATATCGTAATATTGTGTTACTTTATGACGTATGACGTCATGTAATATTGCTTTATGACGTATGACGTCATGTAGTATTTCCTTATAACGTATGACGTTATGTAGTATTACGATATAACGTATGACGTCATGTAGTATTACTTTATGACGTATGACGTCATGTAGTATTACTTTATGACGTATCACGTCATGTAGTATTACTTTATGACTTATGACGTCATGTAGTATTACTTTATGACGTATGACGTCATGTAGTATTACTTTATGACGTATGACGTCATGTAGTATTACTTTATGACGTATGACGTCATGTAGTATTTCGTTATAACGTATGACGTTATGCAGTATTACGATATAACGTATGACGTTATGCGGTATTAGGTTATAACGTATGACGTTATGGAGTATTACGTTATAACGTATGACGTCATGTGGTATTACGTTATTACGAATAACGTTATATTATGTTACGTCATGTAGTATTACTTTATGACGTATGACGTCATGTAGTATTACTTTATGACGTATGACGTCATGTAGTATTACTTTATGACGTATGACGTCATGTAGTATTACTTTATGACGTATGACGTCATGTAGTATTACTTTATGACGTATGACGTCATGTAGTATTTCGTTATAACGTATGACGTTATGCAGTATTACGATATAACGTATGACGTTATGCAGTATTAGGTTATAACGTATGACGTCATGTAGTATTACTTTATGACGTATGACGTCATGTAGTATTACTTTATGACGTATGACGTCATGTAGTATTTCGTTTTAACGTACAACGTTATATAGAATTACGATATAACGCACAACGTTATGTCGTATTACGTTATAACTTATCATGTCATGTAGTATTACGTTATAACGTATGACGTTATGTAGTATTACGTTATTACGAATAACGTTATATTGTGTAACTTTATAACGTATGACCTTATGTTGTATTACGTTATAACGTATAAAGACATGTAGTATTACGTTATAACGTATGACGTCATGTGGTATTACGTTATTACGAATATCGTAATATTGTATTACTTTATGACGTATGACGTCATGTAGTATTACTTTATGACGTATGACGTCATGTAGTATTACTTTATGACGTATGACGTCATGTAGTATTACTTTATGACGTATGACGTCATGTAGTATTACTTTATGACGTATGACGTCATGTAGTATTTCGTTATAACGTATGACGTTATGCAGTATTACGATATAACGTATGACGTTATGCAGTATTAGGTTATAACGTATGACGTCATGTAGTATTACTTTATGACGTATGACGTCATGTAGTATTACTTTATGACGTATGACGTCATGTAGTATTTCGTTTTAACGTACAACGTTATATAGAATTACGATATAACGCACAACGTTATGTCGTATTACGTTATAACTTATCATGTCATGTAGTATTACGTTATAACGTATGACGTTATGTAGTATTACGTTATTACGAATAACGTTATATTGTGTAACTTTATAACGTATGACCTTATGTTGTATTACGTTATAACGTATAAAGACATGTAGTATTACGTTATAACGTATGACGTCATGTGGTATTACGTTATTACGAATAACGTTATATTATGTTACGTCATGTAGTATTACTTTATGACGTATGACGTCATGTAGTATTACTTTATGACGTATGACGTCATGTAGTATTACTTTATGACGTATGACGTCATGTAGTATTACTTTATGACGTATGACGTCATGTAGTATTACTTTATGACGTATGACGTCATGTAGTATTTCGTTATAACGTATGACGTTATGCAGTATTACGATATAACGTATGACGTTATGCAGTATTAGGTTATAACGTATGACGTCATGTAGTATTACTTTATGACGTATGACGTCATGTAGTATTACTTTATGACGTATGACGTCATGTAGTATTTCGTTTTAACGTACAACGTTGTATAGAATTACGATATAACGCACAACGTTATGTCGTATTACGTTATAACTTATCATGTCATGTAGTATTACGTTATAACGTATGACGTTATCTAGTATTACGTTATTACGAATAACGTTATATTGTGTAACTTTATAACGTATGACCTTATGTTGTATTACGTTATAACGTATAAAGACATGTAGTATTACGTTATAACGTATGACGTCATGTGGTATTACGTTATTACGAATATCGTAATATTGTATTACTTTATGTCGTATGACGTCATGTAGTATTACTATATGACGTATGACGTCATGTAGTATTACTATATGACGTATGACGTCATGTAGTATTACTATATGACGTATGACGTTATGTAGTATTACTATATGACGTATGACGTCATGTAGTATTAGGTTATAACGTATGAAGTTATGTATTATTACGATATAACGTATGACGTTAAGCAGTATTAGGTTATAACGTATGACGTTATGTAGTATTAGGTTATAACGTATGGCGTTATGTAGTATTACGATATAACGTATGACGTTATGCAGTACTACGTTATAACGTATGACGTTATGTAGTGTTACGTTATAATGTATGACGTTATGTAGCATTACGGCATTTCGAACAACGTTGTATTGTGTTACTTTATAACGTATGACGTTATGTAGTGTTACGTTCTAACGTATGACGCCGTGTAGTATTACGTTATAAGTATAACATTATGTAGTATCACGTTATAGCGTATGACGTCATGTAGTATTACGTTATTACGAATATCGTAATATTGTGTTACTTTATGACGTATGACGTCATGTAATATTGCTTTATGACGTATGACGTCATGTAGTATTTCCTTATAACGTATGACGTTATGTAGTATTACGATATAACGTATGACGTCATGTAGTATTACTTTATGACGTATGACGTCATGTAGTATTACTTTATGACGTATCACGTCATGTAGTATTACTTTATGACTTATGACGTCATGTAGTATTACTTTATGACGTATGACGTCATGTAGTATTACTTTATGACGTATGACGTCATGTAGTATTACTTTATGACGTATGACGTCATGTAGTATTTCGTTATAACGTATGACGTTATGCAGTATTACGATATAACGTATGACGTTATGCGGTATTAGGTTATAACGTATGACGTTATGGAGTATTACGTTATAACGTATGACGTCATGTGGTATTACGTTATTACGAATAACGTTATATTATGTTACGTCATGTAGTATTACTTTATGACGTATGACGTCATGTAGTATTACTTTATGACGTATGACGTCATGTAGTATTACTTTATGACGTATGACGTCATTTAGTATTACTTTATGACGTATGACGTCATGTAGTATTACTTTATGACGTATGACGTCATGTAGTATTTCGTTATAACGTATGACGTTATGCAGTATTACGATATAACGTATGACGTTATGCAGTATTAGGTTATAACGTATGACGTCATGTAGTATTACTTTATGACGTATGACGTCATGTAGTATTACTTTATGACGTATGACGTCATGTAGTATTTCGTTTTAACGTACAACGTTATATAGAATTACGATATAACGCACAACGTTATGTCGTATTACGTTATAACTTATCATGTCATGTAGTATTACGTTATAACGTATGACGTTATGTAGTATTACGTTATTACGAATAACGTTATATTGTGTAACTTTATAACGTATGACCTTATGTTGTATTACGTTATAACGTATAAAGACATGTAGTATTACGTTATAACGTATGACGTCATGTGGTATTACGTTATTACGAATATCGTAATATTGTATTACTTTATGACGTATGACGTCATGTAGTATTACTATATGACGTATGACGTCATGTAGTATTACTATATGACGTATGACGTTATGTAGTATTACTATATGACGTATGACGTCATGTAGTATTAGGTTATAACGTATGAAGTTATGTATTATTACGATATAACGTATGACGTTAAGCAGTATTAGGTTATAACGTATGACGTTATGTAGTATTAGGTTATAACGTATGGCGTTATGTAGTATTACGATATAACGTATGACGTTATGCAGTACTACGTTATAACGTATGACGTTATGTAGTGTTACGTTATAATGTATGACGTTATGTAGCATTACGGTATTTCGAACAACGTTGTATTGTGTTACTTTATAACGTATGACGTTATGTAGTGTTACGTTATAACGTATGACGCCGTGTAGTATTACGTTATAAGTATAACATTATGTAGTATCACGTTATAGCGTATGACGCCATGTAGTATTACGTTATTACGAATATCGTAATATTGTGTTACTTTATGACGTATGACGTCATGTAGTATTATGTTATAACATATGCCGTCATGTAGTATTACGTTATAACATATGACGTCATGTAATATTACGATATAACGTACAGCGTTATATAGAATCACGATATAACGCACAACGTTATGTCGTATTACGTTATACCGTATGACGTTATATTGTGTTACTTTATGACGTATGACGTCATGTAGTATTACTTTATGACGTATGACGTCATGTAGTATTACTTTATGACGTATGACGTCATGTAGTATTACTTTATGACGTATGACGTCATGTAGTATTTCGTTATAACGTATGACGTTATGCAGTATTACGATATAACGTATGACGTTATGCGGTATTAGGTTATAACTTATGACGTTATGGAGTATTACGTTATAACGTATGACGTCATGTGGTATTACGTTATTACGAATAACGTTATATTATGTTACGTCATGTAGTATTACTTTATGACGTATGACGTCATGTAGTATTACTTTATGACGTATGACGTCATGTAGTATTACTTTATGACGTATGACGTCATGTAGTATTACTTTATGACGTATGACGTCATGTAGTATTACTTTATGACGTATGACGTTATGGAGTATTACGTTATAACGTATGACGTCATGTGGTATTACGTTATTACGAATAACGTTATATTATGTTACGTCATGTAGTATTACTTTATGACGTATGACGTCATGTAGTATTACTTTATGACGTATGACGTCATGTAGTATTACTTTATGACGTATGACGTCATGTAGTATTACTTTATGACGTATGACGTCATGTAGTATTTCGTTATAACGTATGACGTTATGCAGTATTACGATATAACGTATGACGTTATGCAGTATTAGGTTATAACGTATGACGTCATGTAGTATTACTTTATGACGTATGACGTCATGTAGTATTACTTTATGACGTATGACGTCATGTAGTATTTCGTTTTAACGTACAACGTTATATAGAATTACGATATAACGCACAACGTTATGTCGTATTACGTTATAACTTATCATGTCATGTAGTATTACGTTATAACGTATGACGTTATGTAGTATTACGTTATTACGAATAACGTTATATTGTGTAACTTTATAACGTATGACCTTATGTTGTTTTACGTTATAACGTAAAAAGACATGTAGTATTACGTTATAACGTATGACGTCATGTGGTATTACGTTATTACGAATATCGTAATATTGTATTACTTTATGACGTATGACGTCATGTAGTATTACTATATGACGTATGACGTCATGTAGTATTACTATATGACGTATGACGTCATGTAGTATTACTATATGACGTATGACGTCATGTAGTATTACTATATGACGTATGACGTTATGTAGTATTACTAAATGACGTATGACGTCATGTAGTATTAGGTTATAACGTATGAAGTTATGTATTATTACGATATAACGTATGACGTTAAGCAGTATTAGGTTATAACGTATGACGTTATGTAGTATTAGGTTATAACGTATGGCGTTATGTAGTATTACGATATAACGTATGACGTTATGCAGTACTACGTTATAACGTATGACGTTATGTAGTGTTACGTTATAATGTATGACGTTATGTAGCATTACGGTATTTCGAACAACGTTGTATTGTGTTACTTTATAACGTATGACGTTATGTAGTGTTACGTTATAACGTATGACGCCGTGTAGTATTACGTTATAAGTATAACATTATGTAGTATCACGTTATAGCGTATGACGTCATGTAGTATTACGTTATTACGAATATCGTAATATTGTGTTACTTTATGACGTATGACGTCATGTAATATTGCTTTATGACGTATGACGTCATGTAGTATTTCCTTATAACGTATGACGTTATGTAGTATTACGATATAACGTATGACGTCATGTAGTATTACTTTATGACGTATGACGTCATGTAGTATTACTTTATGACGTATCACGTCATGTAGTATTACTTTATGACTTATGACGTCATGTAGTATTACTTTATGACGTATGACGTCATGTAGTATTACTTTATGACGTATGACGTCATGTAGTATTACTTTATGACGTATGACGTCATGTAGTATTTCGTTATAACGTATGACGTTATGCAGTATTACGATATAACGTATGACGTTATGCGGTATTAGGTTATAACGTATGACGTTATGGAGTATTACGTTATAACGTATGACGTCATGTGGTATTACGTTATTACGAATAACGTTATATTATGTTACGTCATGTAGTATTACTTTATGACGTATGACGTCATGTAGTATTACTTTATGACGTATGACGTCATGTAGTATTACTTTATGACGTATGACGTCATGTAGTATTACTTTATGACGTATGACGTCATGTAGTATTACTTTATGACGTATGACGTCATGTAGTATTACTTTATGACGTATGACGTCATGTAGTATTTCGTTATAACGTATGACGTTATGCAGTATTACGATATAACGTATGACGTTATGCAGTATTACGATATAACGTATGACGTTATGCGGTATTAGGTTATAACTTATGACGTTATGGAGTATTACGTTATAACGTATGACGTCATGTGGTATTACGTTATTACGAATAACGTTATATTATGTTACGTCATGTAGTATTACTTTATGACGTATGACGTCATGTAGTATTTCGTTTTAACGTACAACGTTATATAGAATTACGATATAACGCACAACGTTATGTCGTATTACGTTATAACTTATCATGTCATGTAGTATTACGTTATAACGTATGACGTTATGTAGTATTACGTTATTACGAATAACGTTATATTGTGTAACTTTATAACGTATGACCTTATGTTGTATTACGTTATAACGTATAAAGACATGTAGTATTACGTTATAACGTATGACGTCATGTGGTATTACGTTATTACGAATATCGTAATATTGTATTACTTTATGACGTATGACGTCATGTAGTATTACTATATGACGTATGACGTCATGTAGTATTACTATATGACGTATGACGTCATGTAGTATTACTATATGACGTATGACGTTATGTAGTATTACTATATGACGTATGACGTCATGTAGTATTAGGTTATAACGTATGAAGTTATGTATTATTACGATATAACGTATGACGTTAAGCAGTATTAGGTTATAACGTATGACGTTATGTAGTATTAGGTTATAACGTATGGCGTTATGTAGTGTTACGATATAACGTATGACGTTATGCAGTACTACGTTATAACGTATGACGTTATGTAGTGTTACGTTATAATGTATGACGTTATGTAGCATTACGGTATTTCGAACAACGTTGTATTGTGTTACTTTATAACGTATGACGTTATGTAGTGTTACGTTATAACGTATGACGCCGTGTAGTATTACGTTATAAGTATAACATTATGTAGTATCACGTTATAGCGTATGACGCCATGTAGTATTACGTTATTACGAATATCGTAATATTGTGTTACTTTATGACGTATGACGTCATGTAATATTGCTTTATGACGTATGACGTCATGTAGTATTTCCTTATAACGTATGACGTTATGTAGTATTACGATATAACGTATGACGTTATGCAGTACTACGTTATAACGTATGACGTTATGTAGTGTTACGTTATAACGTATGACGTTATGTATTAGTACGATATAACGTATGACGTTATGCAGTATGAGGTTATAACGTATGACGTCATGTAGTTTTGCGTTATAACGTATGACGTCATGTAGTATTA
The DNA here is from genome assembly GCF_910591885.1 of Bombus terrestris. Taxonomy (NCBI): domain Eukaryota; kingdom Metazoa; phylum Arthropoda; class Insecta; order Hymenoptera; family Apidae; genus Bombus; species Bombus terrestris. Next base: position 184,335 of record NW_025963556.1, read on the forward strand.
GGTTATAACGTATGCCGTCATGTAGTATTACGTTATAACATATGACGTCATGTAGTAATACGATATAACGTACAACGTTATATAGAATTACGATATAACGCACAACGTTATGTCGTATTACGTTATAACGTATCATGTCATGTAGTATTACGTTATTACGAATAACGTTATATTGTGTTACCTTATAACGTGTGACCTTTTGTTGTATTACGTTATAACGTATAAAGACATGTAGTATTACGTTGTAACGTATGACGTCATGTAGTATTACTTTATGACGTATGACGTCATGTAGTATTATGTTATAACATATGCCGTCATGTAGTATTACGTTATAACATATGACGTCATGTAATATTACGATATAACGTACAGCGTTATATAGAATTACGATATAACGCACAACGTTATGTCGTATTACGTTATACCGTATGACGTTATATTGTGTTACTTTATGACGTATGACGTCATGTAGTATTACTTTATGACGTATGCCGTCATGTAGTATTACGTTATAACATATGACGTCATGTAGTAATACGATATAACGTACAACGTTATATAGAATTACGATATAACGCACAACGTTATGTCGTATTACGTTATAACGTATCATGTCATGTAGTATTACGTTATAACGAATGACGTTATGGAGTATTACGTTATAATACTCGTATAATAACGTATGACGCCATGTGGTATTACGTTATTACGAATAACGTTATATTATGTTACTTTATGACATATGACGTCATGTAGTATTACTTTATGACGTATGACGTCATGTAGTATTACTTTATGACGTATGACGTCATGTAGTATTACTTTATGACGTATGACGTCATGTAGTATTACTTTATGACGTATGACGTCATGTAGTATTACTTTATGACGTATGACGTCATGTAGTATTACTTTATGACGTATGACGTCATGTAGTATTTCGTTATAACGTATGACGTTATGCAGTATTACGATATAACGTATGACGTTATGCGGTATTAGGTTATAACTTATGACGTTATGGAGTATTACGTTATAACGTATGACGTCATGTGGTATTACGTTATTACGAATAACGTTATATTATGTTACGTCATGTAGTATTACTTTATGACGTATGACGTCATGTAGTATTACTTTATGACGTATGACGTCATGTAGTATTACTTTATGACGTATGACGTCATGTAGTATTACTTTATGACGTATGACGTCATGTAGTATTACTTTATGACGTATGACGTCATGTAGTATTACTTTATGACGTATGACGTCATGTAGTATTACTTTATGACGTATGACGTCATGTAGTATTTCGTTATAACGTATGACGTTATGCAGTATTACGATATAACGTATGACGTTATGCAGTATTAGGTTATAACGTATGACGTCATGTAGTATTACTTTATGACGTATGACGTCATGTAGTATTACTTTATGACGTATGACGTCATGTAGTATTTCGTTTTAACGTACAACGTTATATAGAATTACGATATAACGCACAACGTTATGTCGTATTACGTTATAACTTATCATGTCATGTAGTATTACGTTATAACGTATGACGTTATGTAGTATTACGTTATTACGAATAACGTTATATTGTGTAACTTTATAACGTATGACCTTATGTTGTATTACGTTATAACGTATAAAGACATGTAGTATTACGTTATAACGTATGACGTCATGTGGTATTACGTTATTACGAATATCGTAATATTGTATTACTTTATGTCGTATGACGTCATGTAGTATTACTATATGACGTATGACGTCATGTAGTATTACTATATGACGTATGACGTCATGTAGTATTACTATATGACGTATGACGTCATGTAGTATTACTATATGACGTATGACGTTATGTAGTATTAGGTTATAACGTATGAAGTTATGTATTATTACGATATAACGTATGACGTTAAGCAGCATTAGGTTATAACGTATGACGTTATGTAGTATTAGGTTATAACGTATGGCGTTATGTAGTATTACGATATAACGTATGACGTTATGCAGTACTACGTTATAACGTATGACGTTATGTAGTGTTACGTTATAATGTATGACGTTATGTAGCATTACGGTATTTCGAACAACGTTGTATTGTGTTACTTTATAACGTATGACGTTATGTAGTGTTACGTTATAACGTATGACGCCGTGTAGTATTACGTTATAAGTATAACATTATGTAGTATCACGTTATAGCGTATGACGTCATGTAGTATTACGTTATTACGAATATCGTAATATTGTGTTACTTTATGACGTATGACGTCATGTAATATTGCTTTATGACGTATGACGTCATGTAGTATTTCCTTATAACGTATGACGTTATGTAGTATTACGATATAACGTATGACGTTATGCAGTACTACGTTATAACGTATGACGTTATGTAGTGTTACGTTATAACGTATGACGTTATGTATTATTACGATATAACGTATGACGTTATGCAGTATGAGGTTATAACGTATGACGTCATGTAGTTTTGCGTTATAACGTATGACGTCATGTAGTATTAGGTTATAACGTATGCCGTCATGTAGTATTACGTTATAACATATGACGTCATGTAGTAATACGATATAACGTACAACGTTATATAGAATTACGATATAACGCACAACGTTATGTCGTATTACGTTATAACGTATCATGTCATGTAGTATTACGTTATTACGAATAACGTTATATTGTGTTACCTTATAACGTGTGACCTTTTGTTGTATTACGTTATAACGTATAAAGACATGTAGTATTACGTTGTAACGTATGACGTCATGTAGTATTACTTTATGACGTATGACGTCATGTAGTATTATGTTATAACATATGCCGTCATGTAGTATTACGTTATAACATATGACGTCATGTAATATTACGATATAACGTACAGCGTTATATAGAATTACGATATAACGCACAACGTTATGTCGTATTACGTTATACCGTATGACGTTATATTGTGTTACTTTATGACGTATGACGTCATGTAGTATTACTTTATGACGTATGCCGTCATGTAGTATTACGTTATAACATATGACGTCATGTAGTAATACGATATAACGTACAACGTTATATAGAATTACGATATAACGCACAACGTTATGTCGTATTACGTTATAACGTATCATGTCATGTAGTATTACGTTATAACGAATGACGTTATGGAGTATTACGTTATAACGTATGACGCCATGTGGTATTACGTTATTACGAATAACGTTATATTATGTTACTTTATGACATATGACGTCATGTAGTATTACTTTATGACGTATGACGTCATGTAGTATTACTTTATGACGTATGACGTCATGTAGTATTACTTTATGACGTATGACGTCATGTAGTATTACTTTATGTCGTATGACGTCATGTAGTATTACTTTATGACGTATGACGTCATGTAGTATTACTTTATGACGTATGACGTCATGTAGTATTTCGTTATAACGTATGACGTTATGCAGTATTACGATATAACGTATGACGTTATGCGGTATTAGGTTATAACTTATGACGTTATGGAGTATTACGTTATAACGTATGACGTCATGTGGTATTACGTTATTACGAATAACGTTATATTATGTTACGTCATGTAGTATTACTTTATGACGTATGACGTCATGTAGTATTACTTTATGACGTATGACGTCATGTAGTATTACTTTATGACGTATGAAGTCATGTAGTATTACTTTATGACGTATGACGTCATGTAGTATTACTTTATGACGTATGACGTCATGTAGTATTACTTTATGACGTATGACGTCATGTAGTATTACTTTATGACGTATGACGTCATGTAGTATTACTTTATGACGTATGACGTTATGCAGTATTACGATATAACGTATGACGTTATGCAGTATTAGGTTATAACGTATGACGTCATGTAGTATTACTTTATGACGTATGACGTCATGTAGTATTACTTTATGACGTATGACGTCATGCAGTATTTCGTTTTAACGTACAACGTTATATAGAATTACGGTACAACGCACAACGTTATGTCGTATTACGTTATAACTTATCATGTCATGTAGTATTACGTTATAACGTATGACGTTATGTAGTATTACGTTATTACGAATAACGTTATATTGTGTAACTTTATAACGTATGACCTTATGTTGTATTACGTTATAACGTATAAAGACATGTAGTATTACGTTATAACGTATGACGTCATGTGGTATTACGTTATTACGAATATCGTAATATTGTATTACTTTATGTCGTATGACGTCATGTAGTATTACTATATGACGTATGACGTCATGTACTATTACTATATGACGTATGACGTCATGTAGTATTACTATATGACGTATGACGTCATGTAGTATTACTATATGACGTATGACGTTATGTAGTATTACTATATGACGTATGACGTCATGTAGTATTAGGTTATAACGTATGAAGTTATGTATTATTACGATATAACGTATGACGTTAAGCAGTATTAGGTTATAACGTATGACGTTATGTAGTATTAGGTTATAACGTATGGCGTTATGTAGTATTACGATATAACGTATGACGTTATGCAGTACTACGTTATAACGTATGACGTTATGTAGTGTTACGTTATAATGTATGACGTTATGTAGCATTACGGTATTTCGAACAACGTTGTATTGTGTTACTTTATAACGTATGACGTTATGTAGTGTTACGTTATAACGTATGACGCCGTGTAGTATTACGTTATAAGTATAACATTATGTAGTATCACGTTATAGCGTATGACGTCATGTAGTATTACGTTATTACGAATATCGTAATATTGTGTTACTTTATGACGTATGACGTCATGTAATATTGCTTTATGACGTATGACGTCATGTAGTATTTCCTTATAACGTATGACGTTATGTAGTATTACGATATAACGTATGACGTCATGTAGTATTACTTTATGACGTATGACGTCATGTAGTATTACTTTATGACGTATGACGTCATGTAGTATTACTTTATGACTTATGACGTCATGTAGTATTACTTTATGACGTATGACGTCATGTAGTATTACTTTATGACGTATGACGTCATGTAGTATTTCGTTATAACGTATGACGTTATGCAGTATTACGATATAACGTATGACGTTATGCGGTATTAGGTTATAACGTATGACGTTATGGAGTATTACGTTATAACGTATGACGTCATGTGGTATTACGTTATTACGAATAACGTTATATTATGTTACGTCATGTAGTATTACTTTATGACGTATGACGTCATGTAGTATTACTTTATGACGTATGACGTCATGTAGTATTTCGTTATAACGTATGACGTTATGCAGTATTACGATATAACGTATGACGTTATGCAGTATTAGGTTATAACGTATGACGTCATGTAGTATTACTTTATGACGTATGACGTCATGTAGTATTACTTTATGACGTATGACGTCATGCAGTATTTCGTTTTAACGTACAACGTTATATAGAATTACGATACAACGCACAACGTTATGTCGTATTACGTTATAACTTATCATGTCATGTAGTATTACGTTATAACGTATGACGTTATGTAGTGTTACGTTATAATTTATGACGTTATGTAGCATTACGGTATTTCGAACAACGTTGTATTGTGTTACGTCATGTAGTATTACTTTATGACGTATGACGTCATGTAGTATTACTTTATGACGTATGACGTCATGTAGTATTGCTTTATGACGTATGACGTCATGTAGTATTACTTTATGACTTATGACGTCATGTAGTATTACTTTATGACGTATGACGTCATGTAGTATTACTTTATGACGTATGACGTCATGTAGTATTATTTTATGACGTATGACGTCATGTAGTATTACTTTATGACTTATGACGTCATGTAGTATTTCGTTATAACGTATGACGTTATGCAGTATTACGATATAACGTATGACGTTATGCGGTATTAGGTTATAACGTATGACGTTATGGAGTATTACGTTATAACGTATGACGTCATGTGGTATTACGTTATTACGAATAACGTTATATTATGTTACGTCATGTAGTATTACTTTATGACGTATGACGTCATGTAGTATTACTTTATGACGTATGACGTCATGTAGTATTGCTTTATGACGTATGACGTCATGTAGTATTTCCTTATAACGTATGACGTTATGTAGTATTACTTTATGACGTATGACGTCATGTAGTATTACTTTATGACGTATGACGTCATGTAGTATTACTTTATGACGTATGACGTCATGTAGTATTACTTTATGACGTATGACGTCATGTAGTATTACTTTATGACGTATGACGTCATGTAGTATTTCGTTATAAAGTATGACGTTATGCAGTATTACGATATAACGTATGACGTTATGCGGTATTAGGTTATAACTTATGACGTTATGGAGTATTACGTTATAACGTATCACGTCATGTGGTATTACGTTATTACGAATAACGTTATATTATGTTACGTCATGTAGTATTACTTTATGACGTATGACGTCATGTAGTATTACTTTATGACGTATGACGTCATGTAGTATTACTTTATGACGTATGACGTCATGTAGTATTACTTTATGACGTATGACGTCATGTAGTATTACTTTATGACGTATGACGTCATGTAGTATTACTTTATGACGTATGACGTCATGTAGTATTTCGTTATAACGTATGACGTTATGCAGTATTACGATATAACGTATGACGTTATGCAGTATTAGGTTATAACGTATGACGTCATGTAGTATTACTTTATGACGTATGACGTCATGTAGTATTACTTTATGACGTATGACGTCATGTAGTATTTCGTTTTAACGTACAACGTTATATAGAATTACGATATAACGCACAACGTTATGTCGTATTACGTTATAACTTATCATGTCATGTAGTATTACGTTATAACGTATGACTTTATGTAGTATTACGTTATTACGAATAACGTTATATTGTGTAACTTTATAACGTATGACCTTATGTTGTATTACGTTATAACGTATAAAGACATGTAGTATTACGTTATAACGTATGACGTCATGTGGTATTACGTTATTACGAATATCGTAATATTGTCTTACTTTATGACGTATGACGTCATGTAGTATTACTATATGACGTATGACGTCATGTAGTATTACTATATGACGTATGACGTCATGTAGTATTAGGTTATAACGTATGAAGTTATGTATTATTACGATATAACGTATGACGTTAAGCAGTATTAGGTTATAACGCATGACGTTATGTAGTATTAGGTTATAACGTATGGCGTTATGTAGTATTACGATATAACGTATGACGTTATGCAGTACTACGTTATAACGTATGACGTTATGTAGTGTTACGTTATAATTTATGACGTTATGTAGCATTACGGTATTTCGAACAACGTTGTATTGTGTTACGTCATGTAGTATTACTTTATGACGTATGACGTCATGTAGTATTACTTTATGACGTATGACGTCATGTAGTATTGCTTTGTGACGTATGACGTCATGTAGTATTTCCTTATAACGTATGACGTTATGTAGTATTACTTTATGACGTATGACGTCATGTAGTATTACTTTATGACGTATGACGTCATGTAGTATTACTTTATGACGTATGACGTCATGTAGTATTACTTTATGACGTATGACGTCATGTAGTATTACTTTATGACGTATGACGTCATGTAGTATTTCGTTATAAAGTATGACGTTATGCAGTATTACGATATAACGTATGACGTTATGCGGTATTAGGTTATAACTTATGACGTTATGGAGTATTACGTTATAACGTATCACGTCATGTGGTATTACGTTATTACGAATAACGTTATATTATGTTACGTCATGTAGTATTACTTTATGACGTATGACGTCATGTAGTATTACTTTATGACGTATGACGTCATGTAGTATTACTTTATGACGTATGACGTCATGTAGTATTACTTTATGACGTATGACGTCATGTAGTATTTCGTTATAACGTATGACGTTATGCAGTATTACGATATAACGTATGACGTTATGCAGTATTAGGTTATAACGTATGACGTCATGTAGTATTACTTTATGACGTATGACGTCATGTAGTATTACTTTATGACGTATGACGTCATGTAGTATTTCGTTTTAACGTACAACGTTATATAGAATTACGATATAACGCACAACGTTATGTCGTATTACGTTATAACTTATCATGTCATGTAGTATTACGTTATAACGTATGACTTTATGTAGTATTACGTTATTACGAATAACGTTATATTGTGTAACTTTATAACGTATGACCTTATGTTGTATTACGTTATAACGTATAAAGACATGTAGTATTACGTTATAACGTATGATGTCATGTGGTATTACGTTATTACGAATATCGTAATATTGTATTACTTTATGACGTATGACGTCATGTAGTATTACTATATGACGTATGACGTCATGTAGTATTACAATATGACGTATGACGTCATGTAGTATTACTATATGACGTATGACGTCATGTAGTATTAGGTTATAACGTATGAAGTTATGTATTATTACGATATAACGTATGACGTTAAGCAGCATTAGGTTATAACGTATGACGTTATGTAGTATTAGGTTATAACGTATGGCGTTATGTAGTATTACGATATAACGTATGACGTTATGCAGTACTACGTTATAACGTATGACGTTATGTAGTGTTACGTTATAATGTATGACGTTATGTAGCATTACGGTATTTCGAACAACGTTGTATTGTGTTACTTTATAACGTATGACGTTATGTAGTGTTACGTTATAACGTATGACGCCGTGTAGTATTACGTTATAAGTATAACATTATGTAGTATCACGTTATAGCGTATGACGTCATGTAGTATTACGTTATTACGAATATCGTAATATTGTGTTACTTTATGACGTATGACGTCATGTAATATTGCTTTATGACGTATGACGTCATGAAGTATTTCCTTATAACGTATGACGTTGTGTAGTATTACGATATAACGTATGACGTTATGCAGTACTACGTTATAACGTATGACGTTATGTAGTGTTACGTTATAACGTATGACGTTATGTATTAGTACGATATAACGTATGACGTTATGCAGTATGAGGTTATAACGTATGACGTCATGTAGTATTGCGTTATAACGTATGACGTCATGTAGTATTAGGTTATAACGTATGCCGTCATGTAGTATTACGTTATAACATATGACGTCATGTAGTAATACGATATAACGTACAACGTTATATAGAATTACGATATAACGCACAACGTTATGTCGTATTACGTTATAACGTATCATGTCATGTAGTATTACGTTATTACGAATAACGTTATATTGTGTTACCTTATAACGTGTGACCTTTTGTTGTATTACGTTATAACGTATAAAGACATGTAGTATTACGTTGTAACGTATGACGTCATGTAGTATTACTTTATGACGTATGACGTCATGTATTATTATGTTATAACATATGCCGTCATGTAGTATTACGTTATAACATATGACGTCATGTAATATTACGATATAACGTACAGCGTTATATAGAATTACGATATAACGCACAACGTTATGTCGTATTACGTTATACCGTATGACGTTATATTGTGTTACTTTATGACGTATGACGTTATGTAGTATTACTTTATGACGTATGCCGTCATGTAGTATTACGTTATAACATATGACGTCATGTAGTAATACGATATAACGTACAACGTTATATAGAATTACGATATAACGCACAACGTTATGTCGTATTACGTTATAACGTATCATGTCATGTAATATTACGTTATAACGAATGACGTTATGGAGTATTACGTTATAACGTATGACGCCATGTGGTATTACGTTATTACGAATAACGTTATATTATGTTACTTTATGACATATGACGTCATGTAGTATTACTTTATGACGTATGACGTCATGTAGTATTACTTTATGACGTATGACGTCATGTAGTATTACTTTATGACGTATGACGTCATGTAGTATTACTTTATGACGTATGACGTCATGTAGTATTACTTTATGACGTATGACGTCATGTAGTATTACTTTATGACGTATGACGTCATGTAGTATTACTTTATGACGTATGACGTCATGTAGTATTTCGTTATAACGTATGACGTTATGCAGTATTACGATATAACGTATGACGTTATGCAGTATTAGGTTATAACGTATGACGTCATGTAGTATTACTTTATGACGTATGACGTCATGTAGTATTACTTTATGACGTATGACGTCATGTAGTATTTCGTTTTAACGTACAACGTTATATAGAATTACGATATAACGCACAACGTTATGTCGTATTACGTTATAACTTATCATGTCATGTAGTATTACGTTATAACGTATGACGTTATGTAGTATTACGTTATTACGAATAACGTTATATTGTGTAACTTTATAACGTATGACCTTATGTTGTATTACGTTGTAACGTATAAAGACATGTAGTATTACGTTATAACGTATGACGTCATGTGGTATTACGTTATTACGAATATCGTAATATTGTATTACTTTATGTCGTATGACGTCATGTAGTATTACTATATGACGTATGACGTCATGTAGTATTACTATATGACGTATGACGTCATGTAGTATTACTATATGACGTATGACGTCATGTAGTATTTCGTTATAACGTATGACGTTATGCAGTATTACGATATAACGTATGACGTTATGCAGTATTAGGTTATAACGTATGACGTCATGTAGTATTACTTTATGACGTATGACGTCATGTAGTATTACTTTATGACGTATGACGTCATGTAGTATTTCGTTTTAACGTACAACGTTATATAGAATTACGATATAACGCACAACGTTATGTCGTATTACGTTATAACTTATCATGTCATGTAGTATTACGTTATAACGTATGACGTTATGTAGTATTACGTTATTACGAATAACGTTATATTGTGTAACTTTATAACGTATGACCTTATGTTGTATTACGTTATAACGTATAAAGACATGTAGTATTACGTTATAACGTATGACGTCATGTGGTATTACGTTATTACGAATATCGTAATATTGTATTACTTTATGACGTATGACGTCATGTAGTATTACTATATGACGTATGACGTCATGTAGTATTACTATATGACGTATGACGTTATGTAGTATTACTATATGACGTATGACGTCATGTAGTATTAGGTTATAACGTATGAAGTTATGTATTATTACGATATAACGTATGACGTTAAGCAGTATTAGGTTATAACGTATGACGTTATGTAGTATTAGGTTATAACGTATGGCGTTATGTAGTATTACGATATAACGTATGACGTTATGCAGTACTACGTTATAACGTATGACGTTATGTAGTGTTACGTTATAATGTATGACGTTATGTAGCATTACGGTATTTCGAACAACGTTGTATTGTGTTACTTTATAACGTATGACGTTATGTAGTGTTACGTTATAACGTATGACGCCGTGTAGTATTACGTTATAAGTATAACATTATGTAGTATCACGTTATAGCGTATGACGTCATGTAGTATTACGTTATTACGAATATCGTAATATTGTGTTACTTTATGACGTATGACGTCATGTAATATTGCTTTATGACGTATGACGTCATGTAGTATTTCCTTATAACGTATGACGTTATGTAGTATTACGATATAACGTATGACGTCATGTAGTATTACTTTATGACGTATGACGTCATGTAGTATTACTTTATGACGTATGACGTCATGTAGTATTACTTTATGACTTATGACGTCATGTAGTATTACTTTATGACGTATGACGTCATGTAGTATTACTTTATGACGTATGACGTCATGTAGTATTACTTTATGACGTATGACGTCATGTAGTATTTCGTTATAACGTATGACGTTATGCAGTATTACGATATAACGTATGACGTTATGCGGTATTAGGTTATAACTTATGACGTTATGGAGTATTCCGTTATAACGTATGACGTCATGTGGTATTACGTTATTACGAATAACGTTATATTATGTTACGTCATGTAGTATTACTTTATGACGTATGACGTCATGTAGTATTACTTTATGACGTATGACGTCATGTAGTATTACTTTATGACGTATGACGTCATGTAGTATTACTTTATGACGTATGACGTCATGTAGTATTACTATATGACGTATGACGTCATGTAGTATTACTATATGACGTATGACGTCATGTAGTATTAGGTTATAACGTATGAAGTTACGTATTATTACGATATAACGTATGACGTTAAGCAGTATTAGGTTATAACGTATGACGTTATGTAGTATTAGGTTATAACGTATGGCGTTATGTAGTATTACGATATAACGTATGACGTTATGCAGTACTACGTTATAACGTATGACGTTATGTAGTGTTACGTTATAATGTATGACGTTATGTAGCATTACGGTATTTCGAACAACGTTGTATTGTGTTACTTTATAACGTATGACGTTATGTAGTGTTACGTTATAACGTATGACGCCGTGTAGTATTACGTTATAAGTATAACATTATGTAGTATCACGTTATAGCGTATGACGTCATGTAGTATTACGTTATTACGAATATCGTAATATTGTGTTACTTTATGACGTATGACGTCATGTAATATTGCTTTATGACGTATGACGTCATGTAGTATTTCCTTATAACGTATGACGTTATGTAGTATTACGATATAACGTATGACGTTATGCAGTACTACGTTATAACGTATGACTTTATGTAGTGTTACGTTATAACGTATGACTTTATGTATTAGTACGATATAACGTATGACGTTATGCAGTATGAGGTTATAACGTATGACGTCATGTAGTTTTGCGTTATAACGTATGACGTCATGTAGTATTAGGTTATAACGTATGCCGTCATGTAGTATTACGTTATAACATATGACGTCATGTAGTAATACGATATAACGTACAACGTTATATAGAATTACGATATAACGCACAACGTTATGTCGTATTACGTTATAACGTATCATGTCATGTAGTATTACGTTATTACGAATAACGTTATATTGTGTTACCTTATAACGTGTGACCTTTTGTTGTATTACGTTATAACGTATAAAGGCATGTAGTATTACGTTGTAACGTATGACGTCATGTAGTATTACTTTATGACGTATGACGTCATGTAGTATTATGTTATAACATATGCCGTCATGTAGTATTACGTTATAACATATGACGTCATGTAATATTACGATATAACGTACAGCGTTATATAGAATTACGATATAACGCACAACGTTATGTCGTATTACGTTATACCGTATGACGTTATATTGTGTTACTTTATGACGTATGACGTCATGTAGTATTACTTTATGACGTATGACGTCATGTAGTATTACTTTATGACGTATGACGTCATGTAGTATTACTTTATGACGTATGACGTCATGTAGTATTTCGTTATAACGTATGACGTTATGCAGTATTACGATATAACGTATGACGTTATGCGGTATTAGGTTATAACTTATGACGTTATGGTGTATTACGTTATAACGTATGACGTCATGTGGTATTACGTTATTACGAATAACGTTATATTATGTTACGTCATGTAGTATTACTTTATGACGTATGACGTCATGTAGTATTACTTTATGACGTATGACGTCATGTAGTATTACTTTATGACGTATGACGTCATGTAGTATTACTTTATGACGTATGACGTCATGTAGTATTACTTTATGACGTATGACGTCATGTAGTATTACTTTATGACGTATGACGTCATGTAGTATTTCGTTATAACGTATGACGTTATGCAGTATTACGATATAACGTATGACGTTATGCAGTATTAGGTTATAACGTATGACGTCATGTAGTATTACTTTATGACGTATGACGTCATGTAGTATTACTTTATGACGTATGATGTCATGTAGTATTTCGTTTTAACGTACAACGTTATATAGAATTACGATATAACGCACAACGTTATGTCGTATTACGTTATAACTTATCATGTCATGTAGTATTACGTTATAACGTATGACTTTATGTAGTATTACGTTATTACGAATAACGTTATATTGTGTAACTTTATAACGTATGACCTTATGTTGTATTACGTTATAACGTATAAAGACATGTAGTATTACGTTATAACGTATGACGTCATGTGGTATTACGTTATTACGAATATCGTAATATTGTATTACTTTATGACGTATGACGTCATGTAGTATTACTATATGACGTATGACGTCATGTAGTATTACTATATGACGTATGACGTCATGTAGTATTAGGTTATAACGTATGCCGTCATGTAGTATTACGATATAACATATGACGTCATGTAGTAATACGATATAACGTACAGCGTTATATAGAATTACGATATAACGCACAACGTTATGTCGTATTACGTTATACCGTATGACGTTATATTGTGTTACTTTATGACGTATGACGTCATGTAGTATTACTTTATGACGTATGACGTCATGTAGTATTACTTTATGACGTATGACGTCATGTAGTATTACTTTATGACGTATGACGTCATGTAGTATTTCGTTATAACGTATGACGTTATGCAGTATTACGATATAACGTATGACGTTATGCGGTATTAGGTTATAACTTATGACGTTATGGAGTATTACGTTATAACGTATGACGTCATGTGGTATTACGTTATTACGAATAACGTTATATTATGTTACGTCATGTAGTATTACTTTATGACCTATGACGTCATGTAGTATTACTTTATGACGTATGACGTCATGTAGTATTACTTTATGACGTATGACGTCATGTAGTATTACTTTATGACGTATGACGTCATGTAGTATTACTTTATGACGTATGACGTCATGTAGTATTTCGTTATAACGTATGACGTTATGCAGTATTACGATATAACGTATGACGTTATGCAGTATTAGGTTATAACGTATGACGTCATGTAGTATTACTTTATGACGTATGACGTCATGTAGTATTACTTTATGACGTATGACGTCATGCAGTATTTCGTTTTAACGTACAACGTTATATAGAATTACGATACAACGCACAACGTTATGTCGTATTACGTTATAACTTATCATGTCATGTAGTATTACGTTATAACGTATGACGTCATGTAGTATTACTATATGACGTATGACGTCATGTAGTATTACTATATGACGTATGACGTCATGTAGTATTACTATATGACGTATGACGTCATGTAGTATTAGGTTATAACGTATGAAGTTATGTATTATTACGATATAACGTATGACGTTAAGCAGTATTAGGTTATAACGTATGACGTTATGTAGTATTAGGTTATAACGTATGGCGTTATGTAGTATTACGATATAACGTATGACGTTATGCAGTACTACGTTATAACGTATGACGTTATGTAGTGTTACGTTATAATGTATGACTTTATGTAGCATTACGGTATTTCGAACAACGTTGTATTGTGTTACTTTATAACGTATGACGTTATGTAGTATTACGATATAACGTATGACGTTATGCAGTATTAGGTTATAACGTATGACGTCATGTAGTATTACTTTATGACGTATGACGTCATATAGTATTACTTTATGACGTATGACGCCATGTAGTATTTCCTTTTAACGTACAACGTTATATAGAATTACGATATAACGCACAACGTTATGTCGTATTACGTTATAACTTATCATGTCATGTAGTATTACGTTATAACGTATGACTTTATGTAGTATTACGTTATTACGAATAACGTTATATTGTGTAACTTTATAACGTATGACCTTATGTTGTATTACGTTATAACGTATAAAGACATGTAGTATTACGTTATAACGTATGACGTCATGTGGTATTACGTTATTACGAATATCGTAATATTGTATTACTTTATGACGTATGACGTCATGTAGTATTACTATATGACGTATGACGTCATGTAGTATTACTATATGACGTATGACGTCATGTAGTATTACTATATGACGTATGACGTCATGTAGTATTACTATATGACGTATGACGTCATGTAGTATTACTATATGACGTATGACGTCATGTAGTATTAGGTTATAACGTATGAAGTTATGTATTATTACGATATAACGTATGACGTTAAGCAGTATTAGGTTATAACGTATGACGTTATGTAGTATTAGGTTATAACGTATGGCGTTATGTAGTATTACGATATAACGTATGACGTTATGCAGTACTACGTTATAACGTATGACGTTATGTAGTGTTACGTTATAATGTATGACGTTATGTAGCATTACGGTATTTCGAACAACGTTGTATTGTGTTACTTTATAACTTATGACGTTATGTAGTGTTACGTTATAACGTATGACGCCGTGTAGTATTACGTTATAAGTATAACATTATGTAGTATCACGTTATAGCGTATGACGTCATGTAGTATTACGTTATTACGAATATCGTAATATTGTGTTACTTTATGACGTATGACGTCATGTAATATTGCTTTATGACGTATGACGTCATGTAGTATTTCCTTATAACGTATGACGTTATGTAGTATTACGATATAACGTATGACGTTATGCAGTACTACGTTATAACGTATGACTTTATGTAGTGTTACGTTATAACGTATGACGTTATGTATTAGTACGATATAACGTATGACGTTATGCAGTATGAGGTTATAACGTATGACGTCATGTAGTTTTGCGTTATAACGTATGACGTCATGTAGTATTAGGTTATAACGTATGCCGTCATGTAGTATTACGTTATAACATATGACGTCATGTAGTAATACGATATAACGTACAACGTTATATAGAATTACGATATAACGCACAACGTTATGTCGTATTACGTTATAACGTATCATGTCATGTAGTATTACGTTATTACGAATAACGTTATATTGTGTTACCTTATAACGTGTGACCTTTTGTTGTATTACGTTATAACGTATAAAGGCATGTAGTATTACGTTGTAACGTATGACGTCATGTAGTATTACTTTATGACGTATGACGTCATGTAGTATTATGTTATAACATATGCCGTCATGTAGTATTACGTTATAACATATGACGTCATGTAATATTACGATATAACGTACAGCGTTATATAGAATTACGATATAACGCACAACGTTATGTCGTATTACGTTATACCGTATGACGTTATATTGTGTTACTTTATGACGTATGACGTCATGTAGTATTACTTTATGACGTATGACGTCATGTAGTATTACTTTATGACGTATGACGTCATGTAGTATTACTTTATGACGTATGACGTCATGTAGTATTTCGTTATAACGTATGACGTTATGCAGTATTACGATATAACGTATGACGTTATGCGGTATTAGGTTATAACTTATGACGTTATGGAGTATTACGTTATAACGTATGACGTCATGTGGTATTACGTTATTACGAATAACGTTATATTATGTTACGTCATGTAGTATTACTTTATGACGTATGACGTCATGTAGTATTACTTTATGACGTATGACGTCATGTAGTATAACTTTATGACGTATGACGTCATGTAGTATTACTTTATGACGTATGACGTCATGTAGTATTACTTTATGACGTATGACGTCATGTAGTATTTCGTTATAACGTATGACGTTATGCAGTATTACGATATAACGTATGACGTTATGCAGTATTAGGTTATAACGTATGACGTCATGTAGTATTACTTTATGACGTATGACGTCATGTAGTATTACTTTATGACGTATGACGTCATGCAGTATTTCGTTTTAACGTACAACGTTATATAGAATTACGATACAACGCACAACGTTATGTCGTATTACGTTATAACTTATCATGTCATGTAGTATTACGTTATAACGTATGACGTTATGTAGTATTACGTTATTACGAATAACGTTATATTGTGTAACTTTATAACGTATGACCTTATGTTGTATTACGTTATAACGTATAAAGACATGTAGTATTACGTTATAACGTATGACGTCATGTGGTATTACGTTATTACGAATATCGTAATATTGTATTACTTTATGACGTATGACGTCATGTAGTATTACTATATGACGTATGACGTCATGTGGTATTACTATATGACGTATGACGTCATGTAGTATTACTATATGACGTATGACGTCATGTAGTATTACTATATGACGTATGACGTCATGTAGTATTAGGTTATAACGTATGAAGTTATGTATTATTACGATATAACGTATGACGTTAAGCAGTATTAGGTTATAACGTATGACGTTATGTAGTATTAGGTTATAACGTATGGCGTTATGTAGTATTACGATATAACGTATGACGTTATGCAGTACTACGTTATAACGTATGACGTTATGTAGTGTTACGTTATAATGTATGACTTTATGTAGCATTACGGTATTTCGAACAACGTTGTATTGTGTTACTTTATAACGTATGACGTTATGTAGTGTTACGTTATAACGTATGACGCCGTGTAGTATTACGTTATAAGTATAACATTATGTAGTATCACGTTATAGCGTATGACGTCATGTAGTATTACGTTATTACGAATATCGTAATATTGTGTTACTTTATGACGTATGACGTCATGTAATATTGCTTTATGACGTATGACGTCATGTAGTATTTCCTTATAACGTATGACGTTATGTAGTATTACGATATAACGTATGACGTCATGTAGTATTACTTTATGACGTATGACGTCATGTAGTATTACTTTATGACTTATGACGTCATGTAGTATTACTTTATGACGTATGACGTCATGTAGTATTACTTTATGACGTATGACATCATGTAGTATTACTTTATGACGTATGACGTCATGTAGTATTTCGTTATAACGTATGACGTTATGCAGTATTACGATATAACGTATGACGTTATGCGGTATTAGGTTATAACGTATGACGTTATGGAGTATTACGTTATAACGTATGACGTCATGTGGTATTACGTTATTACGAATAACGTTATATTATGTTACGTCATGTAGTATTACTTTATGACGTATGACGTCATGTAGTATTACTTTATGACGTATGACGTCATGTAGTATTACTTTATGACGTATGACGTCATGTAGTATTTCGTTATAACGTATGACGTTATGCAGTATTACGATATAACGTATGACGTTATGCAGTATTAGGTTATAACGTATGACGTCATGTAGTATTACTTTATGACGTATGACGTCATGTAGTATTACTTTATGACGTATGACGTCATGTAGTATTACTTTATGACGTATGACGTCATGTAGTATTTCGTTTTAACGTACAACGTTATATAGAATTACGATATAACGCACAACGTTATGTCGTATTACGTTATAACTTATCATGTCATGTAGTATTACGTTATAACGTATGACGTTATGTAGTATTACGTTATTACGAATAACGTTATATTGTGTAACTTTATAACGTATGACCTTATGTTGTATTACGTTATAACGTATAAAGACATGTAGTATTACGTTATAACGTATGACGTCATGTGGTATTACGTTATTACGAATATCGTAATATTGTATTACTTTATGTCGTATGACGTCATGTAGTATTACTATATGACGTATGACGTCATGTAGTATTTCGTTATAACGTATGACGTTATGCAGTATTACGATATAACGTATGACGTTATGCAGTATTAGGTTATAACGTATGACGTCATGTAGTATTACTTTATGACGTATGACGTCATGTAGTATTACTTTATGACGTATGACGTCATGTAGTATTTCGTTTTAACGTACAACGTTATATAGAATTACGATATAACGCACAACGTTATGTCGTATTACGTTATAACTTATCATGTCATGTAGTATTACGTTATAACGTATGACTTTATGTAGTATTACGTTATTACGAATAACGTTATATTGTGTAACTATATAACGTATGACCTTATGTTGTATTACGTTATAACGTATAAAGACATGTAGTATTACGTTATAACGTATGACGTCATGTGGTATTACGTTATTACGAATATCGTAATATTGTCTTACTTTATGACGTATGACGTCATGTAGTATTACTATATGACGTATGACGTCATGTAGTATTACTATATGACGTATGACGTCATGTAGTATTAGGTTATAACGTATGAAGTTATGTATTATTACGATATAACGTATGACGTTAAGCAGTATTAGGTTATAACGCATGACGTTATGTAGTATTAGGTTATAACGTATGGCGTTATGTAGTATTACGATATAACGTATGACGTTATGCAGTACTACGTTATAACGTATGACGTTATGTAGTGTTACGTTATAATTTATGACGTTATGTAGCATTACGGTATTTCGAACAACGTTGTATTGTGTTACGTCATGTAGTATTACTTTATGACGAATGACGTCATGTAGTATTACTTTATGACGTATGACGTCATGTAGTATTGCTTTATGACGTATGACGTCATGTAGTATTTCCTTATAACGTATGACGTTATGTAGTATTACTTTATGACGTATGACGTCATGTAGTATTACTTTATGACGTATGACGTCATGTAGTATTACTTTATGACGTATGACGTCATGTAGTATTACTTTATGACGTATGACGTCATGTAGTATTACTTTATGACGTATGACGTCATGTAGTATTTCGTTATAAAGTATGACGTTATGCAGTATTACGATATAACGTATGACGTTATGCGGTATTAGGTTATAACTTATGACGTTATGGAGTATTACGTTATAACGTATCACGTCATGTGGTATTACGTTATTACGAATAACGTTATATTATGTTACGTCATGTAGTATTACTTTATGACGTATGACGTCATGTAGTATTACTTTATGACGTATGACGTCATGTAGTATTACTTTATGACGTATGACGTCATGTAGTATTACTTTATGACGTATGACGTCATGTAGTATTACTTTATGACGTATGACGTCATGTAGTATTTCGTTATAACGTATGACGTTATGCAGTATTACGATATAACGTATGACGTTATGCAGTATTAGGTTATAACGTATGACGTCATGTAGTATTACTTTATGACGTATGACGTCATGTAGTATTACTTTATGACGTATGACGTCATGTAGTATTTCGTTTTAACGTACAACGTTATATAGAATTACGATATAACGCACAACGTTATGTCGTATTACGTTATAACTTATCATGTCATGTAGTATTACGTTATAACGTATGACTTTATGTAGTATTACGTTATTACGAATAACGTTATATTGTGTAACTTTATAACGTATGACCTTATGTTGTATTACGTTATAACGTATAAAGACATGTAGTATTACGTTATAACGTATGACGTCATGTGGTATTACGTTATTACGAATATCGTAATATTGTATTACTTTATGACGTATGACGTCATGTAGTATTACTATATGACGTATGACGTCATGTAGTATTACAATATGACGTATGACGTCATGTAGTATTACTATATGACGTATGACGTCATGTAGTATTAGGTTATAACGTATGAAGTTATGTATTATTACGATATAACGTATGACGTTAAGCAGCATTAGGCTATAACGTATGACGTTATGTAGTATTAGGTTATAACGTATGGCGTTATGTAGTATTACGATATAACGTATGACGTTATGCAGTACTACGTTATAACGTATGACGTTATGTAGTGTTACGTTATAATGTATGACGTTATGTAGCATTACGGTATTTCGAACAACGTTGTATTGTGTTACTTTATAACGTATGACGTTATGTAGTGTTACGTTATAACGTATGACGCCGTGTAGTATTACGTTATAAGTATAACATTATGTAGTATCACGTTATAGCGTATGACGTCATGTAGTATTACGTTATTACGAATATCGTAATATTGTGTTACTTTATGACGTATGACGTCATGTAATATTGCTTTATGACGTATGACGTCATGAAGTATTTCCTTATAACGTATGACGTTATGTAGTATTACGATATAACGTATGACGTTATGCAGTACTACGTTATAACGTATGACGTTATGTAGTGTTACGTTATAATGTATGACGTTATGTAGCATTACGGTATTTCGAACAACGTTGTATTGTGTTACTTTATAACGTATGACGTTATGTAGTGTTACGTTATAACGTATGACGCCGTGTAGTATTACGTTATAAGTATAACATTATGTAGTATCACGTTATAGCGTATGACGTCATGTGGTATTACGTTATTACGAATATCGTAATATTGTATTACTTTATGTCGTATGACGTCATGTAGTATTACTATATGACGTATGACGTCATGTAGTATTACTATATGACGTATGACGTCATGTAGTATTACTATATGACGTATGACGTCATGTAGTATTTCGTTATAACGTATGACGTTATGCAGTATTACGATATAACGTATGACGTTATGCAGTATTAGGTTATAACGTATGACGTCATGTAGTATTACTTTATGACGTATGACGTCATGTAGTATTACTTTATGACGTATGACGTCATGTAGTATTTCGTTTTAACGTACAACGTTATATAGAATTACGATATAACGCACAACGTTATGTCGTATTACGTTATAACTTATCATGTCATGTAGTATTACGTTATAACGTATGACGTTATGTAGTATTACGTTATTACGAATAACGTTATATTGTGTAACTTTATAACGTATGACCTTATGTTGTATTACGTTATAACGTATAAAGACATGTAGTATTACGTTATAACGTATGACGTCATGTGGTATTACGTTATTACGAATATCGTAATATTGTATTACTTTATGTCGTATGACGTCATGTAGTATTACTATATGACGTATGACGTCATGTAGTATTACTATATGACGTATGACGTCATGTAGTATTACTATATGACGTATGACGTCATGTAGTATTTCGTTATAACGTATGACGTTATGCAGTATTACGATATAACGTATGACGTTATGCAGTATTAGGTTATAACGTATGACGTCATGTAGTATTACTTTATGACGTATGACGTCATGTAGTATTACTTTATGACGTATGACGTCATGTAGTATTTCGTTTTAACGTACAACGTTATATAGAATTACGATATAACGCACAACGTTATGTCGTATTACGTTATAACTTATCATGTCATGTAGTATTACGTTATAACGTATGACGTTATGTAGTATTACGTTATTACGAATAACGTTATATTGTGTAACTTTATAACGTATGACCTTAAGTTGTATTACGTTATAACGTATAAAGACATGTAGTATTACGTTATAACGTATGACGTCATGTGGTATTACGTTATTACGAATATCGTAATATTGTATTACTTTATGACGTATGACGTCATGTAGTATTACTATATGACGTATGACGTCATGTAGTATTACTATATGACGTATGACGTTATGTAGTATTACTATATGACGTATGACGTCATGTAGTATTAGGTTATAACGTATGAAGTTATGTATTATTACGATATAACGTATGACGTTAAGCAGTATTAGGTTATAACGTATGACGTTATGTAGTATTAGGTTATAACGTATGGCGTTATGTAGTATTACGATATAACGTATGACGTTATGCAGTACTACGTTATAACGTATGACGTTATGTAGTGTTACGTTATAATGTATGACGTTATGTAGCATTACGGTATTTCGAACAACGTTGTATTGTGTTACTTTATAACGTATGACGTTATGTAGTGTTACGTTATAACGTATGACGCCGTGTAGTATTACGTTATAAGTATAACATTATGTAGTATCACGTTATAGCGTATGACGTCATGTAGTATTACGTTATTACGAATATCGTAATATTGTGTTACTTTATGACGTATGACGTCATGTAATATTGCTTTATGACGTATGACGTCATGTAGTATTTCCTTATAACGTATGACGTTATGTAGTATTACGATATAACGTATGACGTCATGTAGTATTACTTTATGACGTATGACGTCATGTAGTATTACTTTATGACGTATGACGTCATGTAGTATTACTTTATGACTTATGACGTCATGTAGTATTACTTTATGACGTATGACGTCATGTAGTATTACTTTATGACGTATGACGTCATGTAGTATTACTTTATGACGTATGACGTCATGTAGTATTTCGTTATAACGTATGACGTTATGCAGTATTACGATATAACGTATGACGTTATGCGGTATTAGGTTATAACGTATGACGTTATGGAGTATTACGTTATAACGTATGACGTCATGTGGTATTACGTTATTACGAATAACGTTATATTATGTTACGTCATGTAGTATTACTTTATGACGTATGACGTCATGTAGTATTACTTTATGACGTATGACGTCATGTAGTATTACTTTATGACGTATGACGTCATGTAGTATTACTTTATGACGTATGACGTCATGTAGTATTACTTTATGACGTATGACGTCATGTAGTATTTCGTTATAACGTATGACGTCATGTAGTATTTCGTTATAACGTATGACGTTATGCAGTATTACGATATAACGTATGACGTTATGCAGTATTAGGTTATAACGTATGACGTCATGTAGTATTACTTTATGACGTATGACGTCATGTAGTATTTCGTTTTAACGTACAACGTTATATAGAATTACGATATAACGCACAACGTTATGTCGTATTACGTTATAACTTATCATGTCATGTAGTATTACGTTATAACGTATGACTTTATGTAGTATTACGTTATTACGAATAACGTTATATTGTGTAACTTTATAACGTATGACCTTATGTTGTATTACGTTATAACGTATAAAGACATGTAGTATTACGTTATAACGTATGACGTCATGTGGTATTACGTTATTACGAATATCGTAATATTGTATTACTTTATGACGTATGACGTCATGTAGTATTACTATATGACGTATGACGTCATGTAGTATTACTATATGACGTATGACGTCATGTAGTATTAGGTTATAACGTATGAAGTTATGTATTATTACGATATAACGTATGACGTTAAGCAGTATTAGGTTATAACGTATGACGTTATGTAGTATTAGGTTATAACGTATGGCGTTATGTAGTATTACGATATAACGTATGACGTTATGCAGTACTACGTTATAACGTATGACGTTATGTAGTGTTACGTTATAATGTATGACGTTATGTAGCATTACGGTATTTCGAACAACGTTGTATTGTGTTACTTTATAACGTATGACGTTATGTAGTGTTACGTTATAACGTATGACGCCGTGTAGTATTGCGTTATAAGTATAACATTATGTAGTATCACGTTATAGCGTATGACGTCATGTAGTATTACGTTATTACGAATATCGTAATATTGTGTTACTTTATGACGTATGACGTCATGTAATATTGCTTTATGACGTATGACGTCATGTAGTATTTCCTTATAACGTATGACGTTATGTAGTATTACGATATAACGTATGACGTTATGCAGTACTACGTTATAACGTATGACTTTATGTAGTGTTACGTTATAACGTATGACTTTATGTATTAGTACGATATAACGTATGACGTTATGCAGTATGAGGTTATAACGTATGACGTCATGTAGTTTTGCGTTATAACGTATGACGTCATGTAGTATTAGGTTATAACGTATGCCGTCATGTAGTATTACGTTATAACATATGACGTCATGTAGTAATACGATATAACGTACAACGTTATATAGAATTACGATATAACGCACAACGTTATGTCGTATTACGTTATAACGTATCATGTCATGTAGTATTACGTTATTACGAATAACGTTATATTGTGTTACCTTATAACGTGTGACCTTTTGTTGTATTACGTTATAACGTATAAAGGCATGTAGTATTACGTTGTAACGTATGACGTCATGTAGTATTACTTTATGACGTATGACGTCATGTAGTATTATGTTATAACATATGCCGTCATGTAGTATTACGTTATAACATATGACGTCATGTAATATTACGATATAACGTACAGCGTTATATAGAATTACGATATAACGCACAACGTTATGTCGTATTACGTTATACCGTATGACGTTATATTGTGTTACTTTATGACGTATGACGTCATGTAGTATTACTTTATGACGTATGACGTCATGTAGTATTACTTTATGACGTATGACGTCATGTAGTATTACTTTATGACGTATGACGTCATGTAGTATTTCGTTATAACGTATGACGTTATGCAGTATTACGATATAACGTATGACGTTATGCGGTATTAGGTTATAACTTATGACGTTATGGAGTATTACGTTATAACGTATGACGTCATGTGGTATTACGTTATTACGAATAACGTTATATTATGTTACGTCATGTAGTATTACTTTATGACGTATGACGTCATGTAGTATTACTTTATGACGTATGACGTCATGTAGTATTACTTTATGACGTATGACGTCATGTAGTATTACTTTATGACGTATGACGTCATGTAGTATTACTTTATGACGTATGACGTCATGTAGTATTTCGTTATAACGTATGACGTTATGCAGTATTACGATATAACGTATGACGTTATGCAGTATTAGGTTATAACGTATGACGTCATGTAGTATTACTTTATGACGTATGACGTCATGTAGTATTACTTTATGACGTATGACGTCATGTAGTATTTCGTTTTAACGTACAACGTTATATAGAATTACGATATAACGCACAACGTTATGTCGTATTACGTTATAACTTATCATGTCATGTAGTATTACGTTATAACGTATGACTTTATGTAGTATTACGTTATTACGAATAACGTTATATTGTGTAACTTTATAACGTATGACCTTATGTTGTATTACGTTATAACGTATAAAGACATGTAGTATTACGTTATAACGTATGACGTCATGTGGTATTACGTTATTACGAATATCGTAATATTGTATTACTTTATGACGTATGACGTCATGTAGTATTACTATATGACGTATGACGTCATGTAGTATTAGGTTATAACGTATGAAGTTATGTATTATTACGATATAACGTATGACGTTAAGCAGTATTAGGTTATAACGTATGACGTTATGTAGTATTAGGTTATAACGTATGGCGTTATGTAGTATTACGATATAACGTATGACGTTATGCAGTACTACGTTATAACGTATGACGTTATGTAGTGTTACGTTATAATGTATGACGTTATGTAGCATTACGGTATTTCGAACAACGTTGTATTGTGTTACTTTATAACGTATGACGTTATGTAGTGTTACGTTATAACGTATGACGCCGTGTAGTATTACGTTATAAGTATAACATTATGTAGTATCACGTTATAGCGTATGACGTCATGTAGTATTACGTTATTACGAATATCGTAATATTGTGTTACCTTATGACGTATGACGTCATGTAATATTGCTTTATGACGTATGACGTCATGTAGTATTTCCTTATAACGTATGACGTTATGTAGTATTACGATATAACGTATGACGTTATGCAGTACTACGTTATAACGTATGACTTTATGTAGTGTTACGTTATAACGTATGACGTTATGTATTAGTACGATATAACGTATGACGTTATGCAGTATGAGGTTATAACGTATGACGTCATGTAGTTTTGAGTTATAACGTATGACGTCATGTAGTATTAGGTTATAACGTATGCCGTCATGTAGTATTACGTTATAACATATGACGTCATGTAGTAATACGATATAACGTACAACGTTATATAGAATTACGATATAACGCACAACGTTATGTCGTAATACGTTATAACGTATCATGTCATGTAGTATTACGTTATTACGAATAACGTTATATTGTGTTACCTTATAACGTGTGACCTTTTGTTGTATTACGTTATAACGTATAAAGGCATGTAGTATTACGTTGTAACGTATGACGTCATGTAGTATTACTTTATGACGTATGACGTCATGTAGTATTATGTTATAACATATGCCGTCATGTAGTATTACGTTATAACATATGACGTCATGTAATATTACGATATAACGTACAGCGTTATATAGAATTACGATATAACGCACAACGTTATGTCGTATTACGTTATACCGTATGACGTTATATTGTGTTACTTTATGACGTATGACGTCATGTAGTATTACTTTATGACGTATGACGTCATGTAGTATTACTTTATGACGTATGACGTCATGTAGTATTACTTTATGACGTATGACGTCATGCAGTATTTCGTTATAACGTATGACGTTATGCAGTATTACGATATAACGTATGACGTTATGCGGTATTAGGTTATAACTTATGACGTTATGGAGTATTACGTTATAACGTATGACGTCATGTGGTATTACGTTATTACGAATAACGTTATATTATGTTACGTCATGTAGTATTACTTTATGACCTATGACGTCATGTAGTATTACTTTATGACGTATGACGTCATGTAGTATTACTTTATGACGTATGACGTCATGTAGTATTACTTTATGACGTATGACGTCATGTAGTATTACTTTATGACGTATGACGTCATGTAGTATTTCGTTATAACGTATGACGTTATGCAGTATTACGATATAACGTATGACGTTATGCAGTATTAGGTTATAACGTATGACGTCATGTAGTATTACTTTATGACGTATGACGTCATGTAGTATTACTTTATGACGTATGACGTCATGCAGTATTTCGTTTTAACGTACAACGTTATATAGAATTACGATACAACGCACAACGTTATGTCGTATTACGTTATAACTTATCATGTCATGTAGTATTACGTTATAACGTATGACGTCATGTAGTATTACTATATGACGTATGACGTCATGTAGTATTACTATATGACGTATGACGTCATGTAGTATTACTATATGACGTATGACGTCATGTAGTATTAGGTTATAACGTATGAAGTTATGTATTATTACGATATAACGTATGACGTTAAGCAGTATTAGGTTATAACGTATGACGTTATGTAGTATTAGGTTATAACGTATGGCGTTATGTAGTATTACGATATAACGTATGACGTTATGCAGTACTACGTTATAACGTATGACGTTATGTAGTGTTACGTTATAATGTATGACTTTATGTAGCATTACGGTATTTCGAACAACGTTGTATTGTGTTACTTTATAACGTATGACGTTATGTAGTATTACTATATAACGTATGACGTTATGCAGTATTAGGTTATAACGTATGACGTCATGTAGTATTACTTTATGACGTATGACGTCATGTAGTATTACTTTATGACGTATGACGTCATGTAGTATTTCGTTTTAACGTACAACGTTATATAGAATTACGATATAACGCACAACGTTATGTCGTATTACGTTATAACTTATCATGTCATGTAGTATTACGTTATAACGTATGACTTTATGTAGTATTACGTTATTACGAATAACGTTATATTGTGTAACTTTATAACGTATGACCTTATGTTGTATTACGTTATAACGTATAAAGACATGTAGTATTACGTTATAACGTATGACGTCATGTGGTATTACGTTATTACGAATATCGTAATATTGTATTACTTTATGACGTATGACGTCATGTAGTATTACTATATGACGTATGACGTCATGTAGTATTACTATATGACGTATGACGTCATGTAGTATTACTATATGACGTATGACGTCATGTAGTATTAGGTTATAACGTATGAAG
Source organism: Bombus terrestris (assembly GCF_910591885.1). Taxonomy (NCBI): domain Eukaryota; kingdom Metazoa; phylum Arthropoda; class Insecta; order Hymenoptera; family Apidae; genus Bombus; species Bombus terrestris. The sequence continues at coordinate 214,114 of NW_025963556.1, forward strand.
TTATGTATTATTACGATATAACGTATGACGTTAAGCAGTATTAGGTTATAACGTATGACGTTATGTAGTATTAGGTTATAACGTATGGCGTTATGTAGTATTACGATATAACGTATGACGTTATGCAGTACTACGTTATAACGTATGACGTTATGTAGTGTTACGTTATAATGTATGACGTTATGTAGCATTACGGTATTTCGAACAACGTTGTATTGTGTTACTTTATAACGTATGACGTTATGTAGTGTTACGTTATAACGTATGACGCCGTGTAGTATTACGTTATAAGTATAACATTATGTAGTATCACGTTATAGCGTATGACGTCATGTAGTATTACGTTATTACGAATATCGTAATATTGTGTTACTTTATGACGTATGACGTCATGTAATATTGCTTTATGACGTATGACGTCATGTAGTATTTCCTTATAACGTATGACGTTATGTAGTATTACGATATAACGTATGACGTTATGCAGTACTACGTTATAACGTATGACTTTATGTAGTGTTACGTTATAACGTATGACGTTATGTATTAGTACGATATAACGTATGACGTTATGCAGTATGAGGTTATAACGTATGACGTCATGTAGTTTTGCGTTATAACGTATGACGTCATGTAGTATTAGGTTATAACGTATGCCGTCATGTAGTATTACGTTATAACATATGACGTCATGTAGTAATACGATATAACGTACAACGTTATATAGAATTACGATATAACGCACAACGTTATGTCGTATTACGTTAAAACGTATCATGTCATGTAGTATTACGTTATTACGAATAACGTTATATTGTGTTACCTTATAACGTGTGACCTTTTGTTGTATTACGTTATAACGTATAAAGGCATGTAGTATTACGTTGTAACGTATGACGTCATGTAGTATTACTTTATGACGTATGACGTCATGTAGTATTATGTTATAACATATGCCGTCATGTAGTATTACGTTATAACATATGACGTCATGTAATATTACGATATAACGTACAGCGTTATATAGAATTACGATATAACGCACAACGTTATGTCGTATTACGTTATACCGTATGACGTTATATTGTGTTACTTTATGACGTATGACGTCATGTAGTATTACTTTATGACGTATGACGTCATGTAGTATTACTTTATGACGTATGACGTCATGTAGTATTACTTTATGACGTATGACGTCATGTAGTATTTCGTTATAACGTATGACGTTATGCAGTATTACGATATAACGTATGACGTTATGCGGTATTAGGTTATAACTTATGACGTTATGGAGTATTACGTTATAACGTATGACGTCATGTGGTATTACGTTATTACGAATAACGTTATATTATGTTACGTCATGTAGTATTACTTTATGACGTATGACGTCATGTAGTATTACTTTATGACGTATGACGTCATGTAGTATTACTTTATGACGTATGACGTCATGTAGTATTACTTTATGACGTATGACGTCATGTAGTATTACTTTATGACGTATGACGTCATGCAGTATTTCGTTTTAACGTACAACGTTATATAGAATTACGATACAACGCACAACGTTATGTCGTATTACTTTATAACTTATCATGTCATGTAGTATTACGTTATAACGTATGACGTTATGTAGTATTACGTTATTACGAATAACGTTATATTGTGTAACTTTATAACGTATGACCTTATGTTGTATTACGTTATAACGTATAAAGACATGTAGTATTACGTTATAACGTATGACGTCATGTGGTATTACGTTATTACGAATATCGTAATATTGTATTACTTTATGACGTATGACGTCATGTAGTATTACTATATGACGTATGACGTCATGTAGTATTACTATATGACGTATGACGTCATGTAGTATTACTATATGACGTATGACGTCATGTAGTATTACTATATGACGTATGACGTCATGTTGTATTAGGTTATAACGTATGAAGTTATGTATTATTACGATATAACGTATGACGTTAAGCAGTATTAGGTTATAACGTATGACGTTATGTAGTATTAGGTTATAACGTATGGCGTTATGTAGTATTACGATATAACGTATGACGTTATGCAGTACTACGTTATAACGTATGACGTTATGTAGTGTTACGTTATAATGTATGACTTTATGTAGCATTACGGTATTTCGAACAACGTTGTATTGTGTTACTTTATAACGTATGACGTTATGTAGTGTTACGTTATAACGTATGACGCCGTGTAGTATTACGTTATAAGTATAACATTATGTAGTATCACGTTATAGCGTATGACGTCATGTAGTATTACGTTATTACGAATATCGTAATATTGTGTTACTTTATGACGTATGACGTCATGTAATATTGCTTTATGACGTATGACGTCATGTAGTATTTCCTTATAACGTATGACGTTATGTAGTATTACGATATAACGTATGACGTCATGTAGTATTACTTTATGACGTATGACGTAATGTAGTATTACTTTATGACGTATGACGTCATGTAGTATTACTTTATGACTTATGACGTCATGTAGTATTACTTTATGACGTATGACGTCATGTAGTATTACTTTATGACGTATGACGTCATGTAGTATTACTTTATGACGTATGACGTCATGTAGTATTTCGTTATAACGTATGACGTTATGCAGTATTACGATATAACGTATGACGTTATGCGGTATTAGGTTATAACGTATGACGTTATGGAGTATTACGTTATAACGTATGACGTCATGTGGTATTACGTTATTACGAATAACGTTATATTATGTTACGTCATGTAGTATTACTTTATGACGTATGACGTCATGTAGTATTACTTTATGACGTATGACGTCATGTAGTATTACTTTATGACGTATGACGTCATGTAGTATTTCGTTATAACGTATGACGTTATGCAGTATTACGATATAACGTATGACGTTATGCAGTATTAGGTTATAACATATGACGTCATGTAGTATTACTTTATGACGTATGACGTCATGTAGTATTACTTTATGACGTATGACGTCATGTAGTATTTCGTTTTAACGTACAACGTTATATAGAATTACGATATAACGCACAACGTTATGTCGTATTACGTTATAACTTATCATGTCATGTAGTATTACGTTATAACGTATGACTTTATGTAGTATTACGTTATTACGAATAACGTTATATTGTGTAACTTTATAACGTATGACCTTATGTTGTATTACGTTATAACGTATAAAGACATGTAGTATTACGTTATAACGTATGACGTCATGTGGTATTACGTTATTACGAATATCGTAATATTGTCTTACTTTATGACGTATGACGTCATGTAGTATTACTATATGACGTATGACGTCATGTAGTATTACTATATGACGTATGACGTCATGTAGTATTACTATATGACGTATGACGTCATGTAGTATTACTATATGACGTATGACGTCATGTAGTATTAGGTTATAACGCATGACGTTATGTAGTATTAGGTTATAACGTATGGCGTTATGTAGTATTACGATATAACGTATGACGTTATGCAGTACTACGTTATAACGTATGACGTTATGTAGTGTTACGTTATAATTTATGACGTAATGTAGCATTACGGTATTTCGAACAACGTTGTATTGTGTTACGTCATGTAGTATTACTTTATGACGTATGACGTCATGTAGTATTACTTTATGACGTATGACGTCATGTAGTATTGCTTTATGACGTATGACGTCATGTAGTATTTCCTTATAACGTATGACGTTATGTAGTATTACTTTATGACGTATGACGTCATGTAGTATTACTTTATGACGTATGACGTCATGTAGTATTACTTTATGACGTATGACGTCATGTAGTATTACTTTATGACGTATGACGTCATGTAGTATTACTTTATGACGTATGACGTCATGTAGTATTTCGTTATAAAGTATGACGTTATGCAGTATTACGATATAACGTATGACGTTATGCGGTATTAGGTTATAACTTATGACATTATGGAGTATTACGTTATAACGTATCACGTCATGTGGTATTACGTTATTACGAATAACGTTATATTATGTTACGTCATGTAGTATTACTTTATGACGTATGACGTCATGTAGTATTACTTTATGACGTATGACGTCATGTAGTATTACTTTATGACGTATGACGTCATGTAGTATTACTTTATGACGTATGACGTCATGTAGTATTTCGTTATAACGTATGACGTTATGCAGTATTACGATATAACGTATGACGTTATGCAGTATTAGGTTATAACGTATGACGTCATGTAGTATTACTTTATGACGTATGACGTCATGTAGTATTACTTTATGACGTATGACGTCATGTAGTATTTCGTTTTAACGTACAACGTTATATAGAATTACGATATAACGCACAACGTTATGTCGTATTACGTTATAACTTATCATGTCATGTAGTATTACGTTATAACGTATGACGTTATGTAGTATTACGTTATTACGAATAACGTTATATTGTGTAACTTTATAACGTATGACCTTATGTTGTATTACGTTATAACGTATAAAGACATGTAGTATTACGTTATAACGTATGACGTCATGTGGTATTACGTTATTACGAATATCGTAATATTGTCTTACTTTATGACGTATGACGTCATGTAGTATTACTATATGACGTATGACGTCATGTAGTATTACTATATGACGTATGACGTCATGTAGTATTACTATATGACGTATGACGTCATGTAGTATTAGGTTATAACGTATGAAGTTATGTATTATTACGATATAACGTATGACGTTAAGCAGTATTAGGTTATAACGTATGACGTTATGTAGTATTAGGTTATAACGTATGGCGTTATGTAGTATTACGATATAACGTATGACGTTATGCAGTACTACGTTATAACGTATGACGTTATGTAGTGTTACGTTATAATTTATGACGTTATGTAGCATTACGGTATTTCGAACAACGTTGTATTGTGTTACTTTATAACGTATGACGTTATGTAGTGTTACGTTATAACGTATGACGCCGTGTAGTATTACGTTATAAGTATAACATTATGTAGTATCACGTTATAGCGTATGACGTCATGTAGTATTACGTTATTACGAATATCGTAATATTGTGTTACTTTATGACGTATGACGTCATGTAATATTGCTTTATGACGTATGACGGCATGTAGTATTTCCTTATAACGTATGACGTTATGTAGTATTACGATATAACGTATGACGTTATGCAGTACTACGTTATAACGTATGACTTTATGTAGTGTTACGTTATAACGTATGACGTTATGTATTAGTACGATATAAAGTATGACGTTATGCAGTATGAGGTTATAACGTATGACGTCATGTAGTTTTGCGTTATAACGTATGACGTCATGTAGTATTAGGTTATAACGTATGCCGTCATGTAGTATTACGTTATAACATATGACGTCATGTAGTAATACGATATAACGTACAACGTTATATAGAATTACGATATAACGCACAACGTTATGTCGTATTACGTTATAACGTATCATGTCATGTAGTATTACGTTATTACGAATAACGTTATATTGTGTTACCTTATAACGTGTGACCTTTTGTTGTATTACGTTATAACGTATAAAGGCATGTAGTATTACGTTGTAACGTATGACGTCATGTAGTATTACTTTATGACGTATGACGTCATGTAGTATTATGTTATAACATATGCCGTCATGTAGTATTACGTTATAACATATGACGTCATGTAATATTACGATATAACGTACAGCGTTATATAGAATTACGATATAACGCACAACGTTATGTCGTATTACGTTATACCGTATGACGTTATATTGTGTTACTTTATGACGTATGACGTCATGTAGTATTACTTTATGACATATGACGTCATGTAGTATTACTTTATGACGTATGACGTCATGTAGTATTACTTTATGACGTATGACGTCATGTAGTATTTCGTTATAACGTATGACGTTATGCAGTATTACGATATAACGTATGACGTTATGCGGTATTAGGTTATAACTTATGACGTTATGGAGTATTACGTTATAACGTATGACGTCATGTGGTATTACGTTATTACGAATAACGTTATATTATGTTACGTCATGTAGTATTACTTTATGACGTATGACGTCATGTAGTATTACTTTATGACGTATGACGTCATGTAGTATTACTTTATGACGTATGACGTCATGTAGTATTACTTTATGACGTATGACGTCATGTAGTATTACTTTATGACGTATGACGTCATGTAGTATTTCGTTATAACGTATGACGTTATGCAGTATTACGATATAACGTATGACGTTATGCAGTATTAGGTTATAACGTATGACGTCATGTAGTATTACTTTATGACGTATGACGTCATGCAGTATTTCGTTTTAACGTACAACGTTATATAGAATTACGATACAACGCACAACGTTATGTCGTATTACGTTATAACTTATCATGTCATGTAGTATTACGTTATAACGTATGACGTTATGTAGTATTACGTTATTACGAATAACGTTATATTGTGTAACTTTATAACGTATGACCTTATGTTGTATTACGTTATAACGTATAAAGACATGTAGTATTACGTTATAACGTATGACGTCATGTGGTATTACGTTATTACGAATATCGTAATATTGTATTACTTTATGACGTATGACGTCATGTAGTATTACTATATGACGTATGACGTCATGTAGTATTACTATATGACGTATGACGTCATGTAGTATTAGGTTATAACGTATGAAGTTATGTATTATTACGATATAACGTATGACGTTAAGCAGTATTAGGTTATAACGCATGACGTTATGTAGTATTAGGTTATAACGTATGGCGTTATGTAGTATTACGATATAACGTATGACGTTATGCAGTACTACGTTATAACGTATGACGTTATGTAGTGTTACGTTATAATTTATGACGTTATGTAGCATTACGGTATTTCGAACAACGTTGTATTGTGTTACGTCATGTAGTATTACTTTATGACGTATGACGTCATGTAGTATTACTTTATGACGTATGACGTCATGTAGTATTGCTTTATGACGTATGACGTCATGTAGTATTTCCTTATAACGTATGACGTTATGTAGTATTACTTTATGACGTATGACGTCATGTAGTATTACTTTATGACGTATGACGTCATGTAGTATTACTTTATGACGTATGACGTCATGTAGTATTACTTTATGACGTATGACGTCATGTAGTATTACTTTATGACGTATGACGTCATGTAGTATTTCGTTATAAAGTATGACGTTATGCAGTATTACGATATAACGTATGACGTTATGCGGTATTAGGTTATAACTTATGACGTTATGGAGTATTACGTTATAACGTATCACGTCATGTGGTATTACGTTATTACGAATAACGTTATATTATGTTACGTCATGTAGTATTACTTTATGACGTATGACGTCATGTAGTATTACTTTATGACGTATGACGTCATGTAGTATTACTTTATGACGTATGACGTCATGTAGTATTTCGTTATAACGTATGACGTTATGCAGTATTACGATATAACGTATGACGTTATGCAGTATTAGGTTATAACGTATGACGTCATGTAGTATTACTTTATGACGTATGACGTCATGTAGTATTACTTTATGACGTATGACGTCATGTAGTATTTCGTTTTAACGTACAACGTTATATAGAATTACGATATAACGCACAACGTTATGTCGTATTACGTTATAACTTATCATGTCATGTAGTATTACGTTATAACGTATGACGTTATGTAGTATTACGTTATTACGAATAACGTTATATTGTGTAACTTTATAACGTATGACCTTATGTTGTATTACGTTATAACGTATAAAGACATGTAGTATTACGTTATAACGTATGACGTCATGTGGTATTACGTTATTACGAATATCGTAATATTGTCTTACTTTATGACGTATGACGTCATGTAGTATTACTATATGACGTATGACGTCATGTAGTATTACTATATGACGTATGACGTCATGTAGTATTACTATATGACGTATGACGTCATGTAGTATTACTATATGACGTATGACGTCATGTAGTATTACTATATGACGTATGACGTCATGTAGTATTAGGTTATAACGTATGAAGTTATGTATTATTACGATATAACGTATGACGTTAAGCAGTATTAGGTTATAACGTATGACGTTATGTAGTATTAGGTTATAACGTATGGCGTTATGTAGTATTACGATATAACGTATGACGTTATGCAGTACTACGTTATAACGTATGACGTTATGTAGTGTTACGTTATAATTTATGACGTTATGTAGCATTACGGTATTTCGAACAACGTTGTATTGTGTTACTTTATAACGTATGACGTTATGTAGTGTTACGTTATAACGTATGACGCCGTGTAGTATTACGTTATAAGTATAACATTATGTAGTATCACGTTATAGCGTATGACGTCATGTAGTATTACGTTATTACGAATATCGTAATATTGTGTTACTTTATGACGTATGACGTCATGTAATATTGCTTTATGACGTATGACGGCATGTAGTATTTCCTTATAACGTATGACGTTATGTAGTATTACGATATAACGTATGACGTTATGCAGTACTACGTTATAACGTATGACTTTATGTAGTGTTACGTTATAACGTATGACGTTATGTATTAGTACGATATAACGTATGACGTTATGCAGTATGAGGTTATAACGTATGACGTCATGTAGTTTTGCGTTATAACGTATGACGTCATGTAGTATTAGGTTATAACGTATGCCGTCATGTAGTATTACGTTATAACATATGACGTCATGTAGTAATACGATATAACGTACAACGTTATATAGAATTACGATATAACGCACAACGTTATGTCGTATTACGTTATAACGTATCATGTCATGTAGTATTACGTTATTACGAATAACGTTATATTGTGTTACCTTATAACGTGTGACCTTTTGTTGTATTACGTTATAACGTATAAAGGCATGTAGTATTACGTTGTAACGTATGACGTCATGTAGTATTACTTTATGACGTATGACGTCATGTAGTATTATGTTATAACATATGCCGTCATGTAGTATTACGTTATAACATATGACGTCATGTAATATTACGATATAACGTACAGCGTTATATAGAATTACGATATAACGCACAACGTTATGTCGTATTACGTTATACCGTATGACGTTATATTGTGTTACTTTATGACGTATGACGTCATGTAGTATTACTTTATGACGTATGACGTCATGTAGTATTACTTTATGACGTATGACGTCATGTAGTATTACTTTATGACGTATGACGTCATGTAGTATTTCGTTATAACGTATGACGTTATGCAGTATTACGATATAACGTATGACGTTATGCGGTATTAGGTTATAACTTATGACGTTATGGAGTATTACGTTATAACGTATGACGTCATGTGGTATTACGTTATTACGAATAACGTTATATTATGTTACGTCATGTAGTATTACTTTATGACGTATGACGTCATGTAGTATTACTTTATGACGTATGACGTCATGTAGTATTACTTTATGACGTATGACGTCATGTAGTATTACTTTATGACGTATGACGTCATGTAGTATTACTTTATGACGTATGACGTCATGTAGTATTTCGTTATAACGTATGACGTTATGCAGTATTACGATATAACGTATGACGTTATGCAGTATTAGGTTATAACGTATGACGTCATGTAGTATTACTTTATGACGTATGACGTCATGTAGTATTACTTTATGACGTATGACGTCATGCAGTATTTCGTTTTAACGTACAACGTTATATAGAATTACGATACAACGCACAACGTTATGTCGTATTACGTTATAACTTATCATGTCATGTAGTATTACGTTATAACGTATGACGTTATGTAGTATTACGTTATTACGAATAACGTTATATTGTGTAACTTTATAACGTATGACCTTATGTTGTATTACGTTATAACGTATAAAGACATGTAGTATTACGTTATAACGTATGACGTCATGTGGTATTACGTTATTACGAATATCGTAATATTGTATTACTTTATGACGTATGACGTCATGTAGTATTACTATATGACGTATGACGTCATGTAGTATTACTATATGACGTATGACGTCATGTAGTATTAGGTTATAACGTATGAAGTTATGTATTATTACGATATAACGTATGACGTTAAGCAGTATTAGGTTATAACGCATGACGTTATGTAGTATTAGGTTATAACGTATGGCGTTATGTAGTATTACGATATAACGTATGACGTTATGCAGTACTACGTTATAACGTATGACGTTATGTAGTGTTACGTTATAATTTATGACGTTATGTAGCATTACGGTATTTCGAACAACGTTGTATTGTGTTACGTCATGTAGTATTACTTTATGACGTATGACGTCATGTAGTATTACTTTATGACGTATGACGTCATGTAGTATTGCTTTATGACGTATGACGTCATGTAGTATTTCCTTATAACGTATGACGTTATGTAGTATTACTTTATGACGTATGACGTCATGTAGTATTACTTTATGACGTATGACGTCATGTAGTATTACTTTATGACGTATGACGTCATGTAGTATTACTTTATGACGTATGACGTCATGTAGTATTACTTTATGACGTATGACGTCATGTAGTATTTCGTTATAAAGTATGACGTTATGCAGTATTACGATATAACGTATGACGTTATGCGGTATTAGGTTATAACTTATGACGTTATGGAGTATTACGTTATAACGTATCACGTCATGTGGTATTACGTCATTACGAATAACGTTATATTATGTTACGTCATGTAGTATTACTTTATGACGTATGACGTCATGTAGTATTACTTTATGACGTATGACGTCATGTAGTATTACTTTATGACGTATGACGTCATGTAGTATTTCGTTATAACGTATGACGTTATGCAGTATTACGATATAACGTATGACGTTATGCAGTATTAGGTTATAACGTATGACGTCATGTAGTATTACTTTATGACGTATGACGTCATGTAGTATTACTTTATGACGTATGACGTCATGTAGTATTACTTTATGACGTATGACGTCATGTAGTATTTCGTTTTAACGTACAACGTTATATAGAATTACGATATAACGCACAACGTTATGTCGTATTACGTTATAACTTATCATGTCATGTAGTATTACGTTATAACGTATGACGTTATGTAGTATTACGTTATTACGAATAACGTTATATTGTGTAACTTTATAACGTATGACCTTATGTTGTATTACGTTATAACGTATAAAGACATGTAGTATTACGTTATAACGTATGACGTCATGTGGTATTACGTTATTACGAATATCGTAATATTGTCTTACTTTATGACGTATGACGTCATGTAGTATTACTATATGACGTATGACGTCATGTAGTATTACTATATGACGTATGACGTCATGTAGTATTACTATATGACGTATGACGTCATGTAGTATTACTATATGACGTATGACGTCATGTAGTATTAGGTTATAACGTATGGCGTTATGTAGTATTACGATATAACGTATGACGTTATGCAGTACTACGTTATAACGTATGACGTTATGTAGTGTTACGTTATAATTTATGACGTTATGTAGCATTACGGTATTTCGAACAACGTTGTATTGTGTTACTTTATAACGTATGACGTTATGTAGTGTTACGTTATAACGTATGACGCCGTGTAGTATTACGTTATAAGTATAACATTATGTAGTATCACGTTATAGCGTATGACGTCATGTAGTATTACGTTATTACGAATATCGTAATATTGTGTTACTTTATGACGTATGACGTCATGTAATATTGCTTTATGACGTATGACGGCATGTAGTATTTCCTTATAACGTATGACGTTATGTAGTATTACGATATAACGTATGACGTTATGCAGTACTACGTTATAACGTATGACTTTATGTAGTGTTACGTTATAACGTATGACGTTATGTATTAGTACGATATAACGTATGACGTTATGCAGTATGAGGTTATAACGTATGACGTCATGTAGTTTTGCGTTATAACGTATGACGTCATGTAGTATTAGGTTATAACGTATGCCGTCATGTAGTATTACGTTATAACATATGACGTCATGTAGTAATACGATATAACGTACAACGTTATATAGAATTACGATATAACGCACAACGTTATGTCGTATTACGTTATAACGTATCATGTCATGTAGTATTACGTTATTACGAATAACGTTATATTGTGTTACCTTATAACGTGTGACCTTTTGTTGTATTACGTTATAACGTATAAAGGCATGTAGTATTACGTTGTAACGTATGACGTCATGTAGTATTACTTTATGACGTATGACGTCATGTAGTATTATGTTATAACATATGCCGTCATGTAGTATTACGTTATAACATATGACGTCATGTAATATTACGATATAACGTACAGCGTTATATAGAATTACGATATAACGCACAACGTTATGTCGTATTACGTTATACCGTATGACGTTATATTGTGTTACTTTATGACGTATGACGTCATGTAGTATTACTTTATGACGTATGCCGTCATGTAGTATTACGTTATAACATATGACGTCATGTAGTAATACGATATAACGTACAACGTTATATAGAATTACGATATAACGCACAACGTTATGTCGTATTACGTTATAACGTATCATGTCATGTAGTATTACGTTATAACGAATGACGTTATGGAGTATTACGTTATAACGTATGACGCCATGTGGTATTACGTTATTACGAGTAACGTTATATTATGTCACTTTATGACATATGACGTCATGTAGTATTACTTTATGACGTATGACGTCATGTAGGATTACTTTATGACGTATGACGTCATGTAGTATTACTTTATGACGTATGACGTCATGTAGTATTACTTTATGACGTATGACGTCATGTAGTATTTCGTTATAACGTATGACGTTATGCAGTATTACGATATAACGTATGACGTTATGGAGTATTACGTTATTACGTATGACGTCATGTGGTATTACGTTATTACGAATAACGTTATATTGTGTTATTTTATAACGTATGACCTTATGTTGTATTACGTTATAACGTATAAAGGCATGTAGTATTACGTTGTAACGTACGGCGTCATGTAGAATTACGTTATAACGTATTCCGTCATGTAGTATTACGTTATAACATATGACGTCATGTAGTATTACGATATAACGTACAACGTTATATAGAATTACGATATAACGCACAACGTTATGTCGTATTACGTTATAACTTATCATGTCATGTAGTATTACGTTATAACGTATGACGTTATGTAGTATTACGTTATTACGAATAACGTTATATTGTGTAACTTTATAACGTATGACCTTACGTTGTATTACGTTATAACGTATGACGTCATGTAGTATTACTTTATGACGTATGACGTCATGTAGTATTACTTTATGACGTATGACGTCATGTAGTATTACTTTATGACGTATGACGTCATGTAGTATTACTTTATGACGTATGACGTCATGTAGTATTTCGTTATAACGTATGACGTTATGCAGTATTACGATATAACGTATGACGTTATGCGGTATTAGGTTATAACTTATGACGTTATGGAGTATTACGTTATAACGTATGACGTCATGTGGTATTACGTTATTACGAATAACGTTATATTATGTTACGTCATGTAGTATTACTTTATGACGTATGACGTCATGTAGTATTACTTTATGACGTATGACGTCATGTAGTATTACTTTATGACGTATGACGTCATGTAGTATTACTTTATGACGTATGACGTCATGTAGTATTACTTTATGACGTATGACGTCATGTAGTATTACTTTATGACGTATGACGTCATGTAGTATTTCCTTATAACGTATGACGTTATGTAGTATTACGATATACCGTATGACGTCATGTAGTATTACTTTATGACGTATGACGTCATGTAGTATTACTTTATGACGTATGACGTCATGTAGTATTACTTTATGACTTATGACGTCATGTAGTATTACTTTATGACGTATGACGTCATGTAGTATTACTTTATGACGTATGACGTCATGTAGTATTACTTTATGACGTATGACGTCATGTAGTATTTCGTTATAACGTATGACGTTATGCAGTATTACGATATAACGTATGACGTTATGCGGTATTAGGTTATAACGTATGACGTTATGGAGTATTACGTTATAACGTATGACGTCATGTGGTATTACGTTATTACGAATAACGTTATATTATGTTACGTCATGTAGTATTACTTTATGACGTATGACGTCATGTAGTATTACTTTATGACGTATGACGTCATGTAGTATTACTTTATGACGTATGACGTCATGTAGTATTTCGTTATAACGTATGACGTTATGCAGTATTACGATATAACGTATGACGTTATGCAGTATTAGGTTATAACGTATGACGTCATGTAGTATTACTTTATGACGTATGACGTCATGTAGTATTACTTTATGACGTATGACGTCATGCAGTATTTCGTTTTAACGTACAACGTTATATAGAATTACGATACAACGCACAACGTTATGTCGTATTACGTTATAACTTATCATGTCATGTAGTATTACGTTATAACGTATGACGTTATGTAGTATTACGTTATTACGAATAACGTTATATTGTGTAACTTTATAACGTATGACCTTATGTTGTATTACGTTATAACGTATAAAGACATGTAGTATTACGTTATAACGTATGACGTCATGTGGTATTACGTTATTACGAATATCGTAATATTGTATTACTTTATGACGTATGACGTCATGTAGTATTACTATATGACGTATGACGTCATGTAGTATTACTATATGACGTATGACGTCATGTAGTATTAGGTTATAACGTATGAAGTTATGTATTATTACGATATAACGTATGACGTTAAGCAGTATTAGGTTATAACGCATGACGTTATGTAGTATTAGGTTATAACGTATGGCGTTATGTAGTATTACGATATAACGTATGACGTTATGCAGTACTACGTTATAACGTATGACGTTATGTAGTGTTACGTTATAATTTATGACGTTATGTAGCATTACGGTATTTCGAACAACGTTGTATTGTGTTACGTCATGTAGTATTACTTTATGACGTATGACGTCATGTAGTATTACTTTATGACGTATGACGTCATGTAGTATTGCTTTATGACGTATGACGTCATGTAGTATTTCCTTATAACGTATGACGTTATGTAGTATTACTTTATGACGTATGACGTCATGTAGTATTACTTTATGACGTATGACGTCATGTAGTATTACTTTATGACGTATGACGTCATGTAGTATTACTTTATGACGTATGACGTCATGTAGTATTACTTTATGACGTATGACGTCATGTAGTATTTCGTTATAAAGTATGACGTTATGCAGTATTACGATATAACGTATGACGTTATGCGGTATTAGGTTATAACTTATGACGTTATGGAGTATTACGTTATAACGTATCACGTCATGTGGTATTACGTCATTACGAATAACGTTATATTATGTTACGTCATGTAGTATTACTTTATGACGTATGACGTCATGTAGTATTACTTTATGACGTATGACGTCATGTAGTATTACTTTATGACGTATGACGTCATGTAGTATTTCGTTATAACGTATGACGTTATGCAGTATTACGATATAACGTATGACGTTATGCAGTATTAGGTTATAACGTATGACGTCATGTAGTATTACTTTATGACGTATGACGTCATGTAGTATTACTTTATGACGTATGACGTCATGTAGTATTACTTTATGACGTATGACGTCATGTAGTATTTCGTTTTAACGTACAACGTTATATAGAATTACGATATAACGCACAACGTTATGTCGTATTACGTTATAACTTATCATGTCATGTAGTATTACGTTATAACGTATGACGTTATGTAGTATTACGTTATTACGAATAACGTTATATTGTGTAACTTTATAACGTATGACCTTATGTTGTATTACGTTATAACGTATAAAGACATGTAGTATTACGTTATAACGTATGACGTCATGTGGTATTACGTTATTACGAATATCGTAATATTGTCTTACTTTATGACGTATGACGTCATGTAGTATTACTATATGACGTATGACGTCATGTAGTATTACTATATGACGTATGACGTCATGTAGTATTACTATATGACGTATGACGTCATGTAGTATTACTATATGACGTATGACGTCATGTAGTATTAGGTTATAACGTATGGCGTTATGTAGTATTACGATATAACGTATGACGTTATGCAGTACTACGTTATAACGTATGACGTTATGTAGTGTTACGTTATAATTTATGACGTTATGTAGCATTACGGTATTTCGAACAACGTTGTATTGTGTTACTTTATAACGTATGACGTTATGTAGTGTTACGTTATAACGTATGACGCCGTGTAGTATTACGTTATAAGTATAACATTATGTAGTATCACGTTATAGCGTATGACGTCATGTAGTATTACGTTATTACGAATATCGTAATATTGTGTTACTTTATGACGTATGACGTCATGTAATATTGCTTTATGACGTATGACGGCATGTAGTATTTCCTTATAACGTATGACGTTATGTAGTATTACGATATAACGTATGACGTTATGCAGTACTACGTTATAACGTATGACTTTATGTAGTGTTACGTTATAACGTATGACGTTATGTATTAGTACGATATAACGTATGACGTTATGCAGTATGAGGTTATAACGTATGACGTCATGTAGTTTTGCGTTATAACGTATGACGTCATGTAGTATTAGGTTATAACGTATGCCGTCATGTAGTATTACGTTATAACATATGACGTCATGTAGTAATACGATATAACGTACAACGTTATATAGAATTACGATATAACGCACAACGTTATGTCGTATTACGTTATAACGTATCATGTCATGTAGTATTACGTTATTACGAATAACGTTATATTGTGTTACCTTATAACGTGTGACCTTTTGTTGTATTACGTTATAACGTATAAAGGCATGTAGTATTACGTTGTAACGTATGACGTCATGTAGTATTACTTTATGACGTATGACGTCATGTAGTATTATGTTATAACATATGCCGTCATGTAGTATTACGTTATAACATATGACGTCATGTAATATTACGATATAACGTACAGCGTTATATAGAATTACGATATAACGCACAACGTTATGTCGTATTACGTTATACCGTATGACGTTATATTGTGTTACTTTATGACGTATGACGTCATGTAGTATTACTTTATGACGTATGCCGTCATGTAGTATTACGTTATAACATATGACGTCATGTAGTAATACGATATAACGTACAACGTTATATAGAATTACGATATAACGCACAACGTTATGTCGTATTACGTTATAACGTATCATGTCATGTAGTATTACGTTATAACGAATGACGTTATGGAGTATTACGTTATAACGTATGACGCCATGTGGTATTACGTTATTACGAGTAACGTTATATTATGTTACTTTATGACATATGACGTCATGTAGTATTACTTTATGACGTATGACGTCATGTAGGATTACTTTATGACGTATGACGTCATGTAGTATTACTTTATGACGTATGACGTCATGTAGTATTACTTTATGACGTATGACGTCATGTAGTATTTCGTTATAACGTATGACGTTATGCAGTATTACGATATAACGTATGACGTTATGGAGTATTACGTTATTACGTATGACGTCATGTGGTATTACGTTATTACGAATAACGTTATATTGTGTTATTTTATAACGTATGACCTTATGTTGTATTACGTTATAACGTATAAAGGCATGTAGTATTACGTTGTAACGTACGGCGTCATGTAGAATTACGTTATAACGTATTCCGTCATGTAGTATTACGTTATAACATATGACGTCATGTAGTATTACGATATAACGTACAACGTTATATAGAATTACGATATAACGCACAACGTTATGTCGTATTACGTTATAACTTATCATGTCATGTAGTATTACGTTATAACGTATGACGTTATGTAGTATTACGTTATTACGAATAACGTTATATTGTGTAACTTTATAACGTATGACCTTACGTTGTATTACGTTATAACGTATGACGTCATGTAGTATTACTTTATGACGTATGACGTCATGTAGTATTACTTTATGACGTATGACGTCATGTAGTATTACTTTATGACGTATGACGTCATGTAGTATTACTTTATGACGTATGACGTCATGTAGTATTTCGTTATAACGTATGACGTTATGCAGTATTACGATATAACGTATGACGTTATGCGGTATTAGGTTATAACTTATGACGTTATGGAGTATTACGTTATAACGTATGACGTCATGTGGTATTACGTTATTACGAATAACGTTATATTATGTTACGTCATGTAGTATTACTTTATGACGTATGACGTCATGTAGTATTACTTTATGACGTATGACGTCATGTAGTATTACTTTATGACGTATGACGTCATGTAGTATTACTTTATGACGTATGACGTCATGTAGTATTACTTTATGACGTATGACGTCATGTAGTATTACTTTATGACGTATGACGTCATGTAGTATTTCCTTATAACGTATGACGTTATGTAGTATTACGATATAACGTATGACGTCATGTAGTATTACTTTATGACGTATGACGTCATGTAGTATTACTTTATGACGTATGACGTCATGTAGTATTACTTTATGACTTATGACGTCATGTAGTATTACTTTATGACGTATGACGTCATGTAGTATTACTTTATGACGTATGACGTCATGTAGTATTACTTTATGACGTATGACGTCATGTAGTATTTCGTTATAACGTATGACGTTATGCAGTATTACGATATAACGTATGACGTTATGCGGTATTAGGTTATAACGTATGACGTTATGGAGTATTACGTTATAACGTATGACGTCATGTGGTATTACGTTATTACGAATAACGTTATATTATGTTACGTCATGTAGTATTACTTTATGACGTATGACGTCATGTAGTATTACTTTATGACGTATGACGTCATGTAGTATTACTTTATGACGTATGACGTCATGTAGTATTTCGTTATAACGTATGACGTTATGCAGTATTACGATATAACGTATGACGTTATGCAGTATTAGGTTATAACATATGACGTCATGTAGTATTACTTTATGACGTATGACGTCATGTAGTATTACTTTATGACGTATGACGTCATGTAGTATTTCGTTTTAACGTACAACGTTATATAGAATTACGATATAACGCACAACGTTATGTCGTATTACGTTATAACTTATCATGTCATGTAGTATTACGTTATAACGTATGACTTTATGTAGTATTACGTTATTACGAATAACGTTATATTGTGTAACTTTATAACGTATGACCTTATGTTGTATTACGTTATAACGTATAAAGACATGTAGTATTACGTTATAACGTATGACGTCATGTGGTATTACGTTATTACGAATATCGTAATATTGTATTACTTTATGACGTATGACGTCATGTAGTATTACTATATGACGTATGACGTCATGTAGTATTAGGTTATAACGTATGAAGTTATGTATTATTACGATATAACGTATGACGTTAAGCAGTATTAGGTTATAACGCATGACGTTATGTAGTACTAGGTTATAACGTATGGCGTTATGTAGTATTACGATATAACGTATGACGTTATGCAGTACTACGTTATAACGTATGACGTTATGTAGTGTTACGTTATAATTTATGACGTAATGTAGCATTACGGTATTTCGAACAACGTTGTATTGTGTTACGTCATGTAGTATTACTTTATGACGTATGACGTCATGTAGTATTACTTTATGACGTATGACGTCATGTAGTATTACTTTATGACGTATGACGTCATGTAGTATTTCGTTATAACGTATGACGTTATGCAGTATTACGATATAACGTATGACGTTATGCAGTATTAGGTTATAACATATGACGTCATGTAGTATTACTTTATGACGTATGACGTCATGTAGTATTACTTTATGACGTATGACGTCATGTAGTATTTCGTTTTAACGTACAACGTTATATAGAATTACGATATAACGCACAACGTTATGTCGTATTACGTTATAACTTATCATGTCATGTAGTATTACGTTATAACGTATGACTTTATGTAGTATTACGTTATTACGAATAACGTTATATTGTGTAACTTTATAACGTATGACCTTATGTTGTATTACGTTATAACGTATAAAGACATGTAGTATTACGTTATAACGTATGACGTCATGTGGTATTACGTTATTACGAATATCGTAATATTGTATTACTTTATGACGTATGACGTCATGTAGTATTACTATATGACGTATGACGTCATGTAGTATTACTATATGACGTATGACGTCATGTAGTATTAGGTTATAACGTATGAAGTTATGTATTATTACGATATAACGTATGACGTTAAGCAGTATTAGGTTATAACGCATGACGTTATGTAGTATTAGGTTATAACGTATGGCGTTATGTAGTATTACGATATAACGTATGACGTTATGCAGTACTACGTTATAACGTATGACGTTATGTAGTGTTACGTTATAATTTATGACGTAATGTAGCATTACGGTATTTCGAACAACGTTGTATTGTGTTACGTCATGTAGTATTACTTTATGACGTATGACGTCATGTAGTATTACTTTATGACGTATGACGTCATGTAGTATTGCTTTATGACGTATGACGTCATGTAGTATTTCCTTATAACGTATGACGTTATGTAGTATTACTTTATGACGTATGACGTCATGTAGTATTACTTTACGACGTATGACGTCATGTAGTATTACTTTATGACGTATGACGTCATGTAGTATTACTTTATGACGTATGACGTCATGTAGTATTACTTTATGACGTATGACGTCATGTAGTATTTCGTTATAAAGTATGACGTTATGCAGTATTACGATATAACGTATGACGTTATGCGGTATTAGGTTATAACTTATGACGTTATGGAGTATTACGTTATAACGTATCACGTCATGTGGTATTACGTTATTACGAATAACGTTATATTATGTTACGTCATGTAGTATTACTTTATGACGTATGACGTCATGTAGTATTACTTTATGACGTATGACGTCATGTAGTATTACTTTATGACGTATGACGTCATGTAGTATTACTTTATGACGTATGACGTCATGTAGTATTTCGTTATAACGTATGACGTTATGCAGTATTACGATATAACGTATGACGTTATGCAGTATTAGGTTATAACGTATGACGTCATGTAGTATTACTTTATGACGTATGACGTCATGTAGTATTACTTTATGACGTATGACGTCATGTAGTATTTCGTTTTAACGTACAACGTTATATAGAATTACGATATAACGCACAACGTTATGTCGTATTACGTTATAACTTATCATGTCATGTAGTATTACGTTATAACGTATGACGTTATGTAGTATTACGTTATTACGAATAACGTTATATTGTGTAACTTTATAACGTATGACCTTATGTTGTATTACGTTATAACGTATAAAGACATGTAGTATTACGTTATAACGTATGACGTCATGTGGTATTACGTTATTACGAATATCGTAATATTGTCTTACTTTATGACGTATGACGTCATGTAGTATTACTATATGACGTATGACGTCATGTAGTATTACTATATGACGTATGACGTCATGTAGTATTACTATATGACGTATGACGTCATGTAGTATTAGGTTATAACGTATGAAGTTATGTATTATTACGATATAACGTATGACGTTAAGCAGTATTAGGTTATAACGTATGACGTTATGTAGTATTAGGTTATAACGTATGGCGTTATGTAGTATTACGATATAACGTATGACGTTATGCAGTACTACGTTATAACGTATGACGTTATGTAGTGTTACGTTATAATTTATGACGGTATGTAGCATTACGGTATTTCGAACAACGTTGTATTGTGTTACTTTATATCGTATGACGTTATGTAGTGTTACGTTATAACGTATGACGCCGTGTAGTATTACGTTATAAGTATAACATTATGTAGTATCACGTTATAGCGTATGACGTCATGTAGTATTACGTTATTACGAATATCGTAATATTGTGTTACTTTATGACGTATGACGTCATGTAATATTGCTTTATGACGTATGACGGCATGTAGTATTTCCTTATAACGTATGACGTTATGTAGTATTACGATATAACGTATGACGTTATGCAGTACTACGTTATAACGTATGACTTTATGTAGTGTTACGTTATAACGTATGACGTTATGTATTAGTACGATATAACGTATGACGTTATGCAGTATGAGGTTATAACGTATGACGTCATGTAGTTTTGCGTTATAACGTATGACGTCATGTAGTATTAGGTTATAACGTATGCCGTCATGTAGTATTACGTTATAACATATGACGTCATGTAGTAATACGATATAACGTACAACGTTATATAGAATTACGATATAACGCACAACGTTATGTCGTATTACGTTATAACGTATCATGTCATGTAGTATTACGTTATTACGAATAACGTTATATTGTGTTACCTTATAACGTGTGACCTTTTGTTGTATTACGTTATAACGTATAAAGGCATGTAGTATTACGTTGTAACGTATGACGTCATGTAGTATTACTTTATGACGTATGACGTCATGTAGTATTATGTTATAACATATGCCGTCATGTAGTATTACGTTATAACATATGACGTCATGTAATATTACGATATAACGTACAGCGTTATATAGAATTACGATATAACGCACAACGTTATGTCGTATTACGTTATACCGTATGACGTTATATTGTGTTACTTTATGACGTATGACGTCATGTAGTATTACTTTATGACGTATGACGTCATGTAGTATTACTTTATGACGTATGACGTCATGTAGTATTACTTTATGACGTATGACGTCATGTAGTATTACTTTATGACGTATGACGTCATGTAGTATTTCGTTATAACGTATGACGTTATGCAGTATTACGATATAACGTATGACGTTATGCGGTATTAGGTTATAACTTATGACGTTATGGAGTATTACGTTATAACGTATGACGTCATGTGGTATTACGTTATTACGAATAACGTTATATCATGTTACGTCATGTAGTATTACTTTATGACGTATGACGTCATGTAGTATTACTTTATGACGTATGACGTCATGTAGTATTACTTTATGACGTATGACGTCATGTAGTATTACTTTATGACGTATGACGTCATGTAGTGTTTCGTTATAACGTATGACGTTATGCAGTATTACGATATAACGTATGACGTTATGCAGTATTAGGTTATAACGTATGACGTCATGTAGTATTACTTTATGACGTATGACGTCATGTAGTATTACTTTATGACGTATGACGTCATGTAGTATTACTTTATGACGTATGACGTCATGCAGTATTTCGTTTTAACGTACAACGTTATATAGAATTACGATACAACGCACAACGTTATGTCGTATTACGTTATAACTTATCATGTCATGTAGTATTACGTTATAACGTATGACGTTATGTAGTATTACGTTATTACGAATAACGTTATATTGTGTAACTTTATAACGTATGACCTTATGTTGTATTACGTTATAACGTATAAAGACATGTAGTATTACGTTATAACGTATGACGTCATGTGGTATTACGTTATTGCGAATATCGTAATATTGTATTACTTTATGACGTATGACGTCATGTAGTATTACTATATGACGTATGACGTCATGTAGTATTACTATATGACGTATGACGTCATGTAGTATTAGGTTATAACGTATGAAGTTATGTATTATTACGATATAACGTATGACGTTAAGCAGTATTAGGTTATAACGCATGACGTTATGTAGTATTAGGTTATAACGTATGGCGTTATGTAGTATTACGATATAACGTATGACGTTATGCAGTACTACGTTATAACGTATGACGTTATGTAGTGTTACGTTATAATTTATGACGTTATGTAGCATTACGGTATTTCGAACAACGTTGTATTGTGTTACGTCATGTAGTATTACTTTATGACGTATGACGTCATGTAGTATTACTTTATGACGTATGACGTCATGTAGTATTGCTTTATGACGTATGACGTCATGTAGTATTTCCTTATAACGTATGACGTTATGTAGTATTACTTTATGACGTATGACGTCATGTAGTATTACTTTATGACGTATGACGTCATGTAGTATTACTTTATGACGTATGACGTCATGTAGTATTACTTTATGACGTATGACGTCATGTAGTATTACTTTATGACGTATGACGTCATGTAGTATTTCGTTATAAAGTATGACGTTATGCAGTATTACGATATAACGTATGACGTTATGCGGTATTAGGTTATAACTTATGACGTTATGGAGTATTACGTTATAACGTATCACGTCATGTGGTATTACGTTATTACGAATAACGTTATATTATGTTACGTCATGTAGTATTACTTTATGACGTATGACGTCATGTAGTATTACTTTATGACGTATGACGTCATGTAGTATTACTTTATGACGTATGACGTCATGTAGTATTTCGTTATAACGTATGACGTTATGCAGTATTACGATATAACGTATGAAGTTATGCAGTATTAGGTTATAACGTATGACGTCATGTAGTATTACTTTATGACGTATGACGTCATGTAGTATTACTTTATGACGTATGACGTCATGTAGTATTTCGTTTTAACGTACAACGTTATATAGAATTACGATATAACGCACAACGTTATGTCGTATTACGTTATAACTTATCATGTCATGTAGTATTACGTTATAACGTATGACGTTATGTAGTATTACGTTATTACGAATAACGTTATATTGTGTAACTTTATAACGTATGACCTTATGTTGTATTACGTTATAACGTATAAAGACATGTAGTATTACGTTATAACGTATGACGTCATGTGGTATTACGTTATTACGAATATCGTAATATTGTCTTACTTTATGACGTATGACGTCATGTAGTATTACTATATGACGTATGACGTCATGTAGTATTACTATATGACGTATGACGTCATGTAGTATTACTATATGACGTATGACGTCATGTAGTATTACTATATGACGTATGACGTCATGTAGTATTACTATATGACGTATGACGTCATGTAGTATTAGGTTATAACGTATGAAGTTATGTATTATTACGATATAACGTATGACGTTAAGCAGTATTAGGTTATAACGTATGACGTTATGTAGTATTAGGTTATAACGTATGGCGTTATGTAGTATTACGATATAACGTATGACGTTATGCAGTACTACGTTATAACGTATGACGTTATGTAGTGTTACGTTATAATTTATGACGTTATGTAGCATTACGGTATTTCGAACAACGTTGTATTGTGTTACTTTATAACGTATGACGTTATGTAGTGTTACGTTATAACGTATGACGCCGTGTAGTATTACGTTATAAGTATAACATTATGTAGTATCACGTTATAGCGTATGACGTCATGTAGTATTACGTTATTACGAATATCGTAATATTGTGTTACTTTATGACGTATGACGTCATGTAATATTGCTTTATGACGTATGACGGCATGTAGTATTTCCTTATAACGTATGACGTTATGTAGTATTACGATATAACGTATGACGTTATGCAGTACTACGTTATAACGTATGACTTTATGTAGTGTTACGTTATAACGTATGACGTTATGTATTAGTACGATATAACGTATGACGTTATGCAGTATGAGGTTATAACGTATGACGTCATGTAGTTTTGCGTTATAACGTATGACGTCATGTAGTATTAGGTTATAACGTATGCCGTCATGTAGTATTACGTTATAACATATGACGTCATGTAGTAATACGATATAACGTACAACGTTATATAGAATTACGATATAACGCACAACGTTATGTCGTATTACGTTATAACGTATCATGTCATGTAGTATTACGTTATTACGAATAACGTTATATTGTGTTACCTTATAACGTGTGACCTTTTGTTGTATTACGTTATAACGTATAAAGGCATGTAGTATTACGTTGTAACGTATGACGTCATGTAGTATTACTTTATGACGTATGACGTCATGTAGTATTATGTTATAACATATGCCGTCATGTAGTATTACGTTATAACATATGACGTCATGTAATATTACGATATAACGTACAGCGTTATATAGAATTACGATATAACGCACAACGTTATGTCGTATTACGTTATACCGTATGACGTTATATTGTGTTACTTTATGACGTATGACGTCATGTAGTATTACTTTATGACGTATGACGTCATGTAGTATTACTTTATGACGTATGACGTCATGTAGTATTACTTTATGACGTATGACGTCATGTAGTATTTCGTTATAACGTATGACGTTATGCAGTATTACGATATAACGTATGACGTTATGCGGTATTAGGTTATAACTTATGACGTTATGGAGTATTACGTTATAACGTATGACGTCATATGGTATTACGTTATTACGAATAACGTTATATTATGTTACGTCATGTAGTATTACTTTATGACGTATGACGTCATGTAGTATTACTTTATGACGTATGACGTCATGTAGTATTACTTTATGACGTATGACGTCATGTAGTATTACTTTATGACGTATGACGTCATGTAGTATTACTTTATGACGTATGACGTCATGTAGTATTTCGTTATAACGTATGACGTTATGCAGTATTACGATATAACGTATGACGTTATGCAGTATTAGGTTATAACGTATGACGTCATGTAGTATTACTTTATGACGTATGACGTCATGTAGTATTACTTTATGACGTATGACGTCATGCAGTATTTCGTTTTAACGTACAACGTTATATAGAATTACGATACAACGCACAACGTTATGTCGTATTACGTTATAACTTATCATGTCATGTAGTATTACGTTATAACGTATGACGTTATGTAGTATTACGTTATTACGAATAACGTTATATTGTGTAACTTTATAACGTATGACCTTATGTTGTATTACGTTATAACGTATAAAGACATGTAGTATTACGTTATAACGTATGACGTCATGTGGTATTACGTTATTACGAATATCGTAATATTGTATTACTTTATGACGTATGACGTCATGTAGTATTACTATATGACGTATGACGTCATGTAGTATTACTATATGACGTATGACGTCATGTAGTATTAGGTTATATCGTATGAAGTTATGTATTATTACGATATAACGTATGACGTTAAGCAGTATTAGGTTATAACGCATGACGTTATGTAGTATTAGGTTATAACGTATGGCGTTATGTAGTATTACGATATAACGTATGACGTTATGCAGTACTACGTTATAACGTATGACGTTATGTAGTGTTACGTTATAATTTATGACGTTATGTAGCATTACGGTATTTCGAACAACGTTGTATTGTGTTACGTCATGTAGTATTACTTTATGACGTATGACGTCATGTAGTATTACTTTATGACGTATGACGTCATGTAGTATTGCTTTATGACGTATGACGTCATGTAGTATTTCCTTATAACGTATGACGTTATGTAGTATTACTTTATGACGTATGACGTCATGTAGTATTACTTTATGACGTATGACGTCATGTAGTATTACTTTATGACGTATGACGTCATGTAGTATTACTTTATGACGTATGACGTCATGTAGTATTACTTTATGACGTATGACGTCATGTAGTATTTCGTTATAAAGTATGACGTTATGCAGTATTACGATATAACGTATGACGTTATGCGGTATTAGGTTATAACTTATGACGTTATGGAGTATTACGTTATAACGTATCACGTCATGTGGTATTACGTTATTACGAATAACGTTATATTATGTTACGTCATGTAGTATTACTTTATGACGTATGACGTCATGTAGTATTACTTTATGACGTATGACGTCATGTAGTATTACTTTATGACGTATGACGTCATGTAGTATTTCGTTATAACGTATGACGTTATGCAGTATTACGATATAACGTATGACGTTATGCAGTATTAGGTTATAACGTATGACGTCATGTAGTATTACTTTATGACGTATGACGTCATGTAGTATTACTTTATGACGTATGACGTCATGTAGTATTTCGTTTTAACGTACAACGTTATATAGAATTACGATATAACGCACAACGTTATGTCGTATTACGTTATAACTTATCATGTCATGTAGTATTACGTTATAACGTATGACGTTATGTAGTATTACGTTATTACGAATAACGTTATATTGTGTAACTTTATAACGTATGACCTTATGTTGTATTACGTTATAACGTATAAAGACATGTAGTATTACGTTATAACGTATGACGTCATGTGGTATTACGTTATTACGAATATCGTAATATTGTCTTACTTTATGACGTATGACGTCATGTAGTATTACTATATGACGTATGACGTCATGTAGTATTACTATATGACGTATGACGTCATGTAGTATTACTATATGACGTATGACGTCATGTAGTATTACTATATGACGTATGACGTCATGTAGTATTAGGTTATAACGTATGAAGTTATGTATTATTACGATATAACGTATGACGTTAAGCAGTATTAGGTTATAACGTATGACGTTATGTAGTATTAGGTTATAACGTATGGCGTTATGTAGTATTACGATATAACGTATGACGTTATGCAGTACTACGTTATAACGTATGACGTTATGTAGTGTTACGTTATAATGTATGACGTTATGTAGCATTACGGTATTTCGAACAACGTTGTATTGTGTTACTTTATAACGTATGACGTTATGTAGTGTTACGTTATAACGTATGACGCCGTGTAGTATTACGTTATAAGTATAACATTATGTAGTATCACGTTATAGCGTATGACGTCATGTAGTATTACGTTATTACGAATATCGTAATATTGTGTTACTTTATGACGTATGACGTCATGTAATATTGCTTTATGACGTATGACGTCATGTAGTATTTCCTTATAACGTATGACGTTATGTAGTATTACGATATAACGTATGACGTTATGCAGTACTACGTTATAACGTATGACTTTATGTAGTGTTACGTTATAACGTATGACGTTATGTATTAGTACGATATAACGTATGACGTTATGCAGTATGAGGTTATAACGTATGACGTCATGTAGTTTTGCGTTATAACGTATGACGTCATGTAGTATTAGGTTATAACGTATGCCGTCATGTAGTATTACGTTATAACATATGACGTCATGTAGTAATACGATATAACGTACAACGTTATATAGAATTACGATATAACGCACAACGTTATGTCGTATTACGTTATAACGTATCATGTCATGTAGTATTACGTTATTACGAATAACGTTATATTGTGTTACCTTATAACGTGTGACCTTTTCTTGTATTACGTTATAACGTATAAAGGCATGTAGTATTACGTTGTAACGTATGACGTCATGTAGTATTACTTTATGACGTATGACGTCATGTAGTATTATGTTATAACATATGCCGTCATGTAGTATTACGTTATAACATATGACGTCATGTAATATTACGATATAACGTACAGCGTTATATAGAATTACGATATAACGCACAACGTTATGTCGTATTACGTTATACCGTATGACGTTATATTGTGTTACTTTATGACGTATGACGTCATGTAGTATTACTTTATGACGTATGCCGTCATGTAGTATTACGTTATAACATATGACGTCATGTAGTAATACGATATAACGTACAACGTTATATAGAATTACGATATAACGCACAACGTTATGTCGTATTACGTTATAACGTATCATGTCATGTAGTATTACGTTATAACGAATGACGTTATGGAGTATTACGTTATAACGTATGACGCCATGTGGTATTACGTTATTACGAATAACGTTATATTATGTTACTTTATGACATATGACGTCATGTAGTTTTACTTTATGACGTATGACGTCATGTAGTATTACTTTATGACGTATGACGTCATGTAGTATTACTTTATGACGTATGACGTCATGTAGTATTACTTTATGACGTATGACGTCATGTAGTATTTCGTTATAACGTATGACGTTATGCAGTATTACGATATAACGTATGACGTTATGCGGTATTAGGTTATAACTTATGACGTTATGGAGTATTACGTTATAACGTATGACGTCATGCGGTATTACGTTATTACGAATAACGTTATATTATGTTACGTCATGTAGTATTACTTTATGACGTATGACGTCATGTAGTATTACTTTATGACGTATGACGTCATGTAGTATTACTTTGAGACGTATGACGTCATGTAGTATTACTTTATGACGTATGACGTCATGTAGTATTACTTTATGACGTATGACGTCATGTAGTATTTCGTTATAACGTATGACGTTATGCAGTATTACGATATAACGTATGACGTTATGCAGTATTAGGTTATAACGTATGACGTCATGTAGTATTACTTTATGACGTATGACGTCATGTAATATTGCTTTATGACGTATGACGTCATGTAGTATTTCCTTATAACGTATGACGTTATGTAGTATTACGATATAACGTATGACGTTATGCAGTACTACGTTATAACGTATGACGTTATGTAGTGTTACGTTATAACGTATGACGTTATGTATTAGTACGATATAACGTATGACGTTATGCAGTATGAGGTTATAACGTATGACGTCATGTAGTTTTGCGTTATAACGTATGACGTCATGTAGTATTAGGTTATAACGTATGCGGTCATGTAGTATTACGTTATAACATATGACGTCATGTAGTAATACGATATAACGTACAACGTTATATAGAATTACGATATAACGCACAACGTTATGTCGTATTACGTTATAACGTATCATGTCATGTAGTATTACGTTATTACGAATAACGTTATATTGTGTTACCTTATAACGTGTGACCTTTTGTTGTATTACGTTATAACGTATAAAGACATGTAGTATTACGTTGTAACGTATGACGTCATGTAGTATTACTTTATGACGTATGACGTCATGTAGTATTATGTTATAACATATGCCGTCATGTAGTATTACGTTATAACATATGACGTCATGTAATATTACGATATAACGTACAGCGTTATATAGAATTACGATATAACGCACAACGTTATGTCGTATTACGTTATACCGTATGACGTTATATTGTGTTACTTTATGACGTATGACGTCATGTAGTATTACTTTATGACGTATGCCGTCATGTAGTATTACGTTATAACATATGACGTCATGTAGTAATACGATATAACGTACAACGTTATATAGAATTACGATATAACGCACAACGTTATGTCGTATAACGTTATAACGTATCATGTCATGTAGTATTACGTTATAACGAATGACGTTATGGAGTATTACGTTATAACGTATGACGCCATGTGGTATTACGTTATTACGAATAACGTTATATTATGTTACTTTATGACATATGACGTCATGTAGTATTACTTTATGACGTATGACGTCATGTAGTATTACTTTATGACGTATGACGTCATGTAGTATTACTTTATGACGTATGACGTCATGTAGTATTACTTTATGACGTATGACGTCATGTAGTATTTCGTTATAACGTATGACGTTATGCAGTATTACGATATAACGTATGACGTTATGCGGTATTAGGTTATAACTTATGACGTTATGGAGTATTACGTTATAACGTATGACGTCATGTGGTATTACGTTATTACGAATAACGTTATATTATGTTACGTCATGTAGTATTACTTTATGACGTATGACGTCATGTAGTATTACTTTATGACGTATGACGTCATGTAGTATTACTTTATGACGTATGACGTCATGTAGTATTACTTTATGACGTATGACGTCATGTAGTATTTCGTTATAACGTATGACGTTATGCAGTATTACGATATAACGTATGACGTTATGCAGTATTAGGTTATAACGTATGACGTCATGTAGTATTACTTCATGACGTATGACGTCATGTAGTATTACTTTATGACGTATGACGTCATGTAGTATTTCGTTTTAACGTACAACGTTATATAGAATTACGATATAACGCACAACGTTATGTCGTATTACGTTATAACTTATCATGTCATGTAGTATTACGTTATAACGTATGACGTTATGTAGTATTACGTTATTACGAATAACGTTATATTGTGTAACTTTATAACGTATGACCTTATGTTGTATTACGTTATAACGTATAAAGACATGTAGTATTACGTTATTACGTATGACGTCATGTGGTATTACGTTATTACGAATATCGTAATATTGTATTACTTTATGACGTATGACGTCATGTAGTATTACTATATGACGTATGACGTCATGTAGTATTACTATATGACGTATGACGTCATGTAGTATTACTATATGACGTATGACGTTATGTAGTATTACTATATGACGTATGACGTCATGTAGTATTAGGTTATAACGTATGAAGTTATGTATTATTACGATATAACGTATGACGTTAAGCAGTATTAGGTTATAACGTATGACGTTATGTAGTATTAGGTTATAACGTATGGCGTTATGTAGTATTACGATATAACGTATGACGTTATGCAGTACTACGTTATAACGTATGACGTTATGTAGTGTTACGTTATAATGTATGACGTTATGTAGCATTACGGTATTTCGAACAACGTTGTATTGTGTTACTTTATAACGTATGACGTTATGTAGTGTTACGTTATAACGTATGACGCCGTGTAGTATTACGTTATAAGTATAACATTATGTAGTATCACGTTATAGCGTATGACGCCATGTAGTATTACGTTATTACGAATATCGTAATATTGTGTTACTTTATGACGTATGACGTCATGTAGTATTATGTTATAACATATGCCGTCATGTAGTATTACGTTATAACATATGACGTCATGTAATATTACGATATAACGTACAGCGTTATATAGAATTACGATATAACGCACAACGTTATGTCGTATTACGTTATACCGTATGACGTTATATTGTGTTACTTTATGACGTATGACGTCATGTAGTATTACTTTATGACGTATGACGTCATGTAGTATTACTTTATGACGTATGACGTCATGTAGTATTACTTTATGACGTATGACGTCATGTAGTATTTCGTTATAACGTATGACGTTATGCAGTATTACGATATAACGTATGACGTTATGCGGTATTAGGTTATAACTTATGACGTTATGGAGTATTACGTTATAACGTATGACGTCATGTGGTATTACGTTATTACGAATAACGTTATATTATGTTACGTCATGTAGTATTACTTTATGACGTATGACGTCATGTAGTATTACTTTATGACGTATGACGTCATGTAGTATTACTTTATGACGTATGACGTCATGTAGTATTACTTTATGACGTATGACGTCATGTAGTATTTCGTTATAACGTATGACGTTATGCAGTATTACGATATAACGTATGACGTTATGCAGTATTAGGTTATAACGTATGACGTCATGTAGTATTACTTTATGACGTATGACGTCATGTAGTATTACTTTATGACGTATGACGTCATGTAGTATTTCGTTTTAACGTACAACGTTATATAGAATTACGATATAACGCACAACGTTATGTCGTATTACGTTATAACTTATCATGTCATGTAGTATTACGTTATAACGTATGACGTTATGTAGTATTACGTTATTACGAATAACGTTATATTGTGTAACTTTATAACGTATGACCTTATGTTGTATTACGTTATAACTTATCATGTCATGTAGTATTACTTTATGACGTATGACGTCATGTAGTATTACTTTATGACGTATGACGTCATGTAGTATTACTTTATGACGTATGACGTCATGTAGTATTACTTTATGACGTATGACGTCATGTAGTATTTCGTTATAACGTATGACGTCATGTAGTTTTGCGTTATAACGTATGACGTCATGTAGTATTAGGTTATAACGTATGCCGTCATGTAGTATTACGTTATAACATATGACGTCATGTAGTAATACGATATAACGTACAACGTTATATAGAATTACGATATAACGCACAACGTTATGTCGTATTACGTTATAACGTATCATGTCATGTAGTATTACGTTATTACGAATAACGTTATATTGTGTTACCTTATAACGTGTGACCTTTTGTTGTATTACGTTATAACGTATAAAGACATGTAGTATTACGTTGTAACGTATGACGTCATGTAGTATTACTTTATGACGTATGACGTCATGTAGTATTATGTTATAACATATGCCGTCATGTAGTATTACGTTATAACATATGACGTCATGTAATATTACGATATAACGTACAGCGTTATATAGAATTACGATATAACGCACAACGTTATGTCGTATTACGTTATACCGTATGACGTTATATTGTGTTACTTTATGACGTATGACGTCATGTAGTATTACTTTATGACGTATGCCGTCATGTAGTATTACGTTATAACATATGACGTCATGTAGTAATACGATATAACGTACAACGTTATATAGAATTACGATATAACGCACAACGTTATGTCGTATTACGTTATAACGTATCATGTCATGTAGTATTACGTTATAACGAATGACGTTATGGAGTATTACGTTATAACGTATGACGCCATGTGGTATTACGTTATTACGAATAACGTTATATTATGTTACTTTATGACATATGACGTCATGTAGTATTACTTTATGACGTATGACGTCATGTAGTATTACTTTATGACGTATGACGTCATGTAGTATTACTTTATGACGTATGACGTCATGTAGTATTACTTTATGACGTATGACGTCATGTAGTATTTCGTTATAACGTATGACGTTATGCAGTATTACGATATAACGTATGACGTTATGCGGTATTAGGTTATAACTTATGACGTTATGGAGTATTACGTTATAACGTATGACGTCATGTGGTATTACGTTATTACGAATAACGTTATATTATGTTACGTCATGTAGTATTACTTTATGACGTATGACGTCATGTAGTATTACTTTATGACGTATGACGTCATGTAGTATTACTTTATGACGTATGACGTCATGTAGTATTACTTTATGACGTATGACGTCATGTAGTATTACTTTATGACGTATGACGTCATGTAGTATTACTTTATGACGTATGACGTCATGTAGTATTTCGTTATAACGTATGACGTTATGCAGTATTACGATATAACGTATGACGTTATGCAGTATTAGGTTATAACGTGTGACGTCATGTAGTATTACTTTATGACGTATGACGTCATGTAGTATTTCGTTTTAACGTACAACGTTATATAGAATTACGATATAACGCACAACGTTATGTCGTATTACGTTATAACTTATCATGTCATGTAGTATTACGTTATAACGTATGACGTTATGTAGTATTACGTTATTACGAATAACGTTATATTGTGTAACTTTATAACGTATGACCTTATGTTGTATTACGTTATTACGTATAAAGACATGTAGTATTACGTTATTACGTATGACGTCATGTGGTATTACGTTATTACGAATATCGTAATATTGTATTACTTTATGACGTATGACGTCATGTAGTATTACTATATGACGTATGGCGTCATGTAGTATTACTATATGACGTATGACGTTATGTAGTATTACTATATGACGTATGACGGCATGTAGTATTAGGTTATAACGTATGAAGTTATGTATTATTACGATATAACGTATGACGTTAAGCAGTATTAGGTTATAACGTATGACGTTATGTAGTATTAGGTTATAACGTATGGCGTTATGTAGTATTACGATATAACGTATGACGTTATGCAGTACTACGTTATAACGTATGACGTTATGTAGTGTTACGTTATAATGTATGACGTTATGTAGCATTACGGTATTTCGAACAACGTTGTATTGTGTTACTTTATAACGTATGACGTTATGTAGTGTTACGTTATAACGTATGACGCCGTGTAGTATTACGTTATAAGTATAACATTATGTAGTATCACGTTATAGCGTATGACGCCATGTAGTATTACGTTATTACGAATATCGTAATATTGTGTTACTTTATGACGTATGACGTCATGTAGTATTATGTTATAACATATGCCGTCATGTAGTATTACGTTATAACATATGACGTCATGTAATATTACGATATAACGTACAGCGTTATATAGAATTACGATATAACGCACAACGTTATGTCGTATTACGTTATACCGTATGACGTTATATTGTGTTACTTTATGACGTATGACGTCATGTAGTATTACTTTATGACGTATGACGTCATGTAGTATTACTTTATGACGTATGACGTCATGTAGTATTACTTTATGACGTATGACGTCATGTAGTATTTCGTTATAACGTATGACGTTATGCAGTATTACGATATAACGTATGACGTTATGCGGTATTAGGTTATAACTTATGACGTTATGGAGTATTACGTTATAACGTATGACGTCATGTGGTATTACGTTATTACGAATAACGTTATATTATGTTACGTCATGTAGTATTACTTTATGACGTATGACGTCATGTAGTATTACTTTATGACGTATGACGTCATGTAGTATTACTTTATGACGTATGACGTCATGTAGTATTACTTTATGACGTATGACGTCATGTAGTATTACTTTATGACGTATGACGTCATGTAGTACTTCGTTATAACGTATGACGTTATGCAGTATTACGATATAACGTATGACGTTATGCAGTATTAGGTTATAACGTATGACGTCATGTAGTATTACTTTATGACGTATGACGTCATGTAGTATTACTTTATGACGTATGACGTCATGTAGTATTTCG
The DNA here is from genome assembly GCF_910591885.1 of Bombus terrestris. Classification (NCBI taxonomy): domain Eukaryota; kingdom Metazoa; phylum Arthropoda; class Insecta; order Hymenoptera; family Apidae; genus Bombus; species Bombus terrestris. Next base: position 251,228 of record NW_025963556.1, read on the forward strand.
TTTTAACGTACAACGTTATATAGAATTACGATATAACGCACAACGTTATGTCGTATTACGTTATAACTTATCATGTCATGTAGTATTACGTTATAACGTATGACTTTATGTAGTATTACGTTATTACGAATAACGTTATATTGTGTAACTTTATAACGTATGACCTTATGTTGTATTACGTTATAACGTATAAAGACATGTAGTATTACGTTATAACGTATGACGTCATGTGGTATTACGTTATTACGAATATCGTAATATTGTGTTACTTTATGACGTATGACGTCATGTAATATTGCTTTATGACGTATGACGTCATGTAGTATTTCCTTATAACGTATGACGTTATGTAGTATTACGATATAACGTATGACGTTATGCAGTACTACGTTATAACGTATGACTTTATGTAGTGTTACGTTATAACGTATGACGTTATGTATTAGTACGATATAACGTATGACGTTATGCAGTATGAGGTTATAACGTATGACGTCATGTAGTTTTGCGTTATAACGTATGACGTCATGTAGTATTAGGTTATAACGTATGCCGTCATGTAGTATTACGTTATAACATATGACGTCATGTAGTAATACGATATAACGTACAACGTTATATAGAATTACGATATAACGCACAACGTTATGTCGTATTACGTTATAACGTATCATGTCATGTAGTATTACGTTATTACGAATAACGTTATATTGTGTTACCTTATAACGTGTGACCTTTTGTTGTATTACGTTATAACGTATAAAGGCATGTAGTATTACGTTGTAACGTATGACGTCATGTAGTATTACTTTATGACGTATGACGTCATGTAGTATTATGTTATAACATATGCCGTCATGTAGTATTACGTTATAACATATGACGTCATGTAATATTACGATATAACGTACAGCGTTATATAGAATTACGATATAACGCACAACGTTATGTCGTATTACGTTATACCGTATGACGTTATATTGTGTTACTTTATGACGTATGACGTCATGTAGTATTACTTTATGACGTATGCCGTCATGTAGTATTACGTTATAACATATGACGTCATGTAGTAATACGATATAACGTACAACGTTATATAGAATTACGATATAACGCACAACGTTATGTCGTATTACGTTATAACGTATCATGTCATGTAGTATTACGTTATAACGAATGACGTTATGGAGTATTACGTTATAACGTATGACGCCATGTGGTATTACGTTATTACGAATAACGTTATATTATGTTACTTTATGACATATGACGTCATGTAGTTTTACTTTATGACGTATGACATCATGTAGTATTACTTTATGACGTATGACGTAATGTAGTATTACTTTATGACGTATGACGTCATGTAGTATTACTTTATGACGTATGACGTCATGTAGTATTTCGTTATAACGTATGACGTTATGCAGTATTACGATATAACGTATGACGTTATGCGGTATTAGGTTATAACTTATGACGTTATGGAGTATTACGTTATAACGTATGACGTCATGTGGTATTACGTTATTACGAATAACGTTATATTATGTTACGTCATGTAGTATTACTTTATGACGTATGACGTCATGTAGTATTACTTTATGACGTATGACGTCATGTAGTATTACTTTGTGACGTATGACGTCATGTAGTATTACTTTATGACGTATGACGTCATGTAGTATTACTTTATGACGTATGACGTCATGTAGTATTACTTTATGACGTATGACGTCATGTAGTATTTCGTTATAACGTATGACGTTATGCAGTATTACGATATAACGTATGACGTTATGCAGTATTAGGTTATAACGTATGACGTCATGTAGTATTACTTTATGACGTATGACGTCATGTAATATTGCTTTATGACGTATGACGTCATGTAGTATTTCCTTATAACGTATGACGTTATGTAGTATTACGATATAACGTATGACGTTATGCAGTACTACGTTATAACGTATGACGTTATGTAGTGTTACGTTATAACGTATGACGTTATGTATTAGTACGATATAACGTATGACGTTATGCAGTATGAGGTTATAACGTATGACGTCATGTAGTTTTGCGTTATAACGTATGACGTCATGTAGTATTAGGTTATAACGTATGCGGTCATGTAGTATTACGTTATAACATATGACGTCATGTAGTAATACGATATAACGTACAACGTTATATAGAATTACGATATAACGCACAACGTTATGTCGTATTACGTTATAACGTATCATGTCATGTAGTATTACGTTATTACGAATAACGTTATATTGTGTTACCTTATAACGTGTGACCTTTTGTTGTATTACGTTATAACGTATAAAGACATGTAGTATTACGTTGTAACGTATGACGTCATGTAGTATTACTTTATGACGTATGACGTCATGTAGTATTATGTTATAACATATGCCGTCATGTAGTATTACGTTATAACATATGACGTCATGTAATATTACGATATAACGTACAGCGTTATATAGAATTACGATATAACGCACAACGTTATGTCGTATTACGTTATACCGTATGACGTTATATTGTGTTACTTTATGACGTATGACGTCATGTAGTATTACTTTATGACGTATGCCGTCATGTAGTATTACGTTATAACATATGACGTCATGTAGTAATACGATATAACGTACAACGTTATATAGAATTACGATATAACGCACAACGTTATGTCGTATTACGTTATAACGTATCATGTCATGTAGTATTACGTTATAACGAATGACGTTATGGAGTATTACGTTATAACGTATGACGTTATATAGAATTACGATATAACGCACAACGTTATGTCGTATTACGTTATAACTTATCATGTCATGTAGTATTACGTTATAACGTATGACGTTATGTAGTATTACGTTATTACGAATAACGTTATATTGTGTAACTTTATAACGTATGACCTTATGTTGTATTACGTTATAACTTATCATGTCATGTAGTATTACTTTATGACGTATGACGTCATGTAGTATTACTTTATGACGTATGACGTCATGTAGTATTACTTTATGACGTATGACGTCATGTAGTATTACTTTATGACGTATGAAGTCATGTAGTATTTCGTTATAACGTATGACGTCATGTAGTTTTGCGTTATAACGTATGACGTCATGTAGTATTAGGTTATAACGTATGCCGTCATGTAGTATTACGTTATAACATATGACGTCATGTAGTAATACGATATAACGTACAACGTTATATAGAATTACGATATAACGCACAACGTTATGTCGTATTACGTTATAACGTATCATGTCATGTAGTATTACGTTATTACGAATAACGTTATCTTGTGTTACCTTATAACGTGTGACCTTTTGTTGTATTACGTTATAACGTATAAAGACATGTAGTATTACGTTGTAACGTATGACGTCATGTAGTATTACTTTATGACGTATGACGTCATGTAGTATTATGTTATAACATATGCCGTCATGTAGTATTACGTTATAACATATGACGTCATGTAATATTACGATATAACGTACAGCGTTATATAGAATTACGATATAACGCACAACGTTATGTCGTATTACGTTATACCGTATGACGTTATATTGTGTTACTTTATGACGTATGACGTCATGTAGTATTACTTTATGACGTATGCCGTCATGTAGTATTACGTTATAACATATGACGTCATGTAGTAATACGATATAACGTACAACGTTATATAGAATTACGATATAACGCACAACGTTATGTCGTATTACGTTATAACGTATCATGTCATGTAGTATTACGTTATAACGAATGACGTTATGGAGTATTACGTTATAACGTATGACGCCATGTGGTATTACGTTATTACGAATAACGTTATATTATGTTACTTTATGACATATGACGTCATGTAGTATTACTTTATGACTTATGACGTCATGTAGTATTACTTTATGACGTATGACGTCATGTAGTATTACTTTATGACGTATGACGTCATGTAGTATTACTTTATGACGTATGACGTCATGTAGTATTTCGTTATAACGTATGACGTTATGCAGTATTACGATATAACGTATGACGTTATGCGGTATTAGGTTATAACTTATGACGTTATGGAGTATTACGTTATAACGTATGACGTCATGTGGTATTACGTTATTACGAATAACGTTATATTATGTTACGTCATGTAGTATTACTTTATGACGTATGACGTCATGTAGTATTACTTTATGACGTATGACGTCATGTAGTATTACTTTATGACGTATGACGTCATGTAGTATTACTTTATGACGTATGACGTCATGTAGTATTACTTTATGACGTATGACGTCATGTAGTATTACTTTATGACGTATGACGTCATGTAGTATTTCGTTATAACGTATGACGTTATGCAGTATTACGATATAACGTATGACGTTATGCAGTATTAGGTTATAACGTATGACGTCATGTAGTATTACTTTATGACGTATGACGTCATGTAGTATTACTTTATGACGTATGACGTCATGTAGTATTACTTTATGACGTATGACGTCATGTAGTATTTCGTTTTAACGTACAACGTTATATAGAATTACGATATAACGCACAACGTTATGTCGTATTACGTTATAACTTATCATGTCATGTAGTATTACGTTATAACGTATGACGTTATGTAGTATTACGTTATTACGAATAACGTTATATTGTGTAACTTTATAACGTATGACCTTATGTTGTATTACGTTATAACGTATAAAGACACGTAGTATTACGTTATTACGTATGACGTCATGTGGTATTACGTTATTACGAATATCGTAATATTGTATTACTTTATGACGTATGACGTCATGTAGTATTACTATATGACGTATGACGTCATGTAGTATTACTATATGACGTATGACGTTATGTAGTATTACTATATGACGTATGACGTCATGTAGTATTAGGTTATAACGTATGAAGTTATGTATTATTACGATATAACGTATGACGTTAAGCAGTATTAGGTTATAACGTATGACGTTATGTAGTATTAGGTTATAACGTATGGCGTTATGTAGTATTACGATATAACGTATGACGTTATGCAGTACTACGTTATAACGTATGACGTTATGTAGTGTTACGTTATAATGTATGACGTTATGTAGCATTACGGTATTTCGAACAACGTTGTATTGTGTTACTTTATAACGTATGACGTTATGTAGTGTTACGTTATAACGTATGACGCCGTGTAGTATTACGTTATAAGTATAACATTATGTAGTATCACGTTATAGCGTATGACGCCATGTAGTATTACGTTATTACGAATATCGTAATATTGTGTTACTTTATGACGTATGACGTCATGTAGTATTATGTTATAACATATGCCGTCATGTAGTATTACGTTATAACATATGACGTCATGTAATATTACGATATAACGTACAGCGTTATATAGAATTACGATATAACGCACAACGTTATGTCGTATTACGTTATACCGTATGACGTTATATTGTGTTACTTTATGACGTATGACGTCATGTAGTATTACTTTATGACGTATGACGTCATGTAGTATTACTTTATGACGTATGACGTCATGTAGTATTACTTTATGACGTATGACGTCATGTAGTATTTCGTTATAACGTATGACGTTATGCAGTATTACGATATAACGTATGACGTTATGCGGTATTAGGTTATAACTTATGACGTTATGGAGTATTACGTTATAACGTATGACGTCATGTGGTATTACGTTATTACGAATAACGTTATATTATGTTACGTCATGTAGTATTACTTTATGACGTATGACGTCATGTAGTATTACTTTATGACGTATGACGTCATGTAGTATTACTTTATGACGTATGACGTCATGTAGTATTACTTTATGACGTATGACGTCATGTAGTATTACTTTATGACGTATGACGTCATGTAGTATTACTTTATGACGTATGACGTCATGTAGTATTTCGTTATAACGTATGACGTTATGCAGTATTACGATATAACGTATGACGTTATGCAGTATTAGGTTATAACGTATGACGTCATGTAGTATTACTTTATGACGTATGACGTCATGTAGTATTACTTTATGACGTATGACGTCATGTAGTATTTCGTTTTAACGTACAACGTTATATAGAATTACGATATAACGCACAACGTTATGTCGTATTACGTTATAACTTATCATGTCATGTAGTATTACGTTATAACGTATGACTTTATGTAGTATTACGTTATTACGAATAACGTTATATTGTGTAACTTTATAACGTATGACCTTATGTTGTATTACGTTATAACGTATAAAGACATGTAGTATTACGTTATAACGTATGACGTCATGTGGTATTACGTTATTACGAATATCGTAATATTGTATTACTTTATGACGTATGACGTCATGTAGTATTACTATATGACGTATGACGTCATGTAGTATTACTATATGACGTATGACGTCATGTAGTATTACTATATGACGTATGACGTCATGTAGTATTACTATATGACGTATGACGTCATGTAGTATTAGGTTATAACGTATGAAGTTATGTATTATTACGATATAACGTATGACGTTAAGCAGTATTAGGTTATAACGTATGACGTTATGTAGTATTAGGTTATAACGTATGGCGTTATGTAGTATTACGATATAACGTATGACGTTATGCAGTACTACGTTATAACGTATGACGTTATGTAGTGTTACGTTATAATGTATGACGTTATGTAGCATTACGGTATTTCGAACAACGTTGTATTGTGTTACTTTATAACGTATGACGTTATGTAGTGTTACGTTATAACGTATGACGCCGTGTAGTATTACGTTATAAGTATAACATTATGTAGTATCACGTTATAGCGTATGACGTCATGTAGTATTACGTTATTACGAATATCGTAATATTGTGTTACTTTATGACGTATGACGTCATGTAATATTGCTTTATGACGTATGACGTCATGTAGTATTTCCTTATAACGTATGACGTTATGTAGTATTACGATATAACGTATGACGTTATGCAGTACTACGTTATAACGTATGACTTTATGTAGTGTTACGTTATAACGTATGACGTTATGTATTAGTACGATATAACGTATGACGTTATGCAGTATGAGGTTATAACGTATGACGTCATGTAGTTTTGCGTTATAACGTATGACGTCATGTAGTATTAGGTTATAACGTATGCCGTCATGTAGTATTACGTTATAACATATGACGTCATGTAGTAATACGATATAACGTACAACGTTATATAGAATTACGATATAACGCACAACGTTATGTCGTATTACGTTATAACGTATCATGTCATGTAGTATTACGTTATTACGAATAACGTTATATTGTGTTACCTTATAACGTGTGACCTTTTGTTGTATTACGTTATAACGTATAAAGGCATGTAGTATTACGTTGTAACGTATGACGTCATGTAGTATTACTTTATGACGTATGACGTCATGTAGTATTATGTTATAACATATGCCGTCATGTAGTATTACGTTATAACATATGACGTCATGTAATATTACGATATAACGTACAGCGTTATATAGAATTACGATATAACGCACAACGTTATGTCGTATTACGTTATACCGTATGACGTTATATTGTGTTACTTTGTGACGTATGACGTCATGTAGTATTACTTTATGACGTATGCCGTCATGTAGTATTACGTTATAACATATGACGTCATGTAGTAATACGATATAACGTTGTACGTTATATAGAATTACGATATAACGCACAACGTTATGTCGTATTACGTTATAACGTATCATGTCATGTAGTATTACGTTATAACGAATGACGTTATGGAGTATTACGTTATAACGTATGACGCCATGTGGTATTACGTTATTACGAATAACGTTATATTATGTTACTTTATGACATATGACGTCATGTAGTTTTACTTTATGACGTATGACGTCATGTAGTATTACTTTATGACGTATGACGTCATGTAGTATTACTTTATGACGTATGACGTCATGTAGTATTACTTTATGACGTATGACGTCATGTAGTATTTCGTTATAACGTATGACGTTATGCAGTATTACGATATAACGTATGACGTTATGCGGTATTAGGTTATAACTTATGACGTTATGGAGTATTACGTTATAACGTATGACGTCATGTGGTATTACGTTATTACGAATAACGTTATATTATGTTACGTCATGTAGTATTACTTTATGACGTATGACGTCATGTAGTATTACTTTATGACGTATGACGTCATGTAGTATTACTTTGTGACGTATGACGTCATGTAGTATTACTTTATGACGTATGACGTCATGTAGTATTACTTTATGACGTATGACGTCATGTAGTATTACTTTATGACGTATGACGTCATGTAGTATTTCGTTATAACGTATGACGTTATGCAGTATTACGATATAACGTATGACGTTATGCAGTATTAGGTTATAACGTATGACGTCATGTAGTATTACTTTATGACGTATGACGTCATGTAATATTGCTTTATGACGTATGACGTCATGTAGTATTTCCTTATAACGTATGACGTTATGTAGTATTACGATATAACGTATGACGTTATGCAGTACTACGTTATAACGTATGACGTTATGTAGTGTTACGTTATAACGTATGACGTTATGTATTAGTACGATATAACGTATGACGTTATGCAGTATGAGGTTATAACGTATGACGTCATGTAGTTTTGCGTTATAACGTATGACGTCATGTAGTATTAGGTTATAACGTATGCGGTCATGTAGTATTACGTTATAACATATGACGTCATGTAGTAATACGATATAACGTACAACGTTATATAGAATTACGATATAACGCACAACGTTATGTCGTATTACGTTATAACGTATCATGTCATGTAGTATTACGTTATTACGAATAACGTTATATTGTGTTACCTTATAACGTGTGACCTTTTGTTGTATTACGTTATAACGTATAAAGACATGTAGTATTACGTTGTAACGTATGACGTCATGTAGTATTACTTTATGACGTATGACGTCATGTAGTATTATGTTATAACATATGCCGTCATGTAGTATTACGTTATAACATATGACGTCATGTAATATTACGATATAACGTACAGCGTTATATAGAATTACGATATAACGCACAACGTTATGTCGTATTACGTTATACCGTATGACGTTATATTGTGTTACTTTATGACGTATGACGTCATGTAGTATTACTTTATGACGTATGCCGTCATGTAGTATTACGTTATAACATATGACGTCATGTAGTAATACGATATAACGTACAACGTTATATAGAATTACGATATAACGCACAACGTTATGTCGTATTACGTTATAACGTATCATGTCATGTAGTATTACGTTATAACGAATGACGTTATGGAGTATTACGTTATAACGTATGACGCCATGTGGTATTACGTTATTACGAATAACGTTATATTATGTTACTTTATGACATATGACGTCATGTAGTATTACTTTATGACGTATGACGTCATGTAGTATTACTTTATGACGTATGACGTCATGTAGTATTACTTTATGACGTATGACGTCATGTAGTATTACTTTATGACGTATGACGTCATGTAGTATTTCGTTATAACGTATGACGTTATGCAGTATTACGATATAACGTATGACGTTATGCGGTATTAGGTTATAACTTATGACGTTATGGAGTATTACGTTATAACGTATGACGTCATGTGGTATTACGTTATTACGAATAACGTTATATTATGTTACGTCATGTAGTATTACTTTATGACGTATGACGTCATGTAGTATTACTTTATGACGTATGACGTCATGTAGTATTACTTTATGACGTATGACGTCATGTAGTATTACTTTATGACGTATGACGTCATGTAGTATTACTTTATGACGTATGACGTCATGTAGTATTACTTTATGACGTATGACGTCATGTAGTATTTCGTTATAACGTATGACGTTATATAGAATTACGATATAACGCACAACGTTATGTCGTATTACGTTATAACTTATCATGTCATGTAGTATTACGTTATAACGTATGACGTTATGTAGTATTACGTTATTACGAATAACGTTATATTGTGTAACTTTATAACGTATGACCTTATGTTGTATTACGTTATAACTTATCATGTCATGTAGTATTACTTTATGACGTATGACGTCATGTAGTATTACCTTATGACGTATGACGTCATGTAGTATTACTTTATGACGTATGACGTCATGTAGTATTACTTTATGACGTATGAAGTCATGTAGTATTTCGTTATAACGTATGACGTCATGTAGTTTTGCGTTATAACGTATGACGTCATGTAGTATTAGGTTATAACGTATGCCGTCATGTAGTATTACGTTATAACATATGACGTCATGTAGTAATACGATATAACGTACAACGTTATATAGAATTACGATATAACGCACAACGTTATGTCGTATTACGTTATAACGTATCATGTCATGTAGTATTACGTTATTACGAATAACGTTATATTGTGTTACCTTATAACGTGTGACCTTTTGTTGTATTACGTTATAACGTATAAAGGCATGTAGTATTACGTTGTAACGTATGACGTCATGTAGTATTACTTTATGACGTATGACGTCATGTAGTATTATGTTATAACATATGCCGTCATGTAGTATTACGTTATAACATATGACGTCATGTAATATTACGATATAACGTACAGCGTTATATAGAATTACGATATAACGCACAACGTTATGTCGTATTACGTTATACCGTATGACGTTATATTGTGTTACTTTATGACGTATGACGTCATGTAGTATTACTTTATGACGTATGCCGTCATGTAGTATTACGTTATAACATATGACGTCATGTAGTAATACGATATAACGTTGTACGTTATATAGAATTACGATATAACGCACAACGTTATGTCGTATTACGTTATAACGTATCATGTCATGTAGTATTACGTTATAACGAATGACGTTATGGAGTATTACGTTATAACGTATGACGCCATGTGGTATTACGTTATTACGAATAACGTTATATTATGTTACTTTATGACATATGACGTCATGTAGTTTTACTTTATGACGTATGACGTCATGTAGTATTACTTTATGACGTATGACGTCATGTAGTATTACTTTATGACGTATGACGTCATGTAGTATTACTTTATGACGTATGACGTCATGTAGTATTTCGTTATAACGTATGACGTTATGCAGTATTACGATATAACGTATGACGTTATGCGGTATTAGGTTATAACTTATGACGTTATGGAGTATTACGTTATAACGTATGACGTCATGTGGTATTACGTTATTACGAATAACGTTATATTATGTTACGTCATGTAGTATTACTTTATGACGTATGACGTCATGTAGTATTACTTTATGACGTATGACGTCATGTAGTATTACTTTGTGACGTATGACGTCATGTAGTATTACTTTATGACGTATGACGTCATGTAGTATTACTTTATGACGTATGACGTCATGTAGTATTACTTTATGACGTATGACGTCATGTAGTATTTCGTTATAACGTATGACGTTATGCAGTATTACGATATAACGTATGACGTTATGCAGTATTAGGTTATAACGTATGACGTCATGTAGTATTACTTTATGACGTATGACGTCATGTAATATTGCTTTATGACGTATGACGTCATGTAGTATTTCCTGATAACGTATGACGTTATGCAGTATTACGATATAACGTATGACGTTATGCAGTATTAGGTTATAACGTATGACGTCATGTAGTATTACTTTATGACGTATGACGTCATGTAGTATTACTTTATGACGTATGACGTCATGTAGTATTTCGTTTTAACGTACAACGTTATATAGAATTACGATATAACGCACAACGTTATGTCGTATTACGTTATAACTTATCATGTCATGTAGTATTACGTTATAACGTATGACGTTATGTAGTATTACGTTATTACGAATAACGTTATATTGTGTAACTTTATAACGTATGACCTTATGTTGTATTACGTTATAACGTATAAAGACATGTAGTATTACGTTATAACGTATGACGTCATGTGGTATTACGTTATTACGAATATCGTAATATTGTATTACTTTATGACGTATGACGTCATGTAGTATTACTATATGACGTATGACGTCATGTAGTATTACTATATGACGTATGACGTTATGTAGTATTACTATATGACGTATGACGTCATGTAGTATTAGGTTATAACGTATGAAGTTATGTATTATTACGATATAACGTATGACGTTAAGCAGTATTAGGTTATAACGTATGACGTTATGTAGTATTAGGTTATAACGTATGGCGTTATGTAGTATTACGATATAACGTATGACGTTATGCAGTACTACGTTATAACGTATGACGTTATGTAGTGTTACGTTATAATGTATGACGTTATGTAGCATTACGGTATTTCGAACAACGTTGTATTGTGTTACTTTATAACGTATGACGTTATGTAGTGTTACGTTATAACGTATGACGCCGTGTAGTATTACGTTATAAGTATAACATTATGTAGTATCACGTTATAGCGTATGACGTCATGTAGTATTACGTTATTACGAATATCGTAATATTGTGTTACTTTATGACGTATGACGTCATGTAATATTGCTTTATGACGTATGACGTCATGTAGTATTTCCTTATAACGTATGACGTTATGTAGTATTACGATATAACGTATGACGTTATGCAGTACTACGTTATAACGTATGACTTTATGTAGTGTTACGTTATAACGTATGACGTTATGTATTAGTACGATATAACGTATGACGTTATGCAGTATGAGGTTATAACGTATGACGTCATGTAGTTTTGCGTTATAACGTATGACGTCATGTAGTATTAGGTTATAACGTATGCCGTCATGTAGTATTACGTTATAACATATGACGTCATGTAGTAATACGATATAACGTACAACGTTATATAGAATTACGATATAACGCACAACGTTATGTCGTATTACGTTATAACGTATCATGTCATGTAGTATTACGTTATTACGAATAACGTTATATTGTGTTACCTTATAACGTGTGACCTTTTGTTGTATTACGTTATAACGTATAAAGGCATGTAGTATTACGTTGTAACGTATGACGTCATGTAGTATTACTTTATGACGTATGACGTCATGTAGTATTATGTTATAACATATGCCGTCATGTAGTATTACGTTATAACATATGACGTCATGTAATATTACGATATAACGTACAGCGTTATATAGAATTACGATATAACGCACAACGTTATGTCGTATTACGTTATACCGTATGACGTTATATTGTGTTACTTTATGACGTATGACGTCATGTAGTATTACTTTATGACGTATGCCGTCATGTAGTATTACGTTATAACATATGACGTCATGTAGTAATACGATATAACGTACAACGTTATATAGAATTACGATATAACGCACAACGTTATGTCGTATTACGTTATAACGTATCATGTCATGTAGTATTACGTTATAACGAATGACGTTATGGAGTATTACGTTATAACGTATGACGCCATGTGGTATTACGTTATTACGAATAACGTTATATTATGTTACTTTATGACATATGACGTCATGTAGTTTTACTTTATGACGTATGACGTCATGTAGTATTACTTTATGACGTATGACGTCATGTAGTATTACTTTATGACGTATGACGTCATGTAGTATTACTTTATGACGTATGACGTCATGTAGTATTTCGTTATAACGTATGACGTTATGCAGTATTACGATATAACGTATGACGTTATGCGGTATTAGGTTATAACTTATGACGTTATGGAGTATTACGTTATAACGTATGACGTCATGTGGTATTACGTTATTACGAATAACGTTATATTGTGTTACGTCATGTAGTATTACTTTATGACGTATGACGTCATGTAGTATTACTTTATGACGTATGACGTCATGTAGTATTACTTTGTGACGTATGACGTCATGTAGTATTACTTTATGACGTATGACGTCATGTAGTATTACTTTATGACGTATGACGTCATGTAGTATTACTTTATGACGTATGACGTCATGTAGTATTTCGTTATAACGTATGACGTTATGCAGTATTACGATATAACGTATGACGTTATGCAGTATTAGGTTATAACGTATGACGTCATGTAGTATTACTTTATGACGTATGACGTCATGTAATATTGCTTTATGACGTATGACGTCATGTAGTATTTCCTTATAACGTATGACGTTATGTAGTATTACGATATAACGTATGACGTTATGCAGTACTACGTTATAACGTATGACGTTATGTAGTGTTACGTTATAACGTATGACGTTATGTATTAGTACGATATAACGTATGACGTTATGCAGTATGAGGTTATAACGTATGACGTCATGTAGTTTTGCGTTATAACGTATGACGTCATGTAGTATTAGGTTATAACGTATGCCGTCATGTAGTATTACGTTATAACATATGACGTCATGTAGTAATACGATATAACGTACAACGTTATATAGAATTACGATATAACGCACAACGTTATGTCGTATTACGTTATAACGTATCATGTCATGTAGTATTACGTTATTACGAATAACGTTATATTGTGTTACCTTATAACGTGTGACCTTTTGTTGTATTACGTTATAACGTATAAAGACATGTAGTATTACGTTGTAACGTATGACGTCATGTAGTATTACTTTATGACGTATGACGTCATGTAGTATTATGTTATAACATATGCCGTCATGTAGTATTACGTTATAACATATGACGTCATGTAATATTACGATATAACGTACAGCGTTATATAGAATTACGATATAACGCACAACGTTATGTCGTATTACGTTATACCGTATGACGTTATATTGTGTTACTTTATGACGTATGACGTCATGTAGTATTACTTTATGACGTATGCCGTCATGTAGTATTACGTTATAACATATGACGTCATGTAGTAATACGATATAACGTACAACGTTATATAGAATTACGATATAACGCACAACGTTATGTCGTATTACGTTATAACGTATCATGTCATGTAGTATTACGTTATAACGAATGACGTTATGGAGTATTACGTTATAACGTATGACGCCATGTGGTATTACGTTATTACGAATAACGTTATATTATGTTACTTTATGACATATGACGTCATGTAGTATTACTTTATGACGTATGACGTCATGTAGTATTACTTTATGACGTATGACGTCATGTAGTATTACTTTATGACGTATGACGTCATGTAGTATTACTTTATGACGTATGACGTCATGTAGTATTACGTTATAACATATGACGTCATGTAATATTACGATATAACGTACAGCGTTATATAGAATTACGATATAACGCACAACGTTATGTCGTATTACGTTATACCGTATGACGTTATATTGTGTTACTTTATGACGTATGACGTCATGTAGTATTACTTTATGACGTATGACGTCATGTAGTATTACTTTATGACGTATGACGTCATGTAGTATTACTTTGTGACGTATGACGTCATGTAGCATTACTTTATGACGTATGACGTCATGTAGTATTACTTTATGACGTATGACGTCATGTAGTATTACTTTATGACGTATGACGTCATGTAGTATTACTTTATGACGTATGACGTCATGTAGTATTACTTTATGACGTATGACGTCATGTAGTATTTCGTTATAACGTATGACGTTATGCAGTATTACGATATAACGTATGACGTTATGCAGTATTAGGTTATAACGTATGACGTCATGTAGTATTACTTTATGACGTATGACGTCATGTAGTATTACTTTATGACGTATGACGTCATGTAGTATTTCGTTTTAACGTACAACGTTATATAGAATTACGATATAACGCACAACGTTATGTCGTATTACGTTATAACTTATCATGTCATGTAGTATTACGTTATAACGTATGACGTTATGTAGTATTACGTTATTACGAATAACGTTATATTGTGTAACTTTATAACGTATGACCTTATGTCGTATTACGTTATAACTTATCATGTCATGTAGTATTACTTTATGACGTATGACGTCATGTAGTATTACTTTATGACGTATGACGTCATGTAGTATTACTTTATGACGTATGACGTCATGTAGTATTACTTTATGACGTATGACGTCATGTAGTATTTCGTTATAACGTATGACGTCATGTAGTTTTGCGTTATAACGTATGACGTCATGTAGTATTAGGTTATAACGTATGCCGTCATGTAGTATTACGTTATAACATATGACGTCATGTAGTAATACGATATAACGTACAACGTTATATAGAATTACGATATAACGCACAACGTTATGTCGTATTACGTTATAACGTATCATGTCATGTAGTATTACGTTATTACGAATAACGTTATATTGTGTTACCTTATAACGTGTGACCTTTTGTTGTATTACGTTATAACGTATAAAGACATGTAGTATTACGTTGTAACGTATGACGTCATGTAGTATTACTTTATGACGTATGACGTCATGTAGTATTATGTTATAACATATGCCGTCATGTAGTATTACGTTATAACATATGACGTCATGTAATATTACGATATAACGTACAGCGTTATATAGAATTACGATATAACGCACAACGTTATGTCGTATTACGTTATACCGTATGACGTTATATTGTGTTACTTTATGACGTATGACGTCATGTAGTATTACTTTATGACGTATGCCGTCATGTAGTATTACGTTATAACATATGACGTCATGTAGTAATACGATATAACGTACAACGTTATATAGAATTACGATATAATGCACAACGTTATGTCGTATTACGTTATAACGTATCATGTCATGTAGTATTACGTTATAACGAATGACGTTATGGAGTATTACGTTATAACGTATGACGCCATGTGGTATTACGTTATTACGAATAACGTTATATTATGTTACTTTATGACATATGACGTCATGTAGTATTACTTTATGACGTATGACGTCATGTAGTATTACTTTATGACGTATGACGTCATGTAGTATTACTTTATGACGTATGACGTCATGTAGTATTACTTTATGACGTATGACGTCATGTAGTATTTCGTTATAACGTATGACGTTATGCAGTATTACGATATAACGTATGACGTTATGCGGTATTAGGTTATAACTTATGACGTTATGGAGTATTACGTTATAACGTATGACGTCATGTGGTATTACGTTATTACGAATAACGTTATATTATGTTACGTCATGTAGTATTACTTTATGACGTATGACGTCATGTAGTATTACTTTATGACGTATGACGTCATGTAGCATTACTTTATGACGTATGACGTCATGTAGTATTACTTTATGACGTATGACGTCATGTAGTATTACTTTATGACGTATGACGTCATGTAGTATTACTTTATGACGTATGACGTCATGTAGTATTTCGTTATAACGTATGACGTTATGCAGTATTACGATATAACGTATGACGTTATGCAGTATTAGGTTATAACGTATGACGTCATGTAGTATTACTTTATGACGTATGACGTCATGTAGTATTACTTTATGACGTATGACGTCATGTAGTATTTCGTTTTAACGTACAACGTTATATAGAATTACGATATAACGCACAACGTTATGTCGTATTACGTTATAACTTATCATGTCATGTAGTATTACGTTATAACGTATGACGTTATGTAGTATTACGTTATTACGAATAACGTTATATTGTGTAACTTTATAACGTATGACCTTATGTTGTATTACGTTATAACGTATAAAGACATGTAGTATTACGTTATTACGTATGACGTCATGTGGTATTACGTTATTACGAATATCGTAATATTGTATTACTTTATGACGTATGACGTCATGTAGTATTACTATATGACGTATGACGTCATGTAGTATTACTATATGACGTATGACGTTATGTAGTATTACTATATGACGTATGACGTCATGTAGTATTAGGTTATAACGTATGAAGTTATGTATTATTACGATATAACGTATGACGTTAAGCAGTATTAGGTTATAACGTATGACGTTATGTAGTATTAGGTTATAACGTATGGCGTTATGTAGTATTACGATATAACGTATGACGTTATGCAGTACTACGTTATAACGTATGACGTTATGTAGTGTTACGTTATAATGTATGACGTTATGTAGCATTACGGTATTTCGAACAACGTTGTATTGTGTTACTTTATAACGTATGACGTTATGTAGTGTTACGTTATAACGTATGACGCCGTGTAGTATTACGTTATAAGTATAACATTATGTAGTATCACGTTATAGCGTATGACGCCATGTAGTATTACGTTATTACGAATATCGTAATATTGTGTTACTTTATGACGTATGACGTCATGTAGTATTATGTTATAACATATGCCGTCATGTAGTATTACGTTATAACATATGACGTCATGTAATATTACGATATAACGTACAGCGTTATATAGAATTACGATATAACGCACAACGTTATGTCGTATTACGTTATACCGTATGACGTTATATTGTGTTACTTTATGACGTATGACGTCATGTAGTATTACTTTATGACGTATGACGTCATGTAGTATTACTTTATGACGTATGACGTCATGTAGTATTACTTTATGACGTATGACGTCATGTAGTATTTCGTTATAACGTATGACGTTATGCAGTATTACGATATAACGTATGACGTTATGCGGTATTAGGTTATAACTTATGACGTTATGGAGTATTACGTTATAACGTATGACGTCATGTGGTATTACGTTATTACGAATAACGTTATATTATGTTACGTCATGTAGTATTACTTTATGACGTATGACGTCATGTAGTATTACTTTATGACGTATGACGTCATGTAGTATTACTTTATGACGTATGACGTCATGTAGTATTACTTTATGACGTATGACGTCATGTAGTATTACTTTATGACGTATGACGTCATGTAGTATTTCGTTATAACGTATGACGTTATGCAGTATTACGATATAACGTATGACGTTATGCAGTATTAGGTTATAACGTATGACGTCATGTAGTATTACTTTATGACGTATGACGTCATGTAGTATTACTTTATGACGTATGACGTCATGTAGTATTTCGTTTTAACGTACAACGTTATATAGAATTACGATATAACGCACAACGTTATGTCGTATTACGTTATAACTTATCATGTCATGTAGTATTACGTTATAACGTATGACTTTATGTAGTATTACGTTATTACGAATAACGTTATATTGTGTAACTTTATAACGTATGACCTTATGTTGTATTACGTTATAACGTATAAAGACATGTAGTATTACGTTATAACGTATGACGTCATGTGGTATTACGTTATTACGAATATCGTAATATTGTATTACTTTATGACGTATGACGTCATGTAGTATTACTATATGACGTATGACGTCATGTAGTATTACTATATGACGTATGACGTCATGTAGTATTAGGTTATAACGTATGAAGTTATGTATTATTACGATATAACGTATGACGTTAAGCAGTATTAGGTTATAACGTATGACGTTATGTAGTATTAGGTTATAACGTATGGCGTTATGTAGTATTACGATATAACGTATGACGTTATGCAGTACTACGTTATAACGTATGACGTTATGTAGTGTTACGTTATAATGTATGACGTTATGTAGCATTACGGTATTTCGAACAACGTTGTATTGTGTTACTTTATAACGTATGACGTTATGTAGTGTTACGTTATAACGTATGACGCCGTGTAGTATTACGTTATAAGTATAACATTATGTAGTATCACGTTATAGCGTATGACGTCATGTAGTATTACGTTATTACGAATATCGTAATATTGTGTTACTTTATGACGTATGACGTCATGTAATATTGCTTTATGACGTATGACGTCATGTAGTATTTCCTTATAACGTATGACGTTATGTAGTATTACGATATAACGTATGACGTTATGCAGTACTACGTTATAACGTATGACTTTATGTAGTGTTACGTTATAACGTATGACGTTATGTATTAGTACGATATAACGTATGACGTTATGCAGTATGAGGTTATAACGTATGACGTCATGTAGTTTTGCGTTATAACGTATGACGTCATGTAGTATTAGGTTATAACGTATGCCGTCATGTAGTATTACGTTATAACATATGACGTCATGTAGTAATACGATATAACGTACAACGTTATATGGAATTACGATATAACGCACAACGTTATGTCGTATTACGTTATAACGTATCATGTCATGTAGTATTACGTTATTACGAATAACGTTATATTGTGTTACCTTATAACGTGTGACCTTTTGTTGTATTACGTTATAACGTATAAAGGCATGTAGTATTACGTTGTAACGTATGACGTCATGTAGTATTACTTTATGACGTATGACGTCATGTAGTATTATGTTATAACATATGCCGTCATGTAGTATTACGTTATAACATATGACGTCATGTAATATTACGATATAACGTACAGCGTTATATAGAATTACGATATAACGCACAACGTTATGTCGTATTACGTTATACCGTATGACGTTATATTGTGTTACTTTATGACGTATGACGTCATGTAGTATTACTTTATGACGTATGCCGTCATGTAGTATTACGTTATAACATATGACGTCATGTAGTAATACGATATAACGTACAACGTTATATAGAATTACGATATAACGCACAACGTTATGTCGTATTACGTTATAACGTATCATGTCATGTAGTATTACGTTATAACGAATGACGTTATGGAGTATTACGTTATAACGTATGACGCCATGTGGTATTACGTTATTACGAATAACGTTATATTATGTTACTTTATGACATATGACGTCATGTAGTTTTACTTTATGACGTATGACGTCATGTAGTATTACTTTATGACGTATGACGTCATGTAGTATTACTTTATGACGTATGACGTCATGTAGTATTACTTTATGACGTATGACGTCATGTAGTATTTCGTTATAACGTATGACGTTATGCAGTATTACGATATAACGTATGACGTTATGCGGTATTAGGTTATAACTTATGACGTTATGGAGTATTACGTTATAACGTATGACGTCATGTGGTATTACGTTATTACGAATAACGTTATATTATGTTACGTCATGTAGTATTACTTTATGACGTATGACGTCATGTAGTATTACTTTATGACGTATGACGTCATGTAGTATTACTTTGTGACGTATGACGTCATGTAGTATTACTTTATGACGTATGACGTCATGTAGTATTACTTTATGACGTATGACGTCATGTAGTATTACTTTATGACGTATGACGTCATGTAGTATTTCGTTATAACGTATGACGTTATGCAGTATTACGATATAACGTATGACGTTATGCAGTATTAGGTTATAACGTATGACGTCATGTAGTATTACTTTATGACGTATGACGTCATGTAGTATTACTTTATGACGTATGACGTCATGTAATATTGCTTTATGACGTATGACGTCATGTAGTATTTCCTGATAACGTATGACGTTATGCAGTATTACGATATAACGTATGACGTTATGCAGTATTAGGTTATAACGTATGACGTCATGTAGTATTACTTTATGACGTATGACGTCATGTAGTATTACTTTATGACGTATGACGTCATGTAGTATTTCGTTTTAACGTACAACGTTATATAGAATTACGATATAACGCACAACGTTATGTCGTATTACGTTATAACTTATCATGTCATGTAGTATTACGTTATAACGTATGACGTTATGTAGTATTACGTTATTACGAATAACGTTATATTGTGTAACTTTATAACGTATGACCTTATGTTGTATTACGTTATAACGTATAAAGACATGTAGTATTACGTTATTACGTATGACGTCATGTGGTATTACGTTATTACGAATATCGTAATATTGTATTACTTTATGACGTATGACGTCATGTAGTATTACTATATGACGTATGACGTCATGTAGTATTACTATATGACGTATGACGTTATGTAGTATTACTATATGACGTATGACGTCATGTAGTATTAGGTTATAACGTATGAAGTTATGTATTATTACGATATAACGTATGACGTTAAGCAGTATTAGGTTATAACGTATGACGTTATGTAGTATTAGGTTATAACGTATGGCGTTATGTAGTATTACGATATAACGTATGACGTTATGCAGTACTACGTTATAACGTATGACGTTATGTAGTGTTACGTTATAATGTATGACGTTATGTAGCATTACGGTATTTCGAACAACGTTGTATTGTGTTACTTTATAACGTATGACGTTATGTAGTGTTACGTTATAACGTATGACGCCGTGTAGTATTACGTTATAAGTATAACATTATGTAGTATCACGTTATAGCGTATGACGCCATGTAGTATTACGTTATTACGAATATCGTAATATTGTGTTACTTTATGACGTATGACGTCATGTAGTATTATGTTATAACATATGCCGTCATGTAGTATTACGTTATAACATATGACGTCATGTAATATTACGATATAACGTACAGCGTTATATAGAATTACGATATAACGCACAACGTTATGTCGTATTACGTTATACCGTATGACGTTATATTGTGTTACTTTATGACGTATGACGTCATGTAGTATTACTTTATGACGTATGACGTCATGTAGCATTACTTTATGACGTATGACGTCATGTAGTATTACTTTATGACGTATGACGTCATGTAGTATTACTTTATGACGTATGACGTCATGTAGTATTACTTTATGACGTATGACGTCATGTAGTATTTCGTTATAACGTATGACGTTATGCAGTATTACGATATAACGTATGACGTTATGCAGTATTAGGTTATAACGTATGACGTCATGTAGTATTACTTTATGACGTATGACGTCATGTAGTATTACTTTATGACGTATGACGTCATGTAGTATTTCGTTTTAACGTACAACGTTATATAGAATTACGATATAACGCACAACGTTATGTCGTATTACGTTATAACTTATCATGTCATGTAGTATTACGTTATAACGTATGACGTTATGTAGTATTACGTTATTACGAATAACGTTATATTGTGTAACTTTATAACGTATGACCTTATGTTGTATTACGTTATAACGTATAAAGACATGTAGTATTACGTTATTACGTATGACGTCATGTGGTATTACGTTATTACGAATATCGTAATATTGTATTACTTTATGACGTATGACGTCATGTAGTATTACTATATGACGTATGACGTCATGTAGTATTACTATATGACGTATGACGTTATGTAGTATTACTATATGACGTATGACGTCATGTAGTATTAGGTTATAACGTATGAAGTTATGTATTATTACGATATAACGTATGACGTTAAGCAGTATTAGGTTATAACGTATGACGTTATGTAGTATTAGGTTATAACGTATGGCGTTATGTAGTATTACGATATAACGTATGACGTTATGCAGTACTACGTTATAACGTATGACGTTATGTAGTGTTACGTTATAATGTATGACGTTATGTAGCATTACGGTATTTCGAACAACGTTGTATTGTGTTACTTTATAACGTATGACGTTATGTAGTGTTACGTTATAACGTATGACGCCGTGTAGTATTACGTTATAAGTATAACATTATGTAGTATCACGTTATAGCGTATGACGCCATGTAGTATTACGTTATTACGAATATCGTAATATTGTGTTACTTTATGACGTATGACGTCATGTAGTATTATGTTATAACATATGCCGTCATGTAGTATTACGTTATAACATATGACGTCATGTAATATTACGATATAACGTACAGCGTTATATAGAATTACGATATAATGCACAACGTTATGTCGTATTACGTTATACCGTATGACGTTATATTGTGTTACTTTATGACGTATGACGTCATGTAGTATTACTTTATGACGTATGACGTCATGTAGTATTACTTTATGACGTATGACGTCATGTAGTATTACTTTATGACGTATGACGTCATGTAGTATTTCGTTATAACGTATGACGTTATGCAGTATTACGATATAACGTATGACGTTATGCGGTATTAGGTTATAACTTATGACGTTATGGAGTATTACGTTATAACGTATGACGTCATGTGGTATTACGTTATTACGAATAACGTTATATTATGTTACGTCATGTAGTATTACTTTATGACGTATGACGTCATGTAGTATTACTTTATGACGTATGACGTCATGTAGTATTACTTTATGACGTATGACGTCATGTAGTATTACTTTATGACGTATGACGTCATGTAGTATTACTTTATGACGTATGACGTCATGTAGTATTTCGTTATAACGTATGACGTTATGCAGTATTACGATATAACGTATGACGTTATGCAGTATTAGGTTATAACGTATGACGTCATGTAGTATTACTTTATGACGTATGACGTCATGTAGTATTACTTTATGACGTATGACGTCATGTAGTATTTCGTTTTAACGTACAACGTTATATAGAATTACGATATAACGCACAACGTTATGTCGTATTACGTTATAACTTATCATGTCATGTAGTATTACGTTATAACGTATGACTTTATGTAGTATTACGTTATTACGAATAACGTTATATTGTGTAACTTTATAACGTATGACCTTATGTTGTATTACGTTATAACGTATAAAGACATGTAGTATTACGTTATAACGTATGACGTCATGTGGTATTACGTTATTACGAATATCGTAATATTGTATTACTTTATGACGTATGACGTCATGTAGTATTACTATATGACGTATGACGTCATGTAGTATTACTATATGACGTATGACGTCATGTAGTATTAGGTTATAACGTATGAAGTTATGTATTATTACGATATAACGTATGACGTTAAGCAGTATTAGGTTATAACGTATGACGTTATGTAGTATTAGGTTATAACGTATGGCGTTATGTAGTATTACGATATAACGTATGACGTTATGCAGTACTACGTTATAACGTATGACGTTATGTAGTGTTACGTTATAATGTATGACGTTATGTAGCATTACGGTATTTCGAACAACGTTGTATTGTGTTACTTTATAACGTATGACGTTATGTAGTGTTACGTTATAACGTATGACGCCGTGTAGTATTACGTTATAAGTATAACATTATGTAGTATCACGTTATAGCGTATGACGTCATGTAGTATTACGTTATTACGAATATCGTAATATTGTGTTACTTTATGACGTATGACGTCATGTAATATTGCTTTATGACGTATGACGGCATGTAGTATTTCCTTATAACGTATGACGTTATGTAGTATTACGATATAACGTATGACGTTATGCAGTACTACGTTATAACGTATGACTTTATGTAGTGTTACGTTATAACGTATGACGTTATGTATTAGTACGATATAACGTATGACGTTATGCAGTATGAGGTTATAACGTATGACGTCATGTAGTTTTGCGTTATAACGTATGACGTCATGTAGTATTAGGTTATAACGTATGCCGTCATGTAGTATTACGTTATAACATATGACGTCATGTAGTAATACGATATAACGTACAACGTTATATGGAATTACGATATAACGCACAACGTTATGTCGTATTACGTTATAACGTATCATGTCATGTAGTATTACGTTATTACGAATAACGTTATATTGTGTTACCTTATAACGTGTGACCTTTTGTTGTATTACGTTATAACGTATAAAGGCATGTAGTATTACGTTGTAACGTATGACGTCATGTAGTATTACTTTATGACGTATGACGTCATGTAGTATTATGTTATAACATATGCCGTCATGTAGTATTACGTTATAACATATGACGTCATGTAATATTACGATATAACGTACAGCGTTATATAGAATTACGATATAACGCACAACGTTATGTCGTATTACGTTATACCGTATGACGTTATATTGTGTTACTTTATGACGTATGACGTCATGTAGTATTACTTTATGACGTATGCCGTCATGTAGTATTACGTTATAACATATGACGTCATGTAGTAATACGATATAACGTACAACGTTATATAGAATTACGATATAACGCACAACGTTATGTCGTATTACGTTATAACGTATCATGTCATGTAGTATTACGTTATAACGAATGACGTTATGGAGTATTACGTTATAACGTATGACGCCATGTGGTATTACGTTATTACGAATAACGTTATATTATGTTATTTTATGACATATGACGTCATGTAGTTTTACTTTATGACGTATGACGTCATGTAGTATTACTTTATGACGTATGACGTCATGTAGTATTACTTTATGACGTATGACGTCATGTAGTATTACTTTATGACGTATGACGTCATGTAGTATTTCGTTATAACGTATGACGTTATGCAGTATTACGATATAACGTATGACGTTATGCGGTATTAGGTTATAACTTATGACGTTATGGAGTATTACGTTATAACGTATGACGTCATGTGGTATTACGTTATTACGAATAACGTTATATTATGTTACGTCATGTAGTATTACTTTATGACGTATGACGTCATGTAGTATTACTTTATGACGTATGACGTCATGTAGTATTACTTTGTGACGTATGACGTCATGTAGTATTACTTTATGACGTATGACGTCATGTAGTATTACTTTATGACGTATGACGTCATGTAGTATTACTTTATGACGTATGACGTCATGTAGTATTTCGTTATAACGTATGACGTTATGCAGTATTACGATATAACGTATGACGTTATGCAGTATTAGGTTATAACGTATGACGTCATGTAGTATTACTTTATGACGTATGACGTCATGTAGTATTACTTTATGACGTATGACGTCATGTAATATTGCTTTATGACGTATGACGTCATGTAGTATTTCCTGATAACGTATGACGTTATGCAGTATTACGATATAACGTATGACGTTATGCAGTATTAGGTTATAACGTATGACGTCATGTAGTATTACTTTATGACGTATGACGTCATGTAGTATTACTTTATGACGTATGACGTCATGTAGTATTTCGTTTTAACGTACAACGTTATATAGAATTACGATATAACGCACAACGTTATGTCGTATTACGTTATAACTTATCATGTCATGTAGTATTACGTTATAACGTATGACGTTATGTAGTATTACGTTATTACGAATAACGTTATATTGTGTAACTTTATAACGTATGACCTTATGTTGTATTACGTTATAACGTATAAAGACATGTAGTATTACGTTATTACGTATGACGTCATGTGGTATTACGTTATTACGAATATCGTAATATTGTATTACTTTATGACGTATGACGTCATGTAGTATTACTATATGACGTATGACGTCATGTAGTATTACTATATGACGTATGACGTTATGTAGTATTACTATATGACGTATGACGTCATGTAGTATTAGGTTATAACGTATGAAGTTATGTATTATTACGATATAACGTATGACGTTAAGCAGTATTAGGTTATAACGTATGACGTTATGTAGTATTAGGTTATAACGTATGGCGTTATGTAGTATTACGATATAACGTATGACGTTATGCAGTACTACGTTATAACGTATGACGTTATGTAGTGTTACGTTATAATGTATGACGTTATGTAGCATTACGGTATTTCGAACAACGTTGTATTGTGTTACTTTATAACGTATGACGTTATGTAGTGTTACGTTATAACGTATGACGCCGTGTAGTATTACGTTATAAGTATAACATTATGTAGTATCACGTTATAGCGTATGACGCCATGTAGTATTACGTTATTACGAATATCGTAATATTGTGTTACTTTATGACGTATGACGTCATGTAGTATTATGTTATAACATATGCCGTCATGTAGTATTACGTTATAACATATGACGTCATGTAATATTACGATATAACGTACAGCGTTATATAGAATTACGATATAACGCACAACGTTATGTCGTATTACGTTATACCGTATGACGTTATATTGTGTTACTTTATGACGTATGACGTCATGTAGTATTACTTTATGACGTATGACGTCATGTAGTATTACTTTATGACGTATGACGTCATGTAGTATTACTTTATGACGTATGACGTCATGTAGTATTTCGTTATAACGTATGACGTTATGCAGTATTACGATATAACGTATGACGTTATGCGGTATTAGGTTATAACTTATGACGTTATGGAGTATTACGTTATAACGTATGACGTCATGTGGTATTACGTTATTACGAATAACGTTATATTATGTTACGTCATGTAGTATTACTTTATGACGTATGACGTCATGTAGTATTACTTTATGACGTATGACGTCATGTAGTATTACTTTATGACGTATGACGTCATGTAGTATTACTTTATGACGTATGACGTCATGTAGTATTACTTTATGACGTATGACGTCATGTAGTATTTCGTTATAACGTATGACGTTATGCAGTATTACGATATAACGTATGACGTTATGCAGTATTAGGTTATAACGTATGACGTCATGTAGTATTACTTTATGACGTATGACGTCATGTAGTATTACTTTATGACGTATGACGTCATGTAGTATTTCGTTTTAACGTACAACGTTATATAGAATTACGATATAACGCACAACGTTATGTCGTATTACGTTATAACTTATCATGTCATGTAGTATTACGTTATAACGTATGACTTTATGTAGTATTACGTTATTACGAATAACGTTATATTGTGTAACTTTATAACGTATGACCTTATGTTGTATTACGTTATAACGTATAAAGGCATGTAGTATTACGTTATAACGTATGACGTCATGTGGTATTACGTTATTACGAATATCGTAATATTGTATTACTTTATGACGTATGACGTCATGTAGTATTACTATATGACGTATGACGTCATGTAGTATTACTATATGACGTATGACGTCATGTAGTATTAGGTTATAACGTATGAAGTTATGTATTATTACGATATAACGTATGACGTTAAGCAGTATTAGGTTATAACGTATGACGTTATGTAGTATTAGGTTATAACGTATGGCGTTATGTAGTATTACGATATAACGTATGACGTTATGCAGTACTACGTTATAACGTATGACGTTATGTAGTGTTACGTTATAATGTATGACGTTATGTAGCATTACGGTATTTCGAACAACGTTGTATTGTGTTACTTTATAACGTATGACGTTATGTAGTGTTACGTTATAACGTATGACGTCATGTGGTATTACGTTATTACGAATAACGTTATATTATGTTACGTCATGTAGTATTACTTTATGACGTATGACGTCATGTAGTATTACTTTATGACGTATGACGTCATGTAGTATTACTTTATGACGTATGACGTCATGTAGTATTTCGTTATAACGTATGACGTTATGCAGTATTACGATATAACGTATGACGTTATGCGGTATTAGGTTATAACTTATGACGTTATGGAGTATTACGTTATAACGTATGACGTCATGTGGTATTACGTTATTACGAATAACGTTATATTATGTTACGTCATGTAGTATTACTTTATGACGTATGACGTCATGTAGTATTACTTTATGACGTATGACGTCATGTAGTATTACTTTATGACGTATGACGTCATGTAGTATTACTTTATGACGTATGACGTCATGTAGTATTACTTTATGACGTATGACGTCATGTAGTATTACTTTATGACGTATGACGTCATGTAGTATTTCGTTATAACGTATGACGTTATGCAGTATTACGATATAACGTATGACGTTATGCAGTATTAGGTTATAACGTATGACGTCATGTAGTATTACTTTATGACGTATGACGTCATGTAGTATTACTTTATGACGTATGACGTCATGTAGTATTTCGTTTTAACGTACAACGTTATATAGAATTACGATATAACGCACAACGTTATGTCGTATTACGTTATAACTTATCATGTCATGTAGTATTACGTTATAACGTATGACGTTATGTAGTATTACGTTATTACGAATAACGTTATATTGTGTAACTTTATAACGTATGACCTTATGTTGTATTACGTTATAACGTATAAAGACATGTAGTATTACGTTATTACGTATGACGTCATGTGGTATTACGTTATTACGAATATCGTAATATTGTATTACTTTATGACGTATGGCGTCATGTAGTATTACTATATGACGTATGACGTCATGTAGTATTACTATATGACGTATGACGTTATGTAGTATTACTATATGACGTATGACGTCATGTAGTATTAGGTTATAACGTATGAAGTTATGTATTATTACGATATAACGTATGACGTTAAGCAGTATTAGGTTATAACGTATGACGTTATGTAGTATTAGGTTATAACGTATGGCGTTATGTAGTATTACGATATAACGTATGACGTTATGCAGTACTACGTTATAACGTATGACGTTATGTAGTGTTACGTTATAATGTATGACGTTATGTAGCATTACGGTATTTCGAACAACGTTGTATTGTGTTACTTTATAACGTATGACGTTATGTAGTGTTACGTTATAACGTATGACGCCGTGTAGTATTACGTTATAAGTATAACATTATGTAGTATCACGTTATAGCGTATGACGCCATGTAGTATTACGTTATTACGAATATCGTAATATTGTGTTACTTTATGACGTATGACGTCATGTAGTATTATGTTATAACATATGCCGTCATGTAGTATTACGTTATAACATATGACGTCATGTAATATTACGATATAACGTACAGCGTTATATAGAATTACGATATAACGCACAACGTTATGTCGTATTACGTTATACCGTATGACGTTATATTGTGTTACTTTATGACGTATGACGTCATGTAGTATTACTTTATGACGTATGACGTCATGTAGTATTACTTTATGACGTATGACGTCATGTAGTATTACTTTATGACGTATGACGTCATGTAGTATTTCGTTATAACGTATGACGTTATGCAGTATTACGATATAACGTATGACGTTATGCGGTATTAGGTTATAACTTATGACGTTATGGAGTATTACGTTATAACGTATGACGTCATGTGGTATTACGTTATTACGAATAACGTTATATTATGTTACGTCATGTAGTATTACTTTATGACGTATGACGTCATCTAGTATTACTTTATGACGTATGACGTCATGTAGTATTACTTTATGACGTATGACGTCATGTAGTATTACTTTATGACGTATGACGTCATGTAGTATTACTTTATGACGTATGACGTCATGTAGTATTACTTTATGACGTATGACGTCATGTAGTATTTCGTTATAACGTATGACGTTATGCAGTATTACGATATAACGTATGACGTTATGCAGTATTAGGTTATAACGTATGACGTCATGTAGTATTACTTTATGACGTATGACGTCATGTAGTATTACTTTATGACGTATGACGTCATGTAGTATTTCGTTTTAACGTACAACGTTATATAGAATTACGATATAACGCACAACGTTATGTCGTATTACGTTATAACTTATCATGTCATGTAGTATTACGTTATAACGTATGACGTTATGTAGTATTACGTTATTACGAATAACGTTATATTGTGTAACTTTATAACGTATGACCTTATGTTGTATTACGTTATAACGTATAAAGACATGTAGTATTACGTTATAACGTATGACGTCATGTGGTATTACGTTATTACGAATATCGTAATATTGTATTACTTTATGACGTATGACGTCATGTAGTATTACTATATGACGTATGACGTCATGTAGTATTACTATATGACGTATGACGTCATGTAGTATTAGGTTATAACGTATGAAGTTATGTATTATTACGATATAACGTATGACGTTAAGCAGTATTAGGTTATAACGTATGACGTTATGTAGTATTAGGTTATAACGTATGGCGTTATGTAGTATTACGATATAACGTATGACGTTATGCAGTACTACGTTATAACGTATGACGTTATGTAGTGTTACGTTATAATGTATGACGTTATGTAGCATTACGGTATTTCGAACAACGTTGTATTGTGTTACTTTATAACGTATGACGTTATGTAGTGTTACGTTATAACGTATGACGCCGTGTAGTATTACGTTATAAGTATAACATTATGTAGTATCACGTTATAGCGTATGACGTCATGTAGTATTACGTTATTACGAATATCGTAATATTGTGTTACTTTATGACGTATGACGTCATGTAATATTGCTTTATGACGTATGACGTCATGTAGTATTTCCTTATAACGTATGACGTTATGTAGTATTACGATATAACGTATGACGTTATGCAGTACTACGTTATAACGTATGACTTTATGTAGTGTTACGTTATAACGTATGACGTTATGTATTAGTACGATATAACGTATGACGTTATGCAGTATGAGGTTATAACGTATGACGTCATGTAGTTTTGCGTTATAACGTATGACGTCATGTAGTATTAGGTTATAACGTATGCCGTCATGTAGTATTACGTTATAACATATGACGTCATGTAGTAATACGATATAACGTACAACGTTATATAGAATTACGATATAACGCACAACGTTATGTCGTATTACGTTATAACGTATCATGTCATGTAGTATTACGTTATTACGAATAACGTTATATTGTGTTACCTTATAACGTGTGACCTTTTGTTGTATTACGTTATAACGTATAAAGGCATGTAGTATTACGTTGTAACGTATGACGTCATGTAGTATTACTTTATGACGTATGACGTCATGTAGTATTATGTTATAACATATTCCGTCATGTAGTATTACGTTATAACATATGACGTCATGTAATATTACGATATAACGTACAGCGTTATATAGAATTACGATATAACGCACAACGTTATGTCGTATTACGTTATACCGTATGACGTTATATTGTGTTACTTTATGACGTATGACGTCATGTAGTATTACTTTATGACGTATGCCGTCATGTAGTATTACGTTATAACATATGACGTCATGTAGTAATACGATATAACGTACAACGTTATATAGAATTACGATATAACGCACAACGTTATGTCGTATTACGTTATAACGTATCATGTCATGTAGTATTACGTTATAACGAATGACGTTATGGAGTATTACGTTATAACGTATGACGCCATGTGGTATTACGTTATTACGAATAACGTTATATTATGTTACTTTATGACATATGACGTCATGTAGTTTTACTTTATGACGTATGACGTCATGTAGTATTACTTTATGACGTATGACGTCATGTAGTATTACTTTATGACGTATGACGTCATGTAGTATTACTTTATGACGTATGACGTCATGTAGTATTTCGTTATAACGTATGACGTTATGCAGTATTACGATATAACGTATGACGTTATGCGGTATTAGGTTATAACTTATGACGTTATGGAGTATTACGTTATAACGTATGACGTCATGTGGTATTACGTTATTACGAATAACGTTATATTATGTTACGTCATGTAGTATTACTTTATGACGTATGACGTCATGTAGTATTACTTTATGACGTATGACGTCATGTAGTATTACTTTGTGACGTATGACGTCATGTAGTATTACTTTATGACGTATGACGTCATGTAGTATTACTTTATGACGTATGACGTCATGTAGTATTACTTTATGACGTATGACGTCATGTAGTATTTCGTTATAACGTATGACGTTATGCAGTATTACGATATAACGTATGACGTTATGTAGTATTACGTTATTACGAATAACGTTATATTGTGTAACTTTATAACGTATGACCTTATGTTGTATTACTTTATGACGTATGACGTCATGTAATATTGCTTTATGACGTATGACGTCATGTAGTATTTCCTGATAACGTATGACGTTATGCAGTATTACGATATAACGTATGACGTTATGCAGTATTAGGTTATAACGTATGACGTCATGTAGTATTACTTTATGACGTATGACGTCATGTAGTATTACTTTATGACGTATGACGTCATGTAGTATTTCGTTTTAACGTACAACGTTATATAGAATTACGATATAACGCACAACGTTATGTCGTATTACGTTATAACTTATCATGTCATGTAGTATTACGTTATAACGTATGACGTTATGTAGTATTACGTTATTACGAATAACGTTATATTGTGTAACTTTATAACGTATGACCTTATGTTGTATTACGTTATAACGTATAAAGACATGTAGTATTACGTTATTACGTATGACGTCATGTGGTATTACGTTATTACGAATATCGTAATATTGTATTACTTTATGACGTATGACGTCATGTAGTATTACTATATGACGTATGACGTCATGTAGTATTACTATATGACGTATGACGTTATGTAGTATTACTATATGACGTATGACGTCATGTAGTATTAGGTTATAACGTATGAAGTTATGTATTATTACGATATAACGTATGACGTTAAGCAGTATTAGGTTATAACGTATGACGTTATGTAGTATTAGGTTATAACGTATGGCGTTATGTAGTATTACGATATAACGTATGACGTTATGCAGTACTACGTTATAACGTATGACGTTATGTAGTGTTACGTTATAATGTATGACGTTATGTAGCATTACGGTATTTCGAACAACGTTGTATTGTGTTACTTTATAACGTATGACGTTATGTAGTGTTACGTTATAACGTATGACGCCGTGTAGTATTACGTTATAAGTATAACATTATGTAGTATCACGTTATAGCGTATGACGCCATGTAGTATTACGTTATTACGAATATCGTAATATTGTGTTACTTTATGACGTATGACGTCATGTAGTATTATGTTATAACATATGCCGTCATGTAGTATTACGTTATAACATATGACGTCATGTAATATTACGATATAACGTACAGCGTTATATAGAATTACGATATAACGCACAACGTTATGTCGTATTACGTTATACCGTATGACGTTATATTGTGTTACTTTATGACGTATGACGTCATGTAGTATTACTTTATGACGTATGACGTCATGTAGTATTACTTTATGACGTATGACGTCATGTAGTATTACTTTATGACGTATGACGTCATGTAGTATTTCGTTATAACGTATGACGTTATGCAGTATTACGATATAACGTATGACGTTATGCGGTATTAGGTTATAACTTATGACGTTATGGAGTATTACGTTATAACGTATGACGTCATGTGGTATTACGTTATTACGAATAACGTTATATTATGTTACGTCATGTAGTATTACTTTATGACGTATGACGTCATGTAGTATTACTTTATGACGTATGACGTCATGTAGTATTACTTTATGACGTATGACGTCATGTAGTATTACTTTATGACGTATGACGTCATGTAGTATTACTTTATGACGTATGACGTCATGTAGTATTTCGTTATAACGTATGACGTTATGCAGTATTACGATATAACGTATGACGTTATGCAGTATTAGGTTATAACGTATGACGTCATGTAGTATTACTTTATGACGTATGACGTCATGTAGTATTACTTTATGACGTATGACGTCATGTAGTATTTCGTTTTAACGTACAACGTTATATAGAATTACGATATAACGCACAACGTTATGTCGTATTACGTTATAACTTATCATGTCATGTAGTATTACGTTATAACGTATGACTTTATGTAGTATTACGTTATTACGAATAACGTTATATTGTGTAACTTTATAACGTATGACCTTATGTTGTATTACGTTATAACGTATAAAGACATGTAGTATTACGTTATAACGTATGACGTCATGTGGTATTACGTTATTACGAATATCGTAATATTGTATTACTTTATGACGTATGACGTCATGTAGTATTACTATATGACGTATGACGTCATGTAGTATTACTATATGACGTATGACGTCATGTAGTATTAGGTTATAACGTATGAAGTTATGTATTATTACGATATAACGTATGACGTTAAGCAGTATTAGGTTATAACGTATGACGTTATGTAGTATTAGGTTATAACGTATGGCGTTATGTAGTATTACGATATAACGTATGACGTTATGCAGTACTACGTTATAACGTATGACGTTATGTAGTGTTACGTTATAATGTATGACGTTATGTAGCATTACGGTATTTCGTACAACGTTGTATTGTGTTACTTTATAACGTATGACGTTATGTAGTGTTACGTTATAACGTATGACGCCGTGTAGTATTACGTTATAAGTATAACATTATGTAGTATCACGTTATAGCGTATGACGTCATGTAGTATTACGTTATTACGAATATCGTAATATTGTGTTACTTTATGACGTATGACGTCATGTAATATTGCTTTATGACGTATGACGTCATGTAGTATTTCCTTATAACGTATGACGTTATGTAGTATTACGATATAACGTATGACGTTATGCAGTACTACGTTATAACGTATGACTTTATGTAGTGTTACGTTATAACGTATGACGTTATGTATTAGTACGATATAACGTATGACGTTATGCAGTATGAGG
Source organism: Bombus terrestris (assembly GCF_910591885.1). NCBI lineage: Eukaryota > Metazoa > Arthropoda > Insecta > Hymenoptera > Apidae > Bombus > Bombus terrestris. The sequence continues at coordinate 287,905 of NW_025963556.1, forward strand.
TTATAACGTATGACGTCATGTAGTTTTGCGTTATAACGTATGACGTCATGTAGTATTAGGTTATAACGTATGCCGTCATGTAGTATTACGTTATAACATATGACGTCATGTAGTAATACGATATAACGTACAACGTTATATAGAATTACGATATAACGCACAACGTTATGTCGTATTACGTTATAACGTATCATGTCATGTAGTATTACGTTATTACGAATAACGTTATATTGTGTTACCTTATAACGTGTGACCTTTTGTTGTATTACGTTATAACGTATAAAGGCATGTAGTATTACGTTGTAACGTATGACGTCATGTAGTATTACTTTATGACGTATGACGTCATGTAGTATTATGTTATAACATATGCCGTCATGTAGTATTACGTTATAACATATGACGTCATGTAATATTACGATATAACGTACAGCGTTATATAGAATTACGATATAACGCACAACGTTATGTCGTATTACGTTATACCGTATGACGTTATATTGTGTTACTTTATGACGTATGACGTCATGTAGTATTACTTTATGACGTATGCCGTCATGTAGTATTACGTTATAACATATGACGTCATGTAGTAATACGATATAACGTACAACGTTATATAGAATTACGATATAACGCACAACGTTATGTCGTATTACGTTATAACGTATCATGTCATGTAGTATTACGTTATAACGAATGACGTTATGGAGTATTACGTTATAACGTATGACGCCATGTGGTATTACGTTATTACGAATAACGTTATATTATGTTACTTTATGACATATGACGTCATGTAGTTTTACTTTATGACGTATGACGTCATGTAGTATTACTTTATGACGTATGACGTCATGTAGTATTACTTTATGACGTATGACGTCATGTAGTATTACTTTATGACGTATGACGTCATGTAGTATTTCGTTATAACGTATGACGTTATGCAGTATTACGATATAACGTATGACGTTATGCGGTATTAGGTTATAACTTATGACGTTATGGAGTATTACGTTATAACGTATGACGTCATGTGGTATTACGTTATTACGAATAACGTTATATTATGTTACGTCATGTAGTATTACTTTATGACGTATGACGTCATGTAGTATTACTTTATGACGTATGACGTCATGTAGTATTACTTTGTGACGTATGACGTCATGTAGTATTACTTTATGACGTATGACGTCATGTAGTATTACTTTATGACGTATGACGTCATGTAGTATTACTTTATGACGTATGACGTCATGTAGTATTTCGTTATAACGTATGACGTTATGCAGTATTACGATATAACGTATGACGTTATGCAGTATTAGGTTATAACGTATGACGTCATGTAGTATTACTTTATGACGTATGACGTCATGTAATATTGCTTTATGACGTATGACGTCATGTAGTATTTCCTGATAACGTATGACGTTATGCAGTATTACGATATAACGTATGACGTTATGCAGTATTAGGTTATAACGTATGACGTCATGTAGTATTACTTTATGACGTATGACGTCATGTAGTATTACTTTATGACGTATGACGTCATGTAGTATTTCGTTTTAACGTACAACGTTATATAGAATTACGATATAACGCACAACGTTATGTCGTATTACGTTATAACTTATCATGTCATGTAGTATTACGTTATAACGTATGACGTTATGTAGTATTACGTTATTACGAATAACGTTATATTGTGTAACTTTATAACGTATGACCTTATGTTGTATTACGTTATAACGTATAAAGACATGTAGTATTACGTTATTACGTATGACGTCATGTGGTATTACGTTATTACGAATATCGTAATATTGTATTACTTTATGACGTATGCCGTCATGTAGTATTACTATATGACGTATGACGTCATGTAGTATTACTATATGACGTATGACGTTATGTAGTATTACTATATGACGTATGACGTCATGTAGTATTAGGTTATAACGTATGAAGTTATGTATTATTACGATATAACGTATGACGTTAAGCAGTATTAGGTTATAACGTATGACGTTATGTAGTATTAGGTTATAACGTATGGCGTTATGTAGTATTACGATATAACGTATGACGTTATGCAGTACTACGTTATAACGTATGACGTTATGTAGTGTTACGTTATAATGTATGACGTTATGTAGCATTACGGTATTTCGAACAACGTTGTATTGTGTTACTTTATAACGTATGACGTTATGTAGTGTTACGTTATAACGTATGACGCCGTGTAGTATTACGTTATAAGTATAACATTATGTAGTATCACGTTATAGCGTATGACGCCATGTAGTATTACGTTATTACGAATATCGTAATATTGTGTTACTTTATGACGTATGACGTCATGTAGTATTATGTTATAACATATGCCGTCATGTAGTATTACGTTATAACATATGACGTCATGTAATATTACGATATAACGTACAGCGTTATATAGAATTACGATATAACGCACAACGTTATGTCGTATTACGTTATACCGTATGACGTTATATTGTGTTACTTTATGACGTATGACGTCATGTAGTATTACTTTATGACGTATGACGTCATGTAGTATTACTTTATGACGTATGACGTCATGTAGTATTACTTTATGACGTATGACGTCATGTAGTATTTCGTTATAACGTATGACGTTATGCAGTATTACGATATAACGTATGACGTTATGCGGTATTAGGTTATAACTTATGACGTTATGGAGTATTACGTTATAACGTATGACGTCATGTGGTATTACGTTATTACGAATAACGTTATATTATGTTACGTCATGTAGTATTACTTTATGACGTATGACGTCATGTAGTATTACTTTATGACGTATGACGTCATGTAGTATTACTTTGTGACGTATGACGTCATGTAGTATTACTTTATGACGTATGACGTCATGTAGTATTACTTTATGACGTATGACGTCATGTAGTATTACTTTATGACGTATGACGTCATGTAGTATTTCGTTATAACGTATGACGTTATGCAGTATTACGATATAACGTATGACGTTATGCAGTATTAGGTTATAACGTATGACGTCATGTAGTATTACTTTATGACGTATGACGTCATGTAATATTGCTTTATGACGTATGACGTCATGTAGTATTTCCTGATAACGTATGACGTTATGCAGTATTACGATATAACGTATGACGTTATGCAGTATTAGGTTATAACGTATGACGTCATGTAGTATTACTTTATGACGTATGACGTCATGTAGTATTACTTTATGACGTATGACGTCATGTAGTATTTCGTTTTAACGTACAACGTTATATAGAATTACGATATAACGCACAACGTTATGTCGTATTACGTTATAACTTATCATGTCATGTAGTATTACGTTATAACGTATGACGTTATGTAGTATTACGTTATTACGAATAACGTTATATTGTGTAACTTTATAACGTATGACCTTATGTTGTATTACGTTATAACGTATAAAGACATGTAGTATTACGTTATTACGTATGACGTCATGTGGTATTACGTTATTACGAATATCGTATTATTGTATTACTTTATGACGTATGACGTCATGTAGTATTACTATATGACGTATGACGTCATGTAGTATTACTATATGACGTATGACGTTATGTAGTATTACTATATGACGTATGACGTCATGTAGTATTAGGTTATAACGTATGAAGTTATGTATTATTACGATATAACGTATGACGTTAAGCAGTATTAGGTTATAACGTATGACGTTATGTAGTATTAGGTTATAACGTATGGCGTTATGTAGTATTACGATATAACGTATGACGTTATGCAGTACTACGTTATAACGTATGACGTTATGTAGTGTTACGTTATAATGTATGACGTTATGTAGCATTACGGTATTTCGAACAACGTTGTATTGTGTTACTTTATAACGTATGACGTTATGTAGTGTTACGTTATAACGTATGACGCCGTGTAGTATTACGTTATAAGTATAACATTATGTAGTATCACGTTATAGCGTATGACGCCATGTAGTATTACGTTATTACGAATATCGTAATATTGTGTTACTTTATGACGTATGACGTCATGTAGTATTATGTTATAACATATGCCGTCATGTAGTATTACGTTATAACATATGACGTCATGTAATATTACGATATAACGTACAGCGTTATATAGAATTACGATATAACGCACAACGTTATGTCGTATTACGTTATACCGTATGACGTTATATTGTGTTACTTTATGACGTATGACGTCATGTAGTATTACTTTATGACGTATGACGTCATGTAGTATTACTTTATGACGTATGACGTCATGTAGTATTACTTTATGACGTATGACGTCATGTAGTATTTCGTTATAACGTATGACGTTATGCAGTATTACGATATAACGTATGACGTTATGCGGTATTAGGTTATAACTTATGACGTTATGGAGTATTACGTTATAACGTATGACGTCATGTGGTATTACGTTATTACGAATAACGTTATATTATGTTACGTCATGTAGTATTACTTTATGACGTATGACGTCATGTAGTATTACTTTATGACGTATGACGTCATGTAGTATTACTTTATGACGTATGACGTCATGTAGTATTACTTTATGACGTATGACGTCATGTAGTATTACTTTATGACGTATGACGTCATGTAGTATTTCGTTATAACGTATGACGTTATGCAGTATTACGATATAACGTATGACGTTATGCAGTATTAGGTTATAACGTATGACGTCATGTAGTATTACTTTATGACGTATGACGTCATGTAGTATTACTTTATGACGTATGACGTCATGTAGTATTTCGTTTTAACGTACAACGTTATATAGAATTACGATATAACGCACAACGTTATGTCGTATTACGTTATAACTTATCATGTCATGTAGTATTACGTTATAACGTATGACTTTATGTAGTATTACGTTATTACGAATAACGTTATATTGTGTAACTTTATAACGTATGACCTTATGTTGTATTACGTTATAACGTATAAAGACATGTAGTATTACGTTATAACGTATGACGTCATGTGGTATTACGTTATTACGAATATCGTAATATTGTATTACTTTATGACGTATGACGTCATGTAGTATTACTATATGACGTATGACGTCATGTAGTATTACTATATGACGTATGACGTCATGTAGTATTAGGTTATAACGTATGAAGTTATGTATTATTACGATATAACGTATGACGTTAAGCAGTATTAGGTTATAACGTATGACGTTATGTAGTATTAGGATATAACGTATGGCGTTATGTAGTATTACGATATAACGTATGACGTTATGCAGTACTACGTTATAACGTATGACGTTATGTAGTGTTACGTTATAATGTATGACGTTATGTAGCATTACGGTATTTCGAACAACGTTGTATTGTGTTACTTTATAACGTATGACGTTATGTAGTGTTACGTTATAACGTATGACGCCGTGTAGTATTACGTTATAAGTATAACATTATGTAGTATCACGTTATAGCGTATGACGTCATGTAGTATTACGTTATTACGAATATCGTAATATTGTGTTACTTTATGACGTATGACGTCATGTAATATTGCTTTATGACGTATGACGTCATGTAGTATTTCCTTATAACGTATGACGTTATGTAGTATTACGATATAACGTATGACGTTATGCAGTACTACGTTATAACGTATGACTATATGTAGTGTTACGTTATAACGTATGACGTTATGTATTAGTACGATATAACGTATGACGTTATGCAGTATGAGGTTATAACGTATGACGTCATGTAGTTTTGCGTTATAACGTATGACGTCATGTAGTATTAGGTTATAACGTATGCCGTCATGTAGTATTACGTTATAACATATGACGTCATGTAGTAATACGATATAACGTACAACGTTATATAGAATTACGATATAACGCACAACGTTATGTCGTATTACGTTATAACGTATCATGTCATGTAGTATTACGTTATTACGAATAACGTTATATTGTGTTACCTTATAACGTGTGACCTTTTGTTGTATTACGTTATAACGTATAAAGGCATGTAGTATTACGTTGTAACGTATGACGTCATGTAGTATTACTTTATGACGTATGACGTCATGTAGTATTATGTTATAACATATGCCGTCATGTAGTATTACGTTATAACATATGACGTCATGTAGTAATACGATATAACGTACAACGTTATATAGAATTACGATATAACGCACAACGTTATGTCGTATTACGTTATAACGTATCATGTCATGTAGTATTACGTTATAACGAATGACGTTATGGAGTATTACGTTATAACGTATGACGCCATGTGGTATTACGTTATTACGAATAACGTTATATTATGTTACTTTATGACATATGACGTCATGTAGTTTTACTTTATGACGTATGACGTCATGTAGTATTACTTTATGACGTATGACGTCATGTAGTATTACTTTATGACGTATGACGTCATGTAGTATTACTTTATGACGTATGACGTCATGTAGTATTTCGTTATAACGTATGACGTTATGCAGTATTACGATATAACGTATGACGTTATGCGGTATTAGGTTATAACTTATGACGTTATGGAGTATTACGTTATAACGTATGACGTCATGTGGTATTACGTTATTACGAATAACGTTATATTATGTTACGTCATGTAGTATTACTTTATGACGTATGACGTCATGTAGTATTACTTTATGACGTATGACGTCATGTAGTATTACTTTGTGACGTATGACGTCATGTAGTATTACTTTATGACGTATGACGTCATGTAGTATTACTTTATGACGTATGACGTCATGTAGTATTACTTTATGACGTATGACGTCATGTAGTATTTCGTTATAACGTATGACGTTATGCAGTATTACGATATAACGTATGACGTTATGCAGTATTAGGTTATAACGTATGACGTCATGTAGTATTACTTTATGACGTATGACGTCATGTAATATTGCTTTATGACGTATGACGTCATGTAGTATTTCCTTATAACGTATGACGTTATGTAGTATTACGATATAACGTATGACGTTATGCAGTACTACGTTATAACGTATGACGTTATGTAGTGTTACGTTATAACGTATGACGTTATGTATTAGTACGATATAACGTATGACGTTATGCAGTATGAGGTTATAACGTATGACGTCATGTAGTTTTGCGTTATAACGTATGACGTCATGTAGTATTAGGTTATAACGTATGCGGTCATGTAGTATTACGTTATAACATTTGACGTCATGTAGTAATACGATATAACGTACAACGTTATATAGAATTACGATATAACGCACAACGTTATGTCGTATTACGTTATAACGTATCATGTCATGTAGTATTACGTTATTACGAATAACGTTATATTGTGTTACCTTATAACGTGTGACCTTTTGTTGTATTACGTTATAACGTATAAAGACATGTAGTATTACGTTGTAACGTATGACGTCATGTAGTATTACTTTATGACGTATGACGTCATGTAGTATTATGTTATAACATATGACGTCATGTAGTATTACGTTATAACATATGACGTCATGTAATATTACGATATAACGTACAGCGTTATATAGAATTACGATATAACGCACAACGTTATGTCGTATTACGTTATACCGTATGACGTTATATTGTGTTACTTTATGACGTATGACGTCATGTAGTATTACTTTATGACGTATGCCGTCATGTAGTATTACGTTATAACATATGACGTCATGTAGTAATACGATATAACGTACAACGTTATATAGAATTACGATATAACGCACAACGTTATGTCGTATTACGTTATAACGTATCATGTCATGTAGTATTACGTTATAACGAATGACGTTATGGAGTATTACGTTATAACGTATGACGCCATGTGGTATTACGTTATTACGAATAACGTTATATTATGTTACTTTATGACATATGACGTCATGTAGTATTACTTTATGACGTATGACGTCATGTAGTATTACTTTATGACGTATGACGTCATGTAGTATTACTTTATGACGTATGACGTCATGTAGTATTACGTTATAACATATGACGTCATGTAATATTACGATATAACGTACAGCGTTATATAGAATTACGATATAACGCACAACGTTATGTCGTATTACGTTATACCGTATGACGTTATATTGTGTTACTTTATGACGTATGACGTCATGTAGTATTACTTTATGACGTATGACGTCATGTAGTATTTCGTTATAACGTATGACGTTATGCAGTATTACGATATAACGTATGACGTTATGCGGTATTAGGTTATAACTTATGACGTTATGGAGTATTACGTTATAACGTATGACGTCATGTGGTATTACGTTATTACGAATAACGTTATATTATGTTACGTCATGTAGTATTACTTTATGACGTATGACGTCATGTAGTATTACTTTATGACGTATGACGTCATGTAGTATTACTTTATGACGTATGACGTCATGTAGTATTACTTTATGACGTATGACGTCATGTAGTATTACTTTATGACGTATGACGTCATGTAGTATTTCGTTATAACGTATGACGTTATGCAGTATTACGATATAACGTATGACGTTATGCAGTATTAGGTTATAACGTATGACGTCATGTAGTATTACTTTATGACGTATGACGTCATGTAATATTGCTTTATGACGTATGACGTCATGTAGTATTTCCTGATAACGTATGACGTTATGCAGTATTACGATATAACGTATGACGTTATGCAGTATTAGGTTATAACGTATGACGTCATGTAGTATTACTTTATGACGTATGACGTCATGTAGTATTACTTTATGACGTATGACGTCATGTAGTATTTCGTTTTAACGTACAACGTTATATAGAATTACGATATAACGCACAACGTTATGTCGTATTACGTTATAACTTATCATGTCATGTAGTATTACGTTATAACGTATGACGTTATGTAGTATTACGTTATTACGAATAACGTTATATTGTGTAACTTTATAACGTATGACCTTATGTTGTATTTCGTTATAACCTATAAAGACATGTAGTATTACGTTATTACGTATGACGTCATGTGGTATTACGTTATTACGAATATCGTAATATTGTATTACTTTATGACGTATGACGTCATGTAGTATTACTATATGACGTATGACGTCATGTAGTATTACTATATGACGTATGACGGTATGTAGTATTACTATATGACGTATGACGTCATGTAGTATTAGGTTATAACGTATGAAGTTATGTATTATTACGATATAACGTATGACGTTAAGCAGTATTAGGTTATAACGTATGACGTTATGTAGTATTAGGTTATAACGTATGGCGTTATGTAGTATTACGATATAACGTATGACGTTATGCAGTACTACGTTATAACGTATGACGTTATGTAGTGTTACGTTATAATGTATGACGTTATGTAGCATTACGGTATTTCGAACAACGTTGTATTGTGTTACTTTATAACGTATGACGTTATGTAGTGTTACGTTATAACGTATGACGCCGTGTAGTATTACGTTATAAGTATAACATTATGTAGTATCACGTTATAGCGTATGACGCCATGTAGTATTACGTTATTACGAATATCGTAATATTGTGTTACTTTATGACGTATGACGTCATGTAGTATTATGTTATAACATATGCCGTCATGTAGTATTACGTTATAACATATGACGTCATGTAATATTACGATATAACGTACAGCGTTATATAGAATTACGATATAACGCACAACGTTATGTCGTATTACGTTATACCGTATGACGTTATATTGTGTTACTTTATGACGTATGACGTCATGTAGTATTACTTTATGACGTATGACGTCATGTAGTATTACTTTATGACGTATGACGTCATGTAGTATTACTTTATGACGTATGACGTCATGTAGTATTTCGTTATAACGTATGACGTTATGCAGTATTACGATATAACGTATGACGTTATGCGGTATTAGGTTATAACTTATGACGTTATGGAGTATTACGTTATAACGTATGACGTCATGTGGTATTACGTTATTACGAATAACGTTATATTATGTTACGTCATGTAGTATTACTTTATGACGTATGACGTCATGTAGTATTACTTTATGACGTATGACGTCATGTAGTATTACTTTATGACGTATGACGTCATGTAGTATTACTTTATGACGTATGACGTCATGTAGTATTACTTTATGACGTATGACGTCATGTAGTATTTCGTTATAACGTATGACGTTATGCAGTATTACGATATAACGTATGACGTTATGCAGTATTAGGTTATAACGTATGACGTCATGTAGTATTACTTTATGACGTATGACGTCATGTAGTATTACTTTATGACGTATGACGTCATGTAGTATTTCGTTTTAACGTACAACGTTATATAGAATTACGATATAACGCACAACGTTATGTCGTATTACGTTATAACTTATCATGTCATGTAGTATTACGTTATAACGTATGACTTTATGTAGTATTACGTTATTACGAATAACGTTATATTGTGTAACTTTATAACGTATGACCTTATGTTGTATTACGTTATAACGTATAAAGACATGTAGTATTACGTTATAACGTATGACGTCATGTGGTATTACGTTATTACGAATATCGTAATATTGTATTACTTTATGACGTATGACGTCATGTAGTATTACTATATGACGTATGACGTCATGTAGTATTACTATATGACGTATGACGTCATGTAGTATTAGGTTATAACGTATGAAGTTATGTATTATTACGATATAACGTATGACGTTAAGCAGTATTAGGTTATAACGTATGACGATATGTAGTATTACGTTACATCGTATGACGTCATGTAGAACTAGAATACAACGAATGACATCATGTAGTATTACGTTATTACGAATAACGTTATATTGTGTTACTTTATGACGAATGAAGTCATGTAGTAATACTTCATAAGTTATGACATTATGTAGTAGTACGATATTACGAATAACGTTATATTGTGTTACTTTATAACGTATGACATTATGTAGTATCACGTTATAGCGTATGACGTCATGTAGTATACGGTATAACGTATGACGTCATGTAGTATTACGATATAACGTACAACGTTATATAGAATTACGATATAACGCACAACGTTATGTCGTATTACGTTATAACGTATCATGTAATGTAGTATTACGTTATAACGTATGACGTTATGTAGTATTACGTTATAACATATAGCGTCATGTAGTATTACGTTATAACGTATGACGTCATGTATTATTACGATACGATATATGACGTTATGCAGTATTGGGTTATAACGTATGACGTTACGCAGTATTACGCTATAACGTATGACGTTATGGAGTATTACGTTATAACGTATGACGTTATGTTGTATTCGCTATAACGTATGACGTTATGTAGTATTAGTTTATAACGTATGACGTCATGTAGTTTTACGTTACAACGTATGACGTTATGTAGTATTACTTTATTACGAATAACGTTATATTGTGTTACTTTATAACGTATGGCCTTATGTTGTATTACGTTATAACGTATAACGTCATGTAGAATTACGTTGTAACGTATGACGTCATGTAGTATTACGATATAACGTACAACGTTATATAGAATTACGATATAACGCACAACGTTATGTCGTATTACGTTATAACGTATCATGTCATGTAGTATTACGTTATAACGTATGACGTTATGCAGTATTGGGTTATAACGTATGACGTTACGCAGTATTACGTTATAACATATAACTTTATGTGGTATTACGATATAACGTACAACGTTATATAGAATTTCGATTTAACGCACAACGTTATGTAGTATTACGTTATAACGAATTACGTTACGTTGTATTACGCTATAAAGTATGACGATACATAGATTATATAGAAATACGATGTAACGCAGAACGTTAAGTAGTATTACATCATACCTTATGACGTTATATTGTGTTACATTATAACGTATGACGTTATGTTGTATTACGTTTTAACGTATGACGTCATGTAGTACTAGAATATAGCGTATGACGTCATGTAGTAATAGAATATAACGTATGGCGTTATGTAGTATTACTTTCTAACGTATGACGTTATGTAGTATTACGATATAACCTACAACGTTAAATAGAATTACGATATAACGTACAGCGTTATGTCGTATTACGTTATAACGTATCATGTCATGTAGTATTACGTTATAACGTATAACGTTATGTGGTATTACGTTATAACGAATGACATCATGTAGTATTACGTTATTACGAATAACGTTATATTGTGTTACTTTATAACGAATGAAGTCATGTAGTAATACTTTATAAGTTATGACGTTATGTAGTATTACGGTATAACGTATGACGTGATGTAGTATTACGATATAACGTATGACGTTATGTAGTTTAATGTTATTACGAATAACGTTATATTGTGTTACTATATAACTCATGACGTTATGTAGTATTACCTTCTTCCGTATAACGTTATATTGTGTTACTTTATAACGTATTACTATATGTTGTATTACGTTATAACGTATAACGTCATGTAGTATTACGTTATAACGAATGACATCATGTAGTATTACGTTATTACGAATAACGTTATATTGTGTTACTTTATAACGAATGAAGTCATGTAGTAATACTTTATAAGTTATGACGTTATGTAGTATTACGGTATAACGTATGACGTGATGTAGTATTACGATATAACGTATGACGTTACGCAGTATTACGTTATAACGTATGACGTTATGTTGTATTACGTTATTACGAATATCGTAATATTGTGTTACTTTATGACGTATGACGTCATGTAATATTGCTTTATGACGTATGACGTCATGTAGTATTTCCTTATAACGTATGACGTTATGTAGTATTACGATATAACGTATGACGTTATGCAGTACTACGTTATAACGTATGACTTTATGTAGTGTTACGTTATAACGTATGACGTTATGTATTAGTACGATATAACGTATGACGTTATGCAGTATGAGGTTATAACGTATGACGTCATGTAGTTTTGCGTTATAACGTATGACGTCATGTAGTATTAGGTTATAACGTATGCCGTCATGTAGTATTACGTTATAACATATGACGTCATGTAGTAATACGATATAAAGTACAACGTTATATAGAATTACGATATAACGCACAACGTTATGTCGTATTACGTTATAACGTATCATGTCATGTAGTATTACGTTATTACGAATAACGTTATATTGTGTTACCTTATAACGTGTGACCTTTTGTTGTATTACGTTATAACGTATAAAGGCATGTAGTATTACGTTGTAACGTATGACGTCATGTAGTATTACTTTATGACGTATGACGTCATGTAGTATTATGTTATAACATATGCCGTCATGTAGTATTACGTTATAACATATGACGTCATGTAATATTACGATATAACGTACAGCGTTATATAGAATTACGATATAACGCACAACGTTATGTCGTATTACGTTATACCGTATGACGTTATATTGTGTTACTTTATGACGTATGACGTCATGTAGTATTACTTTATGACGTATGCCGTCATGTAGTATTACGTTATAACATATGACGTCATGTAGTAATACGATATAACGTACAACGTTATATAGAATTACGATATAACGCACAACGTTATGTCGTATTACGTTATAACGTATCATGTCATGTAGTATTACGTTATAACGAATGACGTTATGGAGTATTACGTTATAACGTATGACGCCATGTGGTATTACGTTATTACGAATAACGTTATATTATGTTACTTTATGACATATGACGTCATGTAGTTTTACTTTATGACGTATGACGTCATGTAGTATTACTTTATGACGTATGACGTCATGTAGTATTACTTTATGACGTATGACGTCATGTAGTATTACTTTATGACGTATGACGTCATGTAGTATTTCGTTATAACGTATGACGTTATGCAGTATTACGATATAACGTATGACGTTATGCGGTATTAGGTTATAACTTATGACGTTATGGAGTATTACGTTATAACGTATGACGTCATGTGGTATTACGTTATTACGAATAACGTTATATTATGTTACGTCATCTAGTATTACTTTATGACGTATGACGTCATGTAGTATTACTTTATGACGTATGACGTCATGTAGTATTACTTTATGACGTATGACGTCATGTAGTATTACTTTATGACGTATGACGTCATGTAGTATTTCGTTATAACGTATGACGTTATGCAGTATTACGATATAACGTATGACGTTATGCAGTATTAGGTTATAACGTATGACGTCATGTAGTATTACTTTATGACGTATGACGTCATGTAATATTGCTTTATGACGTATGACGTCATGTAGTATTTCCTTATAACGTATGACGTTATGTAGTATTACGATATAACGTATGACGTTATGCAGTACTACGTTATAAGGTATGACGTTATGTAGTGTTACGTTATAACGTATGACGTTATGTATTAGTACGATATAACGTATGACGTTATGCAGTATGAGGTTATAACGTATGACGTCATGTAGTTTTGCGTTATAACGTATGACGTCATGTAGTATTAGGTTATAACGTATGCGGTCATGTAGTATTACGTTATAACATATGACGTCATGTAGTAATACGATATAACGTACAACGTTATATAGAATTACGATATAACGCACAACGTTATGTCGTATTACGTTATAACCTATCATGTCATGTAGTATTACGTTATTACGAATAACGTTATATTGTGTTACCTTATAACGTGTGACCTTTTGTTGTATTACGTTATAACGTATAAAGACATGTAGTATTACGTTGTAACGTATGACGTCATGTAGTATTACTTTATGACGTATGACGTCATGTAGTATTATGTTATAACATATGCCGTCATGTAGTATTACGTTATAACATATGACGTCATGTAATATTACGATATAACGTACAGCGTTATATAGAATTACGATATAACGCACAACGTTATGTCGTATTACGTTATACCGTATGACGTTATATTGTGTTACTTTATGACGTATGACGTCATGTAGTATTACTTTATGACGTATGCCGTCATGTAGTATTACGTTATAACATATGACGTCATGTAGTAATACGATATAACGTACAACGTTATATAGAATTACGATATAACGCACAACGTTATGTCGTATTACGTTATAACGTATCATGTCATGTAGTATTACGTTATAACGAATGACGTTATGGAGTATTACGTTATAACGTATGACGCCATGTGGTATTACGTTATTACGAATAACGTTATATTATGTTACTTTATGACATATGACGTCATGTAGTTTTACTTTATGACGTATGACGTCATGTAGTATTACTTTATGACGTATGACGTCATGTAGTATTACTTTATGACGTATGACGTCATGTAGTATTACTTTATGACGTATGACGTCATGTAGTATTTCGTTATGACGTATGACGTTATGCAGTATTACGATATAACGTATGACGTTATGCGGTATTAGGTTATAACTTATGACGTTATGGAGTATTACGTTATAACGTATGACGTCATGTGGTATTACGTTATTACGAATAACGTTATATTATGTTACGTCATGTAGTATTACTTTATGACGTATGACGTCATGTAGTATTACTTTATGACGTATGACGTCATGTAGTATTACTTTGTGACGTATGACGTCATGTAGTATTACTTTATGACGTATGACGTCATGTAGTATTACTTTATGACGTATGACGTCATGTAGTATTACTTTATGACGTATGACGTCATGTAGTATTTCGTTATAACGTATGACGTTATGCAGTATTACGATATAACGTATGACGTTATGCAGTATTAGGTTATAACGTATGACGTCATGTAGTATTACTTTATGACGTATGACGTCATGTAATATTGCTTTATGACGTATGACGTCATGTAGTATTTCCTTATAACGTATGACGTTATGTAGTATTACGATATAACGTATGACGTTATGCAGTACTACGTTATAACGTATGACGTTATGTAGTGTTACGTTATAACGTATGACGTTATGTATTAGTACGATATAACGTATGACGTTATGCAGTATGAGGTTATAACGTATGACGTCATGTAGTTTTGCGTTATAACGTATGACGTCATGTAGTATTAGGTTATAACGTATGCGGTCATGTAGTATTACGTTATAACATATGACGTCATGTAGTAATACGATATAACGTACAACGTTATATAGAATTACGATATAACGCACAACGTTATGTCGTATTACGTTATAACGTATCATGTCATGTAGTATTACGTTATTACGAATAACGTTATATTGTGTTACCTTATAACGTGTGACCTTTTGTTGTATTACGTTATAACGTATAAAGACATGTAGTATTACGTTGTAACGTATGACGTCATGTAGTATTACTTTATGACGTATGACGTCATGTAGTATTATGTTATAACATATGCCGTCATGTAGTATTACGTTATAACATATGACGTCATGTAATATTACGATATAACGTACAGCGTTATATAGAATTACGATATAACGCACAACGTTATGTCGTATTACGTTATACCGTATGACGTTATATTGTGTTACTTTATGACGTATGACGTCATGTAGTATTACTTTAGGACGTATGCCGTCATGTAGTATTACGTTATAACATATGACGTCATGTAGTAATACGATATAACGTACAACGTTATATAGAATTACGATATAACGCACAACGTTATGTCGTATTACGTTATAACGTATCATGTCATGTAGTATTACGTTATAACGAATGACGTTATGGAGTATTACGTTATAACGTATGACGCCATGTGGTATTACGTTATTACGAATAACGTTATATTATGTTACTTTATGACATATGACGTCATGTAGTATTACTTTATGACGTATGACGTCATGTAGTATTACTTTATGACGTATGACGTCATGTAGTATTACTTTATGACGTATGACGTCATGTAGTATTACTTTATGACGTATGACGTCATGTAGTATTTCGTTATAACGTATGACGTTATGCAGTATTACGATATAACGTATGACGTTATGCGGTATTAGGTTATAACTTATGACGTTATGGAGTATTACGTTATAACGTATGACGTCATGTGGTATTACGTTATTACGAATAACGTTATATTATGTTACGTCATGTAGTATTACTTTATGACGTATGACGTCATGTAGTATTACTTTATGACGTATGACGTCATGTAGTATTACTTTATGACGTATGACGTCATGTAGTATTACTTTATGACGTATGACGTCATGTAGTATTACTTTATGACGTATGACGTCATGTAGTATTACTTTATGACGTATGACGTCATGTAGTATTTCGTTATAACGTATGACGTTATGCAGTATTACGATATAACGTATGACGTTATGCAGTATTAGGTTATAACGTATGACGTCATGTAGTATTACTTTATGACGTATGACGTCATGTAGTATTACTTTATGACGTATGACGTCATGTAGTATTTCGTTTTAACGTACAACGTTATATAGAATTACGATATAACGCACAACGTTATTTCGTATTACGTTATAACTTATCATGTCATGTAGTATTACGTTATAACGTATGACGTTATGTAGTATTACGTTATTACGAATAACGTTATATTGTGTAACTTTATAACGTATGACCTTATGTTGTATTACGTTATAACGTATAAAGACATGTAGTATTACGTTATTACGTATGACGTCATGTGGTATTACGTTATTACGAATATCGTATTATTGTATTACTTTATGACGTATGACGTCATGTAGTATTACTATATGACGTATGACGTCATGTAGTATTACTATATGACGTATGACGTCATGTAGTATTACTATATGACGTATGACGTTATGTAGTATTACTATATGACGTATGACGTCATGTAGTATTAGGTTATAACGTATGAAGTTATGTATTATTACGATATAACGTATGACGTTAAGCAGTATTAGGTTATAACGTATGACGTTATGTAGTATTAGGTTATAACGTATGGCGTTATGTAGTATTACGATATAACGTATGACGTTATGCAGTACTACGTTATAACGTATGACGTTATGTAGTGTTACGTTATAATGTATGACGTTATGTAGCATTACGGTATTTCGAACAACGTTGTATTGTGTTACTTTATAACGTATGACGTTATGTAGTGTTACGTTATAACGTATGACGCCGTGTAGTATTACGTTATAAGTATAACATTATGTAGTATCACGTTATAGCGTATGACGCCATGTAGTATTACGTTATTACGAATATCGTAATATTGTGTTACTTTATGACGTATGACGTCATGTAGTATTATGTTATAACATATGCCGTCATGTAGTATTACGTTATAACATATGACGTCATGTAATATTACGATATAACGTACAGCGTTATATAGAATTACGATATAACGCACAACGTTATGTCGTATTACGTTATACCGTATGACGTTATATTGTGTTACTTTATGACGTATGACGTCATGTAGTATTACTTTATGACGTATGACGTCATGTAGTATTACTTTATGACGTATGACGTCATGTAGTATTACTTTATGACGTATGACGTCATGTAGTATTTCGTTATAACGTATGACGTTATGCAGTATTACGATATAACGTATGACGTTATGCGGTATTAGGTTATAACTTATGACGTTATGGAGTATTACGTTATAACGTATGACGTCATGTGGTATTACGTTATTACGAATAACGTTATATTATGTTACGTCATGTAGTATTACTTTATGACGTATGACGTCATGTAGTATTACTTTATGACGTATGACGTCATGTAGTATTACTTTATGACGTATGACGTCATGTAGTATTACTTTATGACGTATGACGTCATGTAGTATTACTTTATGACGTATGACGTCATGTAGTATTTCGTTATAACGTATGACGTTATGCAGTATTACGATATAACGTATGACGTTATGCAGTATTAGGTTATAACGTATGACGTCATGTAGTATTACTTTATGACGTATGACGTCATGTAGTATTACTTTATGACGTATGACGTCATGTAGTATTTCGTTTTAACGTACAACGTTATATAGAATTACGATATAAGGCACAACGTTATGTCGTATTACGTTATAACTTATCATGTCATGTAGTATTACGTTATAACGTATGACGTTATGTAGTATTACGTTATTACGAATAACGTTATATTGTGTAACTTTATAACGTATGACCTTATGTTGTATTACGTTATAACTTATCATGTCATGTAGTATTACTTTATGACGTATGACGTCATGTAGTATTACTTTATGACGTATGACGTCATGTAGTATTACTTTATGACGTATGACGTCATGTAGTATTACTTTATGACGTATGACGTCATGTAGTATTTCGTTATAACGTATGACGTCATGTAGTTTTGCGTTATAACGTATGACGTCATGTAGTATTAGGTTATAACGTATGCCGTCATGTAGTATTACGTTATAACATATGACGTCATGTAGTAATACGATATAACGTACAACGTTATATAGAATTACGATATAACGCACAACGTTATGTCGTATTACGTTATAACGTATCATGTCATGTAGTATTACGTTATTACGAATAACGTTATATTGTGTTACCTTATAACGTGTGACCTTTTGTTGTATTACGTTATAACGTATAAAGACATGTAGTATTACGTTGTAACGTATGACGTCATGTAGTATTACTTTATGACGTATGACGTCATGTAGTATTATGTTATAACATATGCCGTCATGTAGTATTACGTTATAACATATGACGTCATGTAATATTACGATATAACGTACAGCGTTATATAGAATTACGATATAACGCACAACGTTATGTCGTATTACGTTATACCGTATGACGTTATATTGTGTTACTTTATGACGTATGACGTCATGTAGTATTACTTTATGACGTATGCCGTCATGTAGTATTACGTTATAACATATGACGTCATGTAGTAATACGATATAACGTACAACGTTATATAGAATTACGATATAACGCACAACGTTATGTCGTATTACGTTATAACGTATCATGTCATGTAGTATTACGTTATAACGAATGACGTTATGGAGTATTACGTTATAACGTATGACGCCATGTGGTATTACGTTATTACGAATAACGTTATATTATGTTACTTTATGACATATGACGTCATGTAGTATTACTTTATGACGTATGACGTCATGTAGTATTACTTTATGACGTATGACGTCATGTAGTATTACTTTATGACGTATGACGTCATGTAGTATTACTTTATGACGTATGACGTCATGTAGTATTTCGTTATAACGTATGACGTTATGCAGTATTACGATATAACGTATGACGTTATGCGGTATTAGGTTATAACTTATGACGTTATGGAGTATTACGTTATAACGTATGACGTCATGTGGTATTACGTTATTACGAATAACGTTATATTATGTTACGTCATGTAGTATTACTTTATGACGTATGACGTCATGTAGTATTACTTTATGACGTATGACGTCATGTAGTATTACTTTATGACGTATGACGTCATGTAGTATCACTTTATGACGTATGACGTCATGTAGTATTACTTTATGACGTATGACGTCATGTAGTATTACTTTATGACGTATGACGTCATGTAGTATTTCGTTATAACGTATGACGTTATGCAGTATTACGATATAACGTATTACGTTATGCAGTATTAGGTTATAACGTATGACGTCATGTAGTATTACTTTATGACGTATGACGTCATGTAGTATTACTTTATGACGTATGACGTCATGTAGTATTTCGTTTTAACGTACAACGTTATATAGAATTACGATATAACGCACAACGTTATGTCGTATTACGTTATAACTTATCATGTCATGTAGTATTACGTTATAACGTATGACGTTATGTAGTATTACGTTATTACGAATAACGTTATATTGTGTAACTTTATAACGTATGACCTTATGTTGTATTACGTTATAACGTATAAAGACATGTAGTATTACGTTATTACGTATGACGTCATGTGGTATTACGTTATTACGAATATCGTAATATTGTATTACTTTATGACGTATGACGTCATGTAGTATTACTATATGACGTATGACGTCATGTAGTATTACTATATGACGTATGACGTCATGTAGTATTACTATATGACGTATGACGTTATGTAGTATTACTATATGACGTATGACGTCATGTAGTATTAGGTTATAACGTATGAAGTTATGTATTATTACGATATAACGTATGACGTTAAGCAGTATTAGGTTATAACGTATGACGTTATGTAGTAATAGGTTATAACGTATGGCGTTATGTAGTATTACGATATAACGTATGACGTTATGCAGTACTACGTTATAACGTATGACGTTATGTAGTGTTACGTTATAATGTATGACGTTATGTAGCATTACGGTATTTCGAACAACGTTGTATTGTGTTACTTTATAACGTATGACGTTATGTAGTGTTACGTTATAACGTATGACGCCGTGTAGTATTACGTTATAAGTATAACATTATGTAGTATCACGTTATAGCGTATGACGCCATGTAGTATTACGTTATTACGAATATCGTAATATTGTGTTACTTTATGACGTATGACGTCATGTAGTATTATGTTATAACATATGCCGTCATGTAGTATTACGTTATAACATATGACGTCATGTAATATTACGATATAACGTACAGCGTTATATAGAATTACGATATAACGCACAACGTTATGTCGTATTACGTTATACCGTATGACGTTATATTGTGTTACTTTATGACGTATGACGTCATGTAGTATTACTTTATGACGTATGACGTCATGTAGTATTACTTTATGACGTATGACGTCATGTAGTATTACTTTATGACGTATGACGTCATGTAGTATTTCGTTATAACGTATGACGTTATGCAGTATTACGATATAACGTATGACGTTATGCGGTATTAGGTTATAACTTATGACGTTATGGAGTATTACGTTATAACGTATGACGTCATGTGGTATTACGTTATTACGAATAACGTTATATTATGTTACGTCATGTAGTATTACTTTATGACGTATGACGTCATGTAGTATTACTTTATGACGTATGACGTCATGTAGTATTACTTTATGACGTATGACGTCATGTAGTATTACTTTATGACGTATGACGTCATGTAGTATTACTTTATGACGTATGACGTCATGTAGTATTTCGTTATAACGTATGACGTTATGCAGTATTACGATATAACGTTTGACGTTATGCAGTATTAGGTTATAACGTATGACGTCATGTAGTATTACTTTATGACGTATGACGTCATGTAGTATTACTTTATGACGTATGACGTCATGTAGTATTTCGTTTTAACGTACAACGTTATATAGAATTACGATATAACGCACAACGTTATGTCGTATTACGTTATAACTTATCATGTCATGTAGTATTACGTTATAACGTATGACGTTATGTAGTATTACGTTATTACGAATAACGTTATATTGTGTAACTTTATAACGTATGACCTTATGTTGTATTACGTTATAACTTATCATGTCATGTAGTATTACTTTATGACGTATGACGTCATGTAGTATTACTTTATGACGTATGACGTCATGTAGTATTACTTTATGACGTATGACGTCATGTAGTATTTCGTTATAACGTATGACGTCATGTAGTTTTGCGTTATAACGTATGACGTCATGTAGTATTAGGTTATAACGTATGCCGTCATGTAGTATTACGTTATAACATATGACGTCATGTAGTAATACGATATAACGTACAACGTTATATAGAATTACGATATAACGCACAACGTTATGTCGTATTACGTTATAACGTATCATGTCATGTAGTATTACGTTATTACGAATAACGTTATATTGTGTTACCTTATAACGTGTGACCTTTTGTTGTATTACGTTATAACGTATAAAGACATGTAGTATTACGTTGTAACGTATGACGTCATGTAGTATTACTTTATGACGTATGACGTCATGTAGTATTATGTTATAACATATGCCGTCATGTAGTATTACGTTATAACATATGACGTCATGTAATATTACGATATAACGTACAGCGTTATATAGAATTACGATATAACGCACAACGTTATGTCGTATTACGTTATACCGTATGACGTTATATTGTGTTACTTTATGACGTATGACGTCATGTAGTATTACTTTATGACGTATGCCGTCATGTAGTATTACGTTATAACATATGACGTCATGTAGTAATACGATATAACGTACAACGTTATATAGAATTACGATATAACGCACAACGTTATGTCGTATTACGTTATAACGTATCATGTCATGTAGTATTACGTTATAACGAATGACGTTATGGAGTATTACGTTATAACGTATGACGCCATGTGGTATTACGTTATTACGAATAACGTTATATTATGTTACTTTATGACATATGACGTCATGTAGTATTACTTTATGACGTATGACGTCATGTAGTATTACTTTATGACGTATGACGTCATGTAGTATTACTTTATGACGTATGACGTCATGTAATATTACTTTATGACGTATGACGTCATGTAGTATTACTTTATGACGTATGACGTCATGTAGTATTTCGTTATAACGTATGACGTTATGCAGTATTACGATATAACGTATGACGTTATGCGGTATTAGGTTATAACTTATGACGTTATGGAGTATTACGTTATAACGTATGACGTCATGTGGTATTACGTTATTACGAATAACGTTATATTATGTTACGTCATGTAGTATTACTTTATGACGTATGACGTCATGTGGTATTACTTTATGACGTATGACGTCATGTAGTATTTCGTTATAACGTATGACGTTATGCAGTATTACGATATAACGTATGACGTTATGCGGTATTAGGTTATAACTTATGACGTTATGGAGTATTACGTTATAACGTATGACGTCATGTGGTATTACGTTATTACGAATAACGTTATATTATGTTACGTCATGTAGTATTACTTTATGACGTATGACGTCATGTAGTATTACTTTATGACGTATGACGTCATGTAGTATTACTTTATGACGTATGACGTCATGTAGTATTACTTTATGACGTATGACGTCATGTAGTATTACTTTATGACGTATGACGTCATGTAGTATTTCGTTATAACGTATGACGTTATGCAGTATTACGATATAACGTATGACGTTATGCAGTATTAGGTTATAACGTATGACGTCATGTAGTATTACTTTATGACGTATGACGTCATGTAGTATTACTTTATGACGTATGACGTCATGTAGTATTTCGTTTTAACGTACAACGTTATATAGAATTACGATATAACGCACAACGTTATGTCGTATTACGTTATAACTTATCATGTCATGTAGTATTACGTTATAACGTATGACGTTATGTAGTATTACGTTATTACGAATAACGTTATATTGTGTAACTTTATAACGTATGACCTTATGTTGTATTACGTTATAACGTATAAAGACATGTAGTATTACGTTATAACGTATGACGTCATGTGGTATTACGTTATTACGAATATCGTAATATTGTATTACTTTATGACGTATGACGTCATGTAGTATTACTATATGACGTATGACGTCATGTAGTATTACTATATGACGTATGACGTCATGTAGTATTACTATATGACGTATGACGTCATGTAGTATTAGGTTATAACGTATGAAGTTATGTATTATTACGATATAACGTATGACGTTAAGCAGTATTAGGTTATAACGTATGACGTTATGTAGTATTAGGTTATAACGTATGGCGTTATGTAGTATTACGATATAACGTATGACGTTATGCAGTACTACGTTATAACGTATGACGTTATGTAGTGTTACGTTATAATGTATGACGTTATGTAGCATTACGGTATTTCGAACAACGTTGTATTGTGTTACTTTATAACGTATGACGTTATGTAGTGTTACGTTATAACGTATGACGCCGTGTAGTATTACGTTATAAGTATAACATTATGTAGTATCACGTTATAGCGTATGACGTCATGTAGTATTACGTTATTACGAATATCGTAATATTGTGTTACTTTATGACGTATGACGTCATGTAATATTGCTTTATGACGTATGACGTCATGTAGTATTTCCTTATAACGTATGACGTTATGTAGTATTACGATATAACGTATGACGTTATGCAGTACTACGTTATAACGTATGACTTTATGTAGTGTTACGTTATAACGTATGACGTTATGTATTAGTACGATATAACGTATGACGTTATGCAGTATGAGGTTATAACGTATGACGTCATGTAGTTTTGCGTTATAACGTATGACGTCATGTAGTATTAGGTTATAACGTATGCCGTCATGTAGTATTACGTTATAACATATGACGTCATGTAGTAATACGATATAACGTACAACGTTATATAGAATTACGATATAACGCACAACGTTATGTCGTATTACGTTATAACGTATCATGTCATGTAGTATTACGTTATTACGAATAACGTTATATTGTGTTACCTTATAACGTGTGACCTTTTGTTGTATTACGTTATAACGTATAAAGGCATGTAGTATTACGTTGTAACGTATGACGTCATGTAGTATTACTTTATGACGTATGACGTCATGTAGTATTATGTTATAACATATGCCGTCATGTAGTATTACGTTATAACATATGACGTCATGTAATATTACGATATAACGTACAGCGTTATATAGAATTACGATATAACGCACAACGTTATGTCGTATTACGTTATACCGTATGACGTTATATTGTGTTACTTTATGACGTATGACGTCATGTAGTATTACTTTATGACGTATGCCGTCATGTAGTATTACGTTATAACATATGACGTCATGTAGTAATACGATATAACGTACAACGTTATATAGAATTACGATATAACGCACAACGTTATGTCGTATTACGTTATAACGTATCATATCATGTAGTATTACGTTATAACGAATGACGTTATGGAGTATTACGTTATAACGTATGACGCCATGTGGTATTACGTTATTACGAATAACGTTATATTATGTTACTTTATGACATATGACGTCATGTAGTATTACTTTATGACGTATGACGTCATGTAGTATTACTTTATGACGTATGACGTCATGTAGTATTACTTTATGACGTATGACGTCATGTAGTATTACTTTATGACGTATGACGTCATGTAGTATTTCGTTATAACGTATGACGTTATGCAGTATTACGATATAACGTATGACGTTATGCGGTATTAGGTTATAACTTATGACGTTATGGAGTATTACGTTATAACGTATGACGTCATGTGGTATTACGTTATTACGAATAACGTTATATTATGTTACGTCATGTAGTATTACTTTATGACGTATGACGTCATGTAGTATTACTTTATGACGTATGACGTCATGTAGTATTACTTTATGACGTATGACGTCATGTAGTATTACTTTGTGACGTATGACGTCATGTAGTATTACTTTATGACGTATGACGTCATGTAGTATTACTTTATGACGTATGACGTCATGTAGTATTACTTTATGACGTATGACGTCATGTAGTATTTCGTTATAACGTATGACGTTATGCAGTATTACGATATAACGTATGACGTTATGCAGTATTAGGTTATAACGTATGACGTCATGTAGTATTACTTTATGACGTATGACGTCATGTAATATTGCTTTATGACGTATGACGTCATGTAGTATTTCCTTATAACGTATGACGTTATGTAGTATTACGATATAACGTATGACGTTATGCAGTACTACGTTATAACGTATGACGTTATGTAGTGTTACGTTATAACGTATGACGTTATGTATTAGTACGATATAACGTATGACGTTATGCAGTATGAGGTTATAACGTATGACGTCATGTAGTTTTGCGTTATAACGTATGACGTCATGTAGTATTAGGTTATAACGTATGCCGTCATGTAGTATTACGTTATAACATATGACGTCATGTAGTAATACGATATAACGTACAACGTTATATAGAATTACGATATAACGCACAACGTTATGTCGTATTACGTTATAACGTATCATGTCATGTAGTATTACGTTATTACGAATAACGTTATATTGTGTTACCTTATAACGTGTGACCTTTTGTTGTATTACGTTATAACGTATAAAGACATGTAGTATTACGTTGTAACGTATGACGTCATGTAGTATTACTTTATGACGTATGACGTCATGTAGTATTACGTTATAACATATGACGTCATGTAATATTACGATATAACGTACAGCGTTATATAGAATTACGATATAACGCACAACGTTATGTCGTATTACGTTATACCGTATGACGTTATATTGTGTTACTTTATGACGTATGACGTCATGTAGTATTACTTTATGACGTATGCCGTCATGTAGTATTACGTTATAACATATGACGTCATGTAGTAATACGATATAACGTACAACGTTATATAGAATTACGATATAACGCACAACGTTATGTCGTATTACGTTATAACGTATCATGTCATGTAGTATTACGTTATAACGAATGACGTTATGGAGTATTACGTTATAACGTATGACGCCATGTGGTATTACGTTATTACGAATAACGTTATATTATGTTACTTTATGACATATGACGTCATGTAGTATTACTTTATGACGTATGACGTCATGTAGTATTACTTTATGACGTATGACGTCATGTAGTATTACTTTATGACGTATGACGTCATGTAGTATTACTTTATGACGTATGACGTCATGTAGTATTTCGTTTTAACGTACAACGTTATATAGAATTACGATATAACGCACAACGTTATGTCGTATTACGTTATAACTTATCATGTCATGTAGTATTACGTTATAACGTATGACGTTATGTAGTATTACGTTATTACGAATAACGTTATATTGTGTAACTTTATAACGTATGACCTTATGTTGTATTACGTTATAACGTATAAAGACATGTAGTATTACGTTATTACGTATGACGTCATGTGGTATTACGTTATTACGAATATCGTAATATTGTATTACTTTATGACGTATGACGTCATGTAGTATTACTATATGACGTATGACGTCATGTAGTATTACTATATGACGTATGACGTCATGTAGTATTACTATATGACGTATGACGTTATGTAGTATTACTATATGACGTATGACGTCATGTAGTATTAGGTTATAACGTATGAAGTTATGTATTATTACGATATAACGTATGACGTTAAGCAGTATTAGGTTATAACGTATGACGTTATGTAGTATTAGGTTATAACGTATGGCGTTATGTAGTATTACGATATAACGTATGACGTTATGCAGTACTACGTTATAACGTATGACGTTATGTAGTGTTACGTTATAATGTATGACGTTATGTAGCATTACGGTATTTCGAACAACGTTGTATTGTGTTACTTTATAACGTATGACGTTATGTAGTGTTACGTTATAACGTATGACGCCGTGTAGTATTACGTTATAAGTATAACATTATGTAGTATCACGTTATAGCGTATGACGCCATGTAGTATTACGTTATTACGAATATCGTAATATTGTGTTACTTTATGACGTATGACGTCATGTAGTATTACGTTATAACATATGACGTCATGTAATATTACGATATAACGTACAGCGTTATATAGAATTACGATATAACGCACAACGTTATGTCGTATTACGTTATACCGTATGACGTTATATTGTGTTACTTTATGACGTATGACGTCATGTAGTATTACTTTATGACGTATGACGTCATGTAGTATTACTTTATGACGTATGACGTCATGTAGTATTACTTTATGACGTATGACGTCATGTAGTATTTCGTTATAACGTATGACGTTATGCAGTATTACGATATAACGTATGACGTTATGCGGTATTAGGTTATAACTTATGACGTTATGGAGTATTACGTTATAACGTATGACGTCATGTGGTATTACGTTATTACGAATAACGTTATATTATGTTACGTCATGTAGTATTACTTTATGACGTATGACGTCATGTAGTATTACTTTATGACGTATGACGTCATGTAGTATTACTTTATGACGTATGACGTCATGTAGTATTACTTTATGACGTATGACGTCATGTAGTATTACTTTATGACGTATGACGTCATGTAGTATTACTTTATGACGTATGACGTCATGTAGTATTTCGTTATAACGTATGACGTTATGCAGTATTACGATATAACGTATGACGTTATGCAGTATTAGGTTATAACGTATGACGTCATGTAGTATTACTTTATGACGTATGACGTCATGTAGTATTACTTTATGACGTATGACGTCATGTAGTATTTCGTTTTAACGTACAACGTTATATAGAATTACGATATAACGCACAACGTTATGTCGTATTACGTTATAACTTATCATGTCATGTAGTATTACGTTATAACGTATGACGTTATGTAGTATTACGTTATTACGAATAACGTTATATTGTGTAACTTTATAACGTATGACCTTATGTTGTATTACGTTATAACTTATCATGTCATGTAGTATTACTTTATGACGTATGACGTCATGTAGTATTACTTTATGACGTATGACGTCATGTAGTATTACTTTATGACGTATGACGTCATGTAGTATTACTTTATGACGTATGACGTCATGTAGTATTTCGTTATAACGTATGGCGTCATGTAGTTTTGCGTTATAACGTATGACGTCATGTAGTATTAGGTTATAACGTATGCCGTCATGTAGTATTACGTTATAACATATGACGTCATGTAGTAATACGATATAACGTACAACGTTATATAGAATTACGATATAACGCACAACGTTATGTCGTATTACGTTATAACGTATCATGTCATGTAGTATTACGTTATTACGAATAACGTTATATTGTGTTACCTTATAACGTGTGACCTTTTGTTGTATTACGTTATAACGTATAAAGACATGTAGTATTACGTTGTAACGTATGACGTCATGTAGTATTACTTTATGACGTATGACGTCATGTAGTATTATGTTATAACATATGCCGTCATGTAGTATTACGTTATAACATATGACGTCATGTAATATTACGATATAACGTACAGCGTTATATAGAATTACGATATAACGCACAACGTTATGTCGTATTACGTTATACCGTATGACGTTATATTGTGTTACTTTATGACGTATGACGTCATGTAGTATTACTTTATGACGTATGCCGTCATGTAGTATTACGTTATAACATATGACGTCATGTAGTAATACGATATAACGTACAACGTTATATAGAATTACGATATAACGCACAACGTTATGTCGTATTACGTTATAACGTATCATGTCATGTAGTATTACGTTATAACGAATGACGTTATGGAGTATTACGTTATAACGTATGACGCCATGTGGTATTACGTTATTACGAATAACGTTATATTATGTTACTTTATGACATATGACGTCATGTAGTATTACTTTATGACGTATGACGTCATGTAGTATTACTTTATGACGTATGACGTCATGTAGTATTACTTTATGACGTATGACGTCATGTAGTATTACTTTATGACGTATGACGTCATGTAGTATTACTTTATGACGTATGACGTCATGTAGTATTTCGTTATAACGTATGACGTTATGCAGTATTACGATATAACGTATGACGTTATGCAGTATTAGGTTATAACGTATGACGTCATGTAGTATTACTTTATGACGTATGACGTCATGTAGTATTACTTTATGACGTATGACGTCATGTAGTATTTCGTTTTAACGTACAACGTTATATAGAATTACGATATAACGCACAACGTTATGTCGTATTACGTTATAACTTATCATGTCATGTAGTATTACGTTATAACGTATGACGTTATGTAGTATTACGTTATTACGAATAACGTTATATTGTGTAACTTTATAACGTATGACCTTATGTTGTATTACGTTATAACGTATAAAGACATGTACTATTACGTTATAACGTATGACGTCATGTGGTATTACGTTATTACGAATATCGTAATATTGTATTACTTTATGACGTATGACGTCATGTAGTATTACTATATGACGTATGACGTCATGTAGTATTACTATATGACGTATGACGTCATGTAGTATTACTATATGACGTATGACGTCATGTAGTATTACTATATGACGTATGACGTTATGTAGTATTACTATATGACGTATGACGTCATGTAGTATTAGGTTATAACGTATGAAGTTATGTATTATTACGATATAACGTATGACGTTAAGCAGTATTAGGTTATAACGTATGACGTTATGTAGTATTAGGTTATAACGTATGGCGTTATGTAGTATTACGATATAACGTATGACGTTATGCAGTACTACGTTATAACGAATGACGTTATGTAGTGTTACGTTATAATGTATGACGTTATGTAGCATTACGGTATTTCGAACAACGTTGTATTGTGTTACTTTATAACGTATGACGTTATGTAGTGTTACGTTATAACGTATGACGCCGTGTAGTATTACGTTATAAGTATAACATTATGTAGTATCACGTTATAGCGTATGACGCCATGTAGTATT
Source organism: Bombus terrestris (assembly GCF_910591885.1). Lineage (NCBI taxonomy): Eukaryota > Metazoa > Arthropoda > Insecta > Hymenoptera > Apidae > Bombus > Bombus terrestris. Next base: position 319,670 of record NW_025963556.1, read on the forward strand.
ACGTTATTACGAATATCGTAATATTGTGTTACTTTATGACGTATGACGTCATGTAGTATTATGTTATAACATATGCCGTCATGTAGTATTACGTTATAACATATGACGTCATGTAATATTACGATATAACGTACAGCGTTATATAGAATTACGATATAACGCACAACGTTATGTCGTATTACGTTATACCGTATGACGTTATATTGTGTTACTTTATGACGTATGACGTCATGTAGTATTACTTTATGACGTATGACGTCATGTAGTATTACTTTATGACGTATGACGTCATGTAGTATTACTTTATGACGTATGACGTCATGTAGTATTACTTTATGACGTATGACGTCATGTAGTATTTCGTTATAACGTATGACGTTATGCAGTATTACGATATAACGTATGACGTTATGCAGTATTAGGTTATAACGTATGACGTCATGTAGTATTACTTTATGACGTATGACGTCATGTAGTATTACTTTATGACGTATGACGTCATGTAGTATTTCGTTTTAACGTACAACGTTATATAGAATTACGATATAACGCACAACGTTATGTCGTATTACGTTATAACTTATCATGTCATGTAGTATTACGTTATAACGTATGACGTTATGTAGTATTACGTTATTACGAATAACGTTATATTGTGTAACTTTATAACGTATGACCTTATGTTGTATTACGTTATAACGTATAAAGACATGTAGTATTACGTTATAACGTATGACGTCATGTGGTATTACGTTATTACGAATATCGTAATATTGTATTACTTTATGACGTATGACGTCATGTAGTATTACTATATGACGTATGACGTCATGTAGTATTACTATATGACGTATGACGTCATGTAGTATTAGGTTATAACGTATGAAGTTATGTATTATTACGATATAACGTATGACGTTAAGCAGCATTAGGTTATAACGTATGACGTTATGTAGTATTAGGTTATAACGTATGGCGTTATGTAGTATTACGATATAACGTATGACGTTATGCAGTACTACGTTATAACGTATGACGTTATGTAGTGTTACGTTATAATGTATGACGTTATGTAGCATTACGGTATTTCGAACAACGTTGTATTGTGTTACTTTATAACGTATGACGTTATGTAGTGTTACGTTATAACGTATGACGCCGTGTAGTATTACGTTATAAGTATAACATTATGTAGTATCACGTTATAGCGTATGACGTCATGTAGTATTACGTTATTACGAATATCGTAATATTGTGTTACTTTATGACGTATGACGTCATGTAATATTGCTTTATGACGTATGACGTCATGTAGTATTTCCTTATAACGTATGACGTTATGTAGTATTACGATATAACGTATGACGTCATGTAGTATTACTTTATGACGTATGACGTCATGTAGTATTACTTTATGACGTATGACGTCATGTAGTATTACTTTATGACGTATGACGTCATGTAGTATTTCGTTATAACGTATGACGTTATGCAGTATTACGATATAACGTATGACGTTATGCAGTATTAGGTTATAACGTATGACGTCATGTAGTATTACTTTATGACGTATGACGTCATGTAGTATTACTTTATGACGTATGACGTCATGTAGTATTTCGTTTTAACGTACAACGTTATATAGAATTACGATATAACGCACAACGTTATGTCGTATTACGTTATAACTTATCATGTCATGTAGTATTACGTTATAACGTATGACTTTATGTAGTATTACGTTATTACGAATAACGTTATATTGTGTAACTTTATAACGTATGACCTTATGTTGTATTACGTTATAACGTATAAAGACATGTAGTATTACGTTATAACGTATGACGTCATGTGGTATTACGTTATTACGAATATCGTAATATTGTATTACTTTATGACGTATGACGTCATGTAGTATTACTATATGACGTATGACGTCATGTAGTATTACTATGTGACGTATGACGTCATGTAGTATTAGGTTATAACGTATGAAGTTATGTATTATTACGATATAACGTATGACGTTAAGCAGTATTAGGTTATAACGCATGACGTTATGTAGTATTAGGTTATAACGTATGGCGTTATGTAGTATTACGATATAACGTATGACGTTATGCAGTACTACGTTATAACGTATGACGTTATGTAGTGTTACGTTATAATGTATGACGTTATGTAGCATTACGGTATTTCGAACAACGTTGTATTGTGTTACTTTATAACGTATGACGTTATGTAGTGTTACGTTATAACGTATGACGCCGTGTAGTATTACGTTATAAGTATAACATTATGTAGTATCACGTTATAGCGTATGACGTCATGTAGTATTACGTTATTACGAATATCGTAATATTGTGTTACTTTATGACGTATGACGTCATGTAATATTGCTTTATGACGTATGACGTCATGTAGTATTTCCTTATAACGTATGACGTTATGTAGTATTACGATATAACGTATGACGTTATGCAGTACTACGTTATAACGTATGACTTTATGTAGTGTTACGTTATAACGTATGACGTTATGTATTAGTACGATATAACGTATGACGTTATGCAGTATGAGGTTATAACGTATGACGTCATGTAGTTTTGCGTTATAACGTATGACGTCATGTAGTATTAGGTTATAACGTATGCCGTCATGTAGTATTACGTTATAACATATGACGTCATGTAGTAATACGATATAACGTACAACGTTATATAGAATTACGATATAACGCACAACGTTATGTCGTATTACGTTATAACGTATCATGTCATGTAGTATTACGTTATTACGAATAACGTTATATTGTGTTACCTTATAACGTGTGACCTTTTGTTGTATTACGTTATAACGTATAAAGGCATGTAGTATTACGTTGTAACGTATGACGTCATGTAGTATTACTTTATGACGTATGACGTCATGTAGTATTACTTTATGACGTATGACGTCATGTAGTATTACTTTATGACGCATGACGTCATGTAGTATTACTTTATGACGTATGACGTCATGTAGTATTTCGTTATAACGTATGACGTTATGCAGTATTACGATATAACGTATGACGTTATGCGGTATTAGGTTATAACTTATGACGTTATGGAGTATTACGTTATAACGTATGACGTCATGTGGTATTACGTTATTACGAATAACGTTATATTATGTTACGTCATGTAGTATTACTTTATGACGTATGACGTCATGTAGTATTACTTTATGACGTATGACGTCATGTAGTATTACTTTATGACGTATGACGTCATGTAGTATTACTTTATGACGTATGACGTCATGTAGTATTACTTTATGACGTATGACGTCATGTAGTATTTCGTTATAACGTATGACGTTATGCAGTATTACGATATAACGTATGACGTTATGCAGTATTAGGTTATAACGTATGACGTCATGTAGTATTACTTTATGACGTATGACGTCATGTAGTATTACTTTATGACGTATGACGTCATGCAGTATTTCGTTTTAACGTACAACGTTATATAGAATTACGATATAACGCACAACGTTATGACGTATGACGTTATAACTTATCATGTCATGTAGTATTACGTTATAACGTATGACGTTATGTAGTATTACGTTATTACGAATAACGTTATATTGTGTAACTTTATAACGCATGACCTTATGTTGTATTACGTTATAACGTATAAAGACATGTAGTATTACGTTATAACGTATGACGTCATGTGGTATTACGTTATTACGAATATCGTAATATTGTATTACTTTATGACGTATGACGTCATGTAGTATTACTATATGACGTATGACGTCATGTAGTATTACTATATGACGTATGACGTCATGTAGTATTAGGTTATAACGTATGAAGTTATGTATTATTACGATATAACGTATGACGTTAAGCAGTATTAGGTTATAACGTATGACGTTATGTAGTATTAGGTTATAACGTATGGCGTTATGTAGTATTACGATATAACGTATGACGTTATGCAGTACTACGTTATAACGTATGACGTTATGTAGTGTTACGTTATAATGTATGACTTTATGTAGCATTACGGTATTTCGAACAACGTTGTATTGTGTTACTTTATAACGTATGACGTTATGTAGTGTTACGTTATAACGTATGACGCCGTGTAGTATTACGTTATAAGTATAACATTATGTAGTATCACGTTATAGCGTATGACGTCATGTAGTATTACGTTATTACGAATATCGTAATATTGTGTTACTTTATGACGTATGACGTCATGTAATATTGCTTTATGACGTATGACGTCATGTAGTATTTCCTTATAACGTATGACGTTATGTAGTATTACGATATAACGTATGACGTCATGTAGTATTACTTTATGACGTATGACGTCATGTAGTATTACTTTATGACGTATGACGTCATGTAGTATTACTTTATGACGTATGACGTCATGTAGTATTACTTTATGACTTATGACGTCATGTAGTATTACTTTATGACGTATGACGTCATGTAGTATTACTTTATGACGTATGACGTCATGTAGTATTACTTTATGACGTATGACGTCATGTAGTATTTCGTTATAACGTATGACGTTATGCAGTATTACGATATAACGTATGACGTTATGCGGTATTAGGTTATAACGTATGACGTTATGGAGTATTACGTTATAACGTATGACGTCATGTGGTATTACGTTATTACGAATAACGTTATATTATGTTACGTCATGTAGTATTACTTTATGACGTATGACGTCATGTAGTATTACTTTATGACGTATGACGTCATGTAGTATTACTTTATGACGTATGACGTCATGTAGTATTACTTTATGACGTATGACGTCATGTAGTATTACTTTATGACGTATGACGTCATGTAGTATTTCGTTATAACGTATGACGTTATGCAGTATTACGATATAACGTATGACGTTATGCAGTATTAGGTTATTACGAATATCGTAATATTGTGTTACTTTATGACGTATGACGTCATGTAATATTGCTTTATGACGTATGACGTCATGTAGTATTTCCTTATAACGTATGACGTTATGTAGTATTACGATATAACGTATGACGTTATGCAGTACTACGTTATAACGTATGACTTTATGTAGTGTTACGTTATAACGTATGACGTTATGTATTAGTACGATATAACGTATGACGTTATGCAGTATGAGGTTATAACGTATGACGTCATGTAGTTTTGCGTTATAACGTATGACGTCATGTAGTATTAGGTTATAACGTATGCCGTCATGTAGTATTACGTTATAACATATGACGTCATGTAGTAATACGATATAACGTACAACGTTATATAGAATTACGATATAACGCACAACGTTATGTCGTATTACGTTATAACGTATCATGTCATGTAGTATTACGTTATTACGAATAACGTTATATTGTGTTACCTTATAACGTGTGACCTTTTGTTGTATTACGTTATAACGTATAAAGGCATGTAGTATTACGTTGTAACGTATGACGTCATGTAGTATTACTTTATGACGTATGACGTCATGTAGTATTATGTTATAACATATGCCGTCATGTAGTATTACGTTATAACATATGACGTCATGTAATATTACGATATAACGCACAACGTTATGTCGTATTACGTTATAACTTATCATGTCATGTAGTATTACGTTATAACGTATGACTTTATGTAGTATTACGTTATTACGAATAACGTTATATTGTGTAACTTTATAACGTATGACCTTATGTTGTATTACGTTATAACGTATAAAGACATGTAGTATTACGTTATAACGTATGACGTCATGTGGTATTACGTTATTACGAATATCGTAATATTGTATTACTTTATGACGTATGACGTCATGTAGTATTACTATATGACGTATGACGTCATGTAGTATTAGGTTATAACGTATGAAGTTATGTATTATAACGATATAACGTATGACGTTAAGCAGTATTAGGTTATAACGCATGACGTTATGTAGTATTAGGTTATAACGTATGGCGTTATGTAGTATTACGATATAACGTATGACGTTATGCAGTACTACGTTATAACGTATGACGTTATGTAGTGTTACGTTATAATGTATGACGTTATGTAGCATTACGGTATTTCGAACAACGTTGTATTGTGTTACTTTATAACGTATGACGTTATGTAGTGTTACGTTATAACGTATGACGCCGTGTAGTATTACGTTATAAGTATAACATTATGTAGTATCACGTTATAGCGTATGACGTCATGTAGTATTACGTTATTACGAATATCGTAATATTGTGTTACTTTATGACGTATGACGTCATGTAGTATTGCTTTATGACGTATGACGTCATGTAGTATTTCCTTATAACGTATGACGTTATGTAGTATTACGATATAACGTATGACGTTATGCAGTACTACGTTATAACGTATGACTTTATGTAGTGTTACGTTATAACGTATGACGTTATGTATTAGTACGATATAACGTATGACGTTATGCAGTATGAGGTTATAACGTATGACGTCATGTAGTTTTGCGTTATAACGTATGACGTCATGTAGTATTAGGTTATAACGTATGCCGTCATGTAGTATTACGTTATAACATATGACGTCATGTAATATTACGATATAACGTACAGCGTTATATAGAATTACGATATAACGCACAACGTTATGTCGTATTACGTTATACCGTATGACGTTATATTGTGTTACTTTATGACGTATGACGTCATGTAGTATTACTTTATGACGTATGACGTCATGTAGTATTACTTTTTGACGTATGACGTCATGTAGTATTACTTTATGACGTATGACGTCATGTAGTATTTCGTTATAACGTATGGCGTTATACAGTATTACGATATAACGTATGACGTTATGCGGTATTAGGTTATAACTTATGACGTTATGGAGTATTACGTTATAACGTATGACGTCATGTGGTATTACGTTATTACGAATAACGTTATATTATGTTACGTCATGTAGTATTACTTTATGACGTATGACGTCATGTAGTATTACTTTATGACGTATGACGTCATGTAGTATTACTTTATGACGTATGACGTCATGTAGTATTACTTTATGACGTATGACGTCATGTAGTATTACTTTATGACGTATGACGTCATGTAGTATTTCGTTATAACGTATGACGTTATGCAGTATTACGATATAACGTATGACGTTATGCAGTATTAGGTTATAACGTATGACGTCATGTAGTATTACTTTATGACGTATGACGTCATGTAGTATTACTTTATGACGTATGACGTCATGTAGTATTTCGTTTTAACGTACAACGTTATATAGAATTACGATATAACGCACAACGTTATGTCGTATTACGTTGTAACTTATCATGTCATGTAGTATTACGTTATAACGTATGACGTTATGTAGTATTACGTTATTACGAATAACGTTATATTGTGTAACTTTATAACGTATGACCTTATGTTGTATTACGTTATAACGTATAAAGACATGTAGTATTACGTTATAACGTATGACGTCATGTGGTATTACGTTATTACGAATATCGTAATATTGTATTACTTTATGACGTATGACGTCATGTAGTATTACTATATGACGTATGACGTCATGTAGTATTACTATATGACGTATGACGTCATGTAGTATTACTATATGACGTATGACGTCATGTAGTATTACTATATGACGTATGACGTCATGTAGTATTAGGTTATAACGTATGAAGTTATGTATTATTACGATATAACGTATGACGTTAAGCAGTATTAGGTTATAACGTATGACGTTATGTAGTATTAGGTTATAACGTATGGCGTTATGTAGTATTACGATATAACGTATGACGTTATGCAGTACTACGTTATAACGTATGACGTTATGTAGTGTTACGTTATAATGTATGACTTTATGTAGCATTACGGTATTTCGAACAACGTTGTATTGTGTTACTTTATAACGTATGACGTTATGTAGTGTTACGTTATAACGTATGACGCCGTGTAGTATTACGTTATAAGTATAACATTATGTAGTATCACGTTATAGCGTATGACGTCATGTAGTATTACGTTATTACGAATATCGTAATATTGTGTTACTTTATGACGTATGACGTCATGTAATATTGCTTTATGACGTATGACGTCATGTAGTATTTCCTTATAACGTATGACGTTATGTAGTATTACGATATAACGTATGACGTCATGTAGTATTACTTTATGACGTATGACGTCATGTAGTATTACTTTATGACGTATGACGTCATGTAGTATTTCGTTTTAACGTACAACGTTATATAGAATTACGATATAACGCACAACGTTATGTCGTATTACGTTATAACTTATCATGTCATGTAGTATTACGTTATAACGTATGACGTTATGTAGTATTACGTTATTACGAATAACGTTATATTGTGTAACTTTATAACGTATGACCTTATGTTGTATTACGTTATAACGTATAAAGACATGTAGTATTACGTTATAACGTATGACGTCACGTGGTATTACGTTATTACGAATATCGTAATATTGTATTACTTTATGACGTATGACGTCATGTAGTATTACTATATGACGTATGACGTCATGTAGTATTACTATATGACGTATGACGTCATGTAGTATTACTATATGACGTATGACGTCATGTAGTATTACTATATGACGTATGACGTCATGTAGTATTAGGTTATAACGTATGAAGTTATGTATTATTACGATATAACGTATGACGTTAAGCAGTATTAGGTTATAACGTATGACGTTATGTAGTATTACGATATAACGTATGACGTTATGCAGTACTACGTTATAACGTATGACGTTATGTAGTGTTACGTTATAATGTATGACGTTATGTAGCATTACGGTATTTCGAACAACGTTGTATTGTGTTACTTTATAACGTATGACGTTATGTAGTGTTACGTTATAACGTATGACGCCGTGTAGTATTACGTTATAAGTATAACATTATGTAGTATCACGTTATAGCGTATGACGTCATGTAGTATTACGTTATTACGAATATCGTAATATTGTGTTACTTTATGACGTATGACGTCATGTAATATTGCTTTATGACGTATGACGTCATGTAGTATTTCCTTATAACGTATGACGTTATGTAGTATTACGATATAACGTATGACGTTATGCAGTACTACGTTATAACGTATGACTTTATGTAGTGTTACGTTATAACGTATGACGTTATGTATTAGTACGATATAACGTATGACGTTATGCAGTATGAGGTTATAACGTATGACGTCATGTAGTTTTGCGTTATAACGTATGACGTCATGTAGTATTAGGTTATAACGTATGCCGTCATGTAGTATTACGTTATAACATATGACGTCATGTAGTAATACGATATAACGTACAACGTTATACAGAATTACGATATAACGCACAACGTTATGTCGTATTACGTTATAACGTATCATGTCATGTAGTATTACGTTATTACGAATAACGTTATATTGTGTTACCTTATAACGTGTGACCTTTTGTTGTATTACGTTATAACGTATAAAGGCATGTAGTATTACGTTGTAACGTATGACGTCATGTAGTATTACTTTATGACGTATGACGTCATGTAGTATTATGTTATAACATATGCCGTCATGTAGTATTACGTTATAACATATGACGTCATGTAATATTACGATATAACGTACAGCGTTATATAGAATTACGATATAACGCACAACGTTATGTCGTATTACGTTATACCGTATGACGTTATATTGTGTTACTTTATGACGTATGACGTCATGTAGTATTACTTTATGACGTATGACGTCATGTAGTATTACTTTATGACGTATGACGTCATGTAGTATTACTTTATGACGTATGACGTCATGTAGTATTTCGTTATAACGTATGGCGTTATGCAGTATTACGATATAACGTATGACGTTATGCGGTATTAGGTTATAACTTATGACGTTATGGAGTATTACGTTATAACGTATGACGTCATGTGGTATTACGTTATTACGAATAACGTTATATTATGTTACGTCATGTAGTATTACTTTATGACGTATGACGTCATGTAGTATTACTTTATGACGTATGACGTCATGTAGTATTACTTTATGACGTATGACGTCATGTAGTATTACTTTATGACGTATGACGTCATGTAGTATTACTTTATGACGTATGACGTCATGTAGTATTTCGTTATAACGTATGACGTTATGCAGTATTACGATATAACGTATGACGTTATGCAGTATTAGGTTATAACGTATGACGTCATGTAGTATTACTTTATGACGTATGACGTCATGTAGTATTACTTTATGACGTATGACGTCATGTAGTATTACTTTATGACGTATGACGTCATGTAGTATTTCGTTTTAACGTACAACGTTATATAGAATTACGATATAACGCACAACGTTATGTCGTATTACGTTATAACTGATCATGTCATGTAGTATTACGTTATAACGTATGACGTTATGTAGTATTACGTTATTACGAATAACGTTATATTGTGTAACTTTATAACGTATGACCTTATGTTGTATTACGTTATAACGTATAAAGACATGTAGTATTACGTTATAACGTATGACGTCATGTGGTATTACGTTATTACGAATATCGTAATATTGTATTACTTTATGACGTATGACGTCATGTAGTATTACTATATGACGTATGACGTCATGTAGTGTTACTATATGACGTATGACGTCATGTAGTATTAGGTTATAACGTATGAAGTTATGTATTATTACGATATAACGTATGACGTTAAGCAGTATTAGGTTATAACGTATGACGTTATGTAGTATTAGGTTATAACGTATGGCGTTATGTAGTATTACGATATAACGTATGACGTTATGCAGTACTACGTTATAACGTATGACGTTATGTAATGTTACGTTATAATGTATGACTTTATGTAGCATTACGGTATTTCGAACAACGTTGTATTGTGTTACTTTATAACGTATGACGTTATGTAGTGTTACGTTATAACGTATGACGCCGTGTAGTATTACGTTATAAGTATAACATTATGTAGTATCACGTTATAGCGTATGACGTCATGTAGTATTACGTTATTACGAATATCGTAATATTGTGTTACTTTATGACGTATGACGTCATGTAATATTGCTTTATGACGTATGACGTCATGTAGTATTTCCTTATAACGTATGACGTTATGTAGTATTACGATATAACGTATGACGTCATGTAGTATTACTTTATGACGTATGACGTCATGTAGTATTACTTTATGACGTATGACGTCATGTAGTATTACTTTATGACTTATGACGTCATGTAGTATTACTTTATGACGTATGACGTCATGTAGTATTACTTTATGACGTATGACGTCATGTAGTATTACTTTATGACGTATGACGTCATGTAGTATTTCGTTATAACGTATGACGTTATGCAGTATTACGATATAACGTATGACGTTATACGGTATTAGGTTATAACGTATGACGTTATGGAGTATTACGTTATAACGTATGACGTCATGTGGTATTACGTTATTACGAATAACGTTATATTATGTTACGTCATGTAGTATTACTTTATGACGTATGACGTCATGTAGTATTACTTTATGACGTATGACGTCATGTAGTATTACTTTATGACGTATGACGTCATGTAGTATTACTTTATGACGTATGACGTCATGTAGTATTACTTTATGACGTATGACGTCATGTAGTATTACTTTATGACGTATGACGTCATGTAGTATTTCGTTATAACGTATGGCGTTATGCAGTATTACGATATAACGTATGACGTTATGCGGTATTAGGTTATAACTTATGACGTTATGGAGTATTACGTTATAACGTATGACGTCATGTGGTATTACGTTATTACGAATAACGTTATATTATGTTACGTCATGTAGTATTACTTTATGACGTATGACGTCATGTAGTATTACTTTATGACGTATGACGTCATGTAGTATTACTTTATGACGTATGACGTCATGTAGTATTGCTTTATGACGTATGACGTCATGTAGTATTACTTTATGACGTATGACGTCATGTAGTATTACTTTATGACGTATGACGTCATGTAGTATTTCGTTATAACGTATGACGTTATGCAGTATTACGATATAACGTATGACGTTATGCAGTATTAGGTTATAACGTATGACGTCATGTAGTATTACTTTATGACGTATGACGTCATGTAGTATTACTTTATGACGTATGACGTCATGTAGTATTTCGTTTTAACGTACAACGTTATATAGAATTACGATATAACGCACAACGTTATGTCGTATTACGTTATAACTTATCATGTCATGTAGTATTACGTTATAACGTATGACTTTATGTAGTATTACGTTATTACGAATAACGTTATATTGTGTAACTTTATAACGTATGACCTTATGTTGTATTACGTTATAACGTATAAAGACATGTAGTATTACGTTATAACGTATGACGTCATGTGGTATTACGTTATTACGAATATCGTAATATTGTATTACTTTATGACGTATGACGTCATGTAGTATTACTATATGACGTATGACGTCATGTAGTATTACTATATGACGTATGACGTCATGTAGTATTAGGTTATAACGTATGAAGTTATGTATTATTACGATATAACGTATGACGTTAAGCAGTATTAGGTTATAACGTATGACGTTATGTAGTATTAGGTTATAACGTATGGCGTTATGTAGTATTACGATATAACGTATGACGTTATGCAGTACTACGTTATAACGTATGACGTTATGTAATGTTACGTTATAATGTATGACTTTATGTAGCATTACGGTATTTCGAACAACGTTGTATTGTGTTACTTTATAACGTATGACGTTATGTAGTGTTACGTTATAACGTATGACGCCGTGTAGTATTACGTTATAAGTATAACATTATGTAGTATCACGTTATAGCGTATGACGTCATGTAGTATTACGTTATTACGAATATCGTAATATTGTGTTACTTTATGACGTATGACGTCATGTAATATTGCTTTATGACGTATGACGTCATGTAGTATTTCCTTATAACGTATGACGTTATGTAGTATTACGATATAACGTATGACGTCATGTAGTATTACTTTATGACGTATGACGTCATGTAGTATTACTTTATGACGTATGACGTCATGTAGTATTACTTTATGACTTATGACGTCATGTAGTATTACTTTATGACGTATGACGTCATGTAGTATTACTTTATGACGTATGACGTCATGTAGTATTACTTTATGACGTATGACGTCATGTAGTATTTCGTTATAACGTATGACGTTATGCAGTATTACGATATAACGTATGACGTTATGCGGTATTAGGTTATAACGTATGACGTTATGGAGTATTACGTTATAACGTATGACGTCATGTGGTATTACGTTATTACGAATAACGTTATATTATGTTACGTCATGTAGTATTACTTTATGACGTATGACGTCATGTAGTATTACTTTATGACGTATGACGTCATGTAGTATTACTTTATGACGTATGACGTCATGTAGTATTTCGTTATAACGTATGACGTTATGCAGTATTACGATATAACGTATGACGTTATGCAGTATTAGGTTATAACGTATGACGTCATGTAGTATTACTTTATGACGTATGACGTCATGTAGTATTACTTTATGACGTATGACGTCATGTAGTATTTCGTTTTAACGTACAACGTTATATAGAATTACGATATAACGTATAACGTTATGTCGTATTACGTTATAACTTATCATGTCATGTAGTATTACGTTATAACGTATGACTTTATGTAGTATTACGTTATTACGAATAACGTTATATTGTGTAACTTTATAACGTATGACCTTATGTTGTATTACGTTATAACGTATAAAGACATGTAGTATTACGTTATAACGTATGACGTCATGTAGTATTACGTTATTACGAATATCGTAATATTGTGTTACTTTATGACGTATGACGTCATGTAATATTGCTTTATGACGTATGACGTCATGTAGTATTTCCTTATAACGTATGACGTTATGTAGTATTACGATATAACGTATGACGTTATGCAGTACTACGTTATAACGTATGACTTTATGTAGTGTTACGTTATAACGTATGACGTTATGTATTAGTACGATATAACGTATGACGTTATGCAGTATGAGGTTATAACGTATGACGTCATGTAGTTTTGCGTTATAACGTATGACGTCATGTAGTATTAGGTTATAACGTATGCCGTCATGTAGTATTACGTTATAACATATGACGTCATGTAGTAATACGATATAACGTACAACGTTATATAGAATTACGATATAACGCACAACGTTATGTCGTATTACGTTATAACGTATCATGTCATGTAGTATTACGTTATTACGAATAACGTTATATTGTGTTACCTTATAACGTGTGACCTTTTGTTGTATTACGTTATAACGTATAAAGGCATGTAGTATTACGTTGTAACGTATGACGTCATGTAGTATTACTTTATGACGTATGACGTCATGTAGTATTATGTTATAACATATGCCGTCATGTAGTATTACGTTATAACATATGACGTCATGTAATATTACGATATAACGTACAGCGTTATATAGAATTACGATATAACGCACAACGTTATGTCGTATTACGTTATACCGTATGACGTTATATTGTGTTACTTTATGACGTATGACGTCATGTAGTATTACTTTATGACGTATGACGTCATGTAGTATTACTTTATGACGTATGACGTCATGTAGTATTACTTTATGACGTATGACGTCATGTAGTATTACTTTATGACGTATGACGTCATGTAGTATTTCGTTATAACGTATGACGTTATGCAGTATTACGATATAACGTATGACGTTATGCGGTATTAGGTTATAACTTATGACGTTATGGAGTATTACGATATAACGTATGACGTCATGTGGTATTACGTTATTACGAATAACGTTATATTATGTTACGTCATGTAGTATTACTTTATGACGTATGACGTCATGTAGTATTACTTTATGACTTATGACGTCATGTAGTATTACTTTATGACGTATGACGTCATGTAGTATTACTTTATGACGTATGACGTCATGTAGTATTTCGTTATAACGTATGACGTTATGCAGTATTACGATATAACGTATGTCGTTATGCAGTATTAGGTTATAACGTATGACGTCATGTAGTATTACTTTATGACGTATGACGTCATGTAGTATTACTTTATGACGTATGACGTCATGTAGTATTTCGTTATAACGTATGACGTTATGCAGTATTACGATATAACGTATGTCGTTATGCAGTATTAGGTTATAACGTATGACGTCATGTAGTATTACTTTATGACGTATGACGTCATGTAGTATTACTTTATGACGTATGACGTCATGTAGTATTTCGTTTTAACGTACAACGTTATATAGAATTACGATATAACGCACAACGTTATGTCGTATTACGTTATAACGTATCATGTCATGTAGTATTACGTTATTACGAATAACGTTATATTGTGTTACCTTATAACGTGTGACCTTTTGTTGTATTACGTTATAACGTATAAAGGCATGTAGTATTACGTTGTAACGTATGACGTCATGTAGTATTACTTTATGACGTATGACGTCATGTAGTATTATGTTATAACATATGCCGTCATGTAGTATTACGTTATAACATATGACGTCATGTAATATTACGATATAACGTACAGCGTTATATAGAATTACGATATAACGCACAACGTTATGTCGTATTACGTTATACCGTATGACGTTATATTGTGTTACTTTATGACGTATGACGTCATGTAGTATTACTTTATGACGTATGACGTCATGTAGTATTACTTTATGACGTATGACGTCATGTAGTATTACTTTATGACGTATGACGTCATGTAGTATTTCGTTATAACGTATGACGTTATGCAGTATTACGATATAACGTATGACGTTATGCGGTATTAGGTTATAACTTATGACGTTATGGAGTATTACGTTATAACGTATGACGTCATGTGGTATTACGTTATTACGAATAACGTTATATTATGTTACGTCATGTAGTATTACTTTATGACGTATGACGTCATGTAGTATTACTTTATGACGTATGACGTCATGTAGTATTACTTTATGACGTATGACGTCATGTAGTATTACTTTATGACGTATGACGTCATGTAGTATTACTTTATGACGTATGACGTCATGTAGTATTTCGTTATAACGTATGACGTTATGCAGTATTACGATATAACGTATGACGTTATGCGGTATTAGGTTATAACTTATGACGTTATGGAGTATTACGATATAACGTATGACGTCATGTGGTATTACGTTATTACGAATAACGTTATATTATGTTACGTCATGTAGTATTACTTTATGACGTATGACGTCATGTAGTATTACTTTATGACTTATGACGTCATGTAGTATTACTTTATGACGTATGACGTCATGTAGTATTACTTTATGACGTATGACGTCATGTAGTATTTCGTTATAACGTATGACGTTATGCAGTATTACGATATAACGTATGTCGTTATGCAGTATTAGGTTATAACGTATGACGTCATGTAGTATTACTTTATGACGTATGACGTCATGTAGTATTACTTTATGACGTATGACGTCATGTAGTATTTCGTTATAACGTATGACGTTATGCAGTATTACGATATAACGTATGTCGTTATGCAGTATTAGGTTATAACGTATGACGTCATGTAGTATTACTTTATGACGTATGACGTCATGTAGTATTACTTTATGACGTATGACGTCATGTAGTATTTCGTTTTAACGTACAACGTTATATAGAATTACGATATAACGCACAACGTTATGTCGTATTACGTTATAACGTATCATGTCATGTAGTATTACGTTATTACGAATAACGTTATATTGTGTTACCTTATAACGTGTGACCTTTTGTTGTATTACGTTATAACGTATAAAGGCATGTAGTATTACGTTGTAACGTATGACGTCATGTAGTATTACTTTATGACGTATGACGTCATGTAGTATTATGTTATAACATATGCCGTCATGTAGTATTACGTTATAACATATGACGTCATGTAATATTACGATATAACGTACAGCGTTATATAGAATTACGATATAACGCACAACGTTATGTCGTATTACGTTATACCGTATGACGTTATATTGTGTTACTTTATGACGTATGACGTCATGTAGTATTACTTTATGACGTATGACGTCATGTAGTATTACTTTATGACGTATGACGTCATGTAGTATTACTTTATGACGTATGACGTCATGTAGTATTTCGTTATAACGTATGACGTTATGCAGTATTACGATATAACGTATGACGTTATGCGGTATTAGGTTATAACTTATGACGTTATGGAGTATTACGTTATAACGTATGACGTCATGTGGTATTACGTTATTACGAATAACGTTATATTATGTTACGTCATGTAGTATTACTTTATGACGTATGACGTCATGTAGTATTACTTTATGACGTATGACGTCATGTAGTATTACTTTATGACGTCTGACGTCATGTAGTATTACTTTATGACGTATGACGTCATGTAGTATTACTTTATGACGTATGACGTCATGTAGTATTTCGTTATAACGTATGACGTTATGCAGTATTACGATATAACGTATGACGTTATGCAGTATTAGGTTATAACGTATGACGTCATGTAGTATTACTTTATGACGTATGACGTCATGTAGTATTTCGTTTTAACGTACAACGTTATATAGAATTACGATATAACGCACAACGTTATGTCGTATTACGTTATAACTTATCATGTCATGTAGTATTACGTTATAACGTATGACGTTATGTAGTATTACGTTATTACGAATAACGTTATATTGTGTAACTTTATAACGTATGACCTTATGTTGTATTACGTTATAACGTATAAAGACATGTAGTATTACGTTATAACGTATGACGTCATGTGGTATTACGTTATTACGAATATCGTAATATTGTATTACTTTATGACGTATGACGTCATGTAGTATTACTATATGACGTATGACGTCATGTAGTATTACTATATGACGTATGACGTCATGTAGTATTACTATATGACGTATGACGTCATGTAGTATTAGGTTATAACGTATGAAGTTATGTATTATTACGATATAACGTATGACGTTAAGCAGTATTAGGTTATAACGTATGACGTTATGTAGTATTAGGTTATAACGTATGGCGTTATGTAGTATTACGATATAACGTATGACGTTATGCAGTACTACGTTATAACGTATGACGTTATGTAGTGTTACGTTATAATGTATGACTTTATGTAGCATTACGGTATTTCGAACAACGTTGTATTGTGTTACTTTATAACGTATGACGTTATGTAGTGTTACGTTATAACGTATGACGCCGTGTAGTATTACGTTATAAGTATAACATTATGTAGTATCACGTTATAGCGTATGACGTCATGTAGTATTACGTTATTACGAATATCGTAATATTGTGTTACTTTATGACGTATGACGTCATGTAATATTGCTTTATGACGTATGACGTCATGTAGTATTTCGTTATAACGTATGACGTTATGCAGTATTACGATATAACGTATGACGTTATGCGGTATTAGGTTATAACTTATGACGTTATGGAGTATTACGTTATAACGTATGACGTCATGTGGTATTACGTTATTACGAATAACGTTATATTATGTTACGTCATGTAGTATTACTTTATGACGTATGACGTCATGTAGTATTACTTTATGACTTATGACGTCATGTAGTATTACTTTATGACGTATGACGTCATGTAGTATTACTTTATGACGTATGACGTCATGTAGTATTTCGTTATAACGTATGACGTTATGCAGTATTACGATATAACGTATGTCGTTATGCAGTATTAGGTTATAACGTATGACGTCATGTAGTATTACTTTATGACGTATGACGTCATGTAGTATTACTTTATGACGTATGACGTCATGTAGTATTTCGTTTTAACGTACAACGTTATATAGAATTACGATATAACGCACAACGTTATGTCGTATTACGTTATAACTTATCATGTCATGTAGTATTACGTTATAACGTATGACGTTATGTAGTATTACGTTATTACGAATAACGTTATATTGTGTAACTTTATAACCTATGACCTTATGTTGTATTACGTTATAACGTATAAAGACATGTAGTATTACGTTATAACGTATGACGTCATGTGGTATTACGTTATTACGAATATCGTAATATTGTATTACTTTATGACGTATGACGTCATGTAGTATTACTATATGACGTATGACGTCATGTAGTATTACTATATGACGTATGACGTCATGTAGTATTACTATATGACGTATGACGTCATGTAGTATTACTATATGACGTATGACGTCATGTAGTATTAGGTTATAACGTATGAAGTTATGTATTATTACGATATAACGTATGACGTTAAGCAGTATTAGGTTATAACGTATGACGTTATGTAGTATTAGGTTATAACGTATGGCGTTATGTAGTATTACGATATAACGTATGACGTTATGCAGTACTACGTTATAACGTATGACGTTATGTAGTGTTACGTTATAATGTATGACGTTATGTAGCATTACGGTATTTCGAACAACGTTGTATTGTGTTACTTTATAACGTATGACGTTATGTAGTGTTACGTTATAACGTATGACGCCGTGTAGTATTACGTTATAAGTATAACATTATGTAGTATCACGTTATAGCGTATGACGTCATGTAGTATTACGTTATTACGAATATCGTAATATTGTGTTACTTTATGACGTATGACGTCATGTAATATTGCTTTATGACGTATTACGTCATGTAGTATTTCCTTATAACGTATGACGTTATGTAGTATTACGATATAACGTATGACGTCATGTAGTATTACTTTATGACGTATGACGTCATGTAGTATTACTTTATGACGTATGACGTCATGTAGTATTACTTTATGACGTATGACGTCATGTAGTATTACTTTATGACGTATGACGTCATGTAGTATTTCGTTATAACGTATGACGTTATGCAGTATTACGATATAACGTATGACGTTATGCAGTATTAGGTTATAACGTATGACGTCATGTAGTATTACTTTATGACGTATGACGTCATGTAGTATTACTTTATGACGTATGACGTCATGTAGTATTTCGTTTTAACGTACAACGTTATATAGAATTACGATATAACGCACAACGTTATGTCGTATTACGTTATAACTTATCATGTCATGTAGTATTACGTTATAACGTATGACTTTATGTAGTATTACGTTATTACGAATAACGTTATATTGTGTAACTTTATAACGTATGACCTTATGTTGTATTACGTTATAACGTATAAAGACATGTAGTATTACGTTATAACGTATGACGTCATGTGGTATTACGTTATTACGATATTCGTAATAACGTATTACTTTATGACGTATGACGTCATGTAGTATTACTATATGACGTATGACGTCATGTAGTATTACTATATGACGTATGACGTCATGTAGTATTAGGTTATAACGTATGAAGTTATGTATTATAACGATATAACGTATGACGTTAAGCAGTATTAGGTTATAACGCATGACGTTATGTAGTATTAGGTTATAACGTATGGCGTTATGTAGTATTACGATATAACGTATGACGTTATGCAGTACTACGTTATAACGTATGACGTTATGTAGTGTTACGTTATAATGTATGACGTTATGTAGCATTACGGTATTTCGAACAACGTTGTATTGTGTTACTTTATAACGTATGACGTTATGTAGTGTTACGTTATAACGTATGACGCCGTGTAGTATTACGTTATAAGTATAACATTATGTAGTATCACGTTATAGCGTATGACGTCATGTAGTATTACGTTATTACGAATATCGTAATATTGTGTTACTTTATGACGTATGACGTCATGTAATATTGCTTTATGACGTATGACGTCATGTAGTATTTCCTTATAACGTATGACGTTATGTAGTATTACGATATAACGTATGACGTTATGCAGTACTACGTTATAACGTATGACTTTATGTAGTGTTACGTTATAACGTATGACGTTATGTATTAGTACGATATAACGTATGACGTTATGCAGTATGAGGTTATAACGTATGACGTCATGTAGTTTTGCGTTATAACGTATGACGTCATGTAGTATTAGGTTATAACGTATGCCGTCATGTAGTATTACGTTATAACATATGACGTCATGTAGTAATACGATATAACGTACAACGTTATACAGAATTACGATATAACGCACAACGTTATGTCGTATTACGTTATAACGTATCATGTCATGTAGTATTACGTTATTACGAATAACGTTATATTGTGTTACCTTATAACGTGTGACCTTTTGTTGTATTACGTTATAACGTATAAAGGCATGTAGTATTACGTTGTAACGTATGACGTCATGTAGTATTACTTTATGACGTATGACGTCATGTAGTATTATGTTATAACATATGCCGTCATGTAGTATTACGTTATAACATATGACGTCATGTAATATTACGATATAACGTACAGCGTTATATAGAATTACGATATAACGCACAACGTTATGTCGTATTACGTTATACCGTATGACGTTATATTGTGTTTCTTTATGACGTATGACGTCATGTAGTATTACTTTATGACGTATGACGTCATGTAGTATTACTTTATGACGTATGACGTCATGTAGTATTACTTTATGACGTATGACGTCATGTAGTATTTCGTTATAACGTATGACGTTATGCAGTATTACGATATAACGTATGACGTTATGCGGTATTAGGTTATAACTTATGACGTTATGGAGTATTACGTTATAACGTATGACGTCATGTGGTATTACGTTATTACGAATAACGTTATATTATGTTACGTCATGTAGTATTACTTTATGACGTATGACGTCATGTAGTATTACTTTATGACGTATGACGTCATGTAGTATTACTTTATGACGTATGACGTCATGTAGTATTACTTTATGACGTATGACGTCATGTAGTATTACTTTATGACGTATGACGTCATGTAGTATTTCGTTATAACGTATGACGTTATGCAGTATTACGATATAACGTATGACGTTATGCAGTATTAGGTTATAACGTATGACGTCATGTAGTATTACTTTATGACGTATGACGTCATGTAGTATTTCGTTTTAACGTACAACGTTATATAGAATTACGATATAACGCACAACGTTATGTCGTATTACGTTATAACTTATCATGTCATGTAGTATTACGTTATAACGTATGACGTTATGTAGTATTACGTTATTACGAATAACGTTATATTGTGTAACTTTATAACGTATGACCTTATGTTGTATTACGTTATAACGTATAAAGACATGTAGTATTACGTTATAACGTATGACGTCATGTGGTATTACGTTATTACGAATATCGTAATATTGTATTACTTTATGACGTATGACGTCATGTAGTATTACTATATGACGTATGACGTCATGTAGTATTACTATATGACGTATGACGTCATGTAGTATTAGGTTACAACGTATGAAGTTATGTATTATTACGATATAACGTATGACGTTAAGCAGTATTAGGTTATAACGTATGACGTTATGTAGTATTAGGTTATAACGTATGGCGTTATGTAGTATTACGATATAACGTATGACGTTATGCAGTACTACGTTATAACGTATGACGTTATGTAGTGTTACGTTATAATGTATGACTTTATGTAGCATTACGGTATTTCGAACAACGTTGTATTGTGTTACTTTATAACGTATGACGTTATGTAGTGTTACGTTATAACGTATGACGCCGTGTAGTATTACGTTATAAGTATAACATTATGTAGTATCACGTTATAGCGTATGACGTCATGTAGTATTACGTTATTACGAATATCGTAATATTGTGTTACTTTATGACGTATGACGTCATGTAATATTGCTTTATGACGTATGACGTCATGTAGTATTTCCTTATAACGTATGACGTTATGTAGTATTACGATATAACGTATGACGTCATGTAGTATTACTTTATGACGTATGACGTCATGTAGTATTACTTTATGACGTATGACGTCATGTAGTATTACTTTATGACTTATGACGTCATGTAGTATTACTTTATGACGTATGACGTCATGTAGTATTTCGTTATAACGTATGACGTTATGCAGTATTACGATATAACGTATGACGTTATGCGGTATTAGGTTATAACGTATGACGTTATGGAGTATTACGTTATAACGTATGACGTCATGTGGTATTACGTTATTACGAATAACGTTATATTATGTTACGTCATGTAGTATTACTTTATGACGTATGACGTCATGTAGTATTACTTTATGACGTATGACGTCATGTAGTATTACTTTATGACGTATGACGTCATGTAGTATTACTTTATGACGTATGACGTCATGTAGTATTACTTTATGACGTATGACGTCATGTAGTATTTCGTTATAACGTATGACGTTATGCAGTATTACGATATAACGTATGACGTTATGCAGTATTAGGTTATAACGTATGACGTCATGTAGTATTACTTTATGACGTATGACGTCATGTAGTATTACTTTATGACGTATGACGTCATGTAGTATTTCGTTTTAACGTACAACGTTATATAGAATTACGATATAACGCACAACGTTATGTCGTATTACGTTATAACTTATCATGTCATGTAGTATTACGTTATAACGTATGACTTTATGTAGTATTACGTTATTACGAATAACGTTATATTGTGTAACTTTATAACGTATGACCTTATGTTGTATTACGTTATAACGTATAAAGACATGTAGTATTACGTTATAACGTATGACGTCATGTGGTATTACGTTATTACGAATATCGTAATATTGTGTTACTTTATGACGTATGACGTCATGTAATATTGCTTTATGACGTATGACGTCATGTAGTATTTCCTTATAACGTATGACGTTATGTAGTATTACGATATAACGTATGACGTTATGCAGTACTACGTTATAACGTATGACTTTATGTAGTGTTACGTTATAACGTATGACGTTATGTATTAGTACGATATAACGTATGACGTTATGCAGTATGAGGTTATAACGTATGACGTCATGTAGTTTTGCGTTATAACGTATGACGTCATGTAGTATTAGGTTATAACGTATGCCGTCATGTAGTATTACGTTATAACATATGACGTCATGTAGTAATACGATATAACGTACAACGTTATATAGAATTACGATATAACGCACAACGTTATGTCGTATTACGTTATAACGTATCATGTCATGTAGTATTACGTTATTACGAATAACGTTATATTGTGTTACCTTATAACGTGTGACCTTTTGTTGTATTACGTTATAACGTATAAAGGCATGTAGTATTACGTTGTAACGTATGACGTCATGTAGTATTACTTTATGACGTATGACGTCATGTAGTATTATGTTATAACATATGCCGTCATGTAGTATTACGTTATAACATATGACGTCATGTAATATTACGATATAACGTACAGCGTTATATAGAATTACGATATAACGCACAACGTTATGTCGTATTACGTTATACCGTATGACGTTATATTGTGTTACTTTATGACGTATGACGTCATGTAGTATTACTTTATGACGTATGACGTCATGTAGTATTACTTTATGACGTATGACGTCATGTAGTATTACTTTATGACGTATGACGTCATGTAGTATTTCGTTATAACGTATGACGTTATGCAGTATTACGATATAACGTATGACGTTATGCGGTATTAGGTTATAACTTATGACGTTATGGAGTATTACGTTATAACGTATGACGTCATGTGGTATTACGTTATTACGAATAACGTTATATGATGTTACGTCATGTAGTATTACTTTATGACGTATGACGTCATGTAGTATTACTTTATGACTTATGACGTCATGTAGTATTACTTTATGACGTATGACGTCATGTAGTATTACTTTATGACGTATGACGTCATGTAGTATTACTTTATGACGTATGACGTCATGTAGTATTTCGTTATAACGTATGACGTTATGCAGTATTACGATATAACGTATGACGTTATGCAGTATTAGGTTATAACGTATGACGTCATGTAGTATTACTTTATGACGTATGACGTCATGTAGTATTACTTTATGACGTATGACGTCATGTA
Source organism: Bombus terrestris (assembly GCF_910591885.1). NCBI lineage: Eukaryota > Metazoa > Arthropoda > Insecta > Hymenoptera > Apidae > Bombus > Bombus terrestris. Next base: position 345,018 of record NW_025963556.1, read on the forward strand.
GTATTTCGTTTTAACGTACAACGTTATATAGAATTACGATATAACGCACAACGTTATGTCGTATTACGTTATAACTTATCATGTCATGTAGTATTACGTTATAACGTATGACGTTATGTAGTATTACGTTATTACGAATAACGTTATATTGTGTAACTTTATAACCTATGACCTTATGTTGTATTACGTTATAACGTATAAAGACATGTAGTATTACGTTATAACGTATGACGTCATGTGGTATTACGTTATTACGAATATCGTAATATTGTATTACTTTATGACGTATGACGTCATGTAGTATTACTATATGACGTATGACGTCATGTAGTATTACTATATGACGTATGACGTCATGTAGTATTACTATATGACGTATGACGTCATGTAGTATTACTATATGACGTATGACGTCATGTAGTATTAGGTTATAACGTATGAAGTTATGTATTATTACGATATAACGTATGACGTTAAGCAGTATTAGGTTATAACGTATGACGTTATGTAGTATTAGGTTATAACGTATGGCGTTATGTAGTATTACGATATAACGTATGACGTTATGCAGTACTACGTTATAACGTATGACGTTATGTAGTGTTACGTTATAATGTATGACGTTATGTAGCATTACGGTATTTCGAACAACGTTGTATTGTGTTACTTTATAACGTATGACGTTATGTAGTGTTACGTTATAACGTATGACGCCGTGTAGTATTACGTTATAAGTATAACATTATGTAGTATCACGTTATAGCGTATGACGTCATGTAGTATTACGTTATTACGAATATCGTAATATTGTGTTACTTTATGACGTATGACGTCATGTAATATTGCTTTATGACGTATGACGTCATGTAGTATTTCCTTATAACGTATGACGTTATGTAGTATTACTTTATGACGTATGACGTCATGTAGTATTACTTTATGACGTATGACGTCATGTAGTATTACTTTATGACGTATGACGTCATGTAGTATTTCGTTATAACGTATGACGTTATGCAGTATTACGATATAACGTATGACGTTATGCAGTATTAGGTTATAACGTATGACGTCATGTAGTATTACTTTATGACGTATGACGTCATGTAGTATTACTTTATGACGTATGACGTCATGTAGTATTTCGTTTTAACGTACAACGTTATATAGAATTACGATATAACGCACAACGTTATGTCGTATTACGTTATAACTTATCATGTCATGTAGTATTACGTTATAACGTATGACTTTATGTAGTATTACGTTATTACGAATAACGTTATATTGTGTAACTTTATAACGTATGACCTTATGTTGTATTACGTTATAACGTATAAAGACATGTAGTATTACGTTATAACGTATGACGTCATGTCGTATTACGTTATTACGAATATCGTAATATTGTGTTACTTTATGACGTATGACGTCATGTAATATTGCTTTATGACGTATGACGTCATGTAGTATTTCCTTATAACGTATGACGTTATGTAGTATTACGATATAACGTATGACGTTATGCAGTACTACGTTATAACGTATGACTTTATGTAGTGTTACGATATAACGTATGACGTTATGCGGTATTAGGTTATAACTTATGACGTTATGGAGTATTACGTTATAACGTATGACGTCATGTGGTATTACGTTATTACGAATAACGTTATATTATGTTACGTCATGTAGTATTACTTTATGACGTATGACGTCATGTAGTATTACTTTATGACGTATGACGTCATGTAGTATTACTTTATGACGTATGACGTCATGTAGTATTACTTTATGACGTATGACGTCATGTAGTATTACTTTATGACGTATGACGTCATGTAGTATTTCGTTATAACGTATGACGTTATGCAGTATTACGATATAACGTATGTCGTTATGCAGTATTAGGTTATAACGTATTACGTCATCTAGTATTACTTTATGACGTATGACGTCATGTAGTATTACTTTATGACGTATGACGTCATGTAGTATTTCGTTTTAACGTACAACGTTATATAGAATTACGATATAACGCACAACGTTATGTCGTATTACGTTATAACTTATCATGTCATGTAGTATTACGTTATAACGTATGACGTTATGTAGTATTACGTTATTACGAATAACGTTATATTGTGTAACTTTATAACCTATGACCTTATGTTGTATTACGTTATAACGTATAAAGACATGTAGTATTACGTTATAACGTATGACGTCATGTGGTATTACGTTATTACGAATATCGTAATATTGTATTACTTTATGACGTATGACGTCATGTAGTATTACTATATGACGTATGACGTCATGTAGTATTACTATATGACGTATGACGTCATGTAGTATTACTATATGACGTATGACGTCATGTAGTATTACTATATGACGTATGACGTCATGTAGTATTAGGTTATAACGTATGAAGTTATGTATTATTACGATATAACGTATGACGTTAAGCAGTATTAGGTTATAACGTATGACGTTATGTAGTATTAGGTTATAACGTATGGCGTTATGCAGTATTACGATATAACGTATGACGTTATGCAGTACTACGTTATAACGTATGACGTTATGTAGTGTTACGTTATAATGTATGACGTTATGTAGCATTACGGTATTTCGAACAACGTTGTATTGTGTTACTTTATAACGTATGACGTTATGTAGTGTTACGTTATAACGTATGACGCCGTGTAGTATTACGTTATAAGTATAACATTATGTAGTATCACGTTATAGCGTATGACGTCATGTAGTATTACGTTATTACGAATATCGTAATATTGTGTTACTTTATGACGTATGACGTCATGTAATATTGCTTTATGACGTATTACGTCATGTAGTATTTCCTTATAACGTATGACGTTATGTAGTATTACGATATAACGTATGACGTCATGTAGTATTACTTTATGACTTATGACGTCATGTAGTATTACTTTATGACGTATGACGTCATGTAGTATTACTTTATGACGTATGACGTCATGTAGTATTACTTTATGACGTATGACGTCATGTAGTATTTCGTTATAACGTATGACGTTATGCAGTATTACGATATAACGTATGACGTTATGCGGTATTAGGTTATAACGTATGACGTTATGGAGTATTACGTTATAACGTATGACGTCATGTGGTATTACGTTATTACGAATAACGTTATATTATGTTACGTCATGTAGTATTACTTTATGACGTATGACGTCATGTAGTATTACTTTATGACGTATGACGTCATGTAGTATTACTTTATGACGTATGACGTCATGTAGTATTACTTTATGACGTATGACGTCATGTAGTATTACTTTATGACGTATGACGTCATGTAGTATTTCGTTATAACGTATGACGTTATGCAGTATTACGATATAACGTATGACGTTATGCAGTATTAGGTTATAACGTATGACGTCATGTAGTATTACTTTATGACGTATGACGTCATGTAGTATTACTTTATGACGTATGACGTCATGTAGTATTTCGTTTTAACGTACAACGTTATATAGAATTACGATATAACGCACAACGTTATGTCGTATTACGTTATAACTTATCATGTCATGTAGTATTACGTTATAACGTATGACGTTATGTAGTATTACGTTATTACGAATAACGTTATATTGTGTAACTTTATAACCTATGACCTTATGTTGTATTACGTTATAACGTATAAAGACATGTAGTATTACGTTATAACGTATGACGTCATGTGGTATTACGTTATTACGAATATCGTAATATTGTATTACTTTATGACGTATGACGTCATGTAGTATTACTATATGACGTATGACGTCATGTAGTATTACTATATGACGTATGACGTCATGTAGTATTACTATATGACGTATGACGTCATGTAGTATTACTATATGACGTATGACGTCATGTAGTATTAGGTTATAACGTATGAAGTTATGTATTATTACGATATAACGTATGACGTTAAGCAGTATTAGGTTATAACGTATGACGTTATGTAGTATTAGGTTATAACGTATGGCGTTATGTAGTATTACGATATAACGTATGACGTTATGCAGTACTACGTTATAACGTATGACGTTATGTAGTGTTACGTTATAATGTATGACGTTATGTAGCATTACGGTATTTCGAACAACGTTGTATTGTGTTACTTTATAACGTATGACGTTATGTAGTGTTACGTTATAACGTATGACGCCGTGTAGTATTACGTTATAAGTATAACATTATGTAGTATCACGTTATAGCGTATGACGTCATGTAGTATTACGTTATTACGAATATCGTAATATTGTGTTACTTTATGACGTATGACGTCATGTAATATTGCTTTATGACGTATGACGTCATGTAGTATTTCCTTATAACGTATGACGTTATGTAGTATTACTTTATGACGTATGACGTCATGTAGTATTACTTTATGACGTATGACGTCATGTAGTATTACTTTATGACGTATGACGTCATGTAGTATTACTTTATGACGTATGACGTCATGTAGTATTTCGTTATAACGTATGACGTTATGCAGTATTACGATATAACGTATGACGTTATGCAGTATTAGGTTATAACGTATGACGTCATGTAGTATTACTTTATGACGTATGACGTCATGTAGTATTACTTTATGACGTATGACGTCATGTAGTATTACTTTATGACGTATGACGTCATGTAGTATTACTTTATGACGTATGACGTCATGTAGTATTTCGTTATAACGTATGACGTTATGCAGTATTACGATATAACGTATGACGTTATGCGGTATTAGGTTATAAAGTATGACGTTATGGAGTATTACGTTATAACGTATGACGTCATGTGGTATTACGTTATTACGAATAACGTTATATTATGTTACGTCATGTAGTATTACTTTATGACGTATGACGTCATGTAGTATTACTTTATGACGTATGACGTCATGTAGTATTACTTTATGACGTATGACGTCATGTAGTATTACTTTATGACGTATGACGTCATGTAGTATTACTTTATGACGTATGACGTCATGTAGTATTTCGTTATAACGTATGACGTTATGCAGTATTACGATATAACGTATGACGTTATGCAGTATTAGGTTATAACGTATGACGTCATGTAGTATTACTTTATGACGTATGACGTCATGTAGTATTACTTTATGACGTATGACGTCATGTAGTATTTCGTTTTAACGTACAACGTTATATAGAATTACGATATAACGCACAACGTTATGTCGTATTACGTTATAACTTATCATGTCATGTAGTATTACGTTATAACGTATGACTTTATGTAGTATTACGTTATTACGAATAACGTTATATTGTGTAACTTTATAACGTATGACCTTATGTTGTATTACGTTATAACGTATAAAGACATGTAGTATTACGTTATAACGTATGACGTCATGTGGTATTACGTTATTACGAATATCGTAATATTGTGTTACTTTATGACGTATGACGTCATGTAATATTGCTTTATGACGTATGACGTCATGTAGTATTTCCTTATAACGTATGACGTTATGTAGTATTACGATATAACGTATGACGTTATGCAGTACTACGTTATAACGTATGACTTTATGTAGTGTTACGTTATAACGTATGACGTTATGTATTAGTACGATATAACGTATGACGTTATGCAGTATGAGGTTATAACGTATGACGTCATGTAGTTTTGCGTTATAACGTATGACGTCATGTAGTATTAGGTTATAACGTATGCCGTCATGTAGTATTACGTTATAACATATGACGTCATGTAGTAATACGATATAACGTACAACGTTATATAGAATTACGATATAACGCACAACGTTATGTCGTATTACGTTATAACGTATCATGTCATGTAGTATTACGTTATTACGAATAACGTTATATTGTGTTACCTTATAACGTGTGACCTTTTGTTGTATTACGTTATAACGTATAAAGGCATGTAGTATTACGTTGTAACGTATGACGTCATGTAGTATTACTTTATGACGTATGACGTCATGTAGTATTATGTTATAACATATGCCGTCATGTAGTATTACGTTATAACATATGACGTCATGTAATATTACGATATAACGTACAGCGTTATATAGAATTACGATATAACGCACAACGTTATGTCGTATTACGTTATACCGTATGACGTTATATTGTGTTACTTTATGACGTATGACGTCATGTAGTATTACTTTATGACGTATGACGTCATGTAGTATTACTTTATGACGTATGACGTCATGTAGTATTTCGTTATAACGTATGACGTTATGCAGTATTACGATATAACGTATGACGTTATGCGGTATTAGGTTATAACTTATGACGTTATGGAGTATTACGTTATAACGTATGACGTCATGTGGTATTACGTTATTACGAATAACGTTATATTATGTTACGTCATGTAGTATTACTTTATGACGTATGACGTCGTGTAGTATTACTTTATGACTTATGACGTCATGTAGTATTACTTTATGACGTATGACGTCATGTAGTATTACTTTATGACGTATGACGTCATGTAGTATTACTTTATGACGTATGACGTCATGTAGTATTTCGTTATAACGTATGACGTTATGCAGTATTACGATATAACGTATGACGTTATGCAGTATTAGGTTATGACGTACGACGTCATGTAGTATTACTTTATGACGTATGACGTCATGTAGTATTACTTTATGACGTATGACGTCATGTAGTATTTCGTTTTAACGTACAACGTTATATAGAATTACGATATAACGCACAACGTTATGTCGTATTACGTTATAACTTATCATGTCATGTAGTATTACGTTATAACGTATGACGTTATGTAGTATTACGTTATTACGAATAACGTTATATTGTGTAACTTTATAACCTATGACCTTATGTTGTATTACGTTATAACGTATAAAGACATGTAGTATTACGTTATAACGTATGACGTCATGTGGTATTACGTTATTACGAATATCGTAATATTGTATTACTTTATGACGTATGACGTCATGTAGTATTACTATATGACGTATGACGTCATGTAGTATTACTATATGACGTATGACGTCATGTAGTATTACTATATGACGTATGACGTCATGTAGTATTACTATATGACGTATGACGTCATGTAGTATTACTATATGACGTATGACGTCATGTAGTATTAGGTTATAACGTATGAAGTTATGTATTATTACGATATAACGTATGACGTTAAGCAGTATTAGGTTATAACGTATGACGTTATGTAGTATTAGGTTATAACGTATGGCGTTATGTAGTATTACGATATAACGTATGACGTTATGCAGTACTACGTTATAACGTATGACGTTATGTAGTGTTACGTTATAATGTATGACGTTATGTAGCATTACGGTATTTCGAACAACGTTGTATTGTTTTACTTTATAACGTATGACGTTATGTAGTGTTACGTTATAACGTATGACGCCGTGTAGTATTACGTTATAAGTATAACATTATGTAGTATCACGTTATAGCGTATGACGTCATGTAGTATTACGTTATTACGAATATCGTAATATTGTGTTACTTTATGACGTATGACGTCATGTAATATTGCTTTATGACGTATGACGTCATGTAGTATTTCCTTATAACGTATGACGTTATGTAGTATTACGATATAACGTATGACGTTATGCAGTACTACGTTATAACGTATGACTTTATGTAGTGTTACGATATAACGTATGACGTTATGCGGTATTAGGTTATAACTTATGACGTTATGGAGTATTACGTTATAACGTATGACGTCATGTGGTATTACGTTATTACGAATAACGTTATATTATGTTACGTCATGTAGTATTACTTTATGACGTATGACGTCATGTAGTATTACTTTATGACGTATGACGTCATGTAGTATTACTTTATGACGTATGACGTCATGTAGTATTACTTTATGACGTATGACGTCATGTAGTATTACTTTATGACGTATGACGTCATGTAGTATTTCGTTATAACGTATGACGTTATGCAGTATTACGATATAACGTATGTCGTTATGCAGTATTAGGTTATAACGTATGACGTCATGTAGTATTACTTTATGACGTATGACGTCATGTAGTATTACTTTATGACGTATGACGTCATGTAGTATTTCGTTTTAACGTACAACGTTATATAGAATTACGATATAACGCACAACGTTATGTCGTATTACGTTATAACTTATCATGTCATGTAGTATTACGTTATAACGTATGACGTTATGTAGTATTACGTTATTACGAATAACGTTATATTGTGTAACTTTATAACCTATGACCTTATGTTGTATTACGTTATAACGTATAAAGACATGTAGTATTACGTTATAACGTATGACGTCATGTGGTATTACGTTATTACGAATATCGTAATATTGTATTACTTTATGACGTATGACGTCATGTAGTATTACTATATGACGTATGACGTCATGTAGTATTACTATATGACGTATGACGTCATGTAGTATTACTATATGACGTATGACGTCATGTAGTATTACTATATGACGTATGACGTCATGTAGTATTAGGTTATAACGTATGAAGTTATGTATTATTACGATATAACGTATGACGTTAAGCAGTATTAGGTTATAACGTATGACGTTATGTAGTATTAGGTTATAACGTATGGCGTTATGCAGTATTACGATATAACGTATGACGTTATGCAGTACTACGTTATAACGTATGACGTTATGTAGTGTTACGTTATAATGTATGACGTTATGTAGCATTACGGTATTTCGAACAACGTTGTATTGTGTTACTTTATAACGTATGACGTTATGTAGTGTTACGTTATAACGTATGACGCCGTGTAGTATTACGTTATAAGTATAACATTATGTAGTATCACGTTATAGCGTATGACGTCATGTAGTATTACGTTATTACGAATATCGTAATATTGTGTTACTTTATGACGTATGACGTCATGTAATATTGCTTTATGACGTATTACGTCATGTAGTATTTCCTTATAACGTATGACGTTATGTAGTATTACGATATAACGTATGACGTCATGTAGTATTACTTTATGACTTATGACGTCATGTAGTATTACTTTATGACGTATGACGTCATGTAGTATTACTTTATGACGTATGACGTCATGTAGTATTACTTTATGACGTATGACGTCATGTAGTATTTCGTTATAACGTATGACGTTATGCAGTATTACGATATAACGTATGACGTTATGCGGTATTAGGTTATAACGTATGACGTTATGGAGTATTACGTTATAACGTATGACGTCATGTGGTATTACGTTATTACGAATAACGTTATATTATGTTACGTCATGTAGTATTACTTTATGACGTATGACGTCATGTAGTATTACTTTATGACGTATGACGTCATGTAGTATTACTTTATGACGTATGACGTCATGTAGTATTACTTTATGACGTATGACGTCATGTAGTATTACTTTATGACGTATGACGTCATGTAGTATTTCGTTATAACGTATGACGTTATGCAGTATTACGATATAACGTATGACGTTATGCAGTATTAGGTTATAACGTATGACGTCATGTAGTATTACTTTATGACGTATGACGTCATGTAGTATTACTTTATGACGTATGACGTCATGTAGTATTTCGTTTTAACGTACAACGTTATATAGAATTACGATATAACGCACAACGTTATGTCGTATTACGTTATAACTTATCATGTCATGTAGTATTACGTTATAACGTATGACTTTATGTAGTATTACGTTATTACGAATAACGTTATATTGTGTAACTTTATAACGTATGACCTTATGTTGTATTACGTTATAACGTATAAAGACATGTAGTATTACGTTATAACGTATGACGTCATGTGGTATTACGTTATTACGAATATCGTAATATTGTGTTACTTTATGACGTATGACGTCATGTAATATTGCTTTATGACGTATGACGTCATGTAGTATTTCCTTATAACGTATGACGTTATGTAGTATTACGATATAACGTATGACGTTATGCAGTACTACGTTATAACGTATGACTTTATGTAGTGTTACGTTATAACGTATGACGTTATGTATTAGTACGATATAACGTATGACGTTATGCAGTATGAGGTTATAACGTATGACGTCATGTAGTTTTGCGTTATAACGTATGACGTCATGTAGTATTAGGTTATAACGTATGCCGTCATGTAGTATTACGTTATAACATATGACGTCATGTAGTAATACGATATAACGTACAACGTTATATAGAATTACGATATAACGCACAACGTTATGTCGTATTACGTTATAACGTATCATGTCATGTAGTATTACGTTATTACGAATAACGTTATATTGTGTTACCTTATAACGTGTGACCTTTTGTTGTATTACGTTATAACGTATAAAGGCATGTAGTATTACGTTGTAACGTATGACGTCATGTAGTATTACTTTATGACGTATGACGTCATGTAGTATTACTTTATGACGTATGACGTCATGTAGTATTACTTTATGACGTATGACGTCATGTAGTATTTCGTTATAACGTATGACGTTATGCAGTATTACGTTATAACGTATGACTTTATGTAGTGTTACGTTATAACGTATGACGTTATGTATTAGTACGATATAACGTATGACGTCATGTAGTATTACTTTATGACGTATGACGTCATGTAGTATTACTTTATGACGTATGACGTCATGTAGTATTACTTTATGACGTATGACGTCATGTAGTATTACTTTATGACGTATGACGTCATGTAGTATTTCGTTATAACGTATGACGTTATGCAGTATTACGATATAACGTATGACGTTATGCAGTATTAGGTTATAACGTATGACGTCATGTAGTATTACTTTATGACGTATGACGTCATGTAGTATTACTTTATGACGTATGACGTCATGTAGTATTTCGTTTTAACGTACAACGTTATATAGAATTACGATATAACGCACAACGTTATGTCGTATTACGTTATAACTTATCATGTCATGTAGTATTACGTTATAACGTATGACTTTATGTAGTATTACGTTATTACGAATAACGTTATATTGTGTAACTTTATAACGTATGACCTTATGTTGTATTACGTTATAACGTATAAAGACATGTAGTATTACGTTATAACGTATGACGTCAAGTGGTATTACGTTATTACGAATATCGTAATATTGTGTTACTTTATGACGTATGACGTCATGTAATATTGCTTTATGACGTATGACGTCATGTAGTATTTCCTTATAACGTATGACGTTATGTAGTATTACGATATAACGTATGACGTTATGCAGTACTACGTTATAACGTATGACTTTATGTAGTGTTACGTTATAACGTATGACGTTATGTATTAGTACGATATAACGTATGACGTTATGCAGTATGAGGTTATAACGTATGACGTCATGTAGTTTTGCGTTATAACGTATGACGTCATGTAGTATTAGGTTATAACGTATGCCGTCATGTAGTATTACGTTATAACATATGACGTCATGTAGTAATACGATATAACGTACAACGTTATATAGAATTACGATATAACGCACAACGTTATGTCGTATTACGTTATAACGTATCATGTCATGTAGTATTACGTTATTACGAATAACGTTATATTGTGTTACCTTATAACGTGTGACCTTTTGTTGTATTACGTTATAACGTATAAAGGCATGTAGTATTACGTTGTAACGTATGACGTCATGTAGTATTACTTTATGACGTATGACGTCATGTAGTATTATGTTATAACATATGCCGTCATGTAGTATTACGTTATAACATATGACGTCATGTAATATTACGATATAACGTACAACGTTATATAGAATTACGATATAACGCACAACGTTATGTCGTATTACGTTATACCGTATGACGTTATATTGTGTTACTTTATGACGTATGACGTCATGTAGTATTACTTTATGACGTATGACGTCATGTAGTATTACTTTATGACGTATGACGTCATGTAGTATTTCGTTATAACGTATGACGTTATGCAGTATTACGATATAACGTATGACGTTATGCGGTATTAGGTTATAACTTATGACGTTATGGAGTATTACGTTATAACGTATGACGTCATGTGGTATTACGTTATTACGAATAACGTTATATTATGTTACGTCATGTAGTATTACTTTATGACGTATGACGTCGTGTAGTATTACTTTATGACTTATGACGTCATGTAGTATTACTTTATGACGTATGACGTCATGTAGTATTACTTTATGACGTATGACGTCATGTAGTATTACTTTATGACGTATGACGTCATGTAGTATTTCGTTGTAACGTATGACGTTATGCAGTATTACGATATAACGTATGACGTTATGCAGTATTAGGTTATGACGTATGACGTCATGTAGTATTACTTTATGACGTATGACGTCATGTAGTATTACTATATGACGTATGACGTCATGTAGTATTAGGTTATAACGTATGAAGTTATGTATTATTACGATATAACGTATGACGTTAAGCAGTATTAGGTTATAACGTATGACGTTATGTAGTATTAGGTTATAACGTATGGCGTTATGTAGTATTACGATATAACGTATGACGTTATGCAGTACTACGTTATAACGTATGACGTTATGTAGTGTTACGTTATAATGTATGACGTTATGTAGCATTACGGTATTTCGAACAACGTTGTATTGTGTTACTTTATAACGTATGACGTTATGTAGTGTTACGTTATAACGTATGACGCCGTGTAGTATTACGTTATAAGTATAACATTATGTAGTATCACGTTATAGCGTATGACGTCATGTAGTATTACGTTATTACGAATATCGTAATATTGTGTTACTTTATGACGTATGACGTCATGTAATATTGCTTTATGACGTATGACGTCATGTAGTATTTCCTTATAACGTATGACGTTATGTAGTATTACTTTATGACGTATGACGTCATGTAGTATTACTTTATGACGTATGACGTCATGTAGTATTACTTTATGACGTATGACGTCATGTAGTATTACTTTATGACGTATGACGTCATGTAGTATTTCGTTATAACGTATGACGTTATGCAGTATTACGATATAACGTATGACGTTATGCAGTATTAGGTTATAACCTATGACGTCATGTAGTATTACTTTATGACGTATGACGTCATGTAGTATTACTTTATGACGTATGACGTCATGTAGTATTACTTTATGACGTATGACGTCATGTAGTATTACTTTATGACGTATGACGTCATGTAGTATTTCGTTATAACGTATGACGTTATGCAGTATTACGATATAACGTATGACGTTATGCGGTATTAGGTTATAAAGTATGACGTTATGGAGTATTACGTTATAACGTATGACGTCATGTGGTATTACGTTATTACGAATAACGTTATATTATGTTACGTCATGTAGTATTACTTTATGACGTATGACGTCATGTAGTATTACTTTATGACGTATGACGTCATGTAGTATTACTTTATGACGTATGACGTCATGTAGTATTACTTTATGACGTATGACGTCATGTAGTATTACTTTATGACGTATGACGTCATGTAGTATTTCGTTATAACGTATGACGTTATGCAGTATTACGATATAACGTATGACGTTATGCAGTATTAGGTTATAACGTATGACGTCATGTAGTATTACTTTATGACGTATGACGTCATGTAGTATTACTTTATGACGTATGACGTCATGTAGTATTTCGTTTTAACGTACAACGTTATATAGAATTACGATATAACGCACAACGTTATGTCGTATTACGTTATAACTTATCATGTCATGTAGTATTACGTTATAACGTATGACTTTATGTAGTATTACGTTATTACGAATAACGTTATATTGTGTAACTTTATAACGTATGACCTTATGTTGTATTACGTTATAACGTATAAAGACATGTAGTATTACGTTATAACGTATGACGTCATGTGGTATTACGTTATTACGAATATCGTAATATTGTGTTACTTTATGACGTATGACGTCATGTAATATTGCTTTATGACGTATGACGTCATGTAGTATTTCCTTATAACGTATGACGTTATGTAGTATTACGATATAACGTATGACGTTATGCAGTACTACGTTATAACGTATGACTTTATGTAGTGTTACGTTATAACGTATGACGTTATGTATTAGTACGATATAACGTATGACGTTATGCAGTATGAGGTTATAACGTATGACGTCATGTAGTTTTGCGTTATAACGTATGACGTCATGTAGTATTAGGTTATAACGTATGCCGTCATGTAGTATTACGTTATAACATATGACGTCATGTAGTAATACGATATAACGTACAACGTTATATAGAATTACGATATAACGCACAACGTTATGTCGTATTACGTTATAACGTATCATGTCATGTAGTATTACGTTATTACGAATAACGTTATATTGTGTTACCTTATAACGTGTGACCTTTTGTTGTATTACGTTATAACGTATAAAGGCATGTAGTATTACGTTGTAACGTATGACGTCATGTAGTATTACTTTATGACGTATGACGTCATGTAGTATTATGTTATAACATATGCCGTCATGTAGTATTACGTTATAACATATGACGTCATGTAATATTACGATATAACGTACAGCGTTATATAGAATTACGATATAACGCACAACGTTATGTCGTATTACGTTATACCGTATGACGTTATATTGTGTTACTTTATGACGTATGACGTCATGTAGTATTACTTTATGACGTATGACGTCATGTAGTATTACTTTATGACGTATGACGTCATGTAGTATTTCGTTATAACGTATGACGTTATGCAGTATTACGATATAACGTATGACGTTATGCGGTATTAGGTTATAACTTATGACGTTATGGAGTATTACGTTATAACGTATGACGTCATGTGGTATTACGTTATTACGAATAACGTTATATTATGTTACGTCATGTAGTATTACTTTATGACGTATGACGTCGTGTAGTATTACTTTATGACTTATGACGTCATGTAGTATTACTTTATGACGTATGACGTCATGTAGTATTACTTTATGACGTATGACGTCATGTAGTATTACTTTATGACGTATGACGTCATGTAGTATTTCGTTATAACGTATGACGTTATGCAGTATTACGATATAACGTATGACGTTATGCAGTATTAGGTTATGACGTACGACGTCATGTAGTATTACTTTATGACGTATGACGTCATGTAGTATTACTTTATGACGTATGACGTCATGTAGTATTTCGTTTTAACGTACAACGTTATATAGAATTACGATATAACGCACAACGTTATGTCGTATTACGTTATAACTTATCATGTCATGTAGTATTACGTTATAACGTATGACGTTATGTAGTATTACGTTATTACGAATAACGTTATATTGTGTAACTTTATAACCTATGACCTTATGTTGTATTACGTTATAACGTATAAAGACATGTAGTATTACGTTATAACGTATGACGTCATGTGGTATTACGTTATTACGAATATCGTAATATTGTATTACTTTATGACGTATGACGTCATGTAGTATTACTATATGACGTATGACGTCATGTAGTATTACTATATGACGTATGACGTCATGTAGTATTACTATATGACGTATGACGTCATGTAGTATTACTATATGACGTATGACGTCATGTAGTATTACTATATGACGTATGACGTCATGTAGTATTAGGTTATAACGTATGAAGTTATGTATTATTACGATATAACGTATGACGTTAAGCAGTATTAGGTTATAACGTATGACGTTATGTAGTATTAGGTTATAACGTATGGCGTTATGTAGTATTACGATATAACGTATGACGTTATGCAGTACTACGTTATAACGTATGACGTTATGTAGTGTTACGTTATAATGTATGACGTTATGTAGCATTACGGTATTTCGAACAACGTTGTATTGTTTTACTTTATAACGTATGACGTTATGTAGTGTTACGTTATAACGTATGACGCCGTGTAGTATTACGTTATAAGTATAACATTATGTAGTATCACGTTATAGCGTATGACGTCATGTAGTATTACGTTATTACGAATATCGTAATATTGTGTTACTTTATGACGTATGACGTCATGTAATATTGCTTTATGACGTATGACGTCATGTAGTATTTCCTTATAACGTATGACGTTATGTAGTATTACGATATAACGTATGACGTTATGCAGTACTACGTTATAACGTATGACTTTATGTAGTGTTACGATATAACGTATGACGTTATGCGGTATTAGGTTATAACTTATGACGTTATGGAGTATTACGTTATAACGTATGACGTCATGTGGTATTACGTTATTACGAATAACGTTATATTATGTTACGTCATGTAGTATTACTTTATGACGTATGACGTCATGTAGTATTACTTTATGACGTATGACGTCATGTAGTATTACTTTATGACGTATGACGTCATGTAGTATTACTTTATGACGTATGACGTCATGTAGTATTACTTTATGACGTATGACGTCATGTAGTATTTCGTTATAACGTATGACGTTATGCAGTATTACGATATAACGTATGTCGTTATGCAGTATTAGGTTATAACGTATGACGTCATGTAGTATTACTTTATGACGTATGACGTCATGTAGTATTACTTTATGACGTATGACGTCATGTAGTATTTCGTTTTAACGTACAACGTTATATAGAATTACGATATAACGCACAACGTTATGTCGTATTACGTTATAACTTATCATGTCATGTAGTATTACGTTATAACGTATGACGTTATGTAGTATTACGTTATTACGAATAACGTTATATTGTGTAACTTTATAACCTATGACCTTATGTTGTATTACGTTATAACGTATAAAGACATGTAGTATTACGTTATAACGTATGACGTCATGTGGTATTACGTTATTACGAATATCGTAATATTGTATTACTTTATGACGTATGACGTCATGTAGTATTACTATATGACGTATGACGTCATGTAGTATTACTATATGACGTATGACGTCATGTAGTATTACTATATGACGTATGACGTCATGTAGTATTACTATATGACGTATGACGTCATGTAGTATTAGGTTATAACGTATGAAGTTATGTATTATTACGATATAACGTATGACGTTAAGCAGTATTAGGTTATAACGTATGACGTTATGTAGTATTAGGTTATAACGTATGGCGTTATGCAGTATTACGATATAACGTATGACGTTATGCAGTACTACGTTATAACGTATGACGTTATGTAGTGTTACGTTATAATGTATGACGTTATGTAGCATTACGGTATTTCGAACAACGTTGTATTGTGTTACTTTATAACGTATGACGTTATGTAGTGTTACGTTATAACGTATGACGCCGTGTAGTATTACGTTATAAGTATAACATTATGTAGTATCACGTTATAGCGTATGACGTCATGTAGTATTACGTTATTACGAATATCGTAATATTGTGTTACTTTATGACGTATGACGTCATGTAATATTGCTTTATGACGTATTACGTCATGTAGTATTTCCTTATAACGTATGACGTTATGTAGTATTACGATATAACGTATGACGTCATGTAGTATTACTTTATGACGTATGACGTCATGTAGTATTACTTTATGACGTATGACGTCATGTAGTATTACTTTATGACTTATGACGTCATGTAGTATTACTTTATGACGTATGACGTCATGTAGTATTACTTTATGACGTATGACGTCATGTAGTATTACTTTATGACGTATGACGTCATGTAGTATTTCGTTATAACGTATGACGTTATGCAGTATTACGATATAACGTATGACGTTATGCGGTATTAGGTTATAACGTATGACGTTATGGAGTATTACGTTATAACGTATGACGTCATGTGGTATTACGTTATTACGAATAACGTTATATTATGTTACGTCATGTAGTATTACTTTATGACGTATGACGTCATGTAGTATTACTTTATGACGTATGACGTCATGTAGTATTACTTTATGACGTATGACGTCATGTAGTATTACTTTATGACGTATGACGTCATGTAGTATTACTTTATGACGTATGACGTCATGTAGTATTTCGTTATAACGTATGACGTTATGCAGTATTACGATATAACGTATGACGTTATGCAGTATTAGGTTATAACGTATGACGTCATGTAGTATTACTTTATGACGTATGACGTCATGTAGTATTACTTTATGACGTATGACGTCATGTAGTATTTCGTTTTAACGTACAACGTTATATAGAATTACGATATAACGCACAACGTTATGTCGTATTACGTTATAACTTATCATGTCATGTAGTATTACGTTATAACGTATGACTTTATGTAGTATTACGTTATTACGAATAACGTTATATTGTGTAACTTTATAACGTATGACCTTATGTTGTATTACGTTATAACGTATAAAGACATGTAGTATTACGTTATAACGTATGACGTCATGTGGTATTACGTTATTACGAATATCGTAATATTGTGTTACTTTATGACGTATGACGTCATGTAATATTGCTTTATGACGTATGACGTCATGTAGTATTTCCTTATAACGTATGACGTTATGTAGTATTACGATATAACGTATGACGTTATGCAGTACTACGTTATAACGTATGACTTTATGTAGTGTTACGTTATAACGGATGACGTTATGTAGTATTAGGTTATAACGTATGGCGTTATGTAGTATTACGATATAACGTATGACGTTATGCAGTACTACGTTATAACGTATGACGTTATGTAGTGTTACGTTATAATGTATGACGTTATGTAGCATTACGGTATTTCGAACAACGTTGTATTGTGTTACTTTATAACGTATGACGTTATGTAGTGTTACGTTATAACGTATGACGCCGTGTAGTATTACGTTATAAGTATAACATTATGTAGTATCACGTTATAGCGTATGACGTCATGTAGTATTACGTTATTACGAATATCGTAATATTGTGTTACTTTATGACGTATGACGTCATGTAATATTGCTTTATGACGTATGACGTCATGTAGTATTTCCTTATAACGTATGACGTTATGTAGTATTACGATATAACGTATGACGTTATGCAGTACTACGTTATAACGTATGACTTTATGTAGTGTTACGTTATAACGTATGACGTTATGTATTAGTACGATATAACGTATGACGTTATGCAGTATGAGGTTATAACGTATGACGTCATGTAGTTTTGCGTTATAACGTATGACGTCATGTAGTATTAGGTTATAACGTATGCCGTCATGTAGTATTACGTTATAACATATGACGTCATGTAGTAATACGATATAACGTACAACGTTATACAGAATTACGATATAACGCACAACGTTATGTCGTATTACGTTATAACGTATCATGTCATGTAGTATTACGTTATTACGAATAACGTTATATTGTGTTACCTTATAACGTGTGACCTTTTGTTGTATTACGTTATAACGTATAAAGGCATGTAGTATTACGTTGTAACGTATGACGTCATGTAGTATTACTTTATGACGTATGACGTCATGTAGTATTATGTTATAACATATGCCGTCATGTAGTATTACGTTATAACATATGACGTCATGTAATATTACGATATAACGTACAGCGTTATATAGAATTACGATATAACGCACAACGTTATGTCGTATTACGTTATACCGTATGACGTTATATTGTGTTACTTTATGACGTATGACGTCATGTAGTATTACTTTATGACGTATGACGTCATGTAGTATTACTTTATGACGTATGACGTCATGTAGTATTACTTTATGACGTATGACGTCATGTAGTATTTCGTTATAACGTATGACGTTATGCAGTATTACGATATAACGTATGACGTTATGCGGTATTAGGTTATAACTTATGACGTTATGGAGTATTACGTTATAACGTATGACGTCATGTGGTATTACGTTATTACGAATAACGTTATATTATGTTACGTCATATAGTATTACTTTATGACGTATGACGTCATGTAGTATTACTTTATGACGTATGACGTCATGTAGTATTACTTTATGACGTATGACGTCATGTAGTATTACTTTATGACGTATGACGTCATGTAGTATTACTTTATGACGTATGACGTCATGTAGTATTTCGTTATAACGTATGACGTTATGCAGTATTACGATATAACGTATGACGTTATGCAGTATTAGGTTATAACGTATGACGTCATGTAGTATTACTTTATGACGTATGACGTCATGTAGTATTTCGTTTTAACGTACAACGTTATATAGAATTACGATATAACGCACAACGTTATGTCGTATTACGTTATAACTTATCATGTCATGTAGTATTACGTTATAACGTATGACGTTATGTAGTATTACGTTATTACGAATAACGTTATATTGTGTAACTTTATAACGTATGACCTTATGTTGTATTACGTTATAACGTATAAAGACATGTAGTATTACGTTATAACGTATGACGTCATGTGGTATTACGTTATTACGAATATCGTAATATTGTATTACTTTATGACGTATGACGTCATGTAGTATTACTATATGACGTATGACGTCATGTAGTATTACTATATGACGTATGACGTCATGTAGTATTAGGTTATAACGTATGAAGTTATGTATTATTACGATATAACGTATGACGTTAAGCAGTATTAGGTTATAACGTATGACGTTATGTAGTATTAGGTTATAACGTATGGCGTTATGTAGTATTACGATATAACGTATGACGTTATGCAGTACTACGTTATAACGTATGACGTTATGTAGTGTTACGTTATAATGTATGACTTTATGTAGCTTTACGGTATTTCGAACAACGTTGTATTGTGTTACTTTATAACGTATGACGTTATGTAGTGTTACGTTATAACGTATGACGCCGTGTAGTATTACGTTATAAGTATAACATTATGTAGTATCACGTTATAGCGTATGACGTCATGTAGTATTACGTTATTACGAATATCGTAATATTGTGTTACTTTATGACGTATGACGTCATGTAATATTGCTTTATGACGTATGACGTCATGTAGTATTTCCTTATAACGTATGACGTTATGTAGTATTACGATATAACGTATGACGTCATGTAGTATTACTTTATGACGTATGACGTCATGTAGTATTACTTTATGACGTATGACGTCATGTAGTATTACTTTATGACTTATGACGTCATGTAGTATTACTTTATGACGTATGACGTCATGTAGTATTACTTTATGACGTATGACGTCATGTAGTATTACTTTATGACGTATGACGTCATGTAGTATTTCGTTATAACGTATGACGTTATTCAGTATTACGATATAACGTATGACGTTATGCGGTATTAGGTTATAACGTATGACGTTATGGAGTATTACGTTATAACGTATGACGTCATGTGGTATTACGTTATTACGAATAACGTTATATTATGTTACGTCATGTAGTATTACTTTATGACGTATGACGTCATGTAGTATTACTTTATGACGTATGACGTCATGTAGTATTACTTTATGACGTATGACGTCATGTAGTATTACTTTATGACGTATGACGTCATGTAGTATTACTTTATGATGTATGACGTCATGTAGTATTTCGTTATAACGTATGACGTTATGCAGTATTACGATATAACGTATGACGTTATGCAGTATTAGGTTATAACGTATGACGTCATGTAGTATTACTTTATGACGTATGACGTCATGTAGTATTACTTTATGACGTATGACGTCATGTAGTATTTCGTTTTAACGTACAACGTTATATAGAATTACGATATAACGCACAACGTTATGTCGTATTACGTTATAACTTATCATGTCATGTAGTATTACGTTATAACGTATGACTTTATGTAGTATTACGTTATTACGAATAACGTTATATTGTGTAACTTTATAACGTATGACCTTATGTTGTATTACGTTATAACGTATAAAGACATGTAGTATTACGTTATAACGTATGACGTCATGTGGTATTACGTTATTACGAATATCGTAATATTGTGTTACTTTATGACGTATGACGTCATGTAATATTGCTTTATGACGTATGACGTCATGTAGTATTTCCTTATAACGTATGACGTTATGTAGTATTACGATATAACGTATGACATTATGCAGTACTACGTTATAACGTATGACTTTATGTAGTGTTACGTTATAACGTATGACGTTATGTATTAGTACGATATAACGTATGACGTTATGCAGTATGAGGTTATAACGTATGACGTCATGTAGTTTTGCGTTATAACGTATGACGTCATGTAGTATTAGGTTATAACGTATGACGTTAAGCAGTATTAGGTTATAACGTATGACGTTATGTAGTATTAGGTTATAACGTATGGCGTTATGTAGTATTACGATATAACGTATGACGTTATGCAGTACTACGTTATAACGTATGACGTTATGTAGTGTTACGTTATAATGTATGACGTTATGTAGCATTACGGTATTTCGAACAACGTTGTATTGTGTTACTTTATAACGTATGACGTTATGTAGTGTTACGTTATAACGTATGACGCCGTGTAGTATTACGTTATAAGTATAACATTATGTAGTATCACGTTATAGCGTATGACGTCATGTAGTATTACGTTATTACGAATATCGTAATATTGTGTTACTTTATGACGTATGACGTCATGTAATATTGCTTTATGACGTATGACGTCATGTAGTATTTCCTTATAACGTATGACGTTATGTAGTATTACTTTATGACGTATGACGTCATGTAGTATTACTTTATGACGTATGACGTCATGTAGTATTACTTTATGACGTATGACGTCATGTAGTATTACTTTATGACGTATGACGTCATGTAGTATTTCGTTATAACGTATGACGTTATGCAGTATTACGATATAACGTATGACGTTATGCAGTATTAGGTTATAACGTATGACGTCATGTAGTATTACTTTATGACGTATGACGTCATGTAGTATTACTTTATGACGTATGACGTCATGTAGTATTTCGTTTTAACGTACAACGTTATATAGAATTACGATATAACGCACAACGTTATGTCGTATTACGTTATAACTTATCATGTCATGTAGTATTACGTTATAACGTATGACTTTATGTAGTATTACGTTATTACGAATAACGTTATATTGTGTAACTTTATAACGTATGACCTTATGTTGTATTACGTTATAACGTATAAAGACATGTAGTATTACGTTATAACGTATGACGTCATGTGGTATTACGTTATTACGAATATCGTAATATTGTGTTACTTTATGACGTATGACGTCATGTAATATTGCTTTATGACGTATGACGTCATGTAGTATTTCCTTATAACGTATGACGTTATGTAGTATTACGATATAACGTATGACGTTATGCAGTACTACGTTATAACGTATGACTTTATGTAGTGTTACGATATAACGTATGACGTTATGCGGTATTAGGTTATAACTTATGACGTTATGGAGTATTACGTTATAACGTATGACGTCATGTGGTATTACGTTATTACGAATAACGTTATGTTATGTTACGTCATGTAGTATTACTTTATGACGTATGACGTCATGTAGTATTACTTTATGACGTATGACGTCATGTAGTATTACTTTATGACGTATGACGTCATGTAGTATTACTTTATGACGTATGACGTCATGTAGTATTACTTTATGACGTATGACGTCATGTAGTATTACTTTATGACGTATGACGTCATGTAGTATTTCGTTATAACGTATGACGTTATGCAGTATTACGATATAACGTATGTCGTTATGCAGTATTAGGTTATAACGTATGACGTCATGTAGTATTACTTTATGACGTATGACGTCATGTAGTATTACTTTATGACGTATGACGTCATGTAGTATTTCGTTTTAACGTACAACGTTATATAGAATTACGATATAACGCACAACGTTATGTCGTATTACGTTATAACTTATCATGTCATGTAGTATTACGTTATAACGTATGACGTTATGTAGTATTACGTTATTACGAATAACGTTATATTGTGTAACTTTATAACCTATGACCTTATGTTGTATTACGTTATAACGTATAAAGACATGTAGTATTACGTTATAACGTATGACGTCATGTGGTATTACGTTATTACGAATATCGTAATATTGTATTACTTTATGACGTATGACGTCATGTAGTATTACTATATGACGTATGACGTCATGTAGTATTACTATATGACGTATGACGTCATGTAGTATTACTATATGACGTATGACGTCATGTAGTATTACTATATGACGTATGACGTCATGTAGTATTAGGTTATAACGTATGAAGTTATGTATTATTACGATATAACGTATGACGTTAAGCAGTATTAGGTTATAACGTATGACGTTATGTAGTATTAGGTTATAACGTATGGCGTTATGCAGTATTACGATATAACGTATGACGTTATGCAGTACTACGTTATAACGTATGACGTTATGTAGTGTTACGTTATAATGTATGACGTTATGTAGCATTACGGTATTTCGAACAACGTTGTATTGTGTTACTTTATAACGTATGACGTTATGTAGTGTTACGTTATAACGTATGACGCCGTGTAGTATTACGTTATAAGTATAACATTATGTAGTATCACGTTATAGCGTATGACGTCATGTAGTATTACGTTATTACGAATATCGTAATATTGTGTTACTTTATGACGTATGACGTCATGTAATATTGCTTTATGACGTATGACGTCATGTAGTATTTCCTTATAACGTATGACGTTATGTAGTATTACGATATAACGTATGACGTCATGTAGTATTACTTTATGACGTATGACGTCATGTAGTATTACTTTATGACGTATGACGTCATGTAGTATTACTTTATGACGTATGACGTCATGTAGTATTACTTTATGACTTATGACGTCATGTAGTATTACTTTATGACGTATGACGTCATGTAGTATTACTTTATGACGTATGACGTCATGTAGTATTACTTTATGACGTATGACGTCATGTAGTATTTCGTTATAACGTATGACGTTATGCAGTATTACGATATAACGTATGACGTTATGCGGTATTAGGTTATAACGTATGACGTTATGGAGTATTACGTTATAACGTATGACGTCATGTGGTATTACGTTATTACGAATAACGTTATATTATGTTACGTCATGTAGTATTACTTTATGACGTATGACGTCATGTAGTATTACTTTATGACGTATGACGTCATGTAGTATTACTTTATGACGTATGACGTCATGTAGTATTACTTTATGACGTATGACGTCATGTAGTATTACTTTATGACGTATGACGTCATGTAGTATTTCGTTATAACGTATGACGTTATGCAGTATTACGATATAACGTATGACGTTATGCAGTATTAGGTTATAACGTATGACGTCATGTAGTATTACTTTATGACGTATGACGTCATGTAGTATTACTTTATGACGTATGACGTCATGTAGTATTTCGTTTTAACGTACAACGTTATATAGAATTACGATATAACGCACAACGTTATGTCGTATTACGTTATAACTTATCATGTCATGTAGTATTACGTTATAACGTATGACTTTATGTAGTATTACGTTATTACGAATAACGTTATATTGTGTAACTTTATAACGTATGACCTTATGTTGTATTACGTTATAACGTATAAAGACATGTAGTATTACGTTATAACGTATGACGTCATGTGGTATTACGTTATTACGAATATCGTAATATTGTGTTACTTTATGACGTATGACGTCATGTAATATTGCTTTATGACGTATGACGTCATGTAGTATTTCCTTATAACGTATGACGTTATGTAGTATTACGATATAACGTATGACGTTATGCAGTACTACGTTATAACGTATGACTTTATGTAGTGTTACGTTATAACGTATGACGTTATGTAGTATTAGGTTATAACGTATGGCGTTATGTAGTATTACGATATAACGTATGACGTTATGCAGTACTACGTTATAACGTATGACGTTATGTAGTGTTACGTTATAATGTATGACGTTATGTAGCATTACGGTATTTCGAACAACGTTGTATTGTGTTACTTTATAACGTATGACGTTATGTAGTGTTACGTTATAACGTATGACGCCGTGTAGTATTACGTTATAAGTATAACATTATGTAGTATCACGTTATAGCGTATGACGTCATGTAGTATTACGTTATTACGAATATCGTAATATTGTGTTACTTTATGACGTATGACGTCATGTAATATTGCTTTATGACGTATGACGTCATGTAGTATTTCCTTATAACGTATGACGTTATGTAGTATTACGATATAACGTATGACGTTATGCAGTACTACGTTATAACGTATGACTTTATGTAGTGTTACGTTATAACGTATGACGTTATGTATTAGTACGATATAACGTATGACGTTATGCAGTATGAGGTTATAACGTATGACGTCATGTAGTTTTGCGTTATAACGTATGACGTCATGTAGTATTAGGTTATAACGTATGCCGTCATGTAGTATTACGTTATAACATATGACGTCATGTAGTAATACGATATAACGTACAACGTTATACAGAATTACGATATAACGCACAACGTTATGTCGTATTACGTTATAACGTATCATGTCATGTAGTATTACGTTATTACGAATAACGTTATATTGTGTTACCTTATAACGTGTGACCTTTTGTTGTATTACGTTATAACGTATAAAGACATGTAGTATTACGTTGTAACGTATGACGTCATGTAGTATTACTTTATGACGTATGACGTCATGTAGTATTATGTTATAACATATGCCGTCATGTAGTATTACGTTATAACATATGACGTCATGTAATATTACGATATAACGTACAGCGTTATATAGAATTACGATATAACGCACAACGTTATGTCGTATTACGTTATACCGTATGACGTTATATTGTGTTACTTTATGACGTATGACGTCATGTAGTATTACTTTATGACGTATGACGTCATGTAGTATTACTTTATGACGTATGACGTCATGTAGTATTACTTTATGACGTATGACGTCATGTAGTATTTCGTTATAACGTATGACGTTATGCAGTATTACGATATAACGTATGACGTTATGCGGTATTAGGTTATAACTTATGACGTTATGGAGTATTACGTTATAACGTATGACGTCATGTGGTATTACGTTATTACGAATAACGTTATATTATGTTACGTCATGTAGTATTACTTTATGACGTATGACGTCATGTAGTATTACTTTATGACGTATGACGTCATGTAGTATTACTTTATGACGTATGACGTCATGTAGTATTACTTTATGACGTATGACGTCATGTAGTATTACTTTATGACGTATGACGTCATGTAGTATTTCGTTATAACGTATGACGTTATGCAGTATTACGATATAACGTATGACGTTATGCAGTATTAGGTTATAACGTATGACGTCATGTAGTATTACTTTATGACGTATGACGTCATGTAGTATTTCGTTTTAACGTACAACGTTATATAGAATTACGATATAACGCACAACGTTATGTCGTATTACGTTATAACTTATCATGTCATGTAGTATTACGTTACAACGTATGACGTTATGTAGTATTACGTTATTACGAATAACGTTATATTGTGTAACTTTATAACGTATGACCTTATGTTGTATTACGTTATAACGTATAAAGACATGTAGTATTACGTTATAACGTATGACGTCATGTGGTATTACGTTATTACGAATATCGTAATATTGTATTACTTTATGACGTATGACGTCATGTAGTATTACTATATGACGTATGACGTCATGTAGTATTACTATATGACGTATGACGTCATGTAGTATTAGGTTATAACGTATGAAGTTATGTATTATTACGATATAACGTATGACGTTAAGCAGTATTAGGTTATAACGTATGACGTTATGTAGTATTAGGTTATAACGTATGGCGTTATGTAGTATTACGATATAACGTATGACGTTATGCAGTACTACGTTATAACGTATGACGTTATGTAGTGTTACGTTATAATGTATGACTTTATGTAGCATTACGGTATTTCGAACAACGTTGTATTGTGTTACTTTATAACGTATGACGTTATGTAGTGTTACGTTATAACGTATGACGCCGTGTAGTATTACGTTATAAGTATAACATTATGTAGTATCACGTTATAGCGTATGACGTCATGTAGTATTACGTTATTACGAATATCGTAATATTGTGTTACTTTATGACGTATGACGTCATGTAATATTGCTTTATGACTTATGACGTCATGTAGTATTTCCTTATAACGTATGACGTTATGTAGTATTACGATATAACGTATGACGTCATGTAGTATTACTTTATGACGTATGACGTCATGTAGTATTACTTTATGACGTATGACGTCATGTAGTATTACTTTATGACTTATGACGTCATGTAGTATTACTTTATGACGTATGACGTCATGTAGTATTACTTTATGACGTATGACGTCATGTAGTATTACTTTATGACGTATGACGTCATGTAGTATTTCGTTATAACGTATGACGTTATGCAGTATTACGATATAACGTATGACGTTATGCGGTATTAGGTTATAACGTATGACGTTATGGAGTATTACGTTATAACGTATGACGTCATGTGGTATTACGTTATTACGAATAACGTTATATTATGTTACGTCATGTAGTATTACTTTATGACGTATGACGTCATGTAGTATTACTTTATGACGTATGACGTCATGTAGTATTACTTTATGACGTATGACGTCATGTAGTATTACTTTATGACGTATGACGTCATGTAGTATTACTTTATGACGTATGACGTCATGTAGTATTTCGTTATAACGTATGACGTTATGCAGTATTACGATATAACGTATGACGTTATGCAGTATTAGGTTATAACGTATGACGTCATGTAGTATTACTTTATGACGTATGACGTCATGTAGTATTACTTTATGACGTATGACGTCATGTAGTATTTCGTTTTAACGTACAACGTTATATAGAATTACGATATAACGCACAACGTTATGTCGTATTACGTTATAACTTATCATGTCATGTAGTATTACGTTATAACGTATGACTTTATGTAGTATTACGTTATTACGAATAACGTTATATTGTGTAACTTTATAACGTATGACCTTATGTTGTATTACGTTATAACGTATAAAGACATGTAGTATTACGTTATAACGTATGACGTCATGTGGTATTACGTTATTACGAATATCGTAATATTGTGTTACTTTATGACGTATGACGTCATGTAATATTGCTTTATGACGTATGACGTCATGTAGTATTTCCTTATAACGTATGACGTTATGTAGTATTACGATATAACGTATGACGTTATGCAGTACTACGTTATAACGTATGACTTTATGTAGTGTTACGTTATAACGTATGACGTTATGTATTAGTACGATATAACGTATGACGTTATGCAGTATGAGGTTATAACGTATGACGTCATGTAGTTTTGCGTTATAACGTATGACGTCATGTAGTATTAGGTTATAACGTATGCCGTCATGTAGTATTACGTTATAACATATGACGTCATGTAGTAATACGATATAACGTACAACGTTATATAGAATTACGATATAACGCACAACGTTATGTCGTATTACGTTATAACGTATCATGTCATGTAGTATTACGTTATTACGAATAACGTTATATTGTGTTACCTTATAACGTGTGACCTTTTGTTGTATTACGTTATAACGTATAAAGGCATGTAGTATTACGTTGTAACGTATGACGTCATGTAGTATTACTTTATGACGTATGACGTCATGTAGTATTATGTTATAACATATGCCGTCATGTAGTATTACGTTATAACATATGACGTCATGTAATATTACGATATAACGTACAGCGTTATATAGAATTACGATATAACGCACAACGTTATGTCGTATTACGTTATACCGTATGACGTTATATTGTGTTACTTTATGACGTATGACGTCATGTAGTATTACTTTATGACGTATGACGTCATGTAGTATTACTTTATGACGTATGACGTCATGTAGTATTACTTTATGACGTATGACGTCATGTAGTATTTCGTTATAACGTATGACGTTATGCAGTATTACGATATAACGTATGACGTTATGCGGTATTAGGTTATAACTTATGACGTTATGGAGTATTACGTTATAACGTATGACGTCATGTGGTATTACGTTATTACGAATAACGTTATATTATGTTACGTCATGTAGTATTACTTTATGACGTATGACGTCATGTAGTATTACTTTATGACTTATGACGTCATGTAGTATTACTTTATGACGTATGACGTCATGTAGTATTACTTTATGACGTATGACGTCATGTAGTATTACTTTATGACGTATGACGTCATGTAGTATTTCGTTATAACGTATGACGTTATGCAGTATTACGATATAACGTATGACGTTATGCAGTATTAGGTTATGACGTATGACGTCATGTAGTATTACTTTATGACGTATGACGTCATGTAGTATTACTTTATGACGTATGACGTCATGTAGTATTTCGTTTTAACGTACAACGTTATATAGAATTACGATATAACGCACAACGTTATGTCGTATTACGTTATAAC
The DNA here is from genome assembly GCF_910591885.1 of Bombus terrestris. NCBI lineage: Eukaryota > Metazoa > Arthropoda > Insecta > Hymenoptera > Apidae > Bombus > Bombus terrestris. The sequence goes on from NW_025963556.1 coordinate 375,829, forward strand.
TTATCATGTCATGTAGTATTACGTTATAACGTATGACGTTATGTAGTATTACGTTATTACGAATAACGTTATATTGTGTAACTTTATAACCTATGACCTTATGTTGTATTACGTTATAACGTATAAAGACATGTAGTATTACGTTATAACGTATGACGTCATGTGGTATTACGTTATTACGAATATCGTAATATTGTATTACTTTATGACGTATGACGTCATGTAGTATTACTATATGACGTATGACGTCATGTAGTATTACTATATGACGTATGACGTCATGTAGTATTACTATATGACGTATGACGTCATGTAGTATTACTATATGACGTATGACGTCATGTAGTATTACTATATGACGTATGACGTCATGTAGTATTAGGTTATAACGTATGAAGTTATGCATTATTACGATATAACGTATGACGTTAAGCAGTATTAGGTTATAACGTATGACGTTATGTAGTATTAGGTTATAACGTATGGCGTTATGTAGTATTACGATATAACGTATGACGTTATGCAGTACTACGTTATAACGTATGACGTTATGTAGTGTTACGTTATAATGTATGACGTTATGTAGCATTACGGTATTTCGAACAACGTTGTATTGTGTTACTTTATAACGTATGACGTTATGTAGTGTTACGTTATAACGTATGACGCCGTGTAGTATTACGTTATAAGTATAACATTATGTAGTATCACGTTATAGCGTATGACGTCATGTAGTATTACGTTATTACGAATATCGTAATATTGTGTTACTTTATGACGTATGACGTCATGTAATATTGCTTTATGACGTATGACGTCATGTAGTATTTCCTTATAACGTATGACGTTATGTAGTATTACTTTATGACGTATGACGTCATGTAGTATTACTTTATGACGTATGACGTCATGTAGTATTACTTTATGACGTATGACGTCATGTAGTATTACTTTATGACGTATGACGTCATGTAGTATTTTGTTATAACGTATGACGTTATGCAGTATTACGATATAACGTATGACGTTATGCAGTATTAGGTTATAACGTATGACGTCATGTAGTATTACTTTATGACGTATGACGTCATGTAGTATTACTTTATGACGTATGACGTCATGTAGTATTTCGTTTTAACGTACAACGTTATATAGAATTACGATATAACGCACAACGTTATGTCGTATTACGTTATAACTTATCATGTCATGTAGTATTACGTTATAACGTATGACTTTATGTAGTATTACGTTATTACGAATAACGTTATATTGTGTAACTTTATAACGTATGACCTTATGTTGTATTACGTTATAACGTATAAAGACATGTAGTATTACGTTATAACGTATGACGTCATGTGGTATTACGTTATTACGAATATCGTAATATTGTGTTACTTTATGACGTATGACGTCATGTAATATTGCTTTATGACGTATGACGTCATGTAGTATTTCCTTATAACGTATGACGTTATGTAGTATTACGATATAACGTATGACGTTATGCAGTACTACGTTATAACGTATGACTTTATGTAGTGTTACGATATAACGTATGACGTTATGCGGTATTAGGTTATAACTTATGACGTTATGGAGTATTACGTTATAACGTATGACGTCATGTGGTATTACGTTATTACGAATAACGTTATATTATGTTACGTCATGTAGTATTACTTTATGACGTATGACGTCATGTAGTATTACTTTATGACGTATGACGTCATGTAGTATTACTTTATGACGTATGACGTCATGTAGTATTACTTTATGACGTATGACGTCATGTAGTATTACTTTATGACGTATGACGTCATGTAGTATTTCGTTATAACGTATGACGTTATGCAGTATTACGATATAACGTATGTCGTTATGCAGTATTAGGTTATAACGTATGACGTCATGTAGTATTACTTTATGACGTATGACGTCATGTAGTATTACTTTATGACGTATGACGTCATGTAGTATTTCGTTTTAACGTACAACGTTATATAGAATTACGATATAACGCACAACGTTATGTCGTATTACGTTATAACTTATCATGTCATGTAGTATTACGTTATAACGTATGACGTTATGTAGTATTACGTTATTACGAATAACGTTATATTGTGTAACTTTATAACCTATGACCTTATGTTGTATTACGTTATAACGTATAAAGACATGTAGTATTACGTTATAACGTATGACGTCATGTGGTATTACGTTATTACGAATATCGTAATATTGTATTACTTTATGACGTATGACGTCATGTAGTATTACTATATGACGTATGACGTCATGTAGTATTACTATATGACGTATGACGTCATGTAGTATTACTATATGACGTATGACGTCATGTAGTATTACTATATGACGTATGACGTCATGTAGTATTACTATATGACGTATGACGTCATGTAGTATTAGGTTATAACGTATGAAGTTATGTATTATTACGATATAACGTATGACGTTAAGCAGTATTAGGTTATAACGTATGACGTTATGTAGTATTAGGTTATAACGTATGGCGTTATGCAGTATTACGATATAACGTATGACGTTATGCAGTACTACGTTATAACGTATGACGTTATGTAGTGTTACGTTATAATGTATGACGTTATGTAGCATTACGGTATTTCGAACAACGTTGTATTGTGTTACTTTATAACGTATGACGTTATGTAGTGTTACGTTATAACGTATGACGCCGTGTAGTATTACGTTATAAGTATAACATTATGTAGTATCACGTTATAGCGTATGACGTCATGTAGTATTACGTTATTACGAATATCGTAATATTGTGTTACTTTATGACGTATGACGTCATGTAATATTGCTTTATGACGTATGACGTCATGTAGTATTTCCTTATAACGTATGACGTTATGTAGTATTACGATATAACGTATGACGTCATGTAGTATTACTTTATGACGTATGACGTCATGTAGTATTACTTTATGACTTATGACGTCATGTAGTATTACTTTATGACGTATGACGTCATGTAGTATTACTTTATGACGTATGACGTCATGTAGTATTACTTTATGACGTATGACGTCATGTAGTATTTCGTTATAACGTATGACGTTATGCAGTATTACGATATAACGTATGACGTTATGCGGTATTAGGTTATAACGTATGACGTTATGGAGTATTACGTTATAACGTATGACGTCATGTGGTATTACGTTATTACGAATAACGTTATATTATGTTACGTCATGTAGTATTACTTTATGACGTATGACGTCATGTAGTATTACTTTATGACGTATGACGTCATGTAGTATTACTTTATGACGTATGACGTCATGTAGTATTACTTTATGACGTATGACGTCATGTAGTATTACTTTATGACGTATGACGTCATGTAGTATTTCGTTATAACGTATGACGTTATGCAGTATTACGATATAACGTATGACGTTATGCAGTATTAGGTTATAACGTATGACGTCATGTAGTATTACTTTATGACGTATGACGTCATGTAGTATTACTTTATGACGTATGACGTCATGTAGTATTACTTTATGACGTATGACGTCATGTAGTATTACTTTATGACGTATGACGTCATGTAGTATTTCGTTATAACGTATGACGTTATGCAGTATTACGATATAACGTATGACGTTATGCAGTATTAGGTTATGACGTATGACGTCATGTAGTATTACTTTATGACGTATGACGTCATGTAGTATTACTTTATGACGTATGACGTCATGTAGTATTTCGTTTTAACGTACAACGTTATATAGAATTACGATATAACGCACAACGTTATGTCGTATTACGTTATAACTTATCATGTCATGTAGTATTACGTTATAACGTATGACGTTATGTAGTATTACGTTATTACGAATAACGTTATATTGTGTAACTTTATAACCTATGACCTTATGTTGTATTACGTTATAACGTATAAAGACATGTAGTATTACGTTATAACGTATGACGTCATGTGGTATTACGTTATTACGAATATCGTAATATTGTATTACTTTATGACGTATGACGTCATGTAGTATTACTATATGACGTATGACGTCATGTAGTATTACTATATGACGTATGACGTCATGTAGTATTACTATATGACGTATGACGTCATGTAGTATTACTATATGACGTATGACGTCATGTAGTATTACTATATGACGTATGACGTCATGTAGTATTACTATATGACGTATGACGTCATGTAGTATTACTATATGACGTATGACGTCATGTAGTATTAGGTTATAACGTATGAAGTTATGCATTATTACGATATAACGTATGACGTTAAGCAGTATTAGGTTATAACGTATGACGTTATGTAGTATTAGGTTATAACGTATGGCGTTATGTAGTATTACGATATAACGTATGACGTTATGCAGTACTACGTTATAACGTATGACGTTATGTAGTGTTACGTTATAATGTATGACGTTATGTAGCATTACGGTATTTCGAACAACGTTGTATTGTGTTACTTTATAACGTATGACGTTATGTAGTGTTACGTTATAACGTATGACGCCGTGTAGTATTACGTTATAAGTATAACATTATGTAGTATCACGTTATAGCGTATGACGTCATGTAGTATTACGTTATTACGAATATCGTAATATTGTGTTACTTTATGACGTATGACGTCATGTAATATTGCTTTATGACGTATGACGTCATGTAGTATTTCCTTATAACGTATGACGTTATGTAGTATTACTTTATGACGTATGACGTCATGTAGTATTACTTTATGACGTATGACGTCATGTAGTATTACTTTATGACGTATGACGTCATGTAGTATTACTTTATGACGTATGACGTCATGTAGTATTACTTTATGACGTATGACGTCATGTAGTATTTCGTTATAACGTATGACGTTATGCAGTATTACGATATAACGTATGTCGTTATGCAGTATTAGGTTATAACGTATGACGTCATGTAGTATTACTTTATGACGTATGACGTCATGTAGTATTACTTTATGACGTATGACGTCATGTAGTATTTCGTTTTAACGTACAACGTTATATAGAATTACGATATAACGCACAACGTTATGTCGTATTACGTTATAACTTATCATGTCATGTAGTATTACGTTATAACGTATGACGTTATGTAGTATTACGTTATTACGAATAACGTTATATTGTGTAACTTTATAACCTATGACCTTATGTTGTATTACGTTATAACGTATAAAGACATGTAGTATTACGTTATAACGTATGACGTCATGTGGTATTACGTTATTACGAATATCGTAATATTGTATTACTTTATGACGTATGACGTCATGTAGTATTACTATATGACGTATGACGTCATATAGTAATACTACATGACGTATGACGTCATGTAGTATTACTATATGACGTATGACGTCATGTAGTATTACTATATGACGTATGACGTCATGTAGTATTACTATATGACGTATGACGTCATGTAGTATTAGGTTATAACGTATGAAGTTATGTATTATTACGATATAACGTATGACGTTAAGCAGTATTAGGTTATAACGTATGACGTTATGTAGTATTAGGTTATAACGTATGGCGTTATGCAGTATTACGATATAACGTATGACGTTATGCAGTACTACGTTATAACGTATGACGTTATGTAGTGTTACGTTATAATGTATGACGTTATGTAGCATTACGGTATTTCGAACAACGTTGTATTGTGTTACTTTATAACGTATGACGTTATGTAGTGTTACGTTATAACGTATGACGCCGTGTAGTATTACGTTATAAGTATAACATTATGTAGTATCACGTTATAGCGTATGACGTCATGTAGTATTACGTTATTACGAATATCGTAATATTGTGTTACTTTATGACGTATGACGTCATGTAATATTGCTTTATGACGTATGACGTCATGTAGTATTTCCTTATAACGTATGACGTTATGTAGTATTACGATATAACGTATGACGTCATGTAGTATTACTTTATGACGTATGACGTCATGTAGTATTACTTTATGACTTATGACGTCATGTAGTATTACTTTATGACGTATGACGTCATGTAGTATTACTTTATGACGTATGACGTCATGTAGTATTACTTTATGACGTATGACGTCATGTAGTATTTCGTTATAACGTATGACGTTATGCAGTATTACGATATAACGTATGACGTTATGCGGTATTAGGTTATAACGTATGACGTTATGGAGTATTACGTTATAACGTATGACGTCATGTGGTATTACGTTATTACGAATAACGTTATATTATGTTACGTCATGTAGTATTACTTTATGACGTATGACGTCATGTAGTATTACTTTATGACGTATGACGTCATGTAGTATTACTTTATGACGTATGACGTCATGTAGTATTACTTTATGACGTATGACGTCATGTAGTATTACTTTATGACGTATGACGTCATGTAGTATTTCGTTATAACGTATGACGTTATGCAGTATTACGATATAACGTATGACGTTATGCAGTATTAGGTTATAACGTATGACGTCATGTAGTATTACTTTATGACGTATGACGTCATGTAGTATTACTTTATGACGTATGACGTCATGTAGTATTACTTTATGACGTATGACGTCATGTAGTATTACTTTATGACGTATGACGTCATGTAGTATTTCGTTATAACGTATGACGTTATGCAGTATTACGATATAACGTATGACGTTATGCAGTATTAGGTTATGACGTATGACGTCATGTAGTATTACTTTATGACGTATGACGTCATGTAGTATTACTTTATGACGTATGACGTCATGTAGTATTTCGTTTTAACGTACAACGTTATATAGAATTACGATATAACGCACAACGTTATGTCGTATTACGTTATAACTTATCATGTCATGTAGTATTACGTTATAACGTATGACGTTATGTAGTATTACGTTATTACGAATAACGTTATATTGTGTAACTTTATAACCTATGACCTTATGTTGTATTACGTTATAACGTATAAAGACATGTAGTATTACGTTATAACGTATGACGTCATGTGGTATTACGTTATTACGAATATCGTAATATTGTATTACTTTATGACGTATGACGTCATGTAGTATTACTATATGACGTATGACGTCATGTAGTATTACTATATGACGTATGACGTCATGTAGTATTACTATATGACGTATGACGTCATGTAGTATTACTATATGACGTATGACGTCATGTAGTATTACTATATGACGTATGACGTCATGTAGTATTAGGTTATAACGTATGAAGTTATGTATTATTACGATATAACGTATGACGTTAAGCAGTATTAGGTTATAACGTATGACGTTATGTAGTATTAGGTTATAACGTATGGCGTTATGTAGTATTACGATATAACGTATGACGTTATGCAGTACTACGTTATAACGTATGACGTTATGTAGTGTTACGTTATAATGTATGACGTTATGTAGCATTACGGTATTTCGAACAACGTTGTATTGTGTTACTTTATAACGTATGACGTTATGTAGTGTTACGTTATAACGTATGACGCCGTGTAGTATTACGTTATAAGTATAACATTATGTAGTATCACGTTATAGCGTATGACGTCATGTAGTATTACGTTATTACGAATATCGTAATATTGTGTTACTTTATGACGTATGACGTCATGTAATATTGCTTTATGACGTATGACGTCATGTAGTATTTCCTTATAACGTATGACGTTATGTAGTATTACTTTATGACGTATGACGTCATGTAGTATTACTTTATGACGTATGACGTCATGTAGTATTACTTTATGACGTATGACGTCATGTAGTATTACTTTATGACGTATGACGTCATGTAGTATTACTTTATGACGTATGACGTCATGTAGTATTTCGTTTTAACGTACAACGTTATATAGAATTACGATATAACGCACAACGTTATGTCGTATTACGTTATAACTTATCATGTCATGTAGTATTACGTTATAACGTATGACGTTATGTAGTATTACGTTATTACGAATAACGTTATATTGTGTAACTTTATAACGTATGACCTTATGTTGTATTACGTTATAACGTATAAAGACATGTAGTATTACGTTATAACGTATGACGTCATGTGGTATTACGTTATTACGAATATCGTAATATTGTATTACTTTATGACGTATGACGTCATGTAGTATTACTATATGACGTATGACGTCATGTAGTATTACTATATGACGTATGACGTCATGTAGTATTAGGTTATAACGTATGAAGTTATGTATTATTACGATATAACGTATGACGTTAAGCAGTATTAGGTTATAACGTATGACGTTATGTAGTATTAGGTTATAACGTATGGCGTTATGTAGTATTACGATATAACGTATGACGTTATGCAGTACTACGTTATAACGTATGACGTTATGTAGTGTTACGTTATAATGTATGACTTTATGTAGCATTACGGTATTTCGAACAACGTTGTATTGTGTTACTTTATAACGTATGACGTTATGTAGTGTTACGTTATAACGTATGACGCCGTGTAGTATTACGTTATAAGTATAACATTATGTAGTATCACGTTATAGCGTATGACGTCATGTAGTATTACGTTATTACGAATATCGTAATATTGTGTTACTTTATGACGTATGACGTCATGTAATATTGCTTTATGACGTATGACGTCATGTAGTATTTCCTTATAACGTATGACGTTATGTAGTATTACGATATAACGTATGACGTAATGTAGTATTACTTTATGACGTATGACGTCATGTAGTATTACTTTATGACGTATGACGTCATGTAGTATTACTTTATGACTTATGACGTCATGTAGTATTACTTTATGACGTATGACGTCATGTAGTATTTCGTTATAACGTATGACGTTATGCAGTATTACGATATAACGTATGACGTTATGCGGTATTAGGTTATAACGTATGACGTTATGGAGTATTACGTTATAACGTATGACGTCATGTGGTATTACGTTATTACGAATAACGTTATATTATGTTACGTCATGTAGTATTACTTTATGACGTATGACGTCATGTAGTATTACTTTATGACGTATGACGTCATGTAGTATTACTTTATGACGTATGACGTCATGTAGTATTACTTTATGACGTATGACGTCATGTAGTATTACTTTATGACGTATGACGTCATGTAGTATTTCGTTATAACGTATGACGTTATGCAGTATTACGATATAACGTATGACGTTATGCAGTATTAGGTTATAACGTATGACGTCATGTAGTATTACTTTATGACGTATGACGTCATGTAGTATTACTTTATGACGTATGACGTCATGTAGTATTTCGTTTTAACGTACAACGTTATATAGAATTACGATATAACGCACAACGTTATGTCGTATTACGTTATAACTTATCATGTCATGTAGTATTACGTTATAACGTATGACTTTATGTAGTATTACGTTATTACGAATAACGTTATATTGTGTAACTTTATAACGTATGACCTTATGTTGTATTACGTTATAACGTATAAAGACATGTAGTATTACGTTATAACGTATGACGTCATGTGGTATTACGTTATTACGAATATCGTAATATTGTGTTACTTTATGACGTATGACGTCATGTAATATTGCTTTATGACGTATGACGTCATGTAGTATTTCCTTATAACGTATGACGTTATGTAGTATTACGATATAACGTATGACGTTATGCAGTACTACGTTATAACGTATGACTTTATGTAGTGTTACGTTATAACGTATGACGTTATGTATTAGTACGATATAACGTATGACGTTATGCAGTATGAGGTTATAACGTATGACGTCATGTAGTTTTGCGTTATAACGTATGACGTCATGTAGTATTAGGTTATAACGTATGCCGTCATGTAGTATTACGTTATAACATATGACGTCATGTAGTAATACGATATAACGTACAACGTTATATAGAATTACGATATAACGCACAACGTTATGTCGTATTACGTTATAACGTATCATGTCATGTAGTATTACGTTATTACGAATAACGTTATATTGTGTTACCTTATAACGTGTGACCTTTTGTTGTATTACGTTATAACGTATAAAGGCATGTAGTATTACGTTGTAACGTATGACGTCATGTAGTATTACTTTATGACGTATGACGTCATGTAGTATTATGTTATAACATATGCCGTCATGTAGTATTACTTTATAACATATGACGTCATGTAATATTACGATATAACGCACAACGTTATGTCGTATTACGTTATAACTTATCATGTCATGTAGTATTACGTTATAACGTATGACTTTATGTAGTATTACGTTATTACGAATAACGTTATATTGTGTAACTTTATAACGTATGACCTTATGTTGTATTACGTTATAACGTATAAAGACATGTAGTATTACGTTATAACGTATGACGTCATGTGGTATTACGTTATTACGAATATCGTAATATTGTATTACTTTATGACGTATGACGTCATGTAGTATTACTATATGACGTATGACGTCATGTAGTATTAGGTTATAACGTAAGAAGTTATGTATTATAACGATATAACGTATGACGTTAAGCAGTATTAGGTTATAACGCATGACGTTATGTAGTATTAGGTTATAACGTATGGCGTTATGTAGTATTACGATATAACGTATGACGTTATGCAGTACTACGTTATAACGTATGACGTTATGTAGTGTTACGTTATAATGTATGACGTTATGTAGCATTACGGTATTTCGAACAACGTTGTATTGTGTTACTTTATAACGTATGACGTTATGTAGTGTTACGTTATAACGTATGACGCCGTGTAGTATTACGTTATAAGTATAACATTATGTAGTATCACGTTATAGCGTATGACGTCATGTAGTATTACGTTATTACGAATATCGTAATATTGTGTTACTTTATGACGTATGACGTCATGTAGTATTGCTTTATGACGTATGACGTCATGTAGTATTTCCTTATAACGTATGACGTTATGTAGTATTACGATATAACGTATGACGTTATGCAGTACTACGTTATAACGTATGACTTTATGTAGTGTTACGTTATAACGTATGACGTTATGTATTAGTACGATATAACGTATGACGTTATGCAGTATGAGGTTATAACGTATGACGTCATGTAGTTTTGCGTTATAACGTATGACGTCATGTAGTATTAGGTTATAACGTATGCCGTCATGTAGCATTACGTTATAACATATGACGTCATGTAATATTACGATATAACGTACAGCGTTATATAGAATTACGATATAACGCACAACGTTATGTCGTATTACGTTATACCGTATGACGTTATATTGTGTTACTTTATGACGTATGACGTCATGTAGTATTACTTTATGACGTATGACGTCATGTAGTATTACTTTATGACGTATGACGTCATGTAGTATTACTTTATGACGTATGACGTCATGTAGTATTTCGTTATAACGTATGGCGTTATGCAGTATTACGATATAACGTATGACGTTATGCGGTATTAGGTTATAACTTATGACGTTATGGAGTATTACGTTATAACGTATGACGTCATGTGGTATTACGTTATTACGAATAACGTTATATTATGTTACGTCATGTAGTATTACTTTATGACGTATGACGTCATGTAGTATTACTTTATGACGTATGACGTCATGTAGTATTACTTTATGACGTATGACGTCATGTAGTATTACTTTATGACGTATGACGTCATGTAGTATTACTTTATGACGTATGACGTCATGTAGTATTTCGTTATAACGTATGACGTTATGCAGTATTACGATATAACGTATGACGTTATGCAGTATTAGGTTATAACGTATGACGTCATGTAGTATTACTTTATGACGTATGACGTCATGTAGTATTACTTTATGACGTATGACGTCATGTAGTATTTCGTTTTAACGTACAACGTTATATAGAATTACGATATAACGCACAACGTTATGTCGTATTACGTTGTAACTTATCATGTCATGTAGTATTACGTTATAACGTATGACGTTATGTAGTATTACGTTATTACGAATAACGTTATATTGTGTAACTTTATAACGTATGACCTTATGTTGTATTACGTTATAACGTATAAAGACATGTAGTATTACGTTATAACGTATGACGTCACGTGGTACTACGTTATTACGAATATCGTAATATTGTATTACTTTATGACGTATGACGTCATGTAGTATTACTATATGACGTATGACGTCATGTAGTATTACTATATGACGTATGACGTCATGTAGTATTACTATATGACGTATGACGTCATGTAGTATTACTATATGACGTATGACGTCATGTAGTATTAGGTTATAACGTATGAAGTTATGTATTATTACGATATAACGTATGACGTTAAGCAGTATTAGGTTATAACGTATGACGTTATGTAGTATTACGATATAACGTATGACGTTATGCAGTACTACGTTATAACGTATGACGTTATGTAGTGTTACGTTATAATGTATGACGTTATGTAGCATTACGGTATTTCGAACAACGTTGTATTGTGTTACTTTATAACGTATGACGTTATGTAGTGTTACGTTATAACGTATGACGCCGTGTAGTATTACGTTATAAGTATAACATTATGTAGTATCACGTTATAGCGTATGACGTCATGTAGTATTACGTTATTACGAATATCGTAATATTGTGTTACTTTATGACGTATGACGTCATGTAATATTGCTTTATGACGTATGACGTCATGTAGTATTTCCTTATAACGTATGACGTTATGTAGTATTACGATATAACGTATGACGTTATGCAGTACTACGTTATAACGTATGACTTTATGTAGTGTTACGTTATAACGTATGACGTTATGTATTAGTACGATATAACGTATGACGTTATGCAGTATGAGGTTATAACGTATGACGTCATGTAGTTTTGCGTTATAACGTATGACGTCATGTAGTATTAGGTTATAACGTATGCCGTCATGTAGTATTACGTTATAACATATGACGTCATGTAGTAATACGATATAACGTACAACGTTATACAGAATTACGATATAACGCACAACGTTATGTCGTATTACGTTATATCGTATCATGTCATGTAGTATTACGTTATTACGAATAACGTTATATTGTGTTACCTTATAACGTGTGACCTTTTGTTGTATTACGTTATAACGTATAAAGGCATGTAGTATTACGTTGTAACGTATGACGTCATGTAGTATTACTTTATGACGTATGACGTCATGTAGTATTATGTTATAACATATGCCGTCATGTAGTATTACGTTATAACATATGACGTCATGTAATATTACGATATAACGTACAGCGTTATATAGAATTACGATATAACGCACAACGTTATGTCGTATTACGTTATACCGTATGACGTTATATTGTGTTACTTTATGACGTATGACGTCATGTAGTATTACTTTATGACGTATGACGTCATGTAGTATTACTTTATGACGTATGACGTCATGTAGTATTACTTTATGACGTATGACGTCATGTAGTATTTCGTTATAACGTATGGCGTTATGCAGTATTACGATATAACGTATGACGTTATGCGGTATTAGGTTATAACTTATGACGTTATGGAGTATTACGTTATAACGTATGACGTCATGTGGTATTACGTTATTACGAATAACGTTATATTATGTTACGTCATGTAGTATTACTTTATGACGTATGACGTCATGTAGTATTACTTTATGACGTATGACGTCATGTAGTATTACTTTATGACGTATGACGTCATGTAGTATTACTTTATGACGTATGACGTCATGTAGTATTACTTTATGACGTATGACGTCATGTAGTATTTCGTTATAACGTATGACGTTATGCAGTATTACGATATAACGTATGACGTTATGCAGTATTAGGTTATAACGTATGACGTCATGTAGTATTACTTTATGACGTATGACGTCATGTAGTATTACTTTATGACGTATGACGTCATGTAGTATTACTTTATGACGTATGACGTCATGTAGTATTTCGTTTTAACGTACAACGTTATATAGAATTACGATATAACGCACAACGTTATGTCGTATTACGTTATAACTGATCATGTCATGTAGTATTACGTTATAACGTATGACGTTATGTAGTATTACGTTATTACGAATAACGTTATATTGTGTAACTTTATAACGTATGACCTTATGTTGTATTACGTTATAACGTATAAAGACATGTAGTATTACGTTATAACGTATGACGTCATGTGGTATTACGTTATTACGAATATCGTAATATTGTATTACTTTATGACGTATGACGTCATGTAGTATTACTATATGACGTATGACGTCATGTAGTATTACTATATGACGTATGACGTCATGTAGTATTAGGTTATAACGTATGAAGTTATGTATTATTACGATATAACGTATGACGTTAAGCAGTATTAGGTTATAACGTATGACGTTATGTAGTATTAGGTTATAACGTATGGCGTTATGTAGTATTACGATATAACGTATGACGTTATGCAGTACTACGTTATAACGTATGACGTTATGTAGTGTTACGTTATAATGTATGACTTTATGTAGCATTACGGTATTTCGAACAACGTTGTATTGTGTTACTTTATAACGTATGACGTTATGTAGTGTTACGTTATAACGTATGACGCCGTGTAGTATTACGTTATAAGTATAACATTATGTAGTATCACGTTATAGCGTATGACGTCATGTAGTATTACGTTATTACGAATATCGTAATATTGTGTTACTTTATGACGTATGACGTCATGTAGTATTGCTTTATGACGTATGACGTCATGTAGTATTTCCTTATAACGTATGACGTTATGTAGTATTACGATATAACGTATGACGTTATGCAGTACTACGTTATAACGTATGACTTTATGTAGTGTTACGTTATAACGTATGACGTTATGTATTAGTACGATATAACGTATGACGTTATGCAGTATGAGGTTATAACGTATGACGTCATGTAGTTTTGCGTTATAACGTATGACGTCATGTAGTATTAGGTTATAACGTATGCCGTCATGTAGTATTACTTTATGACGTATGACGTCATGTAGTATTACTTTATGACGTATGACGTCATGTAGTATTTCGTTATAACGTATGGCGTTATGCAGTATTACGATATAACGTATGACGTTATGCGGTATTAGGTTATAACTTATGACGTTATGGAGTATTACGTTATAACGTATGACGTCATGTGGTATTACGTTATTACGAATAACGTTATATTATGTTACGTCATGTAGTATTACTTTATGACGTATGACGTCATGTAGTATTACTTTATGACGTATGACGTCATGTAGTATTTCGTTATAACGTATGGCGTTATGCAGTATTACGATATAACGTATGACGTTATGCGGTATTAGGTTATAACTTATGACGTTATGGAGTATTACGTTATAACGTATGACGTCATGTGGTATTACGTTATTACGAATAACGTTATATTATGTTACGTCATGTAGTATTACTTTATGACGTATGACGTCATGTAGTATTACTTTATGACGTATGACGTCATGTAGTATTACTTTATGACGTATGACGTCATGTAGTATTACTTTATGACGTATGACGTCATGTAGTATTACTTTATGACGTATGACGTCATGTAGTATTTCGTTATAACGTATGACGTTATGCAGTATTACGATATAACGTATGACGTTATGCAGTATTAGGTTATAACGTATGACGTCATGTAGTATTACTTTATGACGTATGACGTCATGTAGTATTACTTTATGACGTATGACGTCATGTAGTATTTCGTTTTAACGTACAACGTTATATAGAATTACGATATAACGCACAACGTTATGTCGTATTACGTTATAACTTATCATGTCATGTAGTATTACGTTATAACGTATGACGTTATGTAGTATTACGTTATTACGAATAACGTTATATTGTGTAACTTTATAACCTATGACCTTATGTTGTATTACGTTATAACGTATAAAGACATGTAGTATTACGTTATAACGTATGACGTCATGTGGTATTACGTTATTACGAATATCGTAATATTGTATTACTTTATGACGTATGACGTCATGTAGTATTACTATATGACGTATGACGTCATGTAGTATTACTATATGACGTATGACGTCATGTAGTATTACTATATGACGTATGACGTCATGTAGTATTACTATATGACGTATGACGTCATGTAGTATTAGGTTATAACGTATGAAGTTATGTATTATTACGATATAACGTATGACGTTAAGCAGTATTAGGTTATAACGTATGACGTTATGTAGTATTAGGTTATAACGTATGGCGTTATGTAGTATTACGATATAACGTATGACGTTATGCAGTACTACGTTATAACGTATGACGTTATGTAGTGTTACGTTATAATGTATGACGTTATGTAGCATTACGGTATTTCGAACAACGTTGTATTGTGTTACTTTATAACGTATGACGTTATGTAGTGTTACGTTATAACGTATGACGCCGTGTAGTATTACGTTATAAGTATAACATTATGTAGTATCACGTTATAGCGTATGACGTCATGTAGTATTACGTTATTACGAATATCGTAATATTGTGTTACTTTATGACGTATGACGTCATGTAATATTGCTTTATGACGTATTACGTCATGTAGTATTTCCTTATAACGTATGACGTTATGTAGTATTACGATATAACGTATGACGTCATGTAGTATTACTTTATGACGTATGACGTCATGTAGTATTACTTTATGACGTATGACGTCATGTAGTATTACTTTATGACGTATGACGTCATGTAGTATTACTTTATGACGTATGACGTCATGTAGTATTTCGTTATAACGTATGACGTTATGCAGTATTACGATATAACGTATGACGTTATGCAGTATTAGGTTATAACGTATGACGTCATGTAGTATTACTTTATGACGTATGACGTCATGTAGTATTACTTTATGACGTATGACGTCATGTAGTATTTCGTTTTAACGTACAACGTTATATAGAATTACGATATAACGCACAACGTTATGTCGTATTACGTTATAACTTATCATGTCATGTAGTATTACGTTATAACGTATGACTTTATGTAGTATTACGTTATTACGAATAACGTTATATTGTGTAACTTTATAACGTATGACCTTATGTTGTATTACGTTATAACGTATAAAGACATGTAGTATTACGTTATAACGTATGACGTCATGTGGTATTACGTTATTACGAATATCGTAATAACGTAATACTTTATGACGTATGACGTCATGTAGTATTACTATATGACGTATGACGTCATGTAGTATTACTATATGACGTATGACGTCATGTAGTATTAGGTTATAACGTATGAAGTTATGTATTATAACGATATAACGTATGACGTTAAGCAGTATTAGGTTATAACGCATGACGTTATGTAGTATTAGGTTATAACGTATGGCGTTATGTAGTATTACGATATAACGTATGACGTTATGCAGTACTACGTTATAACGTATGACGTTATGTAGTGTTACGTTATAATGTATGACGTTATGTAGCATTACGGTATTTCGAACAACGTTGTATTGTGTTACTTTATAACGTATGACGTTATGTAGTGTTACGTTATAACGTATGACGCCGTGTAGTATTACGTTATAAGTATAACATTATGTAGTATCACGTTATAGCGTATGACGTCATGTAGTATTACGTTATTACGAATATCGTAATATTGTGTTACTTTATGACGTATGACGTCATGTAATATTGCTTTATGACGTATGACGTCATGTAGTATTTCCTTATAACGTATGACGTTATGTAGTATTACGATATAACGTATGACGTTATGCAGTACTACGTTATAACGTATGACTTTATGTAGTGTTACGTTATAACGTATGACGTTATGTATTAGTACGATATAACGTATGACGTTATGCAGTATGAGGTTATAACGTATGACGTCATGTAGTTTTGCGTTATAACGTATGACGTCATGTAGTATTAGGTTATAACGTATGCCGTCATGTAGTATTACGTTATAACATATGACGTCATGTAGTAATACGATATAACGTACAACGTTATATAGAATTACGATATAACGCACAACGTTATGTCGTATTACGTTATAACGTATCATGTCATGTAGTATTACGTTATTACGAATAACGTTATATTGTGTTACCTTATAACGTGTGACCTTTTGTTGTATTACGTTATAACGTATAAAGGCATGTAGTATTACGTTGTAACGTATGACGTCATGTAGTATTACTTTATGACGTATGACGTCATGTAGTATTATGTTATAACATATGCCGTCATGTAGTATTACGTTATAACATATGACGTCATGTAATATTACGATATAACGTACAGCGTTATATAGAATTACGATATAACGCACAACGTTATGTCGTATTACGTTATACCGTATGACGTTATATTGTGTCACTTTATGACGTATGACGTCATGTAGTATTACTTTATGACGTATGACGTCATGTAGTATTACTTTATGACGTATGACGTCATGTAGTATTACTTTATGACGTATGACGTCATGTAGTATTACTTTATGACGTATGACGTCATGTAGTATTTCGTTATAACGTATGACGTTATGCAGTATTACGATATAACGTATGACGTTATGCGGTATTAGGTTATAACTTATGACGTTATGGAGTATTACGTTATAACGTATGACGTCATGTGGTATTACGTTATTACGAATAACGTTATATTATGTTACGTCATGTAGTATTACTTTATGACGTATGACGTCATGTAGTATTACTTTATGACTTATGACGTCATGTAGTATTACTTTATGACGTATGACGTCATGTAGTATTACTTTATGACGTATGACGTCATGTAGTATTACTTTATGACGTATGACGTCATGTAGTATTTCGTTATAACGTATGACGTTATGCAGTATTACGATATAACGTATGTCGTTATGCAGTATTAGGTTATAACGTATGACGTCATGTAGTATTACTTTATGACGTATGACGTCATGTAGTATTACTTTATGACGTATGACGTCATGTAGTATTACTTTATGACGTATGACGTCATGTAGTATTTCGTTATAACGTATGACGTTATGCAGTATTACGATATAACGTATGACGTTATGCGGTATTAGGTTATAACTTATGACGTTATGGAGTATTACGTTATAACGTATGACGTCATGTGGTATTACGTTATTACGAATAACGTTATATTATGTTACGTCATGTAGTATTACTTTATGACGTATGACGTCATGTAGTATTACTTTATGACTTATGACGTCATGTAGTATTACTTTATGACG
This sequence comes from Bombus terrestris, assembly GCF_910591885.1. Classification (NCBI taxonomy): domain Eukaryota; kingdom Metazoa; phylum Arthropoda; class Insecta; order Hymenoptera; family Apidae; genus Bombus; species Bombus terrestris. Next base: position 395,259 of record NW_025963556.1, read on the forward strand.
TATGACGTCATGTAGTATTACTTTATGACGTATGACGTCATGTAGTATTACTTTATGACGTATGACGTCATGTAGTATTTCGTTATAACGTATGACGTTATGCAGTATTACGATATAACGTATGAAGTTATGCAGTATTAGGTTATGACGTATGACGTCATGTAGTATTACTTTATGACGTATGACGTCATGTAGTATTACTTTATGACGTATGACGTCATGTAGTATTTCGTTTTAACGTACAACGTTATATAGAATTACGATATAACGCACAACGTTATGTCGTATTACGTTATAACTTATCATGTCATGTAGTATTACGTTATAACGTATGACGTTATGTAGTATTACGTTATTACGAATAACGTTATATTGTGTAACTTTATAACCTATGACCTTATGTTGTATTACGTTATAACGTATAAAGACATGTAGTATTACGTTATAACGTATGACGTCATGTGGTATTACGTTATTACGAATATCGTAATATTGTATTACTTTATGACGTATGACGTCATGTAGTATTACTATATGACGTATGACGTCATGTAGTATTACTATATGACGTATGACGTCATGTAGTATTACTATATGACGTATGACGTCATGTAGTATTACTATATGACGTATGACGTCATGTAGTATTAGGTTATAACGTATGAAGTTATGTATTATTACGATATAACGTATGACGTTAAGCAGTATTAGGTTATAACGTATGACGTTATGTAGTATTAGGTTATAACGTATGGCGTTATGTAGTATTACGATATAACGTATGACGTTATGCAGTACTACGTTATAACGTATGACGTTATGTAGTGTTACGTTATAATGTATGACGTTATGTAGCATTACGGTATTTCGAACAACGTTGTATTGTGTTACTTTATAACGTATGACGTTATGTAGTGTTACGCTATAACGTATGACGCCGTGTAGTATTACGTTATAAGTATAACATTATGTAGTATCACGTTATAGCGTATGACGTCATGTAGTATTACGTTATTACGAATATCGTAATATTGTGTTACTTTATGACGTATGACGTCATGTAATATTGCTTTATGACGTATGACGTCATGTAGTATTTCCTTATAACGTATGACGTTATGTAGTATTACTTTATGACGTATGACGTCATGTAGTATTACTTTATGACGTATGACGTCATGTAGTATTACTTTATGACGTATGACGTCATGTAGTATTACTTTATGACGTATGACGTCATGTAGTATTTCGTTATAACGTATTACGTTATGCAGTATTACGATATAACGTATGACGTTATGCAGTATTAGGTTATAACGTATGACGTCATGTAGTATTACTTTATGACGTATGACGTCATGTAGTATTACTTTATGACGTATGACGTCATGTAGTATTTCGTTTTAACGTACAACGTTATATAGAATTACGATATAACGCACAACGTTATGTCGTATTACGTTATAACTTATCATGTCATGTAGTATTACGTTATAACGTATGACTTTATGTAGTATTACGTTATTACGAATAACGTTATATTGTGTAACTTTATAACGTATGACCTTATGTTGTATTACGTTATAACGTATAAAGACATGTAGTATTACGTTATAACGTATGACGTCATGTGGTATTACGTTATTACGAATATCGTAATATTGTGTTACTTTATGACGTATGACGTCATGTAATATTGCTTTATGACGTATGACGTCATGTAGTATTTCCTTATAACGTATGACGTTATGTAGTATTACGATATAACGTATGACGTTATGCAGTACTACGTTATAACGTATGACGTTATGTAGTGTTACGATATAACGTATGACGTTATGCAGTATTAGGTTATAACTTATGACGTTATGGAGTATTACGTTATAACGTATGACGTCATGTGGTATTACGTTATTACGAATAACGTTATATTATGTTACGTCATGTAGTATTACTTTATGACGTATGACGTCATGTAGTATTACTTTATGACGTATGACGTCATGTAGTATTACTTTATGACGTATGACGTCATGTAGTATTACTTTATGACGTATGACGTCATGTAGTATTACTTTATGACGTATGACGTCATGTAGTATTTCGTTATAACGTATGACGTTATGCAGTATTACGATATAACGTATGACGTTATGCAGTATTAGGTTATAACGTATGACGTCATGTAGTATTACTTTATGACGTATGACGTCATGTAGTATTACTTTATGACGTATGACGTCATGTAGTATTTCGTTTTAACGTACAACGTTATATAGAATTACGATATAACGCACAACGTTATGTCGTATTACGTTATAACTTATCATGTCATGTAGTATTACGTTATAACGTATGACGTTATGTAGTATTACGTTATTACGAATAACGTTATATTGTGTAACTTTATAACCTATGACCTTATGTTGTATTACGTTATAACGTATAAAGACATGTAGTATTACGTTATAACGTATGACGTCATGTGGTATTACGTTATTACGAATATCGTAATATTGTATTACTTTATGACGTATGACGTCATGTAGTATTACTATATGACGTATGACGTCATGTAGTATTACTATATGACGTATGACGTCATGTAGTATTACTATATGACGTATGACGTCATGTAGTATTACTATATGACGTATGACGTCATGTAGTATTACTATATGACGTATGACGTCATGTAGTATTAGGTTATAACGTATGAAGTTATGTATTATTACGATATAACGTATGACGTTAAGCAGTATTAGGTTATAACGTATGACGTTATGTAGTATTAGGTTATAACGTATGGCGTTATGCAGTATTACGATATAACGTATGACGTTATGCAGTACTACGTTATAACGTATGACGTTATGTAGTGTTACGTTATAATGTATGACGTTATGTAGCATTACGGTATTTCGAACAACGTTGTATTGTGTTACTTTATAACGTATGACGTTATGTAGTGTTACGTTATAACGTATGACGCCGTGTAGTATTACGTTATAAGTATAACATTATGTAGTATCACGTTATAGCGTATGACGTCATGTAGTATTACGTTATTACGAATATCGTAATATTGTGTTACTTTATGACGTATGACGTCATGTAATATTGCTTTATGACGTATGACGTCATGTAGTATTTCCTTATAACGTATGACGTTATGTAGTATTACGATATAACGTATGACGTCATGTAGTATTACTTTATGACGTATGACGTCATGTAGTATTACTTTATGACGTATGACGTCATGTAGTATTATGTTATAACATATGCCGTCATGTAGTATTACGTTATAACATATGACGTCATGTAATATTACGATATAACGTACAGCGTTATATAGAATTACGATATAACGCACAACGTTATGTCGTATTACGTTATACCGTATGACGTTATATTGTGTTACTTTATGACGTATGACGTCATGTAGTATTACTTTATGACGTATGACGTCATGTAGTATTACTTTATGACGTATGACGTCATGTAGTATTACTTTATGACGTATGACGTCATGTAGTATTTCGTTATAACGTATGACGTTATGCAGTATTACGATATAACGTATGACGTTATGCGGTATTAGGTTATAACTTATGACGTTATGGAGTATTACGTTATAACGTATGACGTCATGTGGTATTACGTTATTACGAATAACGTTATATTATGTTACGTCATGTAGTATTACTTTATGACGTATGACGTCATGTAGTATTACTTTATGACTTATGACGTCATGTAGTATTACTTTATGACGTATGACGTCATGTAGTATTACTTTATGACGTATGACGTCATGTAGTATTACTTTATGACGTATGACGTCATGTAGTATTTCGTTATAACGTATGACGTTATGCAGTATTACGATATAACGTATGACGTTATGCAGTATTAGGTTATGACGTATGACGTCATGTAGTATTACTTTATGACGTATGACGTCATGTAGTATTACTTTATGACGTATGACGTCATGTAGTATTTCGTTTTAACGTACAACGTTATATAGAATTACGATATAACGCACAACGTTATGTCGTATTACGTTATAACTTATCATGTCATGTAGTATTACGTTATAACGTATGACGTTATGTAGTATTACGTTATTACGAATAACGTTATATTGTGTAACTTTATAACCTATGACCTTATGTTGTATTACGTTATAACGTATAAAGACATGTAGTATTACGTTATAACGTATGACGTCATGTGGTATTACGTTATTACGAATATCGTAATATTGTATTACTTTATGACGTATGACGTCATGTAGTATTACTATATGACGTATGACGTCATGTAGTATTACTATATGACGTATGACGTCATGTAGTATTACTATATGACGTATGACGTCATGTAGTATTACTATATGACGTATGACGTCATGTAGTATTACTATATGACGTATGACGTCATGTAGTATTAGGTTATAACGTATGAAGTTATGCATTATTACGATATAACGTATGACGTTAAGCAGTATTAGGTTATAACGTATGACGTTATGTAGTATTAGGTTATAACGTATGGCGTTATGTAGTATTACGATATAACGTATGACGTTATGCAGTACTACGTTATAACGTATGACGTTATGTAGTGTTACGTTATAATGTATGACGTTATGTAGCATTACGGTATTTCGAACAACGTTGTATTGTGTTACTTTATAACGTATGACGTTATGTAGTGTTACGTTATAACGTATGACGCCGTGTAGTATTACGTTATAAGTATAACATTATGTAGTATCACGTTATAGCGTATGACGTCATGTAGTATTACGTTATTACGAATATCGTAATATTGTGTTACTTTATGACGTATGACGTCATGTAATATTGCTTTATGACGTATGACGTCATGTAGTATTTCCTTATAACGTATGACGTTATGTAGTATTACTTTATGACGTATGACGTCATGTAGTATTACTTTATGACGTATGACGTCATGTAGTATTACTTTATGACGTATGACGTCATGTAGTATTACTTTATGACGTATGACGTCATGTAGTATTTTGTTATAACGTATGACGTTATGCAGTATTACGATATAACGTATGACGTTATGCAGTATTAGGTTATAACGTATGACGTCATGTAGTATTACTTTATGACGTATGACGTCATGTAGTATTACTTTATGACGTATGACGTCATGTAGTATTTCGTTTTAACGTACAACGTTATATAGAATTACGATATAACGCACAACGTTATGTCGTATTACGTTATAACTTATCATGTCATGTAGTATTACGTTATAACGTATGACTTTATGTAGTATTACGTTATTACGAATAACGTTATATTGTGTAACTTTATAACGTATGACCTTATGTTGTATTACGTTATAACGTATAAAGACATGTAGTATTACGTTATAACGTATGACGTCATGTGGTATTACGTTATTACGAATATCGTAATATTGTGTTACTTTATGACGTATGACGTCATGTAATATTGCTTTATGACGTATGACGTCATGTAGTATTTCCTTATAACGTATGACGTTATGTAGTATTACGATATAACGTATGACGTTATGCAGTACTACGTTATAACGTATGACTTTATGTAGTGTTACGATATAACGTATGACGTTATGCGGTATTAGGTTATAACTTATGACGTTATGGAGTATTACGTTATAACGTATGACGTCATGTGGTATTACGTTATTACGAATAACGTTATATTATGTTACGTCATGTAGTATTACTTTATGACGTATGACGTCATGTAGTATTACTTTATGACGTATGACGTCATGTAGTATTACTTTATGACGTATGACGTCATGTAGTATTACTTTATGACGTATGACGTCATGTAGTATTACTTTATGACGTATGACGTCATGTAGTATTTCGTTATAACGTATGACGTTATGCAGTATTACGATATAACGTATGTCGTTATGCAGTATTAGGTTATAACGTATGACGTCATGTAGTATTACTTTATGACGTATGACGTCATGTAGTATTACTTTATGACGTATGACGTCATGTAGTATTTCGTTTTAACGTACAACGTTATATAGAATTACGATATAACGCACAACGTTATGTCGTATTACGTTATAACTTATCATGTCATGTAGTATTACGTTATAACGTATGACGTTATGTAGTATTACGTTATTACGAATAACGTTATATTGTGTAACTTTATAACCTATGACCTTATGTTGTATTACGTTATAACGTATAAAGACATGTAGTATTACGTTATAACGTATGACGTCATGTGGTATTACGTTATTACGAATATCGTAATATTGTATTACTTTATGACGTATGACGTCATGTAGTATTACTATATGACGTATGACGTCATGTAGTATTACTATATGACGTATGACGTCATGTAGTATTACTATATGACGTATGACGTCATGTAGTATTACTATATGACGTATGACGTCATGTAGTATTACTATATGACGTATGACGTCATGTAGTATTAGGTTATAACGTATGAAGTTATGTATTATTACGATATAACGTATGACGTTAAGCAGTATTAGGTTATAACGTATGACGTTATGTAGTATTAGGTTATAACGTATGGCGTTATGCAGTATTACGATATAACGTATGACGTTATGCAGTACTACGTTATAACGTATGACGTTATGTAGTGTTTCGTTATAATGTATGACGTTATGTAGCATTACGGTATTTCGAACAACGTTGTATTGTGTTACTTTATAACGTATGACGTTATGTAGTGTTACGTTATAACGTATGACGCCGTGTAGTATTACGTTATAAGTATAACATTATGTAGTATCACGTTATAGCGTATGACGTCATGTAGTATTACGTTATTACGAATATCGTAATATTGTGTTACTTTATGACGTATGACGTCATGTAATATTGCTTTATGACGTATGACGTCATGTAGTATTTCCTTATAACGTATGACGTTATGTAGTATTACGATATAACGTATGACGTCATGTAGTATTACTTTATGACGTATGACGTCATGTAGTATTACTTTATGACTTATGACGTCATGTAGTATTACTTTATGACGTATGACGTCATGTAGTATTACTTTATGACGTATGACGTCATGTAGTATTACTTTATGACGTATGACGTCATGTAGTATTTCGTTATAACGTATGACGTTATGCAGTATTACGATATAACGTATGACGTTATGCGGTATTAGGTTATAACGTATGACGTTATGGAGTATTACGTTATAACGTATGACGTCATGTGGTATTACGTTATTACGAATAACGTTATATTATGTTACGTCATGTAGTATTACTTTATGACGTATGACGTCATGTAGTATTACTTTATGACGTATGACGTCATGTAGTATTACTTTATGACGTATGACGTCATGTAGTATTACTTTATGACGTATGACGTCATGTAGTATTACTTTATGACGTATGACGTCATGTAGTATTTCGTTATAACGTATGACGTTATGCAGTATTACGATATAACGTATGACGTTATGCAGTATTAGGTTATAACGTATGACGTCATGTAGTATTACTTTATGACGTATGACGTCATGTAGTATTACTTTATGACGTATGACGTCATGTAGTATTACTTTATGACGTATGACGTCATGTAGTATTACTTTATGACGTATGACGTCATGTAGTATTTCGTTATAACGTATGACGTTATGCAGTATTACGATATAACGTATGACGTTATGCAGTATTAGGTTATGACGTATGACGTCATGTAGTATTACTTTATGACGTATGACGTCATGTAGTATTACTTTATGACGTATGACGTCATGTAGTATTTCGTTTTAACGTACAACGTTATATAGAATTACGATATAACGCACAACGTTATGTCGTATTACGTTATAACTTATCATGTCATGTAGTATTACGTTATAACGTATGACGTTATGTAGTATTACGTTATTACGAATAACGTTATATTGTGTAACTTTATAACCTATGACCTTATGTTGTATTACGTTATAACGTATAAAGACATGTAGTATTACGTTATAACGTATGACGTCATGTGGTATTACGTTATTACGAATATCGTAATATTGTATTACTTTATGACGTATGACGTCATGTAGTATTACTATATGACGTATGACGTCATGTAGTATTACTATATGACGTATGACGTCATGTAGTATTACTATATGACGTATGACGTCATGTAGTATTACTATATGACGTATGACGTCATGTAGTATTACTATATGACGTATGACGTCATGTAGTATTAGGTTATAACGTATGAAGTTATGCATTATTACGATATAACGTATGACGTTAAGCAGTATTAGGTTATAACGTATGACGTTATGTAGTATTAGGTTATAACGTATGGCGTTATGTAGTATTACGATATAACGTATGACGTTATGCAGTACTACGTTATAACGTATGACGTTATGTAGTGTTACGTTATAATGTATGACGTTATGTAGCATTACGGTATTTCGAACAACGTTGTATTGTGTTACTTTATAACGTATGACGTTATGTAGTGTTACGTTATAACGTATGACGCCGTGTAGTATTACGTTATAAGTATAACATTATGTAGTATCACGTTATAGCGTATGACGTCATGTAGTATTACGTTATTACGAATATCGTAATATTGTGTTACTTTATGACGTATGACGTCATGTAATATTGCTTTATGACGTATGACGTCATGTAGTATTTCGTTATAACGTATGACGTTATGTAGTATTACTTTATGACGTATGACGTCATGTAGTATTACTTTATGACGTATGACGTCATGTAGTATTACTTTATGACGTATGACGTCATGTAGTATTACTTTATGACGTATGACGTCATGTAGTATTTTGTTATAACGTATGACGTTATGCAGTATTACGATATAACGTATGACGTTATGCAGTATTAGGTTATAACGTATGACGTCATGTAGTATTACTTTATGACGTATGACGTCATGTAGTATTACTTTATGACGTATGACGTCATGTAGTATTTCGTTTTAACGTACAACGTTATATAGAATTACGATATAACGCACAACGTTATGTCGTATTACGTTATAACTTATCATGTCATGTAGTATTACGTTATAACGTATGACTTTATGTAGTATTACGTTATTACGAATAACGTTATATTGTGTAACTTTATAACGTATGACCTTATGTTGTATTACGTTATAACGTATAAAGACATGTAGTATTACGTTATAACGTATGACGTCATGTGGTATTACGTTATTACGAATATCGTAATATTGTGTTACTTTATGACGTATGACGTCATGTAATATTGCTTTATGACGTATGACGTCATGTAGTATTTCCTTATAACGTATGACGTTATGTAGTATTACGATATAACGTATGACGTTATGCAGTACTACGTTATAACGTATGACTTTATGTAGTGTTACGATATAACGTATGACGTTATGCGGTATTAGGTTATAACTTATGACGTTATGGAGTATTACGTTATAACGTATGACGTCATGTGGTATTACGTTATTACGAATAACGTTATATTATGTTACGTCATGTAGTATTACTTTATGACGTATGACGTCATGTAGTATTACTTTATGACGTATGACGTCATGTAGTATTACTTTATGACGTATGACGTCATGTAGTATTACTTTATGACGTATGACGTCATGTAGTATTACTTTATGACGTATGACGTCATGTAGTATTTCGTTATAACGTATGACGTTATGCAGTATTACGATATAACGTATGTCGTTATGCAGTATTAGGTTATAACGTATGACGTCATGTAGTATTACTTTATGACGTATGACGTCATGTAGTATTACTTTATGACGTATGACGTCATGTAGTATTTCGTTTTAACGTACAACGTTATATAGAATTACGATATAACGCACAACGTTATGTCGTATTACGTTATAACTTATCATGTCATGTAGTATTACGTTATAACGTATGACGTTATGTAGTATTACGTTATTACGAATAACGTTATATTGTGTAACTTTATAACCTATGACCTTATGTTGTATTACGTTATAACGTATAAAGACATGTAGTATTACGTTATAACGTATGACGTCATGTGGTATTACGTTATTACGAATATCGTAATATTGTATTACTTTATGACGTATGACGTCATGTAGTATTACTATATGACGTATGACGTCATGTAGTATTACTATATGACGTATGACGTCATGTAGTATTACTATATGACGTATGACGTCATGTAGTATTACTATATGACGTATGACGTCATGTAGTATTACTATATGACGTATGACGTCATGTAGTATTAGGTTATAACGTATGAAGTTATGTATTATTACGATATAACGTATGACGTTAAGCAGTATTAGGTTATAACGTATGACGTTATGTAGTATTAGGTTATAACGTATGGCGTTATGCAGTATTACGATATAACGTATGACGTTATGCAGTACTACGTTATAACGTATGACGTTATGTAGTGTTACGTTATAATGTATGACGTTATGTAGCATTACGGTATTTCGAACAACGTTGTATTGTGTTACTTTATAACGTATGACGTTATGTAGTGTTACGTTATAACGTATGACGCCGTGTAGTATTACGTTATAAGTATAACATTATGTAGTATCACGTTATAGCGTATGACGTCATGTAGTATTACGTTATTACGAATATCGTAATATTGTGTTACTTTATGACGTATGACGTCATGTAATATTGCTTTATGACGTATGACGTCATGTAGTATTTCCTTATAACGTATGACGTTATGTAGTATTACGATATAACGTATGACGTCATGTAGTATTACTTTATGACGTATGACGTCATGTAGTATTACTTTATGACTTATGACGTCATGTAGTATTACTTTATGACGTATGACGTCATGTAGTATTACTTTATGACGTATGACGTCATGTAGTATTACTTTATGACGTATGACGTCATGTAGTATTTCGTTATAACGTATGACGTTATGCAGTATTACGATATAACGTATGACGTTATGCGGTATTAGGTTATAACGTATGACGTTATGGAGTATTACGTTATAACGTATGACGTCATGTGGTATTACGTTATTACGAATAACGTTATATTATGTTACGTCATGTAGTATTACTTTATGACGTATGACGTCATGTAGTATTACTTTATGACGTATGACGTCATGTAGTATTACTTTATGACGTATGACGTCATGTAGTATTACTTTATGACGTATGACGTCATGTAGTATTACTTTATGACGTATGACGTCATGTAGTATTTCGTTATAACGTATGACGTTATGCAGTATTACGATATAACGTATGACGTTATGCAGTATTAGGTTATAACGTATGACGTCATGTAGTATTACTTTATGACGTATGACGTCATGTAGTATTACTTTATGACGTATGACGTCATGTAGTATTACTTTATGACGTATGACGTCATGTAGTATTACTTTATGACGTATGACGTCATGTAGTATTTCGTTATAACGTATGACGTTATGCAGTATTACGATATAACGTATGACGTTATGCAGTATTAGGTTATGACGTATGACGTCATGTAGTATTACTTTATGACGTATGACGTCATGTAGTATTACTTTATGACGTATGACGTCATGTAGTATTTCGTTTTAACGTACAACGTTATATAGAATTACGATATAACGCACAACGTTATGTCGTATTACGTTATAACTTATCATGTCATGTAGTATTACGTTATAACGTATGACGTTATGTAGTATTACGTTATTACGAATAACGTTATATTGTGTAACTTTATAACCTATGACCTTATGTTGTATTACGTTATAACGTATAAAGACATGTAGTATTACGTTATAACGTATGACGTCATGTGGTATTACGTTATTACGAATATCGTAATATTGTATTACTTTATGACGTATGACGTCATGTAGTATTACTATATGACGTATGACGTCATGTAGTATTACTATATGACGTATGACGTCATGTAGTATTACTATATGACGTATGACGTCATGTAGTATTACTATATGACGTATGACGTCATGTAGTATTACTATATGACGTATGACGTCATGTAGTATTAGGTTATAACGTATGAAGTTATGTATTATTACGATATAACGTATGACGTTAAGCAGTATTAGGTTATAACGTATGACGTTATGTAGTATTAGGTTATAACGTATGGCGTTATGTAGTATTACGATATAACGTATGACGTTATGCAGTACTACGTTATAACGTATGACGTTATGTAGTGTTACGTTATAATGTATGACGTTATGTAGCATTACGGTATTTCGAACAACGTTGTATTGTGTTACTTTATAACGTATGACGTTATGTAGTGTTACGTTATAACGTATGACGCCGTGTAGTATTACGTTATAAGTATAACATTATGTAGTATCACGTTATAGCGTATGACGTCATGTAGTATTACGTTATTACGAATATCGTAATATTGTGTTACTTTATGACGTATGACGTCATGTAATATTGCTTTATGACGTATGACGTCATGTAGTATTTCCTTATAACGTATGACGTTATGTAGTATTACTTTATGACGTATGACGTCATGTAGTATTACTTTATGACGTATGACGTCATGTAGTATTACTTTATGACGTATGACGTCATGTAGTATTACTTTATGACGTATGACGTCATGTAGTATTACTTTATGACGTATGACGTCATGTAGTATTTCGTTTTAACGTACAACGTTATATAGAATTACGATATAACGCACAACGTTATGTCGTATTACGTTATAACTTATCATGTCATGTAGTATTACGTTATAACGTATGACGTTATGTAGTATTACGTTATTACGAATAACGTTATATTGTGTAACTTTATAACGTATGACCTTATGTTGTATTACGTTATAACGTATAAAGACATGTAGTATTACGTTATAACGTATGACGTCATGTGGTATTACGTTATTACGAATATCGTAATATTGTATTACTTTATGACGTATGACGTCATGTAGTATTACTATATGACGTATGACGTCATGTAGTATTACTATATGACGTATGACGTCATGTAGTATTAGGTTATAACGTATGAAGTTATGTATTATTACGATATAACGTATGACGTTAAGCAGTATTAGGTTATAACGTATGACGTTATGTAGTATTAGGTTATAACGTATGGCGTTATGTAGTATTACGATATAACGTATGACGTTATGCAGTACTACGTTATAACGTATGACGTTATGTAGTGTTACGTTATAATGTATGACTTTATGTAGCATTACGGTATTTCGAACAACGTTGTATTGTGTTACTTTATAACGTATGACGTTATGTAGTGTTACGTTATAACGTATGACGCCGTGTAGTATTACGTTATAAGTATAACATTATGTAGTATCACGTTATAGCGTATGACGTCATGTAGTATTACGTTATTACGAATATCGTAATATTGTGTTACTTTATGACGTATGACGTCATGTAATATTGCTTTATGACGTATGACGTCATGTAGTATTTCCTTATAACGTATGACGTTATGTAGTATTACGATATAACGTATGACGTCATGTAGTATTACTTTATGACGTATGACGTCATGTAGTATTACTTTATGACGTATGACGTCATGTAGTATTACTTTATGACTTATGACGTCATGTAGTATTACTTTATGACGTATGACGTCATGTAGTATTTCGTTATAACGTATGACGTTATGCAGTATTACGATATAACGTATGACGTTATGCGGTATTAGGTTATAACGTATGACGTTATGGAGTATTACGTTATAACGTATGACGTCATGTGGTATTACGTTATTACGAATAACGTTATATTATGTTACGTCATGTAGTATTACTTTATGACGTATGACGTCATGTAGTATTACTTTATGACGTATGACGTCATGTAGTATTACTTTATGACGTATGACGTCATGTAGTATTACTTTATGACGTATGACGTCATGTAGTATTACTTTATGACGTATGACGTCATGTAGTATTTCGTTATAACGTATGACGTTATGCAGTATTACGATATAACGTATGACGTTATGCAGTATTAGGTTATAACGTATGACGTCATGTAGTATTACTTTATGACGTATGACGTCATGTAGTATTACTTTATGACGTATGACGTCATGTAGTATTTCGTTTTAACGTACAACGTTATATAGAATTACGATATAACGCACAACGTTATGTCGTATTACGTTATAACTTATCATGTCATGTAGTATTACGTTATAACGTATGACTTTATGTAGTATTACGTTATTACGAATAACGTTATATTGTGTAACTTTATAACGTATGACCTTATGTTGTATTACGTTATAACGTATAAAGACATGTAGTATTACGTTATAACGTATGACGTCATGTGGTATTACGTTATTACGAATATCGTAATATTGTGTTACTTTATGACGTATGACGTCATGTAATATTGCTTTATGACGTATGACGTCATGTAGTATTTCCTTATAACGTATGACGTTATGTAGTATTACGATATAACGTATGACGTTATGCAGTACTACGTTATAACGTATGACTTTATGTAGTGTTACGTTATAACGTATGACGTTATGTATTAGTACGATATAACGTATGACGTTATGCAGTATGAGGTTATAACGTATGACGTCATGTAGTTTTGCGTTATAACGTATGACGTCATGTAGTATTAGGTTATAACGTATGCCGTCATGTAGTATTACGTTATAACATATGACGTCATGTAGTAATACGATATAACGTACAACGTTATATAGAATTACGATATAACGCACAACGTTATGTCGTATTACGTTATAACGTATCATGTCATGTAGTATTACGTTATTACGAATAACGTTATATTGTGTTACCTTATAACGTGTGACCTTTTGTTGTATTACGTTATAACGTATAAAGGCATGTAGTATTACGTTGTAACGTATGACGTCATGTAGTATTACTTTATGACGTATGACGTCATGTAGTATTATGTTATAACATATGCCGTCATGTAGTATTACTTTATAACATATGACGTCATGTAATATTACGATATAACGCACAACGTTATGTCGTATTACGTTATAACTTATCATGTCATGTAGTATTACGTTATAACGTATGACTTTATGTAGTATTACGTTATTACGAATAACGTTATATTGTGTAACTTTATAACGTATGACCTTATGTTGTATTACGTTATAACGTATAAAGACATGTAGTATTACGTTATAACGTATGACGTCATGTGGTATTACGTTATTACGAATATCGTAATATTGTATTACTTTATGACGTATGACGTCATGTAGTATTACTATATGACGTATGACGTCATGTAGTATTAGGTTATAACGTAAGAAGTTATGTATTATAACGATATAACGTATGACGTTAAGCAGTATTAGGTTATAACGCATGACGTTATGTAGTATTAGGTTATAACGTATGGCGTTATGTAGTATTACGATATAACGTATGACGTTATGCAGTACTACGTTATAACGTATGACGTTATGTAGTGTTACGTTATAATGTATGACGTTATGTAGCATTACGGTATTTCGAACAACGTTGTATTGTGTTACTTTATAACGTATGACGTTATGTAGTGTTACGTTATAACGTATGACGCCGTGTAGTATTACGTTATAAGTATAACATTATGTAGTATCACGTTATAGCGTATGACGTCATGTAGTATTACGTTATTACGAATATCGTAATATTGTGTTACTTTATGACGTATGACGTCATGTAGTATTGCTTTATGACGTATGACGTCATGTAGTATTTCCTTATAACGTATGACGTTATGTAGTATTACGATATAACGTATGACGTTATGCAGTACTACGTTATAACGTATGACTTTATGTAGTGTTACGTTATAACGTATGACGTTATGTATTAGTACGATATAACGTATGACGTTATGCAGTATGAGGTTATAACGTATGACGTCATGTAGTTTTGCGTTATAACGTATGACGTCATGTAGTATTAGGTTATAACGTATGCCGTCATGTAGTATTACGTTATAACATATGACGTCATGTAATATTACGATATAACGTACAGCGTTATATAGAATTACGATATAACGCACAACGTTATGTCGTATTACGTTATACCGTATGACGTTATATTGTGTTACTTTATGACGTATGACGTCATGTAGTATTACTTTATGACGTATGACGTCATGTAGTATTACTTTATGACGTATGACGTCATGTAGTATTACTTTATGACGTATGACGTCATGTAGTATTTCGTTATAACGTATGGCGTTATGCAGTATTACGATATAACGTATGACGTTATGCGGTATTAGGTTATAACTTATGACGTTATGGAGTATTACGTTATAACGTATGACGTCATGTGGTATTACGTTATTACGAATAACGTTATATTATGTTACGTCATGTAGTATTACTTTATGACGTATGACGTCATGTAGTATTACTTTATGACGTATGACGTCATGTAGTATTACTTTATGACGTATGACGTCATGTAGTATTACTTTATGACGTATGACGTCATGTAGTATTACTTTATGACGTATGACGTCATGTAGTATTTCGTTATAACGTATGACGTTATGCAGTATTACGATATAACGTATGACGTTATGCAGTATTAGGTTATAACGTATGACGTCATGTAGTATTACTTTATGACGTATGACGTCATGTAGTATTACTTTATGACGTATGACGTCATGTAGTATTTCGTTTTAACGTACAACGTTATATAGAATTACGATATAACGCACAACGTTATGTCGTATTACGTTGTAACTTATCATGTCATGTAGTATTACGTTATAACGTATGACGTTATGTAGTATTACGTTATTACGAATAACGTTATATTGTGTAACTTTATAACGTATGACCTTATGTTGTATTACGTTATAACGTATAAAGACATGTAGTATTACGTTATAACGTATGACGTCACGTGGTACTACGTTATTACGAATATCGTAATATTGTATTACTTTATGACGTATGACGTCATGTAGTATTACTATATGACGTATGACGTCATGTAGTATTACTATATGACGTATGACGTCATGTAGTATTACTATATGACGTATGACGTCATGTAGTATTACTATATGACGTATGACGTCATGTAGTATTAGGTTATAACGTATGAAGTTATGTATTATTACGATATAACGTATGACGTTAAGCAGTATTAGGTTATAACGTATGACGTTATGTAGTATTACGATATAACGTATGACGTTATGCAGTACTACGTTATAACGTATGACGTTATGTAGTGTTACGTTATAATGTATGACGTTATGTAGCATTACGGTATTTCGAACAACGTTGTATTGTGTTACTTTATAACGTATGACGTTATGTAGTGTTACGTTATAACGTATGACGCCGTGTAGTATTACGTTATAAGTATAACATTATGTAGTATCACGTTATAGCGTATGACGTCATGTAGTATTACGTTATTACGAATATCGTAATATTGTGTTACTTTATGACGTATGACGTCATGTAATATTGCTTTATGACGTATGACGTCATGTAGTATTTCCTTATAACGTATGACGTTATGTAGTATTACGATATAACGTATGACGTTATGCAGTACTACGTTATAACGTATGACTTTATGTAGTGTTACGTTATAACGTATGACGTTATGTATTAGTACGATATAACGTATGACGTTATGCAGTATGAGGTTATAACGTATGACGTCATGTAGTTTTGCGTTATAACGTATGACGTCATGTAGTATTAGGTTATAACGTATGCCGTCATGTAGTATTACGTTATAACATATGACGTCATGTAGTAATACGATATAACGTACAACGTTATACAGAATTACGATATAACGCACAACGTTATGTCGTATTACGTTATATCGTATCATGTCATGTAGTATTACGTTATTACGAATAACGTTATATTGTGTTACCTTATAACGTGTGACCTTTTGTTGTATTACGTTATAACGTACAAAGGCATGTAGTATTACGTTGTAACGTATGACGTCATGTAGTATTACTTTATGACGTATGACGTCATGTAGTATTATGTTATAACATATGCCGTCATGTAGTATTACGTTATAACATATGACGTCATGTAATATTACGATATAACGTACAGCGTTATATAGAATTACGATATAACGCACAACGTTATGTCGTATTACGTTATACCGTATGACGTTATATTGTGTTACTTTATGACGTATGACGTCATGTAGTATTACTTTATGACGTATGACGTCATGTAGTATTACTTTATGACGTATGACGTCATGTAGTATTACTTTATGACGTATGACGTCATGTAGTATTTCGTTATAACGTATGGCGTTATGCAGTATTACGATATAACGTATGACGTTATGCGGTATTAGGTTATAACTTATGACGTTATGGAGTATTACGTTATAACGTATGACGTCATGTGGTATTACGTTATTACGAATAACGTTATATTATGTTACGTCATGTAGTATTACTTTATGACGTATGACGTCATGTAGTATTACTTTATGACGTATGACGTCATGTAGTATTACTTTATGACGTATGACGTCATGTAGTATTACTTTATGACGTATGACGTCATGTAGTATTACTTTATGACGTATGACGTCATGTAGTATTTCGTTATAACGTATGACGTTATGCAGTATTACGATATAACGTATGACGTTATGCAGTATTAGGTTATAACGTATGACGTCATGTAGTATTACTTTATGACGTATGACGTCATGTAGTATTACTTTATGACGTATGACGTCATGTAGTATTACTTTATGACGTATGACGTCATGTAGTATTTCGTTTTAACGTACAACGTTATATAGAATTACGATATAACGCACAACGTTATGTCGTATTACGTTATAACTGATCATGTCATGTAGTATTACGTTATAACGTATGACGTTATGTAGTATTACGTTATTACGAATAACGTTATATTGTGTAACTTTATAACGTATGACCTTATGTTGTATTACGTTATAACGTATAAAGACATGTAGTATTACGTTATAACGTATGACGTCATGTGGTATTACGTTATTACGAATATCGTAATATTGTATTACTTTATGACGTATGACGTCATGTAGTATTACTATATGACGTATGACGTCATGTAGTATTACTATATGACGTATGACGTCATGTAGTATTAGGTTATAACGTATGAAGTTATGTATTATTACGATATAACGTATGACGTTAAGCAGTATTAGGTTATAACGTATGACGTTATGTAGTATTAGGTTATAACGTATGGCGTTATGTAGTATTACGATATAACGTATGACGTTATGCAGTACTACGTTATAACGTATGACGTTATGTAGTGTTACGTTATAATTTATGACTTTATGTAGCATTACGGTATTTCGAACAACGTTGTATTGTGTTACTTTATAACGTATGACGTTATGTAGTGTTACGTTATAACGTATGACGCCGTGTAGTATTACGTTATAAGTATAACATTATGTAGTATCACGTTATAGCGTATGACGTCATGTAGTATTACGTTATTACGAATATCGTAATATTGTGTTACTTTATGACGTATGACGTCATGTAGTATTGCTTTATGACGTATGACGTCATGTAGTATTTCCTTATAACGTATGACGTTATGTAGTATTACGATATAACGTATGACGTTATGCAGTACTACGTTATAACGTATGACTTTATGTAGTGTTACGTTATAACGTATGACGTTATGTATTAGTACGATATAACGTATGACGTTATGCAGTATGAGGTTATAACGTATGACGTCATGTAGTTTTGCGTTATAACGTATGACGTCATGTAGTATTAGGTTATAACGTATGCCGTCATGTAGTATTACTTTATGACGTATGACGTCATGTAGTATTACTTTATGACGTATGACGTCATGTAGTATTTCGTTATAACGTATGACGTTATGCAGTATTACGATATAACGTATGACGTTATGCGGTATTAGGTTATAACTTATGACGTTATGGAGTATTACGTTATAACGTATGACGTCATGTGGTATTACGTTATTACGAATAACGTTATATTATGTTACGTCATGTAGTATTACTTTATGACGTATGACGTCATGTAGTATTACTTTATGACGTATGACGTCATGTAGTATTTCGTTATAACGTATGGCGTTATGCAGTATTACGATATAACGTATGACGTTATGCGGTATTAGGTTATAACTTATGACGTTATGGAGTATTACGTTATAACGTATGACGTCATGTGGTATTACGTTATTACGAATAACGTTATATTATGTTACGTCATGTAGTATTACTTTATGACGTATGACGTCATGTAGTATTACTTTATGACGTATGACGTCATGTAGTATTACTTTATGACGTATGACGTCATGTAGTATTACTTTATGACGTATGACGTCATGTAGTATTACTTTATGACGTATGACGTCATGTAGTATTTCGTTATAACGTATGACGTTATGCAGTATTACGATATAACGTATGACGTTATGCAGTATTAGGTTATAACGTATGACGTCATGTAGTATTACTTTATGACGTATGACGTCATGTAGTATTACTTTATGACGTATGACGTCATGTAGTATTTCGTTTTAACGTACAACGTTATATAGAATTACGATATAACGCACAACGTTATGTCGTATTACGTTATAACTTATCATGTCATGTAGTATTACGTTATAACGTATGACGTTATGTAGTATTACGTTATTACGAATAACGTTATATTGTGTAACTTTATAACCTATGACCTTATGTTGTATTACGTTATAACGTATAAAGACATGTAGTATTACGTTATAACGTATGACGTCATGTGGTATTACGTTATTACGAATATCGTAATATTGTATTACTTTATGACGTATGACGTCATGTAGTATTACTATATGACGTATGACGTCATGTAGTATTACTATATGACGTATGACGTCATGTAGTATTACTATATGACGTATGACGTCATGTAGTATTACTATATGACGTATGACGTCATGTAGTATTAGGTTATAACGTATGAAGTTATGTATTATTACGATATAACGTATGACGTTAAGCAGTATTAGGTTATAACGTATGACGTTATGTAGTATTAGGTTATAACGTATGGCGTTATGTAGTATTACGATATAACGTATGACGTTATGCAGTACTACGTTATAACGTATGACGTTATGTAGTGTTACGTTATAATGTATGACGTTATGTAGCATTACGGTATTTCGAACAACGTTGTATTGTGTTACTTTATAACGTATGACGTTATGTAGTGTTACGTTATAACGTATGACGCCGTGTAGTATTACGTTATAAGTATAACATTATGTAGTATCACGTTATAGCGTATGACGTCATGTAGTATTACGTTATTACGAATATCGTAATATTGTGTTACTTTATGACGTATGACGTCATGTAATATTGCTTTATGACGTATTACGTCATGTAGTATTTCCTTATAACGTATGACGTTATGTAGTATTACGATATAACGTATGACGTCATGTAGTATTACTTTATGACGTATGACGTCATGTAGTATTACTTTATGACGTATGACGTCATGTAGTATTACTTTATGACGTATGACGTCATGTAGTATTACTTTATGACGTATGACGTCATGTAGTATTTCGTTATAACGTATGACGTTATGCAGTATTACGATATAACGTATGACGTTATGCAGTATTAGGTTATAACGTATGACGTCATGTAGTATTACTTTATGACGTATGACGTCATGTAGTATTACTTTATGACGTATGACGTCATGTAGTATTTCGTTTTAACGTACAACGTTATATAGAATTACGATATAACGCACAACGTTATGTCGTATTACGTTATAACTTATCATGTCATGTAGTATTACGTTATAACGTATGACGTTATGTAGTATTACGTTATTACGAATAACGTTATATTGTGTAACTTTATAACGTATGACCTTATGTTGTATTACGTTATAACGTATAAAGACATGTAGTATTACGTTATAACGTATGACGTCATGTGGTATTACGTTATTACGAATATCGTAATAATGTATTACTTTATGACGTATGACGTCATGTAGTATTACTATATGACGTATGACGTCATGTAGTATTACTATATGACGTATGACGTCATGTAGTATTAGGTTATAACGTATGAAGTTATGTATTATAACGATATAACGTATGACGTTAAGCAGTATTAGGTTATAACGCATGACGTTATGTAGTATTAGGTTATAACGTATGGCGTTATGTAGTATTACGATATAACGTATGACGTTATGCAGTACTACGTTATAACGTATGACGTTATGTAGTGTTACGTTATAATGTATGACGTTATGTAGCATTACGGTATTTCGAACAACGTTGTATTGTGTTACTTTATAACGTATGACGTTATGTAGTGTTACGTTATAACGTATGACGCCGTGTAGTATTACGTTATAAGTATAACATTATGTAGTATCACGTTATAGCGTATGACGTCATGTAGTATTACGTTATTACGAATATCGTAATATTGTGTTACTTTATGACGTATGACGTCATGTAATATTGCTTTATGACGTATGACGTCATGTAGTATTTCCTTATAACGTATGACGTTATGTAGTATTACGATATAACGTATGACGTTATGCAGTACTACGTTATAACGTATGACTTTATGTAGTGTTACGTTATAACGTATGACGTTATGTATTAGTACGATATAACGTATGACGTTATGCAGTATGAGGTTATAACGTATGACGTCATGTAGTTTTGCGTTATAACGTATGACGTCATGTAGTATTAGGTTATAACGTATGCCGTCATGTAGTATTACGTTATAACATATGACGTCATGTAGTAATACGATATAACGTACAACGTTATATAGAATTACGATATAACGCACAACGTTATGTCGTATTACGTTATAACGTATCATGTCATGTAGTATTACGTTATTACGAATAACGTTATATTGTGTTACCTTATAACGTGTGACCTTTTGTTGTATTACGTTATAACGTATAAAGGCATGTAGTATTACGTTGTAACGTATGACGTCATGTAGTATTACTTTATGACGTATGACGTCATGTAGTATTATGTTATAACATATGCCGTCATGTAGTATTACGTTATAACATATGACGTCATGTAATATTACGATATAACGTACAGCGTTATATAGAATTACGATATAACGCACAACGTTATGTCGTATTACGTTATACCGTATGACGTTATATTGTGTCACTTTATGACGTATGACGTCATGTAGTATTACTTTATGACGTATGACGTCATGTAGTATTACTTTATGACGTATGACGTCATGTAGTATTACTTTATGACGTATGACGTCATGTAGTATTACTTTATGACGTATGACGTCATGTAGTATTTCGTTATAACGTATGACGTTATGCAGTATTACGATATAACGTATGACGTTATGCGGTATTAGGTTATAACTTATGACGTTATGGAGTATTACGTTATAACGTATGACGTCATGTGGTATTACGTTATTACGAATAACGTTATATTATGTTACGTCATGTAGTATTACTTTATGACGTATGACGTCATGTAGTATTACTTTATGACTTATGACGTCATGTAGTATTACTTTATGACGTATGACGTCATGTAGTATTACTTTATGACGTATGACGTCATGTAGTATTACTTTATGACGTATGACGTCATGTAGTATTTCGTTATAACGTATGACGTTATGCAGTATTACGATATAACGTATGTCGTTATGCAGTATTAGGTTATAACGTATGACGTCATGTAGTATTACTTTATGACGTATGACGTCATGTAGTATTACTTTATGACGTATGACGTCATGTAGTATTACTTTATGACGTATGACGTCATGTAGTATTTCGTTATAACGTATGACGTTATGCAGTATTACGATATAACGTATGACGTTATGCGGTATTAGGTTATAACTTATGACGTTATGGAGTATTACGTTATAACGTATGACGTCATGTGGTATTACGTTATTACGAATAACGTTATATTATGTTACGTCATGTAGTATTACTTTATGACGTATGACGTCATGTAGTATTACTTTATGACTTATGACGTCATGTAGTATTACTTTATGACGTATGACGTCATGTAGTATTACTTTATGACGTATGACGTCATGTAGTATTACTTTATGACGTATGACGTCATGTAGTATTTCGTTATAACGTATGACGTTATGCAGTATTACGATATAACGTATGACGTTATGCAGTATTAGGTTATGACGTATGACGTCATGTAGTATTACTTTATGACGTATGACGTCATGTAGTATTACTTTATGACGTATGACGTCATGTAGTATTTCGTTTTAACGTACAACGTTATATAGAATTACGATATAACGCACAACGTTATGTCGTATTACGTTATAACTTATCATGTCATGTAGTATTACGTTATAACGTATGACGTTATGTAGTATTACGTTATTACGAATAACGTTATATTGTGTAACTTTATAACCTATGACCTTATGTTGTATTACGTTATAACGTATAAAGACATGTAGTATTACGTTATAACGTATGACGTCATGTGGTATTACGTTATTACGAATATCGTAATATTGTATTACTTTATGACGTATGACGTCATGTAGTATTACTATATGACGTATGACGTCATGTAGTATTACTATATGACGTATGACGTCATGTAGTATTACTATATGACGTATGACGTCATGTAGTATTACTATATGACGTATGACGTCATGTAGTATTACTATATGACGTATGACGTCATGTAGTATTAGGTTATAACGTATGAAGTTATGTATTATTACGATATAACGTATGACGTTAAGCTGTATTAGGTTATAACGTATGACGTTATGTAGTATTAGGTTATAACGTATGGCGTTATGTAGTATTACGATATAACGTATGACGTTATGCAGTACTACGTTATAACGTATGACGTTATGTAGTGTTACGTTATAATGTATGACGTTATGTAGCATTACGGTATTTCGAACAACGTTGTATTGTGTTACTTTATAACGTATGACGTTATGTAGTGTTACGCTATAACGTATGACGCCGTGTAGTATTACGTTATAAGTATAACATTATGTAGTATCACGTTATAGCGTATGACGTCATGTAGTATTACGTTATTACGAATATCGTAATATTGTGTTACTTTATGACGTATGACGTCATGTAATATTGCTTTATGACGTATGACGTCATGTAGTATTTCCTTATAACGTATGACGTTATGTAGTATTACTTTATGACGTATGACGTCATGTAGTATTACTTTATGACGTATGACGTCATGTAGTATTACTTTATGACGTATGACGTCATGTAGTATTACTTTATGACGTATGACGTCATGTAGTATTTCGTTATAACGTATGACGTTATGCAGTATTACGATATAACGTATGACGTTATGCGGTATTAGGTTATAACTTATGACGTTATGGAGTATTACGTTATAACGTATGACGTCATGTGGTATTACGTTATTACGAATAACGTTATATTATGTTACGTCATGTAGTATTACTTTATGACGTATGACGTCATGTAGTATTACTTTATGACTTATGACGTCATGTAGTATTACTTTATGACGTATGACGTCATGTAGTATTACTTTATGACGTATGACGTCATGTAGTATTACTTTATGACGTATGACGTCATGTAGTATTTCGTTATAACGTATGACGTTATGCAGTATTACGATATAACGTATGTCGTTATGCAGTATTAGGTTATAACGTATGACGTCATGTAGTATTACTTTATGACGTATGACGTCATGTAGTATTACTTTATGACGTATGACGTCATGTAGTATTACTTTATGACGTATGACGTCATGTAGTATTTCGTTATAACGTATGACGTTATGCAGTATTACGATATAACGTATGACGTTATGCGGTATTAGGTTATAACTTATGACGTTATGGAGTATTACGTTATAACGTATGACGTCATGTGGTATTACGTTATTACGAATAACGTTATATTATGTTACGTCATGTAGTATTACTTTATGACGTATGACGTCATGTAGTATTACTTTATGACGTATGACGTCATGTAGTATTACTTTATGACGTATGACGTCATGTAGTATTACTTTATGACGTATGACGTCATGTAGTATTACTTTATGACGTATGACGTCATGTAGTATTTCGTTATAACGTATGACGTTATGCAGTATTACGATATAACGTATGACGTTATGCAGTATTAGGTTATGACGTATGACGTCATGTAGTATTACTTTATGACGTATGACGTCATGTAGTATTACTTTATGACGTATGACGTCATGTAGTATTTCGTTTTAACGTACAACGTTATATAGAATTACGATATAACGCACAACGTTATGTCGTATTACGTTATAACTTATCATGTCATGTAGTATTACGTTATAACGTATGACGTTATGTAGTATTACGTTATTACGAATAACGTTATATTGTGTAACTTTATAACCTATGACCTTATGTTGTATTACGTTATAACGTATAAAGACATGTAGTATTACGTTATAACGTATGACGTCATGTGGTATTACGTTATTACGAATATCGTAATATTGTATTACTTTATGACGTATGACGTCATGTAGTATTACTATATGACGTATGACGTCATGTAGTATTACTATATGACGTATGACGTCATGTAGTATTACTATATGACGTATGACGTCATGTAGTATTACTATATGACGTATGACGTCATGTAGTATTACTATATGACGTATGACGTCATGTAGTATTAGGTTATAACGTATGAAGTTATGTATTATTACGATATAACGTATGACGTTAAGCTGTATTAGGTTATAACGTATGACGTTATGTAGTATTAGGTTATAACGTATGGCGTTATGTAGTATTACGATATAACGTATGACGTTATGCAGTACTACGTTATAACGTATGACGTTATGTAGTGTTACGTTATAATGTATGACGTTATGTAGCATTACGGTATTTCGAACAACGTTGTATTGTGTTACTTTATAACGTATGACGTTATGTAGTGTTACGCTATAACGTATGACGCCGTGTAGTATTACGTTATAAGTATAACATTATGTAGTATCACGTTATAGCGTATGACGTCATGTAGTATTACGTTATTACGAATATCGTAATATTGTGTTACTTTATGACGTATGACGTCATGTAATATTGCTTTATGACGTATGACGTCATGTAGTATTTCCTTATAACGTATGACGTTATGTAGTATTACTTTATGACGTATGACGTCATGTAGTATTACTTTATGACGTATGACGTCATGTAGTATTACTTTATGACGTATGACGTCATGTAGTATTACTTTATGACGTATGACGTCATGTAGTATTTCGTTATAACGTATGACGTTATGCAGTATTACGATATAACGTATGACGTTATGCAGTATTAGGTTATAACGTATGACGTCATGTAGTATTACTTTATGACGTATGACGTCATGTAGTATTACTTTATGACGTATGACGTCATGTAGTATTTCGTTTTAACGTACAACGTTATATAGAATTACGATATAACGCACAACGTTATGTCGTATTACGTTATAACTTATCATGTCATGTAGTATTACGTTATAACGTATGACGTTATGTAGTATTACGTTATTACGAATAACGTTATATTGTGTAACTTTATAACGTATGACCTTATGTTGTATTACGTTATAACGTATAAAGACATGTAGTATTACGTTATAACGTATGACGTCATGTGGTATTACGTTATTACGAATATCGTAATATTGTGTTACTTTATGACGTATGACGTCATGTAATATTGCTTTATGACGTATGACGTCATGTAGTATTTCCTTATAACGTATGACGTTATGTAGTATTACGATATAACGTATGACGTTATGCAGTACTACGTTATAACGTATGACTTTATGTAGTGTTACGATATAACGTATGACGTTATGCGGTATTAGGTTATAACTTATGACGTTATGGAGTATTACGTTATAACGTATGACGTCATGTGGTATTACGTTATTACGAATAACGTTATATTATGTTACGTCATGTAGTATTACTTTATGACGTATGACGTCATGTAGTATTACTTTATGACGTATGACGTCATGTAGTATTACTTTATGACGTATGACGTCATGTAGTATTACTTTATGACGTATGACGTCATGTAGTATTACTTTATGACGTATGACGTCATGTAGTATTTCGTTATAACGTATGACGTTATGCAGTATTACGATATAACGTATGACGTTATGCAGTATTAGGTTATAACGTATGACGTCATGTAGTATTACTTTATGACGTATGACGTCATGTAGTATTACTTTATGACGTATGACGTCATGTAGTATTTCGTTTTAACGTACAACGTTATATAGAATTACGATATAACGCACAACGTTATGTCGTATTACGTTATAACTTATCATGTCATGTAGTATTACGTTATAACGTATGACGTTATGTAGTATTACGTTATTACGAATAACGTTATATTGTGTAACTTTATAACCTATGACCTTATGTTGTATTACGTTATAACGTATAAAGACATGTAGTATTACGTTATAACGTATGACGTCATGTGGTATTACGTTATTACGAATATCGTAATATTGTATTACTTTATGACGTATGACGTCATGTAGTATTACTATATGACGTATGACGTCATGTAGTATTACTATATGACGTATGACGTCATGTAGTATTACTATATGACGTATGACGTCATGTAGTATTACTATATGACGTATGACGTCATGTAGTATTACTATATGACGTATGACGTCATGTAGTATTAGGTTATAACGTATGAAGTTATGTATTATTACGATATAACGTATGACGTTAAGCTGTATTAGGTTATAACGTATGACGTTATGTAGTATTAGGTTATAACGTATGGCGTTATGCAGTATTACGATATAACGTATGACGTTATGCAGTACTACGTTATAACGTATGACGTTATGTAGTGTTACGTTATAATGTATGACGTTATGTAGCATTACGGTATTTCGAACAACGTTGTATTGTGTTACTTTATAACGTATGACGTTATGTAGTGTTACGTTATAACGTATGACGCCGTGTAGTATTACGTTATAAGTATAACATTATGTAGTATCACGTTATAGCGTATGACGTCATGTAGTATTACGTTATTACGAATATCGTAATATTGTGTTACTTTATGACGTATGACGTCATGTAATATTGCTTTATGACGTATGACGTCATGTAGTATTTCCTTATAACGTATGACGTTATGTAGTATTACGATATAACGTATGACGTCATGTAGTATTACTTTATGACGTATGACGTCATGTAGTATTACTTTATGACGTATGACGTCATGTAGTATTACTTTATGACGTATGACGTCATGTAGTATTACTTTATGACGTATGACGTCATGTAGTATTTCGTTATAACGTATGACGTTATGCAGTATTACGATATAACGTATGACGTTATGCAGTATTAGGTTATAACGTATGACGTCATGTAGTATTACTTTATGACGTATGACGTCATGTAGTATTACTTTATGACGTATGACGTCATGTAGTATTTCGTTTTAACGTACAACGTTATATAGAATTACGATATAACGCACAACGTTATGTCGTATTACGTTATAACTTATCATGTCATGTAGTATTACGTTATAACGTATGACTTTATGTAGTATTACGTTATTACGAATAACGTTATATTGTGTAACTTCATAACGTATGACCTTATGTTGTATTACGTTATAACGTATAAAGACATGTAGTATTACGTTATAACGTATGACGTCATGTGGTATTACGTTATTACGAATATCGTAATATTGTATTACTTTATGACGTATGACGTCATGTAGTATTACTATATGACGTATGACGTCATGTAGTATTAGGTTATAACGTATGAAGTTATGTATTATAACGATATAACGTATGACGTTAAGCAGTATTAGGTTATAACGCATGACGTTATGCGGTATTAGGTTATAACGTATGACGTTATGGAGTATTACGTTATAACGTATGACGTCATGTGGTATTACGTTATTACGAATAACGTTATATTATGTTACGTCATGTAGTATTACTTTATGACGTATGACGTCATGTAGTATTACTTTATGACGTATGACGTCATGTAGTATTACTTTATGACGTATGACGTCATGTAGTATTACTTTATGACGTATGACGTCATGTAGTATTACTTTATGACGTATGACGTCATGTAGTATTTCGTTATAACGTATGACGTTATGCAGTATTACGATATAACGTATGACGTTATGCAGTATTAGGTTATAACGTATGACGTCATGTAGTATTACTTTATGACGTATGACGTCATGTAGTATTACTTTATGACGTATGACGTCATGTAGTATTTCGTTTTAACGTACAACGTTATATAGAATTACGATATAACGCACAACGTTATGTCGTATTACGTTATAACTTATCATGTCATGTAGTATTACGTTATAACGTATGACTTTATGTAGTATTACGTTATTACGAATAACGTTATATTGTGTAACTTTATAACGTATGACCTTATGTTGTATTACGTTATAACGTATAAAGACATGTAGTATTACGTTATAACGTATGACGTCATGTGGTATTACGTTATTACGAATATCGTAATATTGTGTTACTTTATGACGTATGACGTCATGTAATATTGCTTTATGACGTATGACGTCATGTAGTATTTCCTTATAACGTATGACGTTATGTAGTATTACGATATAACGTATGACGTTATGCAGTACTACGTTATAACGTATGACTTTATGTAGTGTTACGTTATAACGTATGACGTTATGTATTAGTACGATATAACGTATGACGTTATGCAGTATGAGGTTATAACGTATGACGTCATGTAGTTTTGCGTTATAACGTATGACGTCATGTAGTATTAGGTTATAACGTATGCCGTTATGTAGTATTACGTTATAACATATGACGTCATGTAGTAATACGATATAACGTACAACGTTATATAGAATTACGATATAACGCACAACGTTATGTCGTATTACGTTATAACGTATCATGTCATGTAGTATTACGTTATTACGAATAACGTTATATTGTGTTACCTTATAACGTGTGACCTTTTGTTGTATTACGTTATAACGTATAAAGGCATGTAGTATTACGTTGTAACGTATGACGTCATGTAGTATTACTTTATGACGTATGACGTCATGTAGTATTATGTTATAACATATGCCGTCATGTAGTATTACGTTATAACATATGACGTCATGTAATATTACGATATAACGTACAGCGTTATATAGAATTACGATATAACGCACAACGTTATGTCGTATTACGTTATACCGTATGACGTTATATTGTGTTACTTTATGACGTATGACGTCATGTAGTATTACTTTATGACGTATGACGTCATGTAGTATTACTTTATGACGTATGACGTCATGTAGTATTACTTTATGACGTATGACGTCATGTAGTATTACTTTATGACGTATGACGTCATGTAGTATTTCGTTATAACGTATGACGTTATGCAGTATTACGATATAACGTATGACGTTATGCGGTATTAGGTTATAACTTATGACGTTATGGAGTATTACGTTATAACGTATGACGTCATGTGGTATTACGTTATTACGAATAACGTTATATTATGTTACGTCATGTAGTATTACTTTATGACGTATGACGTCATGTAGTATTACTTTATGACTTATGACGTCATGTAGTATTACTTTATGACGTATGACGTCATGTAGTATTACTTTATGACGTATGACGTCATGTAGTATTACTTTATGACGTATGACGTCATGTAGTATTACTTTATGACGTATGACGTCATGTAGTATTTCGTTATAACGTATGACGTTATGCAGTATAACGATATAACGTATGTCGTTATGCAGTATTAGGTTATAACGTATGACGTCATGTAGTATTACTTTATGACGTATGACGTCATGTAGTATTACTTTATGACGTATGACGTCATGTAGTATTTCGTTATAACGTATGACGTTATGCAGTATTACGATATAACGTATGTCGTTATGCAGTATTAGGTTATAACGTATGACGTCATGTAGTATTACTTTATGACGTATGACGTCATGTAGTATTACTTTATGACGTATGACGTCATGTAGTATTTCGTTTTAACGTACAACGTTATATAGAATTACGATATAACGCACAAAGTTATGTCGTATTACGTTATAACTTATCATGTCATGTAGTATTACGTTATAACGTATGACGTTATGTAGTATTACGTTATTACGAATAACGTTATATTGTGTAACTTTATAACCTATGACCTTATGTTGTATTACGTTATAACGTATAAAGACATGTAGTATTACGTTATAACGTATGACGTCATGTGGTATTACGTTATTACGAATATCGTAATATTGTATTACTTTATGACGTATGACGTCATGTAGTATTACTATATGACGTATGACGTCATGTAGTATTACTATATGACGTATGACGTCATGTAGTATTACTATATGACGTATGACGTCATGTAGTATTACTATATGACGTATGACGTCATGTAGTATTACTATATGACGTATGACGTCATGTAGTATTAGGTTATAACGTATGAAGTTATGTATTATTACGATATAACGTATGACGTTAAGCAGTATTAGGTTATAACGTATGACGTTATGTAGTATTAGGTTATAACGTATGGCGTTATGTAGTATTACGATATAACGTATGACGTTATGCAGTACTACGTTATAACGTATGACGTTATGTAGTGTTACGTTATAATGTATGACGTTATGTAGCATTACGGTATTTCGAACAACGTTGTATTGTGTTACTTTATAACGTATGACGTTATGTAGTGTTACGTTATAACGTATGACGCCGTGTAGTATTACGTTATAAGTATAACATTATGTAGTATCACGTTATAGCGTATGACGTCATGTAGTATTACGTTATTACGAATATCGTAATATTGTGTTACTTTATGACGTATGACGTCATGTAATATTGCTTTATGACGTATTACGTCATGTAGTATTTCCTTATAACGTATGACGTTATGTAGTATTACGATATAACGTATGACGTCATGTAGTATTACTTTATGACGTATGACGTCATGTAGTATTACTTTATGACGTATGACGTCATGTAGTATTACTTTATGACGTATGACGTCATGTAGTATTACTTTATGACGTATGACGTCATGTAGTATTTCGTTATAACGTATGACGTTACGCAGTATTACGATATAACGTATGACGTTATGCAGTATTAGGTTATAACGTATGACGTCATGTAGTATTACTTTATGACGTATGACGTCATGTAGTATTACTTTATGACGTATGACGTCATGTAGTATTACTTTATGACGTATGACGTCATGTAGTATTACTTTATGACGTATGACGTCATGTAGTATTTCGTTTTAACGTACAACGTTATATAGAATTACGATATAACGCACAACGTTATGTCGTATTACGTTATAACTTATCATGTCATGTAGTATTACGTTATAACGTATGACTTTATGTAGTATTACGTTATTACGAATAACGTTATATTGTGTAACTTCATAACGTATGACCTTATGTTGTATTACGTTATAACGTATAAAGACATGTAGTATTACGTTATAACGTATGACGTCATGTGGTATTACGTTATTACGAATATCGTAATATTGTATTACTTTATGACGTATGACGTCATGTAGTATTACTATATGACGTATGACGTCATGTAGTATTAGGTTATAACGTATGAAGTTATGTATTATAACGATATAACGTATGACGTTAAGCAGTATTAGGTTATAACGCATGACGTTATGCGGTATTAGGTTATAACGTATGACGTTATGGAGTATTACGTTATAACGTATGACGTCATGTGGTATTACGTTATTACGAATAACGTTATATTATGTTACGTCATGTAGTATTACTTTATGACGTATGACGTCATGTAGTATTACTTTATGACGTATGACGTCATGTAGTATTACTTTATGACGTATGACGTCATGTAGTATTACTTTATGACGTATGACGTCATGTAGTATTACTTTATGACGTATGACGTCATGTAGTATTTCGTTATAACGTATGACGTTATGCAGTATTACGATATAACGTATGACGTTATGCAGTATTAGGTTATAACGTATGACGTCATGTAGTATTACTTTATGACGTATGACGTCATGTAGTATTACTTTATGACGTATGACGTCATGTAGTATTTCGTTTTAACGTACAACGTTATATAGAATTACGATATAACGCACAACGTTATGTCGTATTACGTTATAACTTATCATGTCATGTAGTATTACGTTATAACGTATGACTTTATGTAGTATTACGTTATTACGAATAACGTTATATTGTGTAACTTTATAACGTATGACCTTATGTTGTATTACGTTATAACGTATAAAGACATGTAGTATTACGTTATAACGTATGACGTCATGTGGTATTACGTTATTACGAATATCGTAATATTGTGTTACTTTATGACGTATGACGTCATGTAATATTGCTTTATGACGTATGACGTCATGTAGTATTTCCTTATAACGTATGACGTTATGTAGTATTACGATATAACGTATGACGTTATGCAGTACTACGTTATAACGTATGACTTTATGTAGTGTTACGTTATAACGTATGACGTTATGTATTAGTACGATATAACGTATGACGTTATGCAGTATGAGGTTATAACGTATGACGTCATGTAGTTTTGCGTTATAACGTATGACGTCATGTAGTATTAGGTTATAACGTATGCCGTTATGTAGTATTACGTTATAACATATGACGTCATGTAGTAATACGATATAACGTACAACGTTATATAGAATTACGATATAACGCACAACGTTATGTCGTATTACGTTATAACGTATCATGTCATGTAGTATTACGTTATTACGAATAACGTTATATTGTGTTACCTTATAACGTGTGACCTTTTGTTGTATTACGTTATAACGTATAAAGGCATGTAGTATTACGTTGTAACGTATGACGTCATGTAGTATTACTTTATGACGTATGACGTCATGTAGTATTATGTTATAACATATGCCGTCATGTAGTATTACGTTATAACATATGACGTCATGTAATATTACGATATAACGTACAGCGTTATATAGAATTACGATATAACGCACAACGTTATGTCGTATTACGTTATACCGTATGACGTTATATTGTGTTACTTTATGACGTATGACGTCATGTAGTATTACTTTATGACGTATGACGTCATGTAGTATTACTTTATGACGTATGACGTCATGTAGTATTACTTTATGACGTATGACGTCATGTAGTATTACTTTATGACGTATGACGTCATGTAGTATTTCGTTATAACGTATGACGTTATGCAGTATTACGATATAACGTATGACGTTATGCGGTATTAGGTTATAACTTATGACGTTATGGAGTATTACGTTATAACGTATGACGTCATGTGGTATTACGTTATTACGAATAACGTTATATTATGTTACGTCATGTAGTATTACTTTATGACGTATGACGTCATGTAGTATTACTTTATGACTTATGACGTCATGTAGTATTACTTTATGACGTATGACGTCATGTAGTATTACTTTATGACGTATGACGTCATGTAGTATTACTTTATGACGTATGACGTCATGTAGTATTACTTTATGACGTATGACGTCATGTAGTATTTCGTTATAACGTATGACGTTATGCAGTATAACGATATAACGTATGTCGTTATGCAGTATTAGGTTATAACGTATGACGTCATGTAGTATTACTTTATGACGTATGACGTCATGTAGTATTACTTTATGACGTATGACGTCATGTAGTATTTCGTTATAACGTATGACGTTATGCAGTATTACGATATAACGTATGTCGTTATGCAGTATTAGGTTATAACGTATGACGTCATGTAGTATTACTTTATGACGTATGACGTCATGTAGTATTACTTTATGACGTATGACGTCATGTAGTATTTCGTTTTAACGTACAACGTTATATAGAATTACGATATAACGCACAAAGTTATGTCGTATTACGTTATAACTTATCATGTCATGTAGTATTACGTTATAACGTATGACGTTATGTAGTATTACGTTATTACGAATAACGTTATATTGTGTAACTTTATAACCTATGACCTTATGTTGTATTACGTTATAACGTATAAAGACATGTAGTATTACGTTATAACGTATGACGTCATGTGGTATTACGTTATTACGAATATCGTAATATTGTATTACTTTATGACGTATGACGTCATGTAGTATTACTATATGACGTATGACGTCATGTAGTATTACTATATGACGTATGACGTCATGTAGTATTACTATATGACGTATGACGTCATGTAGTATTACTATATGACGTATGACGTCATGTAGTATTAGGTTATAACGTATGAAGTTATGTATTATTACGATATAACGTATGACGTTAAGCAGTATTAGGTTATAACGTATGACGTTATGTAGTATTAGGTTATAACGTATGGCGTTATGTAGTATTACGATATAACGTATGACGTTATGCAGTACTACGTTATAACGTATGACGTTATGTAGTGTTACGTTATAATGTATGACGTTATGTAGCATTACGGTATTTCGAACAACGTTGTATTGTGTTACTTTATAACGTATGACGTTATGTAGTGTTACGTTATAACGTATGACGCCGTGTAGTATTACGTTATAAGTATAACATTATGTAGTATCACGTTATAGCGTATGACGTCATGTAGTATTACGTTATTACGAATATCGTAATATTGTGTTACTTTATGACGTATGACGTCATGTAATATTGCTTTATGACGTATTACGTCATGTAGTATTTCCTTATAACGTATGACGTTATGTAGTATTACGATATAACGTATGACGTCATGTAGTATTACTTTATGACGTATGACGTCATGTAGTATTACTTTATGACGTATGACGTCATGTAGTATTACTTTATGACGTATGACGTCATGTAGTATTACTTTATGACGTATGACGTCATGTAGTATTTCGTTATAACGTATGACGTTACGCAGTATTACGATATAACGTATGACGTTATGCAGTATTAGGTTATAACGTATGACGTCATGTAGTATTACTTTATGACGTATGACGTCATGTAGTATTACTTTATGACGTATGACGTCATGTAGTATTACTTTATGACGTATGACGTCATGTAGTATTACTTTATGACGTATGACGTCATGTAGTATTTCGTTTTAACGTACAACGTTATATAGAATTACGATATAACGCACAACGTTATGTCGTATTACGTTATAACTTATCATGTCATGTAGTATTACGTTATAACGTATGACTTTATGTAGTATTACGTTATTACGAATAACGTTATATTGTGTAACTTTATAACGTATGACCTTATGTTGTATTACGTTATAACGTATAAAGACATGTAGTATTACGTTATAACGTATGACGTCATGTGGTATTACGTTATTACGAATATCGTAATATTGTATTACTTTATGACGTATGACGTCATGTAGTATTACTATATGACGTATGACGTCATGTAGTATTACTATATGACGTATGACGTCATGTAGTATTAGGTTATAACGTATGAAGTTATGTATTATAACGATATAACGTATGACGTTAAGCAATATTAGGTTATAACGCATGACGTTATGTAGTATTAGGTTATAACGTATGGCGTTATGTAGTATTACGATATAACGTATGACGTTATGCAGTACTACGTTATAACGTATGACGTTATGTAGTGTTACGTTATAATGTATGACGTTATGTAGCATTACGGTATTTCGAACAACGTTGTATTGTGTTACTTTATAACGTATGACGTTATGTAGTGTTACGTTATAACGTATGACGCCGTGTAGTATTACGTTATAAGTATAACATTATGTAGTATCACGTTATAGCGTATGACGTCATGTAGTATTACGTTATTACGAATATCGTAATATTGTGTTACTTTATGACGTATGACGTCATGTAATATTGCTTTATGACGTATGACGTCATGTAGTATTTCCTTATAACGTATGACGTTATGTAGTATTACGATATAACGTATGACGTTATGCAGTACTACGTTATAACGTATGACTTTATGTAGTGTTACGTTATAACGTATGACGTTATGTATTAGTACGATATAACGTATGACGTTATGCAGTATGAGGTTATAACGTATGACGTTATGTAGTTTTGCGTTATAACGTATGACGTCATGTAGTATTAGGTTATAACGTATGCCGTCATGTAGTATTACGTTATAACATATGACGTCATGTAGTAATACGATATAACGTACAACGTTATACAGAATTACGATATAACGCACAACGTTATGTCGTATTACGTTATAACGTATCATGTCATGTAGTATTACGTTATTACGAATAACGTTATATTGTGTTACCTTATAACGTGTGACCTTTTGTTGTATTACGTTATAACGTATAAAGGCATGTAGTATTACGTTGTAACGTATGACGTCATGTAGTATTACTTTATGACGTATGACGTCATGTAGTATTATGTTATAACATATGCCGTCATGTAGTATTACGTTATAACATATGACGTCATGTAATATTACGATATAACGTACAGCGTTATATAGAATTACGATATAACGCACAACGTTATGTCGTATTACGTTATACCGTATGACGTTATATTGTGTTACTTTATGACGTATGACGTCATGTAGTATTACTTTATGACGTATGACGTCATGTAGTATTACTTTATGACGTATGACGTCATGTAGTATTACTTTATGACGTATGACGTCATGTAGTATTTCGTTATAACGTATGACGTTATGCAGTATTACGATATAACGTATGACGTTATGCAGTATTAGGTTATAACGTATGACGTCATGTAGTATTACTTTATGACGTATGACGTCATGTAGTATTTCGTTTTAACGTACAACGTTATATAGAATTACGATATAACGCACAACGTTATGTCGTATTACGTTATAACTTATCATGTCATGTAGTATTACGTTATAACGTATGACGTTATGTAGTATTACGTTATTACGAATAACGTTATATTGTGTAACTTTATAACGTATGACCTTATGTTGTATTACGTTATAACGTATAAAGACATGTAGTATTACGTTATAACGTATGACGTCATGTGGTATTACGTTATTACGAATATCGTAATATTGTATTACTTTATGACGTATGACGTCATGTAGTATTACTATATGACGTATGACGTCATGTAGTATTACTATATGACGTATGACGTCATGTAGTATTAGGTTATAACGTATGAAGTTATGTATTATTACGATATAACGTATGACGTTAAGCAGTATTAGGTTATAACGTATGACGTTATGTAGTATTAGGTTATAACGTATGGCGTTATGTATTATTACGATATAACGTATGACGTTATGCAGTACTACGTTATAACGTATGACGTTATGTAGTGTTACGTTATAATGTATGACTTTATGTAGCATTACGGTATTTCGAACAACGTTGTATTGTGTTACTTTATAACGTATGACGTTATGTAGTGTTACGTTATAACGTATGACGCCGTGTAGTATTACGTTATAAGTATAACATTATGTAGTATCACGTTATAGCGTATGACGTCATGTAGTATTACGTTATTACGAATATCGTAATATTGTGTTACTTTATGACGTATGACGTCATGTAATATTGCTTTATGACGTATGACGTCATGTAGTATTTCCTTATAACGTATGACGTTATGCAGTATTACGATATAACGTATGACGTTATGCAGTATTACGATATAACGTATGACGTCATGTGGTATTACGTTATTACGAATAACGTTATATTATGTTACGTCATGTAGTATTACTTTATGACATATGACGTCATGTAGTATTACTTTATGACGTATGACGTCATGTAGTATTACTTTATGACGTATGACGTCATGTAGTATTACTTTATGACGTATGACGTCATGTAGTATTACTTTATGACGTATGACGTCATGTAGTATTTCGTTATAACGTATGACGTTATGCAGTATTACGATATAACGTATGACGTTATGCAGTATTAGGTTATAACGTATGACGTCATGTAGTATTACTTTATGACGTATGACGTCATGTAGTATTACTTTATGACGTATGACGTCATGTAGTATTTCGTTTTAACGTACAACGTTATATAGAATTACGATATAACGCACAACGTTATGTCGTATTACGTTATAACTTATCATGTCATGTAGTATTACGTTATAACGTATGACTTTATGTAGTATTACGTTATTACGAATAACGTTATATTGTGTAACTTTATAACGTATGACCTTATGTTGTATTACGTTATAACGTATAAAGACATGTAGTATTACGTTATAACGTATGACGTCATGTGGTATTACGTTATTACGAATATCGTAATATTGTGTTACTTTATGACGTATGACGTCATGTAATATTGCTTTATGACGTATGACGTCATGTAGTATTTCCTTATAACGTATGACGTTATGTAGTATTACGATATAACGTATGACGTTATGCAGTACTACGTTATAACGTATGACTTTATGTAGTGTTACGTTATAACGTATGACGTTATGTATTAGTACGATATAACGTATGACGTTATGCAGTATGAGGTTATAACGTATGACGTCATGTAGTTTTGCGTTATAACGTATGACGTCATGTAGTATTAGGTTATAACGTATGCCGTCATGTAGTATTACGTTATAACATATGACGTCATGTAGTAATACGATATAACGTACAACGTTATATAGAATTACGATATAACGCACAACGTTATGTCGTATTACGTTATAACGTATCATGTCATGTAGTATTACGTTATTACGAATAACGTTATATTGTGTTACCTTATAACGTGTGACCTTTTGTTGTATTACGTTATAACGTATAAAGGCATGTAGTATTACGTTGTAACGTATGACGTCATGTAGTATTACTTTATGACGTATGACGTCATGTAGTATTATGTTATAACATATGCCGTCATGTAGTATTACGTTATAACATATGACGTCATGTAACATTACGATATAACGTACAGCGTTATATAGAATTACGATATAACGCACAACGTTATGTCGTATTACGTTATACCGTATGACGTTATATTGTGTTACTTTATGACGTATGACGTCATGTAGTATTACTTTATGACGTATGACGTCATGTAGTATTACTTTATGACGTATGACGTCATGTAGTATTACTTTATGACGTATGACGTCATGTAGTATTACTTTATGACGTATGACGTCATGTAGTATTTCGTTATAACGTATGACGTTATGCAGTATTACGATATAACGTATGACGTTATGCGGTATTAGGTTATAACTTATGACGTTATGGAGTATTACGTTATAACGTATGACGTCATGTGGTATTACGTTATTACGAATAACGTTATATTATGTTACGTCATGTAGTATTACTTTATGACGTATGACGTCATGTAGTATTACTTTATGACTTATGACGTCATGTAGTATTACTTTATGACGTATGACGTCATGTAGTATTACTTTATGACGTATGACGTCATGTAGTATTACTTTATGACGTATGACGTCATGTAGTATTTCGTTATAACGTATGACGTTATGCAGTATTACGATATAACGTATGACGTTATGCAGTATTAGGTTATAACGTATGACGTCAT
Source organism: Bombus terrestris (assembly GCF_910591885.1). Classification (NCBI taxonomy): domain Eukaryota; kingdom Metazoa; phylum Arthropoda; class Insecta; order Hymenoptera; family Apidae; genus Bombus; species Bombus terrestris. The sequence continues at coordinate 437,310 of NW_025963556.1, forward strand.
GTAGTATTACTTTATGACGTATGACGTCATGTAGTATTACTTTATGACGTATGACGTCATGTAGTATTTCGTTTTAACGTACAACGTTATATAGAATTACGATATAACGCACAACGTTATGTCGTATTACGTTATAACTTATCATGTCATGTAGTATTACGTTATAACGTATGACGTTATGTAGTATTACGTTATTACGAATAACGTTATATTGTGTAACTTTATAACCTATGACCTTATGTTGTATTACGTTATAACGTATAAAGACATGTAGTATTACGTTATAACGTATGACGTCATGTGGTATTACGTTATTACGAATATCGTAATATTGTATTACTTTATGACGTATGACGTCATGTAGTATTACTATATGACGTATGACGTCATGTAGTATTACTATATGACGTATGACGTCATGTAGTATTACTATATGACGTATGACGTCATGTAGTATTACTATATGACGTATGACGTCATGTAGTATTAGGTTATAACGTATGAAGTTATGTATTATTACGATATAACGTATGACGTTAAGCAGTATTAGGTTATAACGTATGACGTTATGTAGTATTAGGTTATAACGTATGGCGTTATGTAGTATTACGATATAACGTATGACGTTATGCAGTACTACGTTATAACGTATGACGTTATGTAGTGTTACGTTATAATGTATGACGTTATGTAGCATTACGGTATTTCGAACAACGTTGTATTGTGTTACTTTATAACGTATGACGTTATGTAGTGTTACGTTATAACGTATGACGCCGTGTAGTATTACGTTATAAGTATAACATTATGTAGTATCACGTTATAGCGTATGACGTCATGTAGTATTACGTTATTACGAATATCGTAATATTGTGTTACTTTATGACGTATGACGTCATGTAATATTGCTTTATGACGTACTACGTCATGTAGTATTTCCTTATAACGTATGACGTTATGTAGTATTACTTTATGACGTATGACGTCATGTAGTATTACTTTATGACGTATGACGTCATGTAGTATTACTTTATGACGTATGACGTCATGTAGTATTACTTTATGACGTATGACGTCATGTAGTATTTCGTTATAACGTATGACGTTATGCAGTATTACGATATAACGTATGACGTTATGCAGTATTAGGTTATAACGTATGACGTCATGTAGTATTACTTTATGACGTATGACGTCATGTAGTATTACTTTATGACGTATGACGTCATGTAGTATTTCGTTTTAACGTACAACGTTATATAGAATTACGATATAACGCACAACGTTATGTCGTATTACGTTATAACTTATCATGTCATGTAGTATTACGTTATAACGTATGACTTTATGTAGTATTACGTTATTACGAATAACGTTATATTGTGTAACTTTATAACGTATGACCTTATGTTGTATTACGTTATAACGTATAAAGACATGTAGTATTACGTTATAACGTATGACGTCATGTGGTATTACGTTATTACGAATATCGTAATATTGTGTTACTTTATGACGTATGACGTCATGTAATATTGCTTTATGACGTATGACGTCATGTAGTATTTCCTTATAACGTATGACGTTATGTAGTATTACGATATAACGTATGACGTTATGCAGTACTACGTTATAACGTATGACTTTATGTAGTGTTACGATATAACGTATGACGTTATGCGGTATTAGGTTATAACTTATGACGTTATGGAGTATTACGTTATAACGTATGACGTCATGTGGTATTACGTTATTACGAATAACGTTATATTATGTTACGTCATGTAGTATTACTTTATGACGTATGACGTCATGTAGTATTACGATATAACGTATGTCGTTATGCAGTATTAGGTTATAACGTATGACGTCATGTAGTATTACTTTATGACGTATGACGTCATGTAGTATTACTTTATGACGTATGACGTCATGTAGTATTTCGTTATAACGTATGACGTTATGCAGTATTACGATATAACGTATGTCGTTATGCAGTATTAGGTTATAACGTATGACGTCATGTAGTATTACTTTATGACGTATGACGTCATGTAGTATTACTTTATGACGTATGACGTCATGTAGTATTTCGTTTTAACGTACAACGTTATATAGAATTACGATATAACGCACAAAGTTATGTCGTATTACGTTATAACTTATCATGTCATGTAGTATTACGTTATAACGTATGACGTTATGTAGTATTACGTTATTACGAATAACGTTATATTGTGTAACTTTATAACCTATGACCTTATGTTGTATTACGTTATAACGTATAAAGACATGTAGTATTACGTTATAACGTATGACGTCATGTGGTATTACGTTATTACGAATATCGTAATATTGTGTTACTTTATGACGTATGACGTCATGTAGTATTACTTTATGACGTATGACGTCATGTAGTATTTCGTTATAACGTATGACGTTATGCAGTATTACGATATAACGTATGACGTCATGTAGTTTTGCGTTATAACGTATGACGTCATGTAGTATTAGGTTATAACGTATGCCGTCATGTAGTATTACGTTATAACATATGACGTCATGTAGTAATACGATATAACGTACAACGTTATATAGAATTACGATATAACGCACAACGTTATGTCGTATTACGTTATAACGTATCATGTCATGTAGTATTACGTTATTACGAATAACGTTATATTGTGTTACCTTATAACGTGTGACCTTTTGTTGTATTACGTTATAACGTATAAAGGCATGTAGTATTACGTTGTAACGTATGACGTCATGTAGTATTACTTTATGACGTATGACGTCATGTAGTATTATGTTATAACATATGCCGTCATGTAGTATTACGTTATAACATATGACGTCATGTAATATTACGATATAACGTACAGCGTTATATAGAATTACGATATAACGCACAACGTTATGTCGTATTACGTTATACCGTATGACGTTATATTGTGTTACTTTATGACGTATGACGTCATGTAGTATTACTTTATGACGTATGACGTCATGTAGTATTACTTTATGACGTATGACGTCATGTAGTATTACTTTATGACGTATGACGTCATGTAGTATTTCGTTATAACGTATGACGTTATGCAGTATTACGATATAACGTATGACGTTATGCGGTATTAGGTTATAACTTATGACGTTATGGAGTATTACGTTATAACGTATGACGTCATGTGGTATTACGTTATTACGAATAACGTTATATTATGTTACGTCATGTAGTATTACTTTATGACGTATGACGTCATGTAGTATTACTTTATGACTTATGACGTCATGTAGTATTACTTTATGACGTATGACGTCATGTAGTATTACTTTATGACGTATGACGTCATGTAGTATTACTTTATGACGTATGACGTCATGTAGTATTTCGTTATAACGTATGACGTTATGCAGTATTACGATATAACGTATGACGTTATGCAGTATTAGGTTATAACGTATGACGTCATGTAGTATTACTTTATGACGTATGACGTCATGTAGTATTACTTTATGACGTATGACGTCATGTAGTATTACTTTATGACGTATGACGTCATGTAGTATTTCGTTTTAACGTACAACGTTATATAGAATTACGATATAACGCACAACGTTATGTCGTATTACGTTATAACTTATCATGTCATGTAGTATTACGTTATAACGTATGACGTTATGTAGTATTACGTTATTACGAATAACGTTATATTGTGTAACTTTATAACCTATGACCTTATGTTGTATTACGTTATAACGTATAAAGACATGTAGTATTACGTTATAACGTATGACGTCATGTGGTATTACGTTATTACGAATATCGTAATATTGTATTACTTTATGACGTATGACGTCATGTAGTATTACTATATGACGTATGACGTCATGTAGTATTACTATATGACGTATGACGTCATGTAGTATTACTATATGACGTATGACGTCATGTAGTATTACTATATGACGTATGACGTCATGTAGTATTAGGTTATAACGTATGAAGTTATGTATTATTACGATATAACGTATGACGTTAAGCAGTATTAGGTTATAACGTATGACGTTATGTAGTATTAGGTTATAACGTATGGCGTTCTGTAGTATTACGATATAACGTATGACGTTATGCAGTACTACGTTATAACGTATGACGTTATGTAGTGTTACGTTATAATGTATGACGTTATGTAGCATTACGGTATTTCGAACAACGTTGTATTGTGTTACTTTATAACGTATGACGTTATGTAGTGTTACGTTATAACGTATGACGCCGTGTAGTATTACGTTATAAGTATAACATTATGTAGTATCACGTTATAGCGTATGACGTCATGTAGTATTACGTTATTACGAATATCGTAATATTGTGTTACTTTATGACGTATGACGTCATGTAATATTGCTTTATGACGTATGACGTCATGTAGTATTTCCTTATAACGTATGACGTTATGTAGTATTACTTTATGACGTATGACGTCATGTAGTATTACTTTATGACGTATGACGTCATGTAGTATTACTTTATGACGTATGACGTCATGTAGTATTACTTTATGACGTATGACGTCATGTAGTATTTCGTTATAACGTATGACGTTATGCAGTATTACGATATAACGTATGACGTTATGCTGTATTAGGTTATAACGTATGACGTCATGTAGTATTACTTTATGACGTATGACGTCATGTAGTATTACTTTATGACGTATGACGTCATGTAGTATTTCGTTTTAACGTACAACGTTATATAGAATTACGATATAACGCACAACGTTATGTCGTATTACGTTATAACTTATCATGTCATGTAGTATTACGTTATAACGTATGACTTTATGTAGTATTACGTTATTACGAATAACGTTATATTGTGTAACTTTATAACGTATGACCTTATGTTGTATTACGTTATAACGTATAAAGACATGTAGTATTACGTTATAACGTATGACGTCATGTGGTATTACGTTATTACGAATATCGTAATATTGTGTTACTTTATGACGTATGACGTCATGTAATATTGCTTTATGACGTATGACGTCATGTAGTATTTCCTTATAACGTATGACGTTATGTAGTATTACGATATAACGTATGACGTTATGCAGTACTACGTTATAACGTATGACTTTATGTAGTGTTACGATATAACGTATGACGTTATGCGGTATTAGGTTATAACTTATGACGTTATGGAGTATTACGTTATAACGTATGACGTCATGTGGTATTACGTTATTACGAATAACGTTATATTATGTTACGTCATGTAGTATTACTTTATGACGTATGACGTCATGTAGTATTACTTTATGACGTATGACGTCATGTAGTATTACTTTATGACGTATGACGTCATGTAGTATTACTTTATGACGTATGACGTCATGTAGTATTACTTTATGACGTATGACGTCATGTAGTATTTCGTTATAACGTATGACGTTATGCAGTATTACGATATAACGTATGTCGTTATGCAGTATTAGGTTATAACGTATGACGTCATGTAGTATTACTTTATGACGTATGACGTCATGTAGTATTACTTTATGACGTATGACGTCATGTAGTATTTCGTTTTAACGTACAACGTTATATAGAATTACGATATAACGCACAACGTTATGTCGTATTACGTTATAACTTATCATGTCATGTAGTATTACGTTATAACGTATGACGTTATGTAGTATTACGTTATTACGAATAACGTTATATTGTGTAACTTTATAACCTATGACCTTATGTTGTATTACGTTATAACGTATAAAGACATGTAGTATTACGTTATAACGTATGACGTCATGTGGTATTACGTTATTACGAATATCGTAATATTGTATTACTTTATGACGTATGACGTCATGTAGTATTACTATATGACGTATGACGTCATGTAGTATTACTATATGACGTATGACGTCATGTAGTATTACTATATGACGTATGACGTCATGTAGTATTACTATATGACGTATGACGTCATGTAGTATTACTATATGACGTATGACGTCATGTAGTATTAGGTTATAACGTATGAAGTTATGTATTATTACGATATAACGCATGACGTTAAGCAGTATTAGGTTATAACGTATGACGTTATGTAGTATTAGGTTATAACGTATGGCGTTATGTTGTATTACGATATAACGTATGACGTTATGCAGTACTACGTTATAACGTATGACGTTATGTAGTGTTACGTTATAATGTATGACGTTATGTAGCATTACGGTATTTCGAACAACGTTGTATTGTGTTACTTTATAACGTATGACGTTATGTAGTGTTACGTTATAACGTATGACGCCGTGTAGTATTACGTTATAAGTATAACATTATGTAGTATCACGTTATAGCGTATGACGTCATGTAGTATTACGTTATTACGAATATCGTAATATTGTGTTACTTTATGACGTATGACGTCATGTAATATTGCTTTATGACGTATGACGTCATGTAGTATTTCCTTATAACGTATGACGTTATGTAGTATTACGATATAACGTATGACGTCATGTAGTATTACTTTATGACGTATGACGTCATGTAGTATTACTTTATGACGTATGACGTCATGTAGTATTACTTTATGACGTATGACGTCATGTAGTATTACTTTATGACGTATGACGTCATGTAGTATTTCGTTATAACGTATGACGTTATGAAGTATTACGATATAACGTATGACGTTATGCAGTATTAGGTTATAACGTATGACGTCATGTAGTATTACTTTATGACGTATGACGTCATGTAGTATTACTTTATGACGTATGACGTCATGTAGTATTTCGTTTTAACGTACAACGTTATATAGAATTACGATATAACGCACAACGTTATGTCGTATTACGTTATAACTTATCATGTCATGTAGTATTACGTTATAACGTATGACTTTATGTAGTATTACGTTATTACGAATAACGTTATATTGTGTAACTTTATAACGTATGACCTTATGTTGTATTACGTTATAACGTATAAAGACATGTAGTATTACGTTATAACGTATGACGTCATGTGGTATTACGTTATTACGAATATCGTAATATTGTATTACTTTATGACGTATGACGTCATGTAGTATTACTATATGACGTATGACGTCATGTAGTATTAGGTTATAACGTATGAAGTTATGTATTATAACGATATAACGTATGACGTTAAGCAGTATTAGGTTATAACGCATGACGTTATGTAGTATTAGGTTATAACGTATGGCGTTATGTAGTATTACGATATAACGTATGACGTTATGCAGTACTACGTTATAACGTATGACGTTATGTAGTGTTACGTTATAATGTATGACGTTATGTAGCATTACGGTATTTCGAACAACGTTGTATTGTGTTACTTTATAACGTATGACGTTATGTAGTGTTACGTTATAACGTATGACGCCGTGTAGTATTACGTTATAAGCATAACATTATGTAGTATCACGTTATAGCGTATGACGTCATGTAGTATTACGTTATTACGAATATCGTAATATTGTGTTACTTTATGACGTATGACGTCATGTAGTATTGCTTTATGACGTATGACGTCATGTAGTATTTCCTTATAACGTATGACGTTATGTAGTATTACGATATAACGTATGACGTTATGCAGTACTACGTTATAACGTATGACTTTATGTAGTGTTACGTTATAACGTATGACGTTATGTATTAGTACGATATAACGTATGACGTTATGCAGTATGAGGTTATAACGTATGACGTCATGTAGTTTTGCGTTATAACGTATGACGTCATGTAGTATTAGGTTATAACGTATGCCGTCATGTAGTATTACGTTATAACATATGACGTCATGTAGTAATACGATATAACGTACAACGTTATACAGAATTACGATATAACGCACAACGTTATGTCGTATTACGTTATAACGTATCATGTCATGTAGTATTACGTTATTACGAATAACGTTATATTGTGTTACCTTATAACGTGTGACCTTTTGTTGTATTACGTTATAACGTATAAAGGCATGTAGTATTACGTTGTAACGTATGACGTCATGTAGTATTACTTTATGACGTATGACGTCATGTAGTATTATGTTATAACATATGCCGTCATGTAGTATTACGTTATAACATATGACGTCATGTAATATTACGATATAACGTACAGCGTTATATAGAATTACGATATAACGCACAACGTTATGTCGTATTACGTTATACCGTATGACGTTATATTGTGTTACTTTATGACGTATGACGTCATGTAGTATTACATTATGACGTATGACGTCATGTAGTATTACTTTATGACGTATGACGTCATGTAGTATTACTTTATGACGTATGACGTCATGTAGTATTTCGTTATAACGTATGGCGTTATGCAGTATTACGATATAACGTATGACGTTATGCGGTATTAGGTTATAACTTATGACGTTATGGAGTATTGCGTTATAACGTATGACGTCATGTGGTATTACGTTATTACGAATAACGTTATATTATGTTACGTCATGTAGTATTACTTTATGACGTATGACGTCATGTAGTATTACTTTATGACGTATGACGTCATGTAGTATTACTTTATGACGTATGACGTCATGTAGTATTACTTTATGACGTATGACGTCATGTAGTATTACTTTATGACGTATGACGTCATGTAGTATTTCGTTATAACGTATGACGTTATGCAGTATTACGATATAACGTATGACGTTATGCAGTATTAGGTTATAACGTATGACGTCATGTAGTATTACTTTATGACGTATGACGTCATGTAGTATTACGTTATTACGAATAACGTTATATTGTGTAACTTTATAACGTATGACCTTATGTTGTATTACGTTATAACGTATAAAGACATGTAGTATTACGTTATAACGTATGACGTCATGTGGTATTACGTTATTACGAATATCGTAATATTGTATTACTTTATGACGTATGACGTCATGTAGTATTACTATATGACGTATGACGTCATGTAGTATTACTATATGACGTATGACGTCATGTAGTATTACTATATGACGTATGACGTCATGTAGTATTACTATATGACGTATGACGTCATGTAGTATTAGGTTATAACGTATGAAGTTATGTATTATTACGATATAACGTATGACGTTAAGCAGTATTAGGTTATAACGTATGACGTTATATAGTATTAGGTTATAACGTATGGCGTTATGTAGTATTACGATATAACGTATGACGTTATGCAGTACTACGTTATAACGTATGACGTTATGTAGTGTTACGTTATAATGTATGACTTTATGTAGCATTACGGTATTTCGAACAACGTTGTATTGTGTTACTTTATAACGTATGACGTTATGTAGTGTTACGTTATAACGTATGACGCCGTGTAATATTACGTTATAAGTATAACATTATGTAGTATCACGTTATAGCGTATGACGTCATGTAGTATTACGTTATTACGAATATCGTAATATTGTGTTACTTTATGACGTATGACGTCATGTAATATTGCTTTATGACGTATGACGTATGACGTCATGTAGTATTTCCTTATAACGTATGACGTTATGTAGTATTACGATATAACGTATGACGTCATGTAGTATTACTTTATGACGTATGACGTCATGTAGTATTTCGTTATAACGTATGACGTTATGCAGTATTACGATATAACGTATGACGTTATGCGGTATTAGGTTATAACGTATGACGTTATGGAGTATTACGTTATAACGTATGACGTCATGTGGTATTACGTTATTACGAATAACGTTATATTATGTTACGTCATGTAGTATTACTTTATGACGTATGACGTCATGTAGTATTACTTTATGACGTATGACGTCATGTAGTATTACTTTATGACGTATGACGTCATGTAGTATTACTTTATGACGTATGACGTCATGTAGTATTACTTTATGACGTATGACGTCATGTAGTATTTCGTTATAACGTATGACGTTATGCAGTATTACGATATAACGTATGACGTTATGCAGTATTAGGTTATAACGTATGACGTCATGTAGTATTACTTTATGACGTATGACGTCATGTAGTATTACTTTATGACGTATGACGTCATGTAGTATTTCGTTTTAACGTACAACGTTATATAGAATTACGATATAACGCACAACGTTATGTCGTATTACGTTATAACTTATCATGTCATGTAGTATTACGTTATAACGTATGACTTTATGTAGTATTACGTTATTACGAATAACGTTATATTGTGTAACTTTATAACGTATGACCTTATGTTGTATTACGTTATAACGTATAAAGACATGTAGTATTACGTTATAACGTATGACGTCATGTGGTATTACGTTATTACGAATATCGTAATATTGTGTTACTTTATGACGTATGACGTCATGTAATATTGCTTTATGACGTATGACGTCATGTAGTATTTCCTTATAACGTATGACGTTATGTAGTATTACGATATAACGTATGACGTTATGCAGTACTACGTTATAACGTATGACTTTATGTAGTGTTACGTTATAACGTATGACGTTATGTATTAGTACGATATAACGTATGACGTTATGCAGTATGAGGTTATAACGTATGACGTCATGTAGTTTTGCGTTATAACGTATGACGTCATGTAGTATTAGGTTATAACGTATGCCGTCATGTAGTATTACGTTATAACATATGACGTCATGTAGTAATACGATATAACGTACAACGTTATATAGAATTACGATATAACGCACAACGTTATGTCGTATTACGTTATAACGTATCATGTCATGTAGTATTACGTTATTACGAATAACGTTATATTGTGTTACCTTATAACGTGTGACCTTTTGTTGTATTACGTTATAACGTATAAAGGCATGTAGTATTACGTTGTAACGTATGACGTCATGTAGTATTACTTTATGACGTATGACGTCATGTAGTATTATGTTATAACATATGCCGTCATGTAGTATTACGTTATAACATATGACGTCATGTAATATTACGATATAACGTACAGCGTTATATAGAATTACGATATAACGCACAACGTTATGTCGTATTACGTTATACCGTATGACGTTATATTGTGTTACTTTATGACGTATGACGTCATGTAGTATTACTTTATGACGTATGACGTCATGTAGTATTACTTTATGACGTATGACGTCATGTAGTATTACTTTATGACGTATGACGTCATGTAGTATTACTTTATGACGTATGACGTCATGTAGTATTTCGTTATAACGTATGACGTTATGCAGTATTACGATATAACGTATGACGTTATGCGGTATTAGGTTATAACTTATGACGTTATGGAGTATTACGTTATAACGTATGACGTCATGTGGTATTACGTTATTACGAATAACGTTATATTATGTTACGTCATGTAGTATTACTTTATGACGTATGACGTCATGTAGTATTACTTTATGACTTATGACGTCATGTAGTATTACTTTATGACGTATGACGTCATGTAGTATTACTTTATGACGTATGACGTCATGTAGTATTACTTTATGACGTATGACGTCATGTAGTATTTCGTTATAACGTATGACGTTATGCAGTATTACGATATAACGTATGTCGTTATGCAGTATTAGGTTATAACGTATGACGTCATGTAGTATTACTTTATGACGTATGACGTCATGTAGTATTACTTTATGACGTATGACGTCATGTAGTATTTCGTTATAACGTATGACGTTATGCAGTATTACGATATAACGTATGTCGTTATGCAGTATTAGGTTATAACGTATGACGTCATGTAGTATTACTTTATGACGTATGACGTCATGTAGTATTACTTTATGACGTATGACGTCATGTAGTATTTCGTTTTAACGTACAACGTTATATAGAATTACGATATAACGCACAACGTTATGTCGTATTACGTTATAACTTATCATGTCATGTAGTATTACGTTATAACGTATGACGTTATGTAGTATTACGTTATTACGAATAACGTTATATTGTGTAACTTTATAACCTATGACCTTATGTTGTATTACGTTATAACGTATAAAGACATGTAGTATTACGTTATAACGTATGACGTCATGTGGTATTACGTTATTACGAATATCGTAATATTGTATTACTTTATGACGTATGACGTCATGTAGTATTACTATATGACGTATGACGTCATGTAGTATTACTATATGACGTATGACGTCATGTAGTATTACTATATGACGTATGACGTCATGTAGTATTACTATATGACGTATGACGTCATGTAGTATTAGGTTATAACGTATGAAGTTATGTATTATTACGATATAACGTATGACGTTAAGCAGTATTAGGTTATAACGTATGACGTTATGTAGTATTAGGTTATAACGTATGGCGTTATGTAGTATTACGATATAACGTATGACGTTATGCAGTACTACGTTATAACGTATGACGTTATGTAGTGTTACGTTATAATGTATGACGTTATGTAGCATTACGGTATTTCGAACAACGTTGTATTGTGTTACTTTATAACGTATGACGTTATGTAGTGTTACGTTATAACGTATGACGCCGTGTAGTATTACGTTATAAGTATAACATTATGTAGTATCACGTTATAGCGTATGACGTCATGTAGTATTACGTTATTACGAATATCGTAATATTGTGTTACTTTATGACGTATGACGTCATGTAATATTGCTTTATGACGTATTACGTCATGTAGTATTTCCTTATAACGTATGACGTTATGTAGTATTACGATATAACGTATGACGTCATGTAGTATTACTTTATGACGTATGACGTCATGTAGTATTACTTTATGACGTATGACGTCATGTAGTATTACTTTATGACGTATGACGTCATGTAGTATTTCGTTATAACGTATGACGTTATGCAGTATTACGATATAACGTATGACGTTATGCAGTATTAGGTTATAACGTATGACGTCATGTAGTATTACTTTATGACGTATGACGTCATGTAGTATTACTTTATGACGTATGACGTCATGTAGTATTTCGTTTTAACGTACAACGTTATATAGAATTACGATATAACGCACAACGTTATGTCGTATTACGTTATAACTTATCATGTCATGTAGTATTACGTTATAACGTATGACTTTATGTAGTATTACGTTATTACGAATAACGTTATATTGTGTAACTTTATAACGTATGACCTTATGTTGTATTACGTTATAACGTATAAAGACATGTAGTATTACGTTATAACGTATGACGTCATGTGGTATTACGTTATTACGAATATCGTAATATTGTATTACTTTATGACGTATGACGTCATGTAGTATTACTATATGACGTATGACGTCATGTAGTATTACTATATGACGTATGACGTCATGTAGTATTAGGTTATAACGTATGAAGTTATGTATTATAACGATATAACGTATGACGTTAAGCAGTATTAGGTTATAACGCATGACGTTATGTAGTATTAGGTTATAACGTATGGCGTTATGTAGTATTACGATATAACGTATGACGTTATGCAGTACTACGTTATAACGTATGACGTTATGTAGTGTTACGTTATAATGTATGACGTTATGTAGCATTACGGTATTTCGAACAACGTTGTATTGTGTTACTTTATAACGTATGACGTTATGTAGTGTTACGTTATAACGTATGACGCCGTGTAGTATTACGTTATAAGTATAACATTATGTAGTATCACGTTATAGCGTATGACGTCATGTAGTATTACGTTATTACGAATATCGTAATATTGTGTTACTTTATGACGTATGACGTCATGTAATATTGCTTTATGACGTATGACGTCATGTAGTATTTCCTTATAACGTATGACGTTATGTAGTATTACGATATAACGTATGACGTTATGCAGTACTACGTTATAACGTATGACTTTATGTAGTGTTACGTTATAACGTATGACGTTATGTATTAGTACGATATAACGTATGACGTTATGCAGTATGAGGTTATAACGTATGACGTCATGTAGTTTTGCGTTATAACGTATGACGTCATGTAGTATTAGGTTATAACGTATGCCGTCATGTAGTATTACGTTATAACATATGACGTCATGTAGTAATACGATATAACGTACAACGTTATACAGAATTACGATATAACGCACAACGTTATGTCGTATTACGTTATAACGTATCATGTCATGTAGTATTACGTTATTACGAATAACGTTATATTGTGTTACCTTATAACGTGTGACCTTTTGTTGTATTACGTTATAACGTATAAAGGCATGTAGTATTACGTTGTAACGTATGACGTCATGTAGTATTACTTTATGACGTATGACGTCATGTAGTATTATGTTATAACATATGCCGTCATGTAGTATTACGTTATAACATATGACGTCATGTAATATTACGATATAACGTACAGCGTTATATAGAATTACGATATAACGCACAACGTTATGTCGTATTACGTTATACCGTATGACGTTATATTGTGTTACTTTATGACGTATGACGTCATGTAGTATTACTTTATGACGTATGACGTCATGTAGTATTACTTTATGACGTATGACGTCATGTAGTATTACTTTATGACGTATGACGTCATGTAGTATTTCGTTATAACGTATGACGTTATGCAGTATTACGATATAACGTATGACGTTATGCGGTATTAGGTTATAACTTATGACGTTATGGAGTATTACGTTATAACGTATGACGTCATGTGGTATTACGTTATTACGAATAACGTTATATTATGTTACGTCATGTAGTATTACTTTATGACGTATGACGTCATGTAGTATTACTTTATGACGTATGACGTCATGTAGTATTACTTTATGACGTATGACGTCATGTAGTATTACTTTATGACGTATGACGTCATGTAGTATTACTTTATGACGTATGACGTCATGTAGTATTTCGTTATAACGTATGACGTTATGCAGTATTACGATATAACGTATGACGTTATGCAGTACTACGTTATAACGTATGACGTTATGTAGTGTTACGTTATAATGTATGACTTTATGTAGCATTACGGTATTTCGAACAACGTTGTATTGTGTTACTTTATAACGTATGACGTTATGTAGTGTTACGTTATAACGTATGACGCCGTGTAGTATTACGTTATAAGTATAACATTATGTAGTATCACGTTATAGCGTATGACGTCATGTAGTATTACGTTATTACGAATATCGTAATATTGTGTTACTTTATGACGTATGACGTCATGTAATATTGCTTTATGACGTATGACGTCATGTAGTATTTCCTTATAACGTATGACGTTATGTAGTATTACGATATAACGTATGACGTCATGTAGTATTACTTTATGACGTATGACGTCATGTAGTATTACTTTATGACGTATGACGTCATGTAGTATTACTTTATGACTTATGACGTCATGTAGTATTACTTTATGACGTATGACGTCATGTAGTATTACTTTATGACGTATGACGTCATGTAGTATTACTTTATGACGTATGACGTCATGTAGTATTTCGTTATAACGTATGACGTTATGCAGTATTACGATATAACGTATGACGTTATGCGGTATTAGGTTATAACTTATGACGTTATGGAGTATTACGTTATAACGTATGACGTCATGTGGTATTACGTTATTACGAATAACGTTATATTATGTTACGTCATGTAGTATTACTTTATGACGTATGACGTCATGTAGTATTACTTTATGACTTATGACGTCATGCAGTATTACTTTATGACGTATGACGTCATGTAGTATTACTTTATGACGTATGACGTCATGTAGTATTACTTTATGACGTATGACGTCATGTAGTATTTCGTTATAACGTATGACGTTATGCAGTATTACGATATAACGTATGACGTTATGCAGTATTAGGTTATAACGTATGACGTCATGTAGTATTACTTTATGACGTATGACGTCATGTAGTATTACTTTATGACGTATGACGTCATGTAGTATTTCGTTTTAACGTACAACGTTATATAGAATTACGATATAACGCACAACGTTATGTCGTATTACGTTATAACTTATCATGTCATGTAGTATTACGTTATAACGTATGACTTTATGTAGTATTACGTTATTACGAATAATGTTATATTGTGTAACTTTATAACCTATGACCTTATGTTGTATTACGTTATAACGTATAAAGACATGTAGTATTACGTTATAACGTATGACGTCATGTGGTATTACGTTATTACGAATATCGTAATATTGTGTTACTTTATGACGTATGACGTCATGTAATATTGCTTTATGACGTATGACGTCATGTAGTATTTCCTTATAACGTATGACGTTATGTAGTATTACGATATAACGTATGACGTTATGCAGTACTACGTTATAACGTATGACTTTATGTAGTGTTACGTTATAACGTATGACGTTATGTATTAGTACGATATAACGTATGACGTTATGCAGTATGAGGTTATAACGTATGACGTCATGTAGTTTTGCGTTATAACGTATGACGTCATGTAGTATTAGGTTATAACGTATGCCGTCATGTAGTATTACGTTATAACATATGACGTCATGTAGTAATACGATATAACGTACAACGTTATATAGAATTACGATATAACGCACAACGTTATGTCGTATTACGTTATAACGTATCATGTCATGTAGTATTACGTTATTACGAATAACGTTATATTGTGTTACCTTATAACGTGTGACCTTTTGTTGTATTACGTTATAACGTATAAAGGCATGTAGTATTACGTTGTAACGTATGACGTCATGTAGTATTACTTTATGACGTATGACGTCATGTAGTATTATGTTATAACATATGCCGTCATGTAGTATTACGTTATAACATATGACGTCATGTAATATTACGATATAACGTACAGCGTTATATAGAATTACGATATAACGCACAACGTTATGTCGTATTACGTTATACCGTATGACGTTATATTGTGTTACTTTATGACGTATGACGTCATGTAGTATTACTTTATGACGTATGACGTCATGTAGTATTACTTTATGACGTATGACGTCATGTAGTATTACTTTATGACGTATGACGTCATGTAGTATTTCGTTATAACGTATGACGTTATGCAGTATTACGATATAACGTATGACGTTATGCGGTATTAGGTTATAACTTATGACGTTATGGAGTATTACGTTATAACGTATGACGTCATGTGGTATTACGTTATTACGAATAACGTTATATTATGTTACGTCATGTAGTATTACTTTATGACGTATGACGTCATGTAGTATTACTTTATGACGTATGACGTCATGTAGTATTACTTTATGACGTATGACGTCATGTAGTATTACTTTACGACGTATGACGTCATGTAGTATTACTTTATGACGTATGACGTCATGTAGTATTTCGTTATAACGTATGACGTTATGCAGTATTACGATATAACGTATGACGTTATGCAGTATTAGGTTATAACGTATGACGTCATGTAGTATTACTTTATGACGTATGACGTCATGTAGTATTACTTTATGACGTATGACGTCATGTAGTATTTCGTTTTAACGTACAACGTTATATAGAATTACGATATAACGCACAACGTTATGTCGTATTACGTTATAACTTATCATGTCATGTAGTATTACGTTATAACGTATGACGTTATGTAGTATTACGTTATTACGAATAACGTTATATTGTGTAACTTTATAACGTATGACCTTATGTTGTATTACGTTATAACGTATAAAGACATGTAGTATTACGTTATAACGTATGACGTCATGTGGTATTACGTTATTACGAATATCGTAATATTGTATTACTTTATGACGTATGACGTCATGTAGTATTACTATATGACGTATGACGTCATGTAGTATTACTATATGACGTATGACGTCATGTAGTATTAGGTTATAACGTATGAAGTTATGTATTATTACGATATAACGTATGACGTTAAGCAGTATTAGGTTATAACGTATGACGTTATGTAGTATTAGGTTATAACGTATGGCGTTATGTAGTATTACGATATAACGTATGACGTTATGCAGTACTACGTTATAACGTATGACGTTATGTAGTGTTACGTTATAATGTATGACTTTATGTAGCATTACGGTATTTCGAACAACGTTGTATTGTGTTACTTTATAACGTATGACGTTATGTAGTGTTACGTTATAACGTATGACGCCGTGTAGTATTACGTTATAAGTATAACATTATGTAGTATCACGTTATAGCGTATGACGTCATGTAGTATTACGTTATTACGAATATCGTAATATTGTGTTACTTTATGACGTATGACGTCATGTAGTATTTCCTTATAACGTATGACGTTATGTAGTATTACGATATAACGTATGACGTCATGTAGTATTACTTTATGACGTATGACGTCATGTAGTATTACTTTATGACGTATGACGTCATGTAGTATTACTTTATGACTTATGACGTCATGTAGTATTACTTTATGACGTATGGCGTCATGTAGTATTACTTTATGACGTATGACGTCATGTAGTATTACTTTATGACGTATGACGTCATGTAGTATTACTTTATGACGTATGACGTCATGTAGTATTTCGTTATAACGTATGACGTTATGCAGTATTACGATATAACGTATGACGTTATGCAGTATTAGGTTATAACGTATGACGTCATGTAGTATTACTTTATGACGTATGACGTCATGTAGTATTACTTTATGACGTATGACGTCATGTAGTATTACTTTATGACGTATGACGTCATGTAGTATTTCGTTTTAACGTACAACGTTATATAGAATTACGATATAACGCACAACGTTATGTCGTATTACGTTATAACTTATCATGTCATGTAGTATTACGTTATAACGTATGACGTTATGTAGTATTACGTTATTACGAATAACGTTATATTGTGTAACTTTATAACGTATGACCTTATGTTGTATTACGTTATAACGTATAAAGACATGTAGTATTACGTTATAACGTATGACGTCATGTGGTATTACGTTATTACGAATATCGTAATATTGTATTACTTTATGACGTATGACGTCATGTAGTATTACTATATGACGTATGACGTCATGTAGTATTACTATATGACGTATGACGTCATGTAGTATTACTATATGACGTATGACGTCATGTAGTATTACTATATGACGTATGACGTCATGTAGTATTAGGTTATAACGCATGAAGTTATGTATTATTACGATATAACGTATGACGTTAAGCAGTATTAGGTTATAACGTATGACGTTATGTAGTATTAGGTTATAACTTATGGCGTTATGTAGTATTACGATATAACGTATGACGTTATGCAGTACTACGTTATAACGTATGACGTTATGTAGTGTTACGTTATAATGTATGACTTTATGTAGCATTACGGTATTTCGAACAACGTTGTATTGTGTTACTTTATAACGTATGACGTTATGTAGTGTTACGTTATAACGTATGACGCCGTGTAGTATTACGTTATAAGTATAACATTATGTAGTATCACGTTATAGCGTATGACGTCATGTAGTATTACGTTATTACGAATATCGTAATATTGTGTTACTTTATGACGTATGACGTCATGTAATATTGCTTTATGACGTATGACGTCATGTAGTATTTCCTTATAACGTATGACGTTATGTAGTATTACGATATAACGTATGACGTCATGTAGTATTACTTTATGACGTATGACGTCATGTAGTATTACTTTATGACGTATGACGTCATGTAGTATTACTTTATGACTTATGACGTCATGTAGTATTACTTTATGACGTATGACGTCATGTAGTATTACTTTATGACGTATGACGTCATGTAGTATTACTTTATGACGTATGACGTCATGTAGTATTTCGTTATAACGTATGACGTTATGCAGTATTACGATATAACGTATGACGTTATGCGGTATTAGGTTATAACTTATGACGTTATGGAGTATTACGTTATAACGTATGACGTCATGTGGTATTACGTTATTACGAATAACGTTATATTATGTTACGTCATGTAGTATTACTTTATGACGTATGACGTCATGTAGTATTACTTTATGACTTATGACGTCATGTAGTATTACTTTATGACGTATGACGTCATGTAGTATTACTTTATGACGTATGACGTCATGTAGTATTACTTTATGACGTATGACGTCATGTAGTATTTCGTTATAACGTATGACGTTATGCAGTATTACGATATAACGTATGACGTTATGCAGTATTAGGTTATAACGTATGACGTCATGTAGTATTACTTTATGACGTATGACGTCATGTAGTATTACTTTATGACGTATGACGTCATGTAGTATTTCGTTTTAACGTACAACGTTATATAGAATTACGATATAACGCACAACGTTATGTCGTATTACGTTATAACTTATCATGTCATGTAGTATTACGTTATAACGTATGACTTTATGTAGTATTACGTTATTACGAATAACGTTATATTGTGTAACTTTATAACCTATGACCTTATGTTGTATTACGTTATAACGTATAAAGGCATGTAGTATTACGTTGTAACGTATGACGTCATGTAGTATTAGGTTATAACGTATGCCGTCATGTAGTATTACGTTATAACATATGACGTCATGTAGTAATACGATATAACGTACAACGTTATATAGAATTACGATATAACGCACAACGTTATGTCGTATTACGTTATAACGTATCATGTCATGTAGTATTACGTTATTACGAATAACGTTATATTGTGTTACCTTATAACGTGTGACCTTTTGTTGTATTACGTTATAACGTATAAAGGCATGTAGTATTACGTTGTAACGTATGACGTCATGTAGTATTACTTTATGACGTATGACGTCATGTAGTATTACTTTATGACGTATGACGTCATGTAGTATTACTTTATGACGTATGACGTCATGTAGTATTACTTTATGACGTATGACGTCATGTAGTATTTCGTTATAACGTATGTCGTTATGCAGTATTACTTTATGACGTATGACGTCATGTAGTATTACTTTATGACTTATGACGTCATGTAGTATTACTTTATGACGTATGACGTCATGTAGTATTACTTTATGACGTATGACGTCATGTAGTATTACTTTATGACGTATGACGTCATGTAGTATTTCGTTATAACGTATGACGTTATGCAGTATTACGATATAACGTATGTCGTTATGCAGTATTAGGTTATAACGTATGACGTCATGTAGTATTACTTTATGACGTATGACGTCATGTAGTATTACTTTATGACGTATGACGTTATGTAGTGTTACGTTATAACGTATGACGCCGTGTAGTATTACGTTATAAGTATAACATTATGTAGTATCACGTTATAGCGTATGACGTCATGTAGTATTACGTTATTACGAATATCGTAATATTGTGTTACTTTATGACGTATGACGTCATGTAATATTGCTTTATGACGTACTACGTCATGTAGTATTTCCTTATAACGGATGACGTTATGTAGTATTACGATATAACGTATGACGTCATGTAGTATTACTTTATGACGTATGACGTCATGTAGTATTACTTTATGACGTATGACGTCATGTAGTATTACTTTATGACGTATGACGTCATGTAGTATTACTTTATGACGTATGACGTCATGTAGTATTTCGTTATAACGTATGACGTTATGCAGTATTACGATATAACGTATGACGTTATGCAGTATTAGGTTATAACGTATGACGTCATGTAGTATTACTTTATGACGTATGACGTCATGTAGTATTACTTTATGACGTATGACGTCATGTAGTATTTCGTTTTAACGTACAACGTTATACAGAATTACGATATAACGCACAACGTTATGTCGTATTACGTTATAACTTATCATGTCATGTAGTATTACGTTATAACGTATGACTTTATGTAGTATTACGTTATTACGAATAACGTTATATTGTGTAACTTTATAACGTATGACCTTATGTTGTATTACGTTATAACGTATAAAGACATGTAGTATTACGTTATAACGTATGACGTCATGTGGTATTACGTTATTACGAATATCGTAATATTGTATTACTTTATGACGTATGACGTCATGTAGTATTACTATATGACGTATGACGTCATGTAGTATTACTATATGACGTATGACGTCATGTAGTATTAGGTTATAACGTATGAAGTTATGTATTATAACGATATAACGTATGACGTTAAGCAGTATTAGGTTATAACGCATGACGTTATGTAGTATTAGGTTATAACGTATGGCGTTATGTAGTATTACGATATAACGTATGACGTTATGCAGTACTACGTTATAACGTATGACGTTATGTAGTGTTACGTTATAATGTATGACGTTATGTAGCATTACGGTATTTCGAACAACGTTGTATTGTGTTACTTTATAACGTATGACGTTATGTAGTGTTACGTTATAACGTATGACGCCGTGTAGTATTACGTTATAAGTATAACATTATGTAGTATCACGTTATAGCGTATGACGTCATGTAGTATTACGTTATTACGAATATCGTAATATTGTGTTACTTTATGACGTATGACGTCATGTAATATTGCTTTATGACGTATGACGTCATGTAGTATTTCCTTATAACGTATGACGTTATGTAGTATTACGATATAACGTATGACGTTATGCAGTACTACGTTATAACGTATGACTTTATGTAGTGTTACGTTATAACGTATGACGTTATGTATTAGTACGATATAACGTATGACGTTATGCAGTATGAGGTTATAACGTATGACGTCATGTAGTTTTGCGTTATAACGTATGACGTCATGTAGTATTAGGTTATAACGTATGCCGTCATGTAGTATTACGTTATAACATATGACGTCATGTGGTATTACGTTATTACGAATATCGTAATATTGTATTACTTTATGACGTATGACGTCATGTAGTATTACTATATGACGTATGACGTCATGTAGTATTACTATATGACGTATGACGTCATGTAGTATTAGGTTATAACGTATGAAGTTATGTATTATAACGATATAACGTATGACGTTAAGCAGTATTAGGTTATAACGCATGACGTTATGTAGTATTAGGTTATAACGTATGGCGTTATGTAGTATTACGATATAACGTATGACGTTATGCAGTACTACGTTATAACGTATGACGTTATGTAGTGTTACGTTATAATGTATGACGTTATGTAGCATTACGGTATTTCGAACAACGTTGTATTGTGTTACTTTATAACGTATGACGTTATGTAGTGTTACGTTATAACGTATGACGCCGTGTAGTATTACGTTATAAGTATAACATTATGTAGTATCACGTTATAGCGTATGACGTCAT
Source organism: Bombus terrestris (assembly GCF_910591885.1). Classification (NCBI taxonomy): domain Eukaryota; kingdom Metazoa; phylum Arthropoda; class Insecta; order Hymenoptera; family Apidae; genus Bombus; species Bombus terrestris. Next base: position 460,734 of record NW_025963556.1, read on the forward strand.
GTAGTATTACGTTATTACGAATATCGTAATATTGTGTTACTTTATGACGTATGACGTCATGTAATATTGCTTTATGACGTATGACGTCATGTAGTATTTCCTTATAACGTATGACGTTATGTAGTATTACGATATAACGTATGACGTTATGCAGTACTACGTTATAACGTATGACTTTATGTAGTGTTACGTTATAACGTATGACGTTATGTATTAGTACGATATAACGTATGACGTTATGCAGTATGAGGTTATAACGTATGACGTCATGTAGTTTTGCGTTATAACGTATGACGTCATGTAGTATTAGGTTATAACGTATGCCGTCATGTAGTATTACGTTATAACATATGACGTCATGTAGTAATACGATATAACGTACAACGTTATACAGAATTACGATATAACGCACAACGTTATGTCGTATTACGTTATAACGTATCATGTCATGTAGTATTACGTTATTACGAATAACGTTATATTGTGTTACCTTATAACGTGTGACCTTTTGTTGTATTACGTTATAACGTATAAAGGCATGTAGTATTACGTTGTAACGTATGACGTCATGTAGTATTACTTTATGACGTATGACGTCATGTAGTATTATGTTATAACATATGCCGTCATGTAGTATTACGTTATAACATATGACGTCATGTAATATTACGATATAACGTACAGCGTTATATAGAATTACGATATAACGCACAACGTTATGTCGTATTACGTTATACCGTATGACGTTATATTGTGTTACTTTATGACGTATGACGTCATGTAGTATTACTTTATGACGTATGACGTCATGTAGTATTACTTTATGACGTATGACGTCATGTAGTATTACTTTATGACGTATGACGTCATGTAGTATTACTTTATGACGTATGACGTCATGTAGTATTTCGTTATAACGTATGACGTTATGCAGTATTACGATATAACGTATGACGTTATGCGGTATTAGGTTATAACTTATGACGTTATGGAGTATTACGTTATAACGTATGACGTCATGTGGTATTACGTTATTACGAATAACGTTATATTATGTTACGTCATGTAGTATTACTTTATGACGTATGACGTCATGTAGTATTACTTTATTACTTATGACGTCATGTAGTATTACTTTATTACGTATGACGTCATGTAGTATTACTTTATGACGTATGACGTCATGTAGTATTACTTTATGACGTATGACGTCATGTAGTATTTCGTTATAACGTATGACGTTATGCAGTATTACGATATAACGTATGTCGTTATGCAGTATTAGGTTATAACGTATGACGTCATGTAGTATTACTTTATGACGTATGACGTCATGTAGTATTACTTTATGACGTATGACGTCATGTAGTATTTCGTTTTAACGTACAACGTTATATAGAATTACGATATAACGCACAACGTTATGTCGTATTACGTTATAACTTATCATGTCATGTAGTATTACGTTATAACGTATGACGTTATGTAGTATTACGTTATTACGAATAACGTTATATTGTGTAACTTTATAACCTATGACCTTATGTTGTATTACGTTATAACGTATAAAGACATGTAGTATTACGTTATAACGTATGACGTCATGTGGTATTACGTTATTACGAATATCGTAATATTGTATTACTTTATGACGTATGACGTCATGTAGTATTACTATATGACGTATGACGTCATGTAGTATTACTATATGACGTATGACGTCATGTAGTATTACTATATGACGTATGACGTCATGTAGTATTACTATATGACGTATGACGTCATGTAGTATTAGGTTATAACGTATGAAGTTATGTATTATTACGATATAACGTATGACGTTAAGAAGTATTAGGTTATAACGTATGACGTTATGTAGTATTAGGTTATAACGTATGGCGTTATGTAGTATTACGATATAACGTATGACGTTATGCAGTACTACGTTATAACGTATGACGTTATGTAGTGTTACGTTATAATGTATGACGTTATGTAGCATTACGGTATTTCGAACAACGTTGTATTGTGTTACTTTATAACGTATGACGTTATGTAGTGTTACGTTATAACGTATGACGCCGTGTAGTATTACGTTATAAGTATAACATTATGTAGTATCACGTTATAGCGTATGACGTCATGTAGTATTACGTTATTACGAATATCGTAATATTGTGTTACTTTATGACGTATGACGTCATGTAATATTGCTTTATGACGTACTACGTCATGTAGTATTTCCTTATAACGGATGACGTTATGTAGTATTACGATATAACGTATGACGTCATGTAGTATTACTTTATGACGTATGACGTCATGTAGTATTACTTTATGACGTATGACGTCATGTAGTATTACTTTATGACGTATGACGTCATGTAGTATTACTTTATGACGTATGACGTCATGTAGTATTTCGTTATAACGTATGACGTTATGCAGTATTACGATATAACGTATGACGTTATGCAGTATTAGGTTATAACGTATGACGTCATGTAGTATTACTTTATGACGTATGACGTCATGTAGTATTACTTTATGACGTATGACGTCATGTAGTATTTCGTTTTAACGTACAACGTTATACAGAATTACGATATAACGCACAACGTTATGTCGTATTACGTTATAACTTATCATGTCATGTAGTATTACGTTATAACGTATGACTTTATGTAGTATTACGTTATTACGAATAACGTTATATTGTGTAACTTTATAACGTATGACCTTATGTTGTATTACGTTATAACGTATAAAGACATGTAGTATTACGTTATAACGTATGACGTCATGTGGTATTACGTTATTACGAATATCGTAATATTGTATTACTTTATGACGTATGACGTCATGTAGTATTACTATATGACGTATGACGTCATGTAGTATTACTATATGACGTATGACGTCATGTAGTATTAGGTTATAACGTATGAAGTTATGTATTATAACGATATAACGTATGACGTTAAGCAGTATTAGGTTATAACGCATGACGTTATGTAGTATTAGGTTATAACGTATGGCGTTATGTAGTATTACGATATAACGTATGACGTTATGCAGTACTACGTTATAACGTATGACGTTATGTAGTGTTACGTTATAATGTATGACGTTATGTAGCATTACGGTATTTCGAACAACGTTGTATTGTGTTACTTTATAACGTATGACGTTATGTAGTGTTACGTTATAACGTATGACGCCGTGTAGTATTACGTTATAAGTATAACATTATGTAGTATCACGTTATAGCGTATGACGTCATGTAGTATTACGTTATTACGAATATCGTAATATTGTGTTACTTTATGACGTATGACGTCATGTAATATTGCTTTATGACGTATGACGTCATGTAGTATTTCCTTATAACGTATGACGTTATGTAGTATTACGATATAACGTATGACGTTATGCAGTACTACGTTATAACGTATGACTTTATGTAGTGTTACGTTATAACGTATGACGTTATGTATTAGTACGATATAACGTATGACGTTATGCAGTATGAGGTTATAACGTATGACGTCATGTAGTTTTGCGTTATAACGTATGACGTCATGTAGTATTAGGTTATAACGTATGCCGTCATGTAGTATTACGTTATAACATATGACGTCATGTGGTATTACGTTATTACGAATATCGTAATATTGTATTACTTTATGACGTATGACGTCATGTAGTATTACTATATGACGTATGACGTCATGTAGTATTACTATATGACGTATGACGTCATGTAGTATTAGGTTATAACGTATGAAGTTATGTATTATAACGATATAACGTATGACGTTAAGCAGTATTAGGTTATAACGCATGACGTTATGTAGTATTAGGTTATAACGTATGGCGTTATGTAGTATTACGATATAACGTATGACGTTATGCAGTACTACGTTATAACGTATGACGTTATGTAGTGTTACGTTATAATGTATGACGTTATGTAGCATTACGGTATTTCGCACAACGTTGTATTGTGTTACTTTATAACGTATGACGTTATGTAGTGTTACGTTATAACGTATGACGCCGTGTAGTATTACGTTATAAGTATAACATTATGTAGTATCACGTTATAGCGTATGACGTCATGTAGTATTACGTTATTACGAATATCGTAATATTGTGTTACTTTATGACGTATGACGTCATGTAATATTGCTTTATGACGTATGACGTCATGTAGTATTTCCTTATAACGTATGACGTTATGTAGTATTACGATATAACGTATGACGTTATGCAGTACTACGTTATAACGTATGACTTTATGTAGTGTTACGTTATAACGTATGACGTTATGTATTAGTACGATATAACGTATGACGTTATGCAGTATGAGGTTATAACGTATGACGTCATGTAGTTTTGCGTTATAACGTATGACGTCATGTAGTATTAGGTTATAACGTATGCCGTCATGTAGTATTACGTTATAACATATGACGTCATGTAGTAATACGATATAACGTACAACGTTATACAGAATTACGATATAACGCACAACGTTATGTCGTATTACGTTATAACGTATCATGTCATGTAGTATTACGTTATTACGAATAACGTTATATTGTGTTACCTTATAACGTGTGACCTTTTGTTGTATTACGTTATAACGTATAAAGGCATGTAGTATTACGTTGTAACGTATGACGTCATGTAGTATTACTTTATGACGTATGACGTCATGTAGTATTATGTTATAACATATGCCGTCATGTAGTATTACGTTATAACATATGACGTCATGTAATATTACGATATAACGTACAGCGTTATATAGAATTACGATATAACGCACAACGTTATGTCGTATTACGTTATACCGTATGACGTTATATTGTGTTACTTTATGACGTATGACGTCATGTAGTATTACTTTATGACGTATGACGTCATGTAGTATTTCGTTTTAACGTACAACGTTATATAGAATTACGATATAACGCACAACGTTATGTCGTATTACGTTATAACTTATCATGTCATGTAGTATTACGTTATAACGTATGACGTTATGTAGTATTACGTTATTACGAATAACGTTATATTGTGTAACTTTATAACGTATGACCTTATGTTGTATTACGTTATAACGTATAAAGACATGTAGTATTACGTTATAACGTATGACGTCATGTGGTATTACGTTATTACGAATATCGTAATATTGTATTACTTTATGACGTATGACGTCATGTAGTATTACTATATGACGTATGACGTCATGTAGTATTACTATATGACGTATGACGTCATGTAGTATTAGGTTATAACGTATGAAGTTATGTATTATTACGATATAACGTATGACGTTAAGCAGTATTAGGTTATAACGTATGACGTTATGTAGTATTAGGTTATAACGTATGGCGTTATGTAGTATTACGATATAACGTATGACGTTATGCAGTACTACGTTATAACGTATGACGTTATGTAGTGTTACGTTATAATGTATGACTTTATGTAGCATTACGGTATTTCGAACAACGTTGTATTGTGTTACTTTATAACGTATGACGTTATGTAGTGTTACGTTATAACGTATGACGCCGTGTAGTATTACGTTATAAGTATAACATTATGTAGTATCACGTTATAGCGTATGACGTCATGTAGTATTACGTTATTACGAATATCGTAATATTGTGTTACTTTATGACGTATGACGTCATGTAGTATTTCCTTATAACGTATGACGTTATGTAGTATTACGATATAACGTATGACGTCATGTAGTATTACTTTATGACGTATGACGTCATGTAGTATTACTTTATGACGTATGACGTCATGTAGTATTACTTTATGACTTATGACGTCATGTAGTATTACTTTATGACGTATGACGTCATGTAGTATTACTTTATGACGTATGACGTCATGTAGTATTACTTTATGACGTATGACGTCATGTAGTATTTCGTTATAACGTATGACGTTATGCAGTATTACGATATAACGTATGACGTTATGCGGTATTAGGTTATAACGTATGACGTTATGGAGTATTACGTTATAACGTATGACGTCATGTGATATTACGTTATTACGAATAACGTTATATTATGTTACGTCATGTAGTATTACTTTATGACGTATGACGTCAGGTAGTATTACTTTATGACGTATGACGTCATGTAGTATTACTTTATGACGTATGACGTCATGTAGTATTACTTTATGACGTATGACGTCATGTAGTATTACTTTATGACGTATGACGTCATGTAGTATTTCGTTATAACGTATGACGTTATGCAGTATTACGATATAACGTATGACGTTATGCAGTATTAGGTTATAACGTATGACGTCATGTAGTATTACTTTATGACGTATGACGTCATGTAGTATTACTTTATGACGTATGACGTCATGTAGTATTTCGTTTTAACGTACAACGTTATATAGAATTACGATATAACGCACAACGTTATGTCGTATTACGTTATAACTTATCATGTCATGTAGTATTACGTTATAACGTATGACTTTATGTAGTATTACGTTATTACGAATAACGTTATATTGTGTAACTTTATAACGTATGACATTATGTTGTATTACGTTATAACGTATAAAGACATGTAGTATTACGTTATAACGTATGACGTCATGTGGTATTACGTTATTACGAATATCGTAATATTGTGTTACTTTATGACGTATGACGTCATGTAATATTGCTTTATGACGTATGACGTCATGTAGTATTTCCTTATAACGTATGACGTTATGTAGTATTACGATATAACGTATGACGTTATGCAGTACTACGTTATAACGTATGACTTTATGTAGTGTTACGTTATAACGTATGACGTTATGTATTAGTACGATATAACGTATGACGTTATGCAGTATGAGGTTATAACGTATGACGTCATGTAGTTTTGCGTTATAACGTATGACGTCATGTAGTATTAGGTTATAACGTATGCCGTCATGTAGTATTACGTTATAACATATGACGTCATGTAGTAATACGATATAACGTACAACGTTATATAGAATTACGATATAACGCACAACGTTATGTCGTATTACGTTATAACGTATCATGTCATGTAGTATTACGTTATTACGAATAACGTTATATTGTGTTACCTTATAACGTGTGACCTTTTGTTGTATTACGTTATAACGTATAAAGGCATGTAGTATTACGTTGTAACGTATGACGTCATGTAGTATTACTTTATGACGTATGACGTCATGTAGTATTTCGTTATAACGTATGACGTTATGCAGTATTACGATATAACGTATGACGTTATGCAGTATTAGGTTATAACGTATGACGTCATGTAGTATTACTTTATGACGTATGACGTCATGTAGTATTACTTTATGACGTATGACGTCATGTAGTATTTCGTTTTAACGTACAACGTTAAATAGAATTACGATATAAGGCACAACGTTATGTCGTATTACGTTATAACTTATCATGTCATGTAGTATTACGTTATAACGTATGACGTTATGTAGTATTACGTTATTACGAATAACGTTATATTGTGTAACTTTATAACGTATGACCTTATGTTGTATTACGTTATAACGTATAAAGACATGTAGTATTACGTTATAACGTATGACGTCATGTGGTATTACGTTATTACGAATATCGTAATATTGTATTACTTTGTGACGTATGACGTCATGTAGTATTACTATATGACGTATGACGTCATGTAGTATTACTAAATGACGTATGACGTCATGTAGTATTAGGTTATAACGTATGAAGTTATGCATTATTACGATATAACGTATGACGTTAAGCAGTATTAGGTTATAACGTATGACGTTATGTAGTATTAGGTTATAACGTATGTCGTTATGTAGTATTACGATATAACGTATGACGTTATGTATTAGTACGATATAACGTATGACGTTATGCAGTATGAGGTTATAACGTATGACGTCATGTAGTTTTGCGTTATAACGTATGACGTCATGTAGTATTAGGTTATAACGTATGCCGTCATGTAGTATTACGTTATAACATATGACGTCATGTAGTAATACGATATAACGTACAACGTTATATAGAATTACGATATAGCGTACAACGTTATGTCGTATTACGTTATAACGTATCATGTCATGTAGTATTACGTTATTACGAATAACGTTATATTGTGTTACCTTATAACGTGTGACCTTTTGTTGTATTACGTTATAACGTATAAAGACATGTAGTATTACGTTGTAACGTATGACGTCATGTAGTATTACTTTATGACGTATGACGTCATGTAGTATTATGTTATAACATATGCCGTCATGTAGCATTACGTTATAACATATGACGTCATGTAATATTACGATATAACGTACAGCGTTATATAGAATTACGATATAACGCACAACGTTATGTCGTATTACGTTATACCGTATGACGTTATATTGTGTTACTTTATGACGTATGACGTCATGTAGTATTACTTTATGACGTATGACGTCATGTAGTATTACTTTATGACGTATGACGTCATGTAGTATTACTTTATGACGTATGACGTCATGTAGTATTACTTTATGACGTATGACGTCATGTAGTATTTCGTTATAACGTATGACGTTATGCAGTATTACGATATAACGTATGACGTTATGCGATATTAGGTTATCACTTATGACGTTATGGAGTATTACGTTATAACGTATGACGTCATGTGGTATTACGTTATTACGAATAACGTTATATTATGTTACGTCATGTAGTATTACTTTATGACGTATGACGTCATGTAGTATTACTTTATGACGTATGACGTCATGTAGTATTACTTTATGACGTATGACGTCATGTAGTATTACTTTATGACGTATGACGTCATGTAGTATTTCGTTATAACGTATGACGTTATGCAGTATTACGATATAACGTATGACGTTATGCAGTATTAGGTTATAACGTATGACGTCATGTAGTATTACTTTATGACGTATGACGTCATGTAGTATTACTTTATGACGTATGACGTCATGTAGTATTTCGTTTTAACGTACAACGTTATATAGAATTACGATATAACGCACAACGTTATGTCGTATTACGTTATAACTTATCATGTCATGTAGTATTACGTTATAACGTATGACGTTATGTAGTATTACGTTATTACGAATAACGTTATATTGTGTAACTTTATAACGTATGACCTTATGTTGTATTACGTTATAACGTATAAAGACATGTAGTATTACGTTATAACGTATGACGTCATGTGGTATTACGTTATTACGAATATCGTAATATTGTATTACTTTATGACGTATGACGTCATGTAGTATTACTATATGACGTATGACGTCATGTAGTATTACTATATGACGTATGACGTCATGTAGTATTACTTTATGACGTATGACGTCATGTAGTATTACTTTATGACGTATGACGTCATGTAGTATTACTTTATGACGTATGACGTCATGTAGTATTTCGTTATAACGTATGACGTTATGCAGTATTACGATATAACGTATGACGTTATGCGATATTAGGTTATAACTTATGACGTTATGGAGTATTACGTTATAACGTATGACGTCATGTGGTATTACGTTATTACGAATAACGTTATATTATGTTACGTCATGTAGTATTACTTTATGACGTATGACGTCATGTAGTATTACTTTATGACGTATGACGTCATGTAGTATTACTTTATGACGTATGACGTCATGTAGTATTACTTTATGACGTATGACGTCATGTAGTATTTCGTTATAACGTATGACGTTATGCAGTATTACGATATAACGTATGACGTTATGCGGTATTAGGTTATAACTTATGACGTTATGGAGTATTACGTTATAACGTATGACGTCATGTGGTATTACGTTATTACGAATAACGTTATATTATGTTACGTCATGTAGTATTACTTTATGACGTATGACGTCATGTAGTATTACTTTATGACGTATGACGTCATGTAGTATTACTTTATGACGTATGACGTCATGTAGTATTACTTTATGACGTATGACGTCATGTAGTATTACTTTATGACGTATGACGTCATGTAGTATTTCGTTATAACGTATGACGTTATGCAGTATTACGATATAACGTATGACGTTATGCAGTATTAGGTTATAACGTATGACGTCATGTAGTATTACTTTATGACGTATGACGTCATGTAGTATTACTTTATGACGTATGACGTCATGTAGTATTTCGTTTTAACGTACAACGTTATATAGAATTACGATATAACGCACAACGTTATGTCGTATTACGTTATAACTTATCATGTCATGTAGTATTACGTTATAACGTATGACGTTATGTAGTATTACGTTATTACGAATAACGTTATATTGTGTAACTTTATAACGTATGACCTTATGTTGTATTACGTTATAACGTATAAAGACATGTAGTATTACGTTATAACGTATGACGTCATGTGGTATTACGTTATTACGAATATCGTAATATTGTATTACTTTATGACGTATGACGTCATGTAGTATTACTATATGACGTATGACGTCATGTAGTATTACTATATGACGTATGACGTCATGTAGTATTACTTTATGACGTATGACGTCATGTAGTATTACTTTATGACGTATGACGTCATGTAGTATTACTTTATGACGTATGACGTCATGTAGTATTTCGTTATAACGTATGACGTTATGCAGTATTACGATATAACGTATGACGTTATGCGATATTAGGTTATAACTTATGACGTTATGGAGTATTACGTTATAACGTATGACGTCATGTGGTATTACGTTATTACGAATAACGTTATATTATGTTACGTCATGTAGTATTACTTTATGACGTATGACGTCATGTAGTATTACTTTATGACGTATGACGTCATGTAGTATTACTTTATGACGTATGACGTCATGTAGTATTACTTTATGACGTATGACGTCATGTAGTATTTCGTTATAACGTATGACGTTATGCAGTATTACGATATAACGTATGACGTTATGCGGTATTAGGTTATAACTTATGACGTTATGGAGTATTACGTTATAACGTATGACGTCATGTGGTATTACGTTATTACGAATAACGTTATATTATGTTACGTCATGTAGTATTACTTTATGACGTATGACGTCATGTAGTATTACTTTATGACGTATGACGTCATGTAGTATTACTTTATGACGTATGACGTCATGTAGTATTACTTTATGACGTATGACGTCATGTAGTATTACTTTATGACGTATGACGTCATGTAGTATTTCGTTATAACGTATGACGTTATGCAGTATTACGATATAACGTATGACGTTATGCAGTATTAGGTTATAACGTATGACGTCATGTAGTATTACTTTATGACGTATGACGTCATGTAGTATTACTTTATGACGTATGACGTCATGTAGTATTTCGTTTTAACGTACAACGTTATATAGAATTACGATATAACGCACAACGTTATGTCGTATTACGTTATAACTTATCATGTCATGTAGTATTACGTTATAACGTATGACGTTATGTAGTATTACGTTATTACGAATAACGTTATATTGTGTAACTTTATAACGTATGACCTTATGTTGTATTACGTTATAACGTATAAAGACATGTAGTATTACGTTATAACGTATGACGTCATGTGGTATTACGTTATTACGAATATCGTAATATTGTATTACTTTATGACGTATGACGTCATGTAGTATTACTATATGACGTATGACGTCATGTAGTATTACTATATGACGTATGACGTCATGTAGTATTAGGTTATAACGTATGAAGTTATGTAGTGTTACGTTATAATGTATGACTTTATGTAGCATTACGGTATTTCGAACAACGTTGTATTGTGTTACTTTATAACGTATGACGTTATGTAGTGTTACGTTATAACGTATGACGCCGTGTAGTATTACGTTATAAGTATAACATTATGTAGTATCACGTTATAGCGTATGACGTCATGTAGTATTACGTTATTACGAATATCGTAATATTGTGTTACTTTATGACGTATGACGTCATGTAGTATTTCCTTATAACGTATGACGTTATGTAGTATTACGATATAACGTATGACGTCATGTAGTATTACTTTATGACGTATGACGTCATGTAGTATTACTTTATGACGTATGACGTCATGTAGTATTACTTTATGACTTATGACGTCATGTAGTATTACTTTATGACGTATGACGTCATGTAGTATTACTTTATGACGTATGACGTCATGTAGTATTACTTTATGACGTATGACGTCATGTAGTATTTCGTTATAACGTATGACGTTATGCAGTATTACGATATAACGTATGACGTTATGCGGTATTAGGTTATAACGTATGACGTTATGGAGTATTACGTTATAACGTATGACGTCATGTGGTATTACGTTATTACGAATAACGTTATATTATGTTACGTCATGTAGTATTACTTTATGACGTATGACGTCAGGTAGTATTACTTTATGACGTATGACGTCATGTAGTATTACTTTATGACGTATGACGTCATGTAGTATTACTTTATGACGTATGACGTCATGTAGTATTACTTTATGACGTATGACGTCATGTAGTATTTCGTTATAACGTATGACGTTATGCAGTATTACGATATAACGTATGACGTTATGCAGTATTAGGTTATAACGTATGACGTCATGTAGTGTTACTTTATGACGTATGACGTCATGTAGTATTACTTTATGACGTATGACGTCATGTAATATTTCGTTTTAACGTACAACGTTATATAGAATTACGATATAACGCACAACGTTATGTCCTATTACGTTATAACTTATCATGTCATGTAGTATTACGTTATAACGTATGACTTTATGTAGTATTACGTTATTACGAATAACGTTATATTGTGTAACTTTATAACGTATGACCTTATGTTGTATTACGTTATAACGTATAAAGACATGTAGTATTACGTTATAACGTATGACGTCATGTGGTATTACGTTATTACGAATATCGTAATATTGTGTTACTTTATGACGTATGACGTCATGTAATATTGCTTTATGACGTATGACGTCATGTAGTATTTCCTTATAACGTATGACGTTATGTAGTATTACGATATAACGTATGACGTTATGCAGTACTACGTTATAACGTATGACTTTATGTAGTGTTACGTTATAACGTATGACGTTATGTATTAGTACGATATAACGTATGACGTTATGCAGTATGAGGTTATAACGTATGACGTCATGTAGTTTTGCGTTATAACGTATGACGTCATGTAGTATTAGGTTATAACGTATGCCGTCATGTAGTATTACGTTATAACATATGACGTCAAGTAGTAATACGATATAACGTACAACGTTATATAGAATTACGATATAACGCACAACGTTATGTCGTATTACGTTATAACGTATCATGTCATGTAGTATTACGTTATTACGAATAACGTTATATTGTGTTACCTTATAACGTGTGACCTTTTGTTGTATTACGTTATAACGTATAAAGGCATGTAGTATTACGTTGTAACGTATGACGTCATGTAGTATTACTTTATGACGTATGACGTCATGTAGTATTTCGTTATAACGTATGACGTTATGCAGTATTACGATATAACGTATGACGTTATGCAGTATTAGGTTATAACGTATGACGTCATGTAGTATTACTTTATGACGTATGACGTCATGTAGTATTACTTTATGACGTATGACGTCATGTAGTATTTCGTTTTAACGTACAACGTTAAATAGAATTACGATATAACGCACAACGTTATGTCGTATTACGTTATAACTTATCATGTCATGTAGTATTACGTTATAACGTATGACGTTATGTAGTATTACGTTATTACGAATAACGTTATATTGTGTAACTTTATAACGTATGACCTTATGTTGTATTACGTTATAACGTATAAAGACATGTAGTATTACGTTATAACGTATGACGTCATGTGGTATTACGTTATTACGAATATCGTAATATTGTATTACTTTGTGACGTATGACGTCATGTAGTATTACTATATGACGTATGACGTCATGTAGTATTACTAAATGACGTATGACGTCATGTAGTATTAGGTTATAACGTATGAAGTTATGCATTATTACGATATAACGTATGACGTTAAGCAGTATTAGGTTATAACGTATGACGTTATGTAGTATTAGGTTATAACGTATGTCGTTATGTAGTATTACGATATAACGTATGACGTTATGTATTAGTACGATATAACGTATGACGTTATGCAGTATGAGGTTATAACGTATGACGTCATGTAGTTTTGCGTTATAACGTATGACGTCATGTAGTATTAGGTTATAACGTATGCCGTCATGTAGTATTACGTTATAACATATGACGTCATGTAGTAATACGATATAACGTACAACGTTATATAGAATTACGATATAGCGTACAACGTTATGTCGTATTACGTTATAACGTATCATGTCATGTAGTATTACGTTATTACGAATAACGTTATATTGTGTTACCTTATAACGTGTGACCTTTTGTTGTATTACGTTATAACGTATAAAGACATGTAGTATTACGTTGTAACGTATGACGTCATGTAGTATTACTTTATGACGTATGACGTCATGTAGTATTATGTTATAACATATGCCGTCATGTAGTATTACGTTATAACATATGACGTCATGTAATATTACGATATAACGTACAGCGTTATATAGAATTACGATATAACGCACAACGTTATGTCGTATTACGTTATACCGTATGACGTTATATTGTGTTACTTTATGACGTATGACGTCATGTAGTATTACTTTATGACGTATGACGTCATGTAGTATTACTTTATGACGTATGACGTCATGTAGTATTACTTTATGACGTATGACGTCATGTAGTATTTCGTTATAACGTATGACGTTATGCAGTATTACGATATAACGTATGACGTTATGCGATATTAGGTTATAACTTATGACGTTATGGAGTATTACGTTATAACGTATGACGTCATGTGGTATTACGTTATTACGAATAACGTTATATTATGTTACGTCATGTAGTATTACTTTATGACGTATGACGTCATGTAGTATTACTTTATGACTTATGACGTCATGTAGTATTACTTTATGACGTATGACGTCATGTAGTATTTCTTTATGACGTATGACGTCATGTAGTATTACTTTATGACGTATGACGTCATGTAGTATTTCGTTATAACGTATGACGTTATGCAGTATTACGATATAACGTATGACGTTATGCAGTATTAGGTTATAACGTATGACGTCATGTAGTATTACTTTATGACGTATGACGTCATGTAGTATTACTTTATGACGTATGACGTCATGTAGTATTTCGTTTTAACGTATGACGTTATGTAGTATTAGGTTATAACGTATGACGTCATGTAGTATTACTTTATGACGTATGACGTCATGTAGTATTACTTTATGACGTATGACGTCATGTAGTATTTCGTTTTAACGTACAACGTTAAATAGAATTACGATATAACGCACAACGTTATGTCGTATTACGTTATAACTTATCATGTCATGTAGTATTACGTTATAACGTATGACGTTATGTAGTATTACGTTATTACGAATAACGTTATATTGTGTAACTTTATAACGTATGACCTTATGTTGTATTACGTTATAACGTATAAAGACATGTAGTATTACGTTATAACGTATGACGTCATGTGGTATTACGTTATTACGAATATCGTAATATTGTATTACTTTGTGACGTATGACGTCATGTAGTATTACTATATGACGTATGACGTCATGTAGTATTACTAAATGACGTATGACGTCATGTAGTATTAGGTTATAACGTATGAAGTTATGCATTATTACGATATAACGTATGACGTTAAGCAGTATTAGGTTATAACGTATGACGTTATGTAGTATTAGGTTATAACGTATGTCGTTATGTAGTATTACGATATAACGTATGACGTTATGTATTAGTACGATATAACGTATGACGTTATGCAGTATGAGGTTATAACGTATGACGTCATGTAGTTTTGCGTTATAACGTATGACGTCATGTAGTATTAGGTTATAACGTATGCCGTCATGTAGTATTACGTTATAACATATGACGTCATGTAGTAATACGATATAACGTACAACGTTATATAGAATTACGATATAGCGTACAACGTTATGTCGTATTACGTTATAACGTATCATGTCATGTAGTATTACGTTATTACGAATAACGTTATATTGTGTTACCTTATAACGTGTGACCTTTTGTTGTATTACGTTATAACGTATAAAGACATGTAGTATTACGTTGTAACGTATGACGTCATGTAGTATTACTTTATGACGTATGACGTCATGTAGTATTATGTTATAACATATGCCGTCATGTAGTATTACGTTATAACATATGACGTCATGTAATATTACGATATAACGTACAGCGTTATATAGAATTACGATATAACGCACAACGTTATGTCGTATTACGTTATACCGTATGACGTTATATTGTGTTACTTTATGACGTATGACGTCATGTAGTATTACTTTATGACGTATGACGTCATGTAGTATTACTTTATGACGTATGACGTCATGTAGTATTACTTTATGACGTATGACGTCATGTAGTATTTCGTTATAACGTATGACGTTATGCAGTATTACGATATAACGTATGACGTTATGCGATATTAGGTTATAACTTATGACGTTATGGAGTATTACGTTATAACGTATGACGTCATGTGGTATTACGTTATTACGAATAACGTTATATTATGTTACGTCATGTAGTATTACTTTATGACGTATGACGTCATGTAGTATTACTTTATGACTTATGACGTCATGTAGTATTACTTTATGACGTATGACGTCATGTAGTATTTCTTTATGACGTATGACGTCATGTAGTATTACTTTATGACGTATGACGTCATGTAGTATTTCGTTATAACGTATGACGTTATGCAGTATTACGATATAACGTATGACGTTATGCAGTATTAGGTTATAACGTATGACGTCATGTAGTATTACTTTATGACGTATGACGTCATGTAGTATTACTTTATGACGTATGACGTCATGTAGTATTTCGTTTTAACGTATGACGTTATGTAGTATTACGTTATTACGAATAACGTTATATTGTGTAACTTTATAACCTATGACCTTATGTTGTATTACGTTATAACGTATAAAGACATGTAGTATTACGTTATAACGTATGACGTCATGTGGTATTACGTTATTACGAATATCGTAATATTGTATTACTTTATGACGTATGACGTCATGTAGTATTACTATATGACGTATGACGTCATGTAGTATTACTATATGACGTATGACGTCATGTAGTATTACTATATGACGTATGACGTCATGTAGTATTACTATATGACGTATGACGTCATGTAGTATTAGGTTATAACGTATGAAGTTATGTATTATTACGATATAACGTATGACGTTAAGCAGTATTAGGTTATAACGTATGACGTTATGTAGTATTAGGTTATAACGTATGGCGTTATGTAGTATTACGATATAACGTATGACGTTATGCAGTACTACGTTATAACGTATGACGTTATGTAGTGTTACGTTATAATGTATGACGTTATGTAGCATTACGGTATTTCGAACAACGTTGTATTGTGTTACTTTATAACGTATGACGTTATGTAGTGTTACGTTATAACGTATGACGCCGTGTAGTATTACGTTATAAGTATAACATTATGTAGTATCACGTTATAGCGTATGACGTCATGTAGTATTACGTTATTACGAATATCGTAATATTGTGTTACTTTATGACGTATGACGTCATGTAATATTGCTTTATGACGTATGACGTCATGTAGTATTTCCTTATAACGTATGACGTTATGTAGTATTACTTTATGACGTATGACGTCATGTAGTATTACTTTATGACGTATGACGTCATGTAGTATTACTTTATGACGTATGACGTCATGTAGTATTACTTTATGACGTATGACGTCATGTAGTATTTCGTTATAACGTATGACGTTATGCAGTATTACGATATAACGTATGACGTTATGCAGTATTAGGTTATAACGTATGACGTCATGTAGTATTACTTTATGACGTATGACGTCATGTAGTATTACTTTATGACGTATGACGTCATGTAGTATTTCGTTTTAACGTACAACGTTATATAGAATTACGATATAACGCACAACGTTATGTCGTATTACGTTATAACTTATCATGTCATGTAGTATTACGTTATAACGTATGACTTTATGTAGTATTACGTTATTACGAATAACGTTATATTGTGTAACTTTATAACGTATGACCTTATGTTGTATTACGTTATAACGTATAAAGACATGTAGTATTACGTTATAACGTATGACGTCATGTGGTATTACGTTATTACGAATAACGTTATATTATGTTACGTCATGTAGTATTACTTTATGACGTATGACGTCAGGTAGTATTACTTTATGACGTATGACGTCATGTAGTATTACTTTATGACGTATGACGTCATGTAGTATTACTTTATGACGTATGACGTCATGTAGTATTACTTTATGACGTATGACGTCATGTAGTATTTCGTTATAACGTATGACGTTATGCAGTATTACGATATAACGTATGACGTTATGCAGTATTAGGTTATAACGTATGACGTCATGTAGTGTTACTTTATGACGTATGACGTCATGTAGTATTACTTTATGACGTATGACGTCATGTAATATTTCGTTTTAACGTACAACGTTATATAGAATTACGATATAACGCACAACGTTATGTCCTATTACGTTATAACTTATCATGTCATGTAGTATTACGTTATAACGTATGACTTTATGTAGTATTACGTTATTACGAATAACGTTATATTGTGTAACTTTATAACGTATGACCTTATGTTGTATTACGTTATAACGTATAAAGACATGTAGTATTACGTTATAACGTATGACGTCATGTGGTATTACGTTATTACGAATATCGTAATATTGTGTTACTTTATGACGTATGACGTCATGTAATATTGCTTTATGACGTATGACGTCATGTAGTATTTCCTTATAACGTATGACGTTATGTAGTATTACGATATAACGTATGACGTTATGCAGTACTACGTTATAACGTATGACTTTATGTAGTGTTACGTTATAACGTATGACGTTATGTATTAGTACGATATAACGTATGACGTTATGCAGTATGAGGTTATAACGTATGACGTCATGTAGTTTTGCGTTATAACGTATGACGTCATGTAGTATTAGGTTATAACGTATGCCGTCATGTAGTATTACGTTATAACATATGACGTCAAGTAGTAATACGATATAACGTACAACGTTATATAGAATTACGATATAACGCACAACGTTATGTCGTATTACGTTATAACGTATCATGTCATGTAGTATTACGTTATTACGAATAACGTTATATTGTGTTACCTTATAACGTGTGACCTTTTGTTGTATTACGTTATAACGTATAAAGGCATGTAGTATTACGTTGTAACGTATGACGTCATGTAGTATTACTTTATGACGTATGACGTCATGTAGTATTTCGTTATAACGTATGACGTTATGCAGTATTACGATATAACGTATGACGTTATGCAGTATTAGGTTATAACGTATGACGTCATGTAGTATTACTTTATGACGTATGACGTCATGTAGTATTACTTTATGACGTATGACGTCATGTAGTATTTCGTTTTAACGTACAACGTTAAATAGAATTACGATATAACGCACAACGTTATGTCGTATTACGTTATAACTTATCATGTCATGTAGTATTACGTTATAACGTATGACGTTATGTAGTATTACGTTATTACGAATAACGTTATATTGTGTAACTTTATAACGTATGACCTTATGTTGTATTACGTTATAACGTATAAAGACATGTAGTATTACGTTATAACGTATGACGTCATGTGGTATTACGTTATTACGAATATCGTAATATTGTATTACTTTGTGACGTATGACGTCATGTAGTATTACTATATGACGTATGACGTCATGTAGTATTACTAAATGACGTATGACGTCATGTAGTATTAGGTTATAACGTATGAAGTTATGCATTATTACGATATAACGTATGACGTTAAGCAGTATTAGGTTATAACGTATGACGTCATGTAGTATTAGGTTATAACGTATGACGTCATGTAGTATTACGATATAACGTATGACGTTATGTATTAGTACGATATAACGTATGACGTTATGCAGTATGAGGTTATAACGTATGACGTCATGTAGTTTTGCGTTATAACGTATGACGTCATGTAGTATTAGGTTATAACGTATGCCGTCATGTAGTATTACGTTATAACATATGACGTCATGTAGTAATACGATATAACGTACAACGTTATATAGAATTACGATATAGCGTACAACGTTATGTCGTATTACGTTATAACGTATCATGTCATGTAGTATTACGTTATTACGAATAACGTTATATTGTGTTACCTTATAACGTGTGACCTTTTGTTGTATTACGTTATAACGTATAAAGACATGTAGTATTACGTTGTAACGTATGACGTCATGTAGTATTACTTTATGACGTATGACGTCATGTAGTATTATGTTATAACATATGCCGTCATGTAGTATTACGTTATAACATATGACGTCATGTAATATTACGATATAACGTACAGCGTTATATAGAATTACGATATAACGCACAACGTTATGTCGTATTACGTTATACCGTATGACGTTATATTGTGTTACTTTATGACGTATGACGTCATGTAGTATTACTTTATGACGTATGACGTCATGTAGTATTACTTTATGACGTATGACGTCATGTAGTATTACTTTATGACGTATGACGTCATGTAGTATTTCGTTATAACGTATGACGTTATGCAGTATTACGATATAACGTATGACGTTATGCGATATTAGGTTATAACTTATGACGTTATGGAGTATTACGTTATAACGTATGACGTCATGTGGTATTACGTTATTACGAATAACGTTATATTATGTTACGTCATGTAGTATTACTTTATGACGTATGACGTCATGTAGTATTACTTTATGACTTATGACGTCATGTAGTATTACTTTATGACGTATGACGTCATGTAGTATTTCTTTATGACGTATGACGTCATGTAGTATTACTTTATGACGTATGACGTCATGTAGTATTTCGTTATAACGTATGACGTTATGCAGTATTACGATATAACGTATGACGTTATGCAGTATTAGGTTATAACGTATGACGTCATGTAGTATTACTTTATGACGTATGACGTCATGTAGTATTACTTTATGACGTATGACGTCATGTAGTATTTCGTTTTAACGTATGACGTTATGTAGTATTACGTTATTACGAATAACGTTATATTGTGTAACTTTATAACCTATGACCTTATGTTGTATTACGTTATAACGTATAAAGACATGTAGTATTACGTTATAACGTATGACGTCATGTGGTATTACGTTATTACGAATATCGTAATATTGTATTACTTTATGACGTATGACGTCATGTAGTATTACTATATGACGTATGACGTCATGTAGTATTACTATATGACGTATGACGTCATGTAGTATTACTATATGACGTATGACGTCATGTAGTATTACTATATGACGTATGACGTCATGTAGTATTAGGTTATAACGTATGAAGTTATGTATTATTACGATATAACGTATGACGTTAAGCAGTATTAGGTTATAACGTATGACGTTATGTAGTATTAGGTTATAACGTATGGCGTTATGTAGTATTACGATATAACGTATGACGTTATGCAGTACTACGTTATAACGTATGACGTTATGTAGTGTTACGTTATAATGTATGACGTTATGTAGCATTACGGTATTTCGAACAACGTTGTATTGTGTTACTTTATAACGTATGACGTTATGTAGTGTTACGTTATAACGTATGACGCCGTGTAGTATTACGTTATAAGTATAACATTATGTAGTATCACGTTATAGCGTATGACGTCATGTAGTATTACGTTATTACGAATATCGTAATATTGTGTTACTTTATGACGTATGACGTCATGTAATATTGCTTTATGACGTATGACGTCATGTAGTATTTCCTTATAACGTATGACGTTATGTAGTATTACTTTATGACGTATGACGTCATGTAGTATTACTTTATGACGTATGACGTCATGTAGTATTACTTTATGACGTATGACGTCATGTAGTATTACTTTATGACGTATGACGTCATGTAGTATTTCGTTATAACGTATGACGTTATGTAGTATTACGATATAACGTATGACGTTATGCAGTATTAGGTTATAACGTATGACGTCATGTAGTATTACTTTATGACGTATGACGTCATGTAGTATTACTTTATGACGTATGACGTCATGTAGTATTTCGTTTTAACGTACAACGTTATATAGAATTACGATATAACGCACAACGTTATGTCGTATTACGTTATAACTTATCATGTCATGTAGTATTACGTTATAACGTATGACTTTATGTAGTATTACGTTATTACGAATAACGTTATATTGTGTAACTTTATAACGTATGACCTTATGTTGTATTACGTTATAACGTATAAAGACATGTAGTATTACGTTATAACGTATGACGTCATGTGGTATTACGTTATTACGAATATCGTAATATTGTGTTACTTTATGACGTATGACGTCATGTAGTATTACTATATGACGTATGACGTCATGTAGTATTACTATATGACGTATGACGTCATGTAGTATTACTTTATGACGTATGACGTCATGTAGTATTACTTTATGACGTATGACGTCATGTAGTATTACTTTATGACGTATGACGTCATGTAGTATTTCGTTATAACGTATGACGTTATGCAGTATTACGATATAACGTATGACGTTATGCGATACTAGGTTATAACTTATGACGTTATGGAGTATTACGTTATAACGTATGACGTCATGTGGTATTACGTTATTACGAATAACGTTATATTATGTTACGTCATGTAGTATTACTTTATGACGTATGACGTCATGTAGTATTACTTTATGACGTATGACGTCATGTAGTATTACTTTATGACGTATGACGTCATGTAGTATTACTTTATGACGTATGACGTCATGTAGTATTACTTTATGACGTATGACGTCATGTAGTATTTCGTTATAACGTATGACGTTATGCAGTATTACGATATAACGTATGACGTTATGCGGTATTAGGTTATAACTTATGACGTTATGGAGTATTACGTTATAACGTATGACGTCATGTGGTATTACGTTATTACGAATAACGTTATATTATGTTACGTCATGTAGTATTACTTTATGACGTATGACGTCATGTAGTATTACTTTATGACGTATGACGTCATGTAGTATTACTTTATGACGTATGACGTCATGTAGTATTACTTTATGACGTATGACGTCATGTAGTATTACTTTATGACGTATGACGTCATGTAGTATTTCGTTATAACGTATGACGTTATGCAGTATTACGATATAACGTATGACGTTATGCAGTATTAGGTTATAACGTATGACGTCATGTAGTATTACTTTATGACGTATGACGTCATGTAGTATTACTTTATGACGTATGACGTCATGTAGTATTTCGTTTTAACGTACAACGTTATATAGAATTACGATATAACGCACAACGTTATGTCGTATTACGTTATAACTTATCATGTCATGTAGTATTACGTTATAACGTATGACGTTATGTAGTATTACGTTATTACGAATAACGTTATATTGTGTAACTTTATAACGTATGACCTTATGTTGTATTACGTTATAACGTATAAAGACATGTAGTATTACGTTATAACGTATGACGTCATGTGGTATTACGTTATTACGAATATCGTAATATTGTATTACTTTATGACGTATGACGTCATGTAGTATTACTATATGACGTATGACGTCATGTAGTATTACTATATGACGTATGACGTCATGTAGTATTAGGTTATAACGTATGAAGTTATGTATTATTACGATATAACGTATGACGTTAAGCAGTATTAGGTTATAACGTATGACGTTATGTAGTATTAGGTTATAACGTATGGCGTTATGTAGTATTACGATATAACGTATGACGTTATGCAGTACTACGTTATAACGTATGACGTTATGTAGTGTTACGTTATAATGTATGACTTTATGTAGCATTACGGTATTTCGAACAACGTTGTATTGTGTTACTTTATAACGTATGACGTTATGTAGTGTTACGTTATAACGTATGACGCCGTGTAGTATTACGTTATAAGTATAACATTATGTAGTATCACGTTATAGCGTATGACGTCATGTAGTATTACGTTATTACGAATATCGTAATATTGTGTTACTTTATGACGTATGACGTCATGTAGTATTTCCTTATAACGTATGACGTTATGTAGTATTACGATATAACGTATGACGTCATGTAGTATTACTTTATGACGTATGACGTCATGTAGTATTACTTTATGACGTATGACGTCATGTAGTATTACTTTATGACTTATGACGTCATGTAGTATTACTTTATGACGTATGACGTCATGTAGTATTACTTTATGACGTATGACGTCATGTAGTATTACTTTATGACGTATGACGTCATGTAGTATTTCGTTATAACGTATGACGTTATGCAGTATTACGATATAACGTATGACGTTATGCGGTATTAGGTTATAACGTATGACGTTATGGAGTATTACGTTATAACGTATGACGTCATGTGGTATTACGTTATTACGAATAACGTTATATTATGTTACGTCATGTAGTATTACTTTATGACGTATGACGTCAGGTAGTATTACTTTATGACGTATGACGTCATGTAGTATTACTTTATGACGTATGACGTCATGTAGTATTACTTTATGACGTATGACGTCATGTAGTATTACTTTATGACGTATGACGTCATGTAGTATTTCGTTATAACGTATGACGTTATGCAGTATTACGATATAACGTATGACGTTATGCAGTATTAGGTTATAACGTATGACGTCATGTAGTGTTACTTTATGACGTATGACGTCATGTAGTATTACTTTATGACGTATGACGTCATGTAATATTTCGTTTTAACGTACAACGTTATATAGAATTACGATATAACGCACAACGTTATGTCCTATTACGTTATAACTTATCATGTCATGTAGTATTACGTTATAACGTATGACTTTATGTAGTATTACGTTATTACGAATAACGTTATATTGTGTAACTTTATAACGTATGACCTTATGTTGTATTACGTTATAACGTATAAAGACATGTAGTATTACGTTATAACGTATGACGTCATGTGGTATTACGTTATTACGAATATCGTAATATTGTGTTACTTTATGACGTATGACGTCATGTAATATTGCTTTATGACGTATGACGTCATGTAGTATTTCCTTATAACGTATGACGTTATGTAGTATTACGATATAACGTATGACGTTATGCAGTACTACGTTATAACGTATGACTTTATGTAGTGTTACGTTATAACGTATGACGTTATGTATTAGTACGATATAACGTATGACGTTATGCAGTATGAGGTTATAACGTATGACGTCATGTAGTTTTGCGTTATAACGTATGACGTCATGTAGTATTAGGTTATAACGTATGCCGTCATGTAGTATTACGTTATAACATATGACGTCAAGTAGTAATACGATATAACGTACAACGTTATATAGAATTACGATATAACGCACAACGTTATGTCGTATTACGTTATAACGTATCATGTCATGTAGTATTACGTTATTACGAATAACGTTATATTGTGTTACCTTATAACGTGTGACCTTTTGTTGTATTACGTTATAACGTATAAAGGCATGTAGTATTACGTTGTAACGTATGACGTCATGTAGTATTACTTTATGACGTATGACGTCATGTAGTATTTCGTTATAACGTATGACGTTATGCAGTATTACGATATAACGTATGACGTTATGCAGTATTAGGTTATAACGTATGACGTCATGTAGTATTACTTTATGACGTATGACGTCATGTAGTATTACTTTATGACGTATGACGTCATGTAGTATTTCGTTTTAACGTACAACGTTAAATAGAATTACGATATAACGCACAACGTTATGTCGTATTACGTTATAACTTATCATGTCATGTAGTATTACGTTATAACGTATGACGTTATGTAGTATTACGTTATTACGAATAACGTTATATTGTGTAACTTTATAACGTATGACCTTATGTTGTATTACGTTATAACGTATAAAGACATGTAGTATTACGTTATAACGTATGACGTCATGTGGTATTACGTTATTACGAATATCGTAATATTGTATTACTTTGTGACGTATGACGTCATGTAGTATTACTATATGACGTATGACGTCATGTAGTATTACTAAATGACGTATGACGTCATGTAGTATTAGGTTATAACGTATGAAGTTATGCATTATTACGATATAACGTATGACGTTAAGCAGTATTAGGTTATAACGTATGACGTTATGTAGTATTAGGTTATAACGTATGTCGTTATGTAGTATTACGATATAACGTATGACGTTATGTATTAGTACGATATAACGTATGACGTTATGCAGTATGAGGTTATAACGTATGACGTCATGTAGTTTTGCGTTATAACGTATGACGTCATGTAGTATTAGGTTATAACGTATGCCGTCATGTAGTATTACGTTATAACATATGACGTCATGTAGTAATACGATATAACGTACAACGTTATATAGAATTACGATATAGCGTACAACGTTATGTCGTATTACGTTATAACGTATCATGTCATGTAGTATTACGTTATTACGAATAACGTTATATTGTGTTACCTTATAACGTGTGACCTTTTGTTGTATTACGTTATAACGTATAAAGACAT
This sequence comes from Bombus terrestris, assembly GCF_910591885.1. Classification (NCBI taxonomy): domain Eukaryota; kingdom Metazoa; phylum Arthropoda; class Insecta; order Hymenoptera; family Apidae; genus Bombus; species Bombus terrestris. The sequence continues at coordinate 487,801 of NW_025963556.1, forward strand.
GTAGTATTACGTTGTAACGTATGACGTCATGTAGTATTACTTTATGACGTATGACGTCATGTAGTATTATGTTATAACATATGCCGTCATGTAGTATTACGTTATAACATATGACGTCATGTAATATTACGATATAACGTACAGCGTTATATAGAATTACGATATAACGCACAACGTTATGTCGTATTACGTTATACCGTATGACGTTATATTGTGTTACTTTATGACGTATGACGTCATGTAGTATTACTTTATGACGTATGACGTCATGTAGTATTACTTTATGACGTATGACGTCATGTAGTATTACTTTATGACGTATGACGTCATGTAGTATTTCGTTATAACGTATGACGTTATGCAGTATTACGATATAACGTATGACGTTATGCGATATTATGTTATAACTTATGACGTTATGTTGTATTACGTTATAACGTATAAAGACATGTAGTATTACGTTATAACGTATGACGTCATGTGGTATTACGTTATTACGAATATCGTAATATTGTGTTACTTTATGACGTATGACGTCATGTAATATTGCTTTATGACGTATGACGTCATGTAGTATTTCCTTATAACGTATGACGTTATGTAGTATTACGATATAACGTATGACGTTATGCAGTACTACGTTATAACGTATGACTTTATGTAGTGTTACGTTATAACGTATGACGTTATGTATTAGTACGATATAACGTATGACGTTATGCAGTATGAGGTTATAACGTATGACGTCATGTAGTTTTGCGTTATAACGTATGACGTCATGTAGTATTAGGTTATAACGTATGCCGTCATGTAGTATTACGTTATAACATATGACGTCAAGTAGTAATACGATATAACGTACAACGTTATATAGAATTACGATATAACGCACAACGTTATGTCGTATTACGTTATAACGTATCATGTCATGTAGTATTACGTTATTACGAATAACGTTATATTGTGTTACCTTATAACGTGTGACCTTTTGTTGTATTACGTTATAACGTATAAAGGCATGTAGTATTACGTTGTAACGTATGACGTCATGTAGTATTACTTTATGACGTATGACGTCATGTAGTATTTCGTTATAACGTATGACGTTATGCAGTATTACGATATAACGTATGACGTTATGCAGTATTAGGTTATAACGTATGACGTCATGTAGTATTACTTTATGACGTATGACGTCATGTAGTATTACTTTATGACGTATGACGTCATGTAGTATTTCGTTTTAACGTACAACGTTAAATAGAATTACGATATAACGCACAACGTTATGTCGTATTACGTTATAACTTATCATGTCATGTAGTATTACGTTATAACGTATGACGTTATGTAGTATTACGTTATTACGAATAACGTTATATTGTGTAACTTTATAACGTATGACCTTATGTTGTATTACGTTATAACGTATAAAGACATGTAGTATTACGTTATAACGTATGACGTCATGTGGTATTACGTTATTACGAATATCGTAATATTGTATTACTTTGTGACGTATGACGTCATGTAGTATTACTATATGACGTATGACGTCATGTAGTATTACTAAATGACGTATGACGTCATGTAGTATTAGGTTATAACGTATGAAGTTATGCATTATTACGATATAACGTATGACGTTAAGCAGTATTAGGTTATAACGTATGACGTTATGTAGTATTAGGTTATAACGTATGTCGTTATGTAGTATTACGATATAACGTATGACGTTATGTATTAGTACGATATAACGTATGACGTTATGCAGTATGAGGTTATAACGTATGACGTCATGTAGTTTTGCGTTATAACGTATGACGTCATGTAGTATTAGGTTATAACGTATGCCGTCATGTAGTATTACGTTATAACATATGACGTCATGTAGTAATACGATATAACGTACAACGTTATATAGAATTACGATATAGCGTACAACGTTATGTCGTATTACGTTATAACGTATCATGTCATGTAGTATTACGTTATTACGAATAACGTTATATTGTGTTACCTTATAACGTGTGACCTTTTGTTGTATTACGTTATAACGTATAAAGACATGTAGTATTACGTTGTAACGTATGACGTCATGTAGTATTACTTTATGACGTATGACGTCATGTAGTATTATGTTATAACATATGCCGTCATGTAGTATTACGTTATAACATATGACGTCATGTAATATTACGATATAACGTACAGCGTTATATAGAATTACGATATAACGCACAACGTTATGTCGTATTACGTTATACCGTATGACGTTATATTGTGTTACTTTATGACGTATGACGTCATGTAGTATTACTTTATGACGTATGACGTCATGTAGTATTACTTTATGACGTATGACGTCATGTAGTATTACTTTATGACGTATGACGTCATGTAGTATTTCGTTATAACGTATGACGTTATGCAGTATTACGATATAACGTATGACGTTATGCGATATTATGTTATAACTTATGACGTTATGGAGTATTACGTTATAACGTATGACGTCATGTGGTATTACGTTATTACGAATAACGTTATATTATGTTACGTCATGTAGTATTACTTTATGACGTATGACGTCATGTAGTATTACTTTATGACTTATGACGTCATGTAGTATTACTTTATGACGTATGACGTCATGTAGTATTACTTTATGACGTATGACGTCATGTAGTATTACTTTATGACGTATGACGTCATGTAGTATTTCGTTATAACGTATGACGTTATGCAGTATTACGATATAACGTATGACGTTATGCAGTATTAGGTTATAACGTATGACGTCATGTAGTATTACTTTATGACGTATGACGTCATGTAGTATTACTTTATGACGTATGACGTCATGTAGTATTTCGTTTTAACGTATGACGTTATGTAGTATTACGTTATTACGAATAACGTTATATTGTGTAACTTTATAACCTATGACCTTATGTTGTATTACGTTATAACGTATAAAGACATGTAGTATTACGTTATAACGTATGACGTCATGTGGTATTACGTTATTACGAATATCGTAATATTGTATTACTTTATGACGTATGACGTCATGTAGTATTACTATATGACGTATGACGTCATGTAGTATTACTATATGACGTATGACGTCATGTAGTATTACTATATGACGTATGACGTCATGTAGTATTACTATATGACGTATGACGTCATGTAGTATTAGGTTATAACGTATGAAGTTATGTATTATTACGATATAACGTATGACGTTAAGCAGTATTAGGTTATAACGTATGACGTTATGTAGTATTAGGTTATAACGTATGGCGTTATGTAGTATTACGATATAACGTATGACGTTATGCAGTACTACGTTATAACGTATGACGTTATGTAGTGTTACGTTATAATGTATGACGTTATGTAGCATTACGGTATTTCGAACAACGTTGTATTGTGTTACTTTATAACGTATGACGTTATGTAGTGTTACGTTATAACGTATGACGCCGTGTAGTATTACGTTATAAGTATAACATTATGTAGTATCACGTTATAGCGTATGACGTCATGTAGTATTACGTTATTACGAATATCGTAATATTGTGTTACTTTATGACGTATGACGTCATGTAATATTGCTTTATGACGTATGACGTCATGTAGTATTTCCTTATAACGTATGACGTTATGTAGTATTACTTTATGACGTATGACGTCATGTAGTATTACTTTATGACGTATGACGTCATGTAGTATTACTTTATGACGTATGACGTCATGTAGTATTACTTTATGACGTATGACGTCATGTAGTATTTCGTTATAACGTATGACGTTATGCAGTATTACGATATAACGTATGACGTTATGCAGTATTAGGTTATAACGTATGACGTCATGTAGTATTACTTTATGACGTATGACGTCATGTAGTATTACTTTATGACGTATGACGTCATGTAGTATTTCGTTTTAACGTACAACGTTATATAGAATTACGATATAACGCACAACGTTATGTCGTATTACGTTATAACTTATCATGTCATGTAGTATTACGTTATAACGTATGACTTTATGTAGTATTACGTTATTACGAATAACGTTATATTGTGTAACTTTATAACGTATGACCTTATGTTGTATTACGTTATAACGTATAAAGACATGTAGTATTACGTTATAACGTATGACGTCATGTGGTATTACGTTATTACGAATATCGTAATATTGTGTTACTTTATGACGTATGACGTCATGTAATATTGCTTTATGACGTATGACGTCATGTAGTATTTCCTTATAACGTATGACGTTATGTAGTATTACGATATAACGTATGACGTTATGCAGTACTACGTTATAACGTATGACTTTATGTAGTGTTACGTTATAACGTATGACGTTATGTATTAGTACGATATAACGTATGACGTTATGCAGTATGAGGTTATAACGTATGACGTCATGTAGTTTTGCGTTATAACGTATGACGTCATGTAGTATTAGGTTATAACGTATGCCGTCATGTAGTATTACGTTATAACATATGACGTCATGTAGTAATACGATATAACGTACAACGTTATATAGAATTACGATATAACGCACAACGTTATGTCGTATTACGTTATAACGTATCATGTCATGTAGTATTACGTTATTACGAATAACGTTATATTGTGTTACCTTATAACGTGTGACCTTTTGTTGTATTACGTTATAACGTATAAAGGCATGTAGTATTACGTTGTAACGTATGACGTCATGTAGTATTACTTTATGACGTATGACGTCATGTAGTATTATGTTATAACATATGCCGTCATGTAGTATTACGTTATAACATATGACGTCATGTAATATTACGATATAACGTACAGCGTTATATAGAATTACGATATAACGCACAACGTTATGTCGTATTACGTTATACCGTATGACGTTATATTGTGTTACTTTATGACGTATGACGTCATGTAGTATTACTTTATGACGTATGACGTCATGTAGTATTACTTTATGACGTATGACGTCATGTAGTATTTCGTTATAACGTATGACGTTATGCAGTATTACGATATAACGTATGACGTTATGCGGTATTAGGTTATAACTTATGACGTTATGGAGTATTACGTTATAACGTATGACGTCATGTGGTATTACGTTATTACGAATAACGTTATATTATGTTACGTCATGTAGTATTACTTTATGACGTATGACGTCATGTAGTATTACTTTATGACTTATGACGTCATGTAGTATTACTTTATGACGTATGACGTCATGTAGTATTACTTTATGACGTATGACGTCATGTAGTATTACTTTATGACGTATGACGTCATGTAGTATTTCGTTATAACGTATGACGTTATGCAGTATTACGATATAACGTATGACGTTATGCAGTATTAGGTTATAACGTATGACGTCATGTAGTATTACTTTATGACGTATGACGTCATGTAGTATTTCGTTTTAACGTACAACGTTATATAGAATTACGATATAACGCACAACGTTATGTCGTATTACGTTATAACTTATCATGTCATGTAGTATTACGTTATAACGTATGACGTTATGCAGTATTAGGTTATAACGTATGACGTCATGTAGTATTACTTTATGACGTATGACGTCATGTAGTATTACTTTATGACGTATGACGTCATGTAGTATTTCGTTTTAACGTACAACGTTATATAGAATTACGATATAACGCACAACGTTATGTCGTATTACGTTATAACTTATCATGTCATGTAGTATTACGTTATAACGTATGACTTTATGTAGTATTACGTTATTACGAATAACGTTATATTGTGTAACTTTATAACGTATGACCTTATGTTGTATTACGTTATAACGTATAAAGACATGTAGTATTACGTTATAACGTATGACGTCATGTGGTATTACGTTATTACGAATATCGTAATATTGTGTTACTTTATGACGTATGACGTCATGTAATATTGCTTTATGACGTATGACGTCATGTAGTATTTCCTTATAACGTATGACGTTATGTAGTATTACGATATAACGTATGACGTTATGCAGTACTACGTTATAACGTATGACTTTATGTAGTGTTACGTTATAACGTATGACGTTATGTATTAGTACGATATAACGTATGACGTCATGTAGTATTACTTTATGACGTATGACGTCATGTAGTATTACTTTATGACGTATGACGTCATGTAGTATTACTTTATGACGTATGACGTCATGTAGTATATCGCTATAACGTATGACGTTATGCAGTATTACGATATAACGTATGACGTTATGCGGTATTAGGTTATAACTTATGACGTTATGGAGTATTACGTTATAACGTATGACGTCATGTGGTATTACGTTATTACGAATAACGTTATATTATGTTACGTCATGTAGTATTACTTTATGACGTATGACGTCATGTAGTATTACTTTATGACGTATGACGTCATGTAGTATTACTTTATGACGTATGACGTCATGTAGTATTACTTTATGACGTATGACGTCATGTAGTATTACTTTATGACGTATGACGTCATGTAGTATTACTTTATGACGTATGACGTCATGTAGTATTTCGTTATAACGTATGACGTTATGCAGTATTACGATATAACGTATGACGTTATGCAGTATTAGGTTATAACGTATGACGTCATGTAGTATTACTTTATGACGTATGACGTCATGTAGTATTACTTTATGACGTATGACGTCATGTAGTATTTCGTTTTAACGTACAACGTTATATAGAATTACGATATAACGCACAACGTTATGTCGTATTACGTTATAACTTATCATGTCATGTAGTATTACGTTATAACGTATGAAGTTATGTAGTATTACGTTATTACGAATAACGTTATATTGTGTAACTTTATAACGTATGACCTTATGTTGTATTACGTTATAACGTATAAAGACATGTAGTATTACGTTATAACGTATGACGTCATGTGGTATTACGTTATTACGAATATCGTAATATTGTATTACTTTATGACGTATGACGTCATGTAGTATTACTATATGACGTATGACGTCATGTAGTATTACTATATGACGTATGACGTCATGTAGTATTACTATATGACGTATGACGTCATGTAGTATTACTATATGACGTATGACGTCATGTAGTATTACTATATGACGTATGACGTCATGTAGTATTAGGTTATAACGTATGAAGTTATGTATTATTACGATATAACGTATGACGTTAAGCAGTATTAGGTTATAACGTATGACGTTATGTAGTATTAGGTTATAACGTATGGCGTTATGTAGTATTACGATATAACGTATGACGTTATGCAGTACTACGTTATAACGTATGACGTTATGTAGTGTTACGTTATAATGTATGACGTTATGTAGCATTACGGTATTTCGAACAACGTTGTATTGTGTTACTTTATAACGTATGACGTTATGTAGTGTTACGTTATAACGTATGACGCCGTGTAGTATTACGTTATAAGTATAACATTATGTAGTATCACGTTATAGCGTATGACGTCATGTAGTATTACGTTATTACGAATATCGTAATATTGTGTTACTTTATGACGTATGACGTCATGTAATATTGCTTTATGACGTATGACGTCATGTAGTATTTCCTTATAACGTATGACGTTATGTAGTATTACGATATAACGTATGACGTTATGCAGTACTACGTTATAACGTATGACTTTATGTAGTGTTACGTTATAACGTATGACGTTATGTATTAGTACGATATAACGTATGACGTTATGCAGTATGAGGTTATAACGTATGACGTCATGTAGTTTTGCGTTATAACGTATGACGTCATGTAGTATTAGGTTATAACGTATGCCGTCATGTAGTATTACGTTATAACATATGACGTCATGTAGTAATACGATATAACGTACAACGTTATATAGAATTACGATATAACGCACAACGTTATGTCGTATTACGTTATAACGTATCATGTCATGTAGTATTACGTTATTACGAATAACGTTATATTGTGTTACCTTATAACGTGTGACCTTTTGTTGTATTACGTTATAACGTATAAAGGCATGTAGTATTACGTTGTAACGTATGACGTCATGTAGTATTACTTTATGACGTATGACGTCATGTAGTATTATGTTATAACATATGCCGTCATGTAGTATTACGTTATAACATATGACGTCATGTAATATTACGATATAACGTACAGCGTTATATAGAATTACGATATAACGCACAACGTTATGTCGTATTACGTTATACCGTATGACGTTATATTGTGTTACTTTATGACGTATGACGTCATGTAGTATTACTTTATGACGTATGCCGTCATGTAGTATTACGTTATAACATATGACGTCATGTAGTAATACGATATAACGTACAACGTTATATAGAATTACGATATAACGCACAACGTTATGTCGTATTACGTTATAACGTATCATGTCAGGTAGTATTACGTTATAACGAATGACGTTATGGAGTATTACGTTATAACGTATGACGCCATGTGGTATTACGTTATTACGAGTAACGTTATATTATGTTACTTTATGACATATGACGTCATGTAGTATTACTTTATGACGTATGACGTCATGTAGGATTACTTTATGACGTATGACGTCATGTAGTATTACTTTATGACGTATGACGTCATGTAGTATTACTTTATGACGTATGACGTCATGTAGTATTTCGTTATAACGTATGACGTTATGCAGTATTACGATATAACGTATGACGTTATGGAGTATTACGTTATTACGTATGACGTCATGTGGTATTACGTTATTACGAATAACGTTATATTGTGTTATTTTATAACGTATGACCTTATGTTGTATTACGTTATAACGTATAAAGGCATGTAGTATTACGTTGTAACGTACGGCGTCATGTAGAATTACGTTATAACGTATTCCGTCATGTAGTATTACGTTATAACATATGACGTCATGTAGTATTACGATATAACGTACAACGTTATATAGAATTACGATATAACGCACAACGTTATGTCGTATTACGTTATAACTTATCATGTCATGTAGTATTACGTTATAACGTATGACGTTATGTAGTATTACGTTATTACGAATAACGTTATATTGTGTAACTTTATAACGTATGACCTTACGTTGTATTACGTTATAACGTATGACGTCATGTAGTATTACTTTATGACGTATGACGTCATGTAGTATTACTTTATGACGTATGACGTCATGTAGTATTACTTTATGACGTATGACGTCATGTAGTATTACTTTATGACGTATGACGTCATGTAGTATTTCGTTATAACGTATGACGTTATGCAGTATTACGATATAACGTATGACGTTATGCGGTATTAGGTTATAACTTATGACGTTATGGAGTATTACGTTATAACGTATGACGTCATGTGGTATTACGTTATTACGAATAACGTTATATTATGTTACGTCATGTAGTATTACTTTATGACGTATGACGTCATGTAGTATTACTTTATGACGTATGACGTCATGTAGTATTACTTTATGACGTATGACGTCATGTAGTATTACTTTATGACGTATGACGTCATGTAGTATTACTTTATGACGTATGACGTCATGTAGTATTACTTTATGACGTATGACGTCATGTAGTATTTCGTTATAACGTATGACGTTATGCAGTATTACGATATAACGTATGACGTTATGCAGTATTAGGTTATAACGTATGACGTCATATAGTATTACTTTATGACGTATGACGTCATGTAGTATTACTTTATGACGTATGACGTCATGTAGTATTTCGTTTTAACGTACAACGCTATATAGAATTACGATATAACGCACAACGTTATGTCGTATTACGTTATAACTTATCATGTCATGTAGTATTACGTTATAACGTATGACTTTATGTAGTATTACGTTATTACGAATAACGTTATATTGTGTAACTTTATAACGTATGACCTTATGTTGTATTACGTTATAACGTATAAAGACATGTAGTATTACGATATAACGTATGACGTCATGTGGTATTACGTTATTACGAATATCGTAATATTGTATTACTTTATGACGTATGACGTCATGTAGTATTACTATATGACGTATGACGTCATGTAGTATTAGGTTATAACGTATGAAGTTATGTATTATTACGATATAACGTATGACGTTAAGCAGTATTAGGTTATAACGTATGACGTTATGTAGTATTAGGTTATAACGTATGGCGTTATGTAGTATTACGATATAACGTATGACGTTATGCAGTACTACGTTATAACGTATGACGTTATGTAGTGTTACGTTATAATGTATGACGTTATGTAGCATTACGGTATTTCGAACAACGTTGTATTGTGTTACTTTATAACGTATGACGTTATGTAGTGTTACGTTATAACGTATGACGCCGTGTAGTATTACGTTATAAGTATAACATTATGTAGTATCACGTTATAGCGTATGACGTCATGTAGTATTACGTTATTACGAATATCGTAATATTGTGTTACTTTATGACGTATGACGTCATGTAATATTGCTTTATGACGTATGACGTCATGTAGTATTTCCTTATAACGTATGACGTTATGTAGTATTACGATATAACGTATGACGTTATGCAGTACTACGTTATAACGTATGACTTTATGTAGTGTTACGTTATAACGTATGACGTTATGTATTAGTACGATATAACGTATGACGTTATGCAGTATGAGGTTATAACGTATGACGTCATGTAGTTTTGCGTTATAACGTATGACGTCATGTAGTATTAGGTTATAACGTATGCCGTCATGTAGTATTACGTTATAACATATGACGTCATGTAGTAATACGATATAACGTACAACGTTATATAGAATTACGATATAACGCACAACGTTATGTCGTATTACGTTATAACGTATCATGTCATGTAGTATTACGTTATTACGAATAACGTTATATTGTGTTACCTTATAACGTGTGACCTTTTGTTGTATTACGTTATAACGTATAAAGGCATGTAGTATTACGTTGTAACGTATGACGTCATGTAGTATTACTTTATGACGTATGACGTCATGTAGTATTATGTTATAACATATGCCGTCATGTAGTATTACGTTATAACATATGACGTCATGTAATATTACGATATAACGTACAGCGTTATATAGAATTACGATATAACGCACAACGTTATGTCGTATTACGTTATACCGTATGACGTTATATTGTGTTACTTTATGACGTATGACGTCATGTAGTATTACTTTATGTCGTATGCCGTCATGTAGTATTACGTTATAACATATGACGTTATGTAGTAATACGATATAACGTACAACGTTATATAGAATTACGATATAACGCACAACGTTATGTCGTATTACGTTATAACGTATCATGTCATGTAGTATTACGTTATAACGAATGACGTTATGGAGTATTACGTTATAACGTATGACGCCATGTGGTATTACGTTATTACGAGTAACGTTATATTATGTTACTTTATGACGTATGACGTCATGTAGTATTTCGTTATAACGTATGACGTTATGCAGTATTACGATATAACGTATGACGTTATGGAGTATTACGTTATTACGTATGACGTCATGTGGTATTACGTTATTACGAATAACGTTATATTATGTTACGTCATGTAGTATTACTTTATGACGTATGACGTCATGTAGTATTACTTTATGACGTATGACGTCATGTAGTATTACTTTATGACGTATGACGTCATGTAGTATTACTTTATGACGTATGACGTCATGTAGTATTACTTTATGACGTATGACGTCATGTAGTATTTCGTTATAACGTATGACGTTATGCAGTATTACGATATAACGTATGACGTTATGCAGTATTAGGTTATAACGTATGACGTCATGTAGTATTACTTTATGACGTATGACGTCATGTAGTATTACTTTATGACGTATGACGTCATGTAGTATTTCGTTTTAACGTACAACGTTATATAGAATTACGATATAACGCACAACGTTATGTCGTATTACGTTATAACTTATCATGTCATGTAGTATTACGTTATAACGTATGACGTTATGTAGTATTACGTTATTACGAATAACGTTATATTGTGTAACTTTATAACGTATGACCTTATGTTGTATTACGTTATAACGTATAAAGACATGTAGTATTACGTTATAACGTATGACGTCATGTGGTATTACGTTATTACGAATATCGTAATATTGTATTACTTTATGACGTATGACGTCATGTAGTATTACTATATGACGTATGACGTCATGTAGTATTACTATATGACGTATGACGTCATGTAGTATTACTATATGACGTATGACGTCATGTAGTATTACTATATGACGTATGACGTCATGTAGTATTACTATATGACGTATGACGTCATGTAGTATTAGGTTATAACGTATGAAGTTATGTATTATTACGATATAACGTATGACGTTAAGCAGTATTAGGTTATAACGTATGACGTTATGTAGTATTAGGTTATAACGTATGGCGTTATGTAGTATTACGATATAACGTATGACGTTATGCAGTACTACGTTATAACGTATGACGTTATGTAGTGTTACGTTATAATGTATGACGTTATGTAGCATTACGGTATTTCGAACAACGTTGTATTGTGTTACTTTATAACGTATGACGTTATGTAGTGTTACGTTATAACGTATGACGCCGTGTAGTATTACGTTATAAGTATAACATTATGTAGTATCACGTTATAGCGTATGACGTCATGTAGTATTACGTTATTACGAATATCGTAATATTGTGTTACTTTATGACGTATGACGTCATGTAATATTGCTTTATGACGTATGACGTCATGTAGTATTTCCTTATAACGTATGACGTTATGTAGTATTACGATATAACGTATGACGTCATGTAGTATTACTTTATGACTTATGACGTCATGTAGTATTACTTTATGACGTATGACGTCATGTAGTATTACTTTATGACGTATGACGTCATGTAGTATTTCGTTATAACGTATGACGTTATGCAGTATTACGATATAACGTATGACGTTATGCAGTATTAGGTTATAACGTATGACGTCATGTAGTATTACTTTATGACGTATGACGTCATGTAGTATTACTTTATGACGTATGACGTCATGTAGTATTTCGTTTTAACGTACAACGTTATATAGAATTACGATATAACGCACAACGTTATGTCGTATTACGTTATAACTTATCATGTCATGTAGTATTACGTTATAACGTATGACTTTATGTAGTATTACGTTATTACGAATAACGTTATATTGTGTAACTTTATAACGTATGACATTATGTTGTATTACGTTATAACGTATAAAGACATGTAGTATTACGTTATAACGTATGACGTCATGTGGTATTACGTTATTACGAATATCGTAATATTGTATTACTTTATGACGTATGACGTCATGTAGTATTACTATATGACGTATGACGTCATGTAGTATTACTATATGACGTATGACGTCATGTAGTATTAGGTTATAACGTATGAAGTTATGTATTATTACGATATAACGTATGACGTTAAGCAGTATTAGGTTATAACGTATGACGTTATGTAGTATTAGGTTATAACGTATGGCGTTATGTAGTATTACGATATAACGTATGACGTTATGCAGTACTACGTTATAACGTATGACGTTATGTAGTGTTACGTTATAATGTATGACGTTATGTAGCATTACGGTATTTCGAACAACGTTGTATTGTGTTACTTTATAACGTATGACGTTATGTAGTGTTACGTTATAACGTATGACGCCGTGTAGTATTACGTTATAAGTATAACATTATGTAGTATCACGTTATAGCGTATGACGTCATGTAGTATTACGTTATTACGAATATCGTAATATTGTGTTACTTTATGACGTATGACGTCATGTAATCTTGCTTTATGACGTATGACGTCATGTAGTATTTCCTTATAACGTATGACGTTATGTAGTATTACGATATAACGTATGACGTTATGCAGTACTACGTTATAACGTATGACTTTATGTAGTGTTACGTTATAACGTATGACGTTATGTATTAGTACGATATAACGTATGACGTTATGCAGTATGAGGTTATAACGTATGACGTCATGTAGTTTTGCGTTATAACGTATGACGTCATGTAGTATTAGGTTATAACGTATGCCGTCATGTAGTATTACGTTATAACATATGACGTCATGTAGTAATACGATATAACGTACAACGTTATATAGAATTACGATATAACGCACAACGTTATGTCGTATTACGTTATAACGTATCATGTCATGTAGTATTACGTTATTACGAATAACGTTATATTGTGTTACCTTATAACGTGTGACCTTTTGTTGTATTACGTTATAACGTATAAAGGCATGTAGTATTACGTTGTAACGTATGACGTCATGTAGTATTACTTTATGACGTATGACGTCATGTAGTATTATGTTATAACATATGCCGTCATGTAGTATTACGTTATAACATATGACGTCATGTAATATTACGATATAACGTACAGCGTTATATAGAATTACGATATAACGCACAACGTTATGTCGTATTACGTTATACCGTATGACGTTATATTGTGTTACTTTATGACGTATGACGTCATGTAGTATTACTTTATGACGTATGCCGTCATGTAGTATTACGTTATAACATATGACGTCATGTAGTAATACGATATAACGTACAACGTTATATAGAATTACGATATAACGCACAACGTTATGTCGTATTACGTTATAACGTATCATGTCATGTAGTATTACGTTATAACGAATGACGTTATGGAGTATTACGTTATAACGTATGACGCCATGTGGTATTACGTTATTACGAGTAACGTTATATTATGTTACTTTATGACGTATGACGTCATGTAGTATTTCGTTATAACGTATGACGTTATGCAGTATTACGATATAACGTATGACGTTATGGAGTATTACGTTATTACGTATGACGTCATGTGGTATTACGTTATTACGAATAACGTTATATTATGTTACGTCATGTAGTATTACTTTATGACGTATGACGTCATGTAGTATTACTTTATGACGTATGACGTCATGTAGTATTACTTTATGACGTATGACGTCATGTAGTATTACTTTATGACGTATGACGTCATGTAGTATTTCGTTATAACGTATGACGTTATGCAGTATTACGATATAACGTATGACGTTATGCAGTATTAGGTTATAACGTATGACGTCATGTAGTATTACTTTATGACGTATGACGTCATGTAGTATTACTTTATGACGTATGACGTCATGTAGTATTTCGTTTTAACGTACAACGTTATATAGAATTACGATATAACGCACAACGTTATGTCGTATTACGTTATAACTTATCATGTCATGTAGTATTACGTTATAACGTATGACGTTATGTAGTATTACGTTATTACGAATAACGTTATATTGTGTAACTTTATAACGTATGACCTTATGTTGTATTACGTTATAACGTATAAAAACATGTAGTATTACGTTATAACGTATGACGTCATGTGGTATTACGTTATTACGAATATCGTAATATTGTATTACTTTATGACGTATGACGTCATGTAGTATTACTATATGACGTATGACGTCATGTAGTATTACTATATGACGTATGACGTCATGTAGTATTACTATATGACGTATGACGTCATGTAGTATTACTATATGACGTATGACGTCATGTAGTATTACTATATGACGTATGACGTCATGTAGTATTACTATATGACGTATGACGTCATGTAGTATTAGGTTATAACGTATGAAGTTATGTATTATTACGATATAACGTATGACGTTAAGCAGTATTAGGTTATAACGTATGACGTTATGTAGTATTAGGTTATAACGTATGGCGTTATGTAGTATTACGATATAACGTATGACGTTATGCAGTACTACGTTATAACGTATGACGTTATGTAGTGTTACGTTATAATGTATGACGTTATGTAGCATTACGGTATTTCGAACAACGTTGTATTGTGTTACTTTATAACGTATGACGTTATGTAGTGTTACGTTATAACGTATGACGCCGTGTAGTATTACGTTATAAGTATAACATTATGTAGTATCACGTTATAGCGTATGACGTCATGTAGTATTACGTTATTACGAATATCGTAATATTGTGTTACTTTATGACGTATGACGTCATGTAATATTGCTTTATGACGTATGACGTCATGTAGTATTTCCTTATAACGTATGACGTTATGTAGTATTACGATATAACGTATGACGTCATGTAGTATTACTTTATGACTTATGACGTCATGTAGTATTACTTTATGACGTATGACGTCATGTAGTATTACTTTATGACTTATGACGTCATGTAGTATTACTTTATGACGTATGACGTCATGTAGTATTACTTTATGACGTATGACGTCATGTAGTATTACTTTATGACGTATGACGTCATGTAGTATTACTTTATGACGTATGACGTCATGTAGTATTACTTTATGACGTATGACGTCATGTAGTATTTCGTTATAACGTATGACGTTATGCAGTATTACGATATAACGTATGACGTTATGCAGTATTAGGTTATAACGTATGACGTCATGTAGTATTACTTTATGACGTATGACGTCATGTAGTATTTCGTTTTAACGTACAACGTTATATAGAATTACGATATAACGCACAACGTTATGTCGTATTACGTTATAACTTATCATGTCATGTAGTATTACGTTATAACGTATGACTTTATGTAGTATTACGTTATTACGAATAACGTTATATTGTGTAACTTTATAACGTATGACATTATGTTGTATTACGTTATAACGTATAAAGACATGTAGTATTACGTTATAACGTATGACGTCATGTGGTATTACGTTATTACGAATATCGTAATATTGTATTACTTTATGACGTATGACGTCATGTAGTATTACTATATGACGTATGACGTCATGTAGTATTACTATATGACGTATGACGTCATGTAGTATTAGGTTATAACGTATGAAGTTATGTATTATTACGATATAACGTATGACGTTAAGCAGTATTAGGTTATAACGTATGACGTTATGTAGTATTAGGTTATAACGTATGGCGTTATGTAGTATTACGATATAACGTATGACGTTATGCAGTACTACGTTATAACGTAAGACGTTATGTAGTGTTACGTTATAATGTATGACGTTATGTAGCATTACGGTATTTCGAACAACGTTGTATTGTGTTACTTTATAACGTATGACGTTATGTAGTGTTACGTTATAACGTATGACGCCGTGTAGTATTACGTTATAAGTATAACATTATGTAGTATCACGTTATAGCGTATGACGTCATGTAGTATTACGTTATTACGAATATCGTAATATTGTGTTACTTTATGACGTATGACGTCATGTAATATTGCTTTATGACGTATGACGTCATGTAGTATTTCCTTATAACGTATGACGTTATGTAGTATTACGATATAACGTATGACGTTATGCAGTACTACGTTATAACGTATGACTTTATGTAGTGTTACGTTATAACGTATGACGTTATGTATTAGTACGATATAACGTATGACGTTATGCAGTATGAGGTTATAACGTATGACGTCATGTAGTTTTGCGTTATAACGTATGACGTCATGTAGTATTAGGTTATAACGTATGCCGTCATGTAGTATTACGTTATAACATATGACGTCATGTAGTAATACGATATAACGTACAACGTTATATAGAATTACGATATAACGCACAACGTTATGTCGTATTACGTTATAACGTATCATGTCATGTAGTATTACGTTATTACGAATAACGTTATATTGTGTTACCTTATAACGTGTGACCTTTTGTTGTATTACGTTATAACGTATAAAGGCATGTAGTATTACGTTGTAACGTATGACGTCATGTAGTATTACTTTATGACGTATGACGTCATGTAGTATTATGTTATAACATATGCCGTCATGTAGTATTACGTTATAACATATGACGTCATGTAATATTACGATATAACGTACAGCGTTATATAGAATTACGATATAACGCACAACGTTATGTCGTATTACGTTATACCGTATGACGTTATATTGTGTTACTTTATGACGTATGACGTCATGTAGTATTACTTTATGACGTATGCCGTCATGTAGTATTACGTTATAACATATGACGTCATGTAGTAATACGATATAACGTACAACGTTATATAGAATTACGATATAACGCACAACGTTATGTCGTATTACGTTATAACGTATCATGTCATGTAGTATTACGTTATAACGAATGACGTTATGAAGTATTACGTTATAACGTATGACGCCATGTGGTATTACGTTATTACGAGTAACGTTATATTATGTTACTTTATGACGTATGACGTCATGTAGTATTTCGTTATAACGTATGACGTTATGCAGTATTACGATATAACGTATGACGTTATGGAGTATTACGTTATTACGTATGACGTCATGTGGTATTACGTTATTACGAATAACGTTATATTGTGTTATTTTATAACGTATGACCTTATGTTGTATTACGTTATAACGTATAAAGGCATGTAGTATTACGTTGTAACGTACGGCGTCATGTAGAATTACGTTATAACGTATTCCGTCATGTAGTATTACGTTATAACATATGACGTCATGTAGTATTACGATATAACGTACAACGTTATATAGAATTACGATATAACGCACAACGTTATGTCGTATTACGTTATAACTTATCATGTCATGTAGTATTACGTTATAACGTATGACGTTATGTAGTATTACGTTATTACGAATAACGTTATATTGTGTAACTTTATAACGTATGACCTTACGTTGTATTACGTTATAACGTATGACGTCATGTAGTATTACTTTATGACGTATGACGTCATGTAGTATTACTTTATGACGTATGACGTCATGTAGTATTACTTTATGACGTATGACGTCATGTAGTATTACTTTATGACGTATGACGTCATGTGGTATTTCGTTATAACGTATGACGTTATGCAGTATTACGATATAACGTATGACGTTATGCGGTATTAGGTTATAACTTATGACGTTATGGAGTATTACGTTATAACGTATGACGTCATGTGGTATTACGTTATTACGAATAACGTTATATTATGTTACGTCATGTAGTATTACTTTATGACGTATGACGTCATGTAGTATTACTTTATGACGTATGACGTCATGTAGTATTACTTTATGACGTATGACGTCATGTAGTATTACTTTATGACGTATGACGTCATGTAGTATTACTTTATGACGTATGACGTCATGTAGTATTACTTTATGACGTATGACGTCATGTAGTATTACTTTATGACGTATGACGTCATGTAGTATTTCGTTATAACGTATGACGTTATGCAGTATTACGATATAACGTATGACGTTATGCAGTATTAGGTTATAACGTATGACGTCATGTAGTATTACTTTATGACGTATGACGTCATGTAGTATTACTTTATGACGTATGACGTCATGTAGTATTTCGTTTTAACGTACAACGCTATATAGAATTACGATATAACGCACAACGTTATGTCGTATTACGTTATAACTTATCATGTCATGTAGTATTACGTTATAACGTATGACTTTATGTAGTATTTCGTTATTACGAATAACGTTATATTGTGTAACTTTATAACGTATGACCTTATGTTGTATTACGTTATAACGTATAAAGACATGTAGTATTACGTTATAACGTATGACGTCATGTGGTATTACGTTATTACGAATATCGTAATATTGTATTACTTTATGACGTATGACGTCATGTAGTATTTCTATATGACGTATGACGTCATGTAGTATTACTATATGACGTATGACGTCATGTAGTATTAGGTTATAACGTATGAAGTTATGTATTATTACGATATAACGTATGACGTTAAGCAGTATTAGGTTATAACGTATGACGTTATGTAGTATTAGGTTATAACGTATGGCGTTATGTAGTATTACGATATAACGTATGACGTTATGCAGTACTACGTTATAACGTATGACGTTATGTAGTGTTACGTTATAATGTATGACGTTATGTAGCATTACGGTATTTCGAACAACGTTGTATTGTGTTACTTTATAACGTATGACGTTATGTAGTGTTACGTTATAACGTATGACGCCGTGTAGTATTACGTTATAAGTATAACATTATGTAGTATCACGTTATAGCGTATGACGTCATGTAGTATTACGTTATTACGAATATCGTAATATTGTGTTACTTTATGACGTATGACGTCATGTAATATTGCTTTATGACGTATGACGTCATGTAGTATTTCCTTATAACGTATGACGTTATGTAGTATTACGATATAACGTATGACGTCATGTAGTATTACTTTATGACTTATGACGTCATGTAGTATTACTTTATGACGTATGACGTCATGTAGTATTACTTTATGACTTATGACGTCATGTAGTATTACTTTATGACGTATGACGTCATGTAGTATTACTTTATGACGTATGACGTCATGTAGTATTACTTTATGACGTATGACGTCATGTAGTATTACTTTATGACGTATGACGTCATGTAGTATTTCGTTATAACGTATGACGTTATGCAGTATTACTATATAACGTATGACGTTATGCAGTATTAGGTTATAACGTATGACGTCATGTAGTATTACTTTATGACGTATGACGTCATGTAGTATTACTTTATGACGTATGACGTCATGTAGTATTTCGTTTTAACGTACAACGTTATATAGAATTACGATATAACGCACAACGTTATGTCGTATTACGTTATAACTTATCATGTCATGTAGTATTACGTTATAACGTATGACTTTATGTAGTATTACGTTATTACGAATAACGTTATATTGTGTAACTTTATAACGTATGACATTATGTTGTATTACGTTATAACGTATAAAGACATGTAGTATTACGTTATAACGTATGACGTCATGTGGTATTACGTTATTACGAATATCGTAATATTGTATTACTTTATGACGTATGACGTCATGTAGTATTACTATATGACGTATGACGTCATGTAGTATTACTATATGACGTATGACGTCATGTAGTATTAGGTTATAACGTATGAAGTTATGTATTATTACGATATAACGTATGACGATAAGCAGTATTAGGTTATAACGTATGACGTTATGTAGTATTAGGTTATAACGTATGGCGTTATGTAGTATTACGATATAACGTATGACGTTATGCAGTACTACGTTATAACGTAAGACGTTATGTAGTGTTACGTTATAATGTATGACGTTATGTAGCATTACGGTATTTCGAACAACGTTGTATTGTGTTACTTTATAACGTATGACGTTATGTAGTGTTACGTTATAACGTATGACGCCGTGTAGTATTACGTTATAAGTATAACATTATGTAGTATCACGTTATAGCGTATGACGTCATGTAGTATTACGTTATTACGAATATCGTAATATTGTGTTACTTTATGACGTATGACGTCATGTAATATTGCTTTATGACGTATGACGTCAAGTAGTATTTCCTTATAACGTATGACGTTATGTAGTATTACGATATAACGTATGACGTTATGCAGTACTACGTTATAACGTATGACTTTATGTAGTGTTACGTTATAACGTATGACGTTATGTATTAGTACGATATAACGTATGACGTTATGCAGTATGAGGTTATAACGTATGACGTCATGTAGTTTTGCGTTATAACGTATGACGTCATGTAGTATTAGGTTATAACGTATGCCGTCATGTAGTATTACGTTATAACATATGACGTCATGTAGTAATACGATATAACGTACAACGTTATATAGAATTACGATATAACGCACAACGTTATGTCGTATTACGTTATAACGTATCATGTCATGTAGTATTACGTTATTACGAATAACGTTATATTGTGTTACCTTATAACGTGTGACCTTTTGTTGTATTACGTTATAACGTATAAAGGCATGTAGTATTACGTTGTAACGTATGACGTCATGTAGTATTACTTTATGACGTATGACGTCATGTAGTATTATGTTATAACATATGCCGTCATGTAGTATTACGTTATAACATATGACGTCATGTAATATTACGATATAACGTACAGCGTTATATAGAATTACGATATAACGCACAACGTTATGTCGTATTACGTTATACCGTATGACGTTATATTGTGTTACTTTATGACGTATGACGTCATGTAGTATTACTTTATGACGTATGCCGTCATGTAGTATTACGTTATAACATATGACGTCATGTAGTAATACGATATAACGTACAACGTTATATAGAATTACGATATAACGCACAACGTTATGTCGTATTACGTTATAACGTATCATGTCATGTAGTATTACGTTATAACGAATGACGTTATGGAGTATTACGTTATAACGTATGACGCCATGTGGTATTACGTTATTACGAGTAACGTTATATTATGTTACTTTATGACGTATGACGTCATGTAGTATTTCGTTATAACGTATGACGTTATGCAGTATTACGATATAACGTATGACGTTATGGAGTATTACGTTATTACGTATGACGTCATGTGGTATTACGTTATTACGAATAACGTTATATTGTGTTATTTTATAACGTATGACCTTATGTTGTATTACGTTATAACGTATAAAGGCATGTAGTATTACGTTGTAACGTACGGCGTCATGTAGAATTACGTTATAACGTATTCCGTCATGTAGTATTACGTTATAACATATGACGTCATGTAGTATTACGATATAACGTACAACGTTATATAGAATTACGATATAACGCACAACGTTATGTCGTATTACGTTATAACTTATCATGTCATGTAGTATTACGTTATAACGTATGACGTTATGTAGTATTACGTTATTACGAATAACGTTATATTGTGTAACTTTATAACGTATGACCTTACGTTGTATTACGTTATAACGTATGACGTCATGTAGTATTACTTTATGACGTATGACGTCATGTAGTATTACTTTATGACGTATGACGTCATGTAGTATTACTTTATGACGTATGACGTCATGTAGTATTACTTTATGACGTATGACGTCATGTAGTATTTCGTTATAACGTATGACGTTATGCAGTATTACGATATAACGTATGACGTTATGCGGTATTAGGTTATAACTTATGACGTTATGGAGTATTACGTTATAACGTATGACGTCATGTGGTATTACGTTATTACGAATAACGTTATATTATGTTACGTCATGTAGTATTACTTTATGACGTATGACGTCATGTAGTATTACTTTATGACGTATGACGTCATGTAGTATTACTTTATGACGTATGACGTCATGTAGTATTACTTTATGACGTATGACGTCATGTAGTATTACTTTATGACGTATGACGTCATGTAGTATTACTTTATGACGTATGACGTCATGTAGTATTACTTTATGACGTATGACGTCATGTAGTATTTCGTTATAACGTATGACGTTATGCAGTATTACGATATAACGTATGACGTTATGCAGTATTAGGTTATAACGTATGACGTCATGTAGTATTACTTTATGACGTATGACGTCATGTAGTATTACTTTATGACGTATGACGTCATGTAGTATTTCGTTTTAACGTACAACGCTATATAGAATTACGATATAACGCACAACGTTATGTCGTATTACGTTATAACTTATCATGTCATGTAGTATTACGTTATAACGTATGACTTTATGTAGTATTTCGTTATTACGAATAACGTTATATTGTGTAACTTTATAACGTATGACCTTATGTTGTATTACGTTATAACGTATAAAGACATGTAGTATTACGTTATAACGTATGACGTCATGTGGTATTACGTTATTACGAATATCGTAATATTGTATTACTTTATGACGTATGACGTCATGTAGTATTACTATATGACGTATGACGTCATGTAGTATTACTATATGACGTATGACGTCATGTAGTATTAGGTTATAACGTATGAAGTTATGTATTATTACGATATAACGTATGACGTTAAGCAGTATTAGGTTATAACGTATGACGTTATGTAGTATTAGGTTATAACGTATGGCGTTATGTAGTATTACGATATAACGTATGACGTTATGCAGTACTACGTTATAACGTATGACGTTATGTAGTGTTACGTTATAATGTATGACGTTATGTAGCATTACGGTATTTCGAACAACGTTGTATTGTGTTACTTTATAACGTATGACGTTATGTAGTGTTACGTTATAACGTATGACGCCGTGTAGTATTACGTTATAAGTATAACATTATGTAGTATCACGTTATAGCGTATGACGTCATGTAGTATTACGTTATTACGAATATCGTAATATTGTGTTACTTTATGACGTATGACGTCATGTAATATTGCTTTATGACGTATGACGTCATGTAGTATTTCCTTATAACGTATGACGTTATGTAGTATTACGATATAACGTATGACGTTATGCAGTACTACGTTATAACGTATGACTTTATGTAGTGTTACGTTATAACGTATGACGTTATGTATTAGTACGATATAACGTATGACGTTATGCAGTATGAGGTTATAACGTATGACGTCATGTAGTTTTGCGTTATAACGTATGACGTCATGTAGTATTAGGTTATAACGTATGCCGTCATGTAGTATTACGTTATAACATATGACGTCATGTAGTAATACGATATAACGTACAACGTTATATAGAATTACGATATAACGCACAACGTTATGTCGTATTACGTTATAACGTATCATGTCATGTAGTATTACGTTATTACGAATAACGTTATATTGTGTTACCTTATAACGTGTGACCTTTTGTTGTATTACGTTATAACGTATAAAGGCATGTAGTATTACGTTGTAACGTATGACGTCATGTAGTATTATGTTATAACATATGCCGTCATGTAGTATTACGTTATAACATATGACGTCATGTAATATTACGATATAACGTACAGCGTTATATAGAATTACGATATAACGCACAACGTTATGTCGTATTACGTTATACCGTATGACGTTATATTGTGTTACTTTATGACGTATGACGTCATGTAGTATTACTTTATGACGTATGCCGTCATGTAGTATTACGTTATAACATATGACGTCATGTAGTAATACGATATAACGTACAACGTTATATAGAATTACGATATAACGCACAACGTTATGTCGTATTACGTTATAACGTATCATGTCATGTAGTATTACGTTATAACGAATGACGTTATGGAGTATTACGTTATAACGTATGACGCCATGTGGTATTACGTTATTACGAGTAACGTTATATTATGTTACTTTATGACATATGACGTCATGTAGTATTACTTTATGACGTATGACGTCATGTAGGATTACTTTATGACGTATGACGTCATGTAGTATTACTTTATGACGTATGACGTCATGTAGTATTACTTTATGACGTATGACGTCATGTAGTATTTCGTTATAACGTATGACGTTATGCAGTATTACGATATAACGTATGACGTTATGGAGTATTACGTTATTACGTATGACGTCATGTGGTATTACGTTATTACGAATAACGTTATATTGTGTTATTTTATAACGTATGACCTTATGTTGTATTACGTTGTAACGTATAAAGGCATGTAGTATTACGTTGTTACGTACGGCGTCATGTAGAATTACGTTATAACGTATTCCGTCATGTAGTATTACGTTATAACATATGACGTCATGTAGTATTACGATATAACGTACAACGTTATATAGAATTACGATATAACGCACAACGTTATGTCGTATTACGTTATAACTTATCATGTCATGTAGTATTACGTTATAACGTATGACGTTATGTAGTATTACGTTATTACGAATAACGTTATATTGTGTAACTTTATAACGTATGACCTTACGTTGTATTACGTTATAACGTATGACGTCATGTAGTATTACTTTATGACGTATGACGTCATGTAGTATTACTTTATGACGTATGACGTCATGTAGTATTACTTTATGACGTATGACGTCATGTAGTATTACTTTATGACGTATGACGTCATGTAGTATTTCGTTATAACGTATGACGTTATGCAGTATTACGATATAACGTATGACGTTATGCGGTATTAGGTTATAACTTATGACGTTATGGAGTATTACGTTATAACGTATGACGTCATGTGGTATTACGTTATTACGAATAACGTTATATTATGTTACGTCATGTAGTATTACTTTATGACGTATGACGTCATGTAGTATTACTTTATGACGTATGACGTCATGTAGTATTACTTTATGACGTATGACGTCATGTAGTATTACTTTATGACGTATGACGTCATGTAGTATTACTTTATGGCGTATGACGTCATGTAGTATTACTTTATGACGTATGACGTCATGTAGTATTTCGTTATAACGTATGACGTTATGCAGTATTACGATATAACGTATGACGTTATGCAGTATTAGGTTATAACGTATGACGTCATGTAGTATTACTTTATGACGTATGACGTCATGTAGTATTACTTTATGACGTATGACGTCATGTAGTATTTCGTTTTAACGTACAACGTTATATAGAATTACGATATAACGCACAACGTTATGTCGTATTACGTTATAACTTATCATGTCATGTAGTATTACGTTATAACGTATGACGTTATGTAGTATTACGTTATTACGAATAACGTTATATTGTGTAACTTTATAACGTATGACCTTATGTTGTATTACGTTATAACGTATAAAGACAAGTAGTATTACGTTATAACGTATGACGTCATGTGGTATTACGTTATTACGAATATCGTAATATTGTATTACTTTATGACGTATGACGTCATGTAGTATTACTATATGACGTATGACGTCATGTAGTATTACTATATGACGTATGACGTCATGTAGTATTAGGTTATAACGTATGAAGTTATGTATTATTACGATATAACGTATGACGTTAAGCAGCATTAGGTTATAACGTATGACGTTATGTAGTATTAGGTTATAACGTATGGCGTTATGTAGTATTACGATATAACGTATGACGTTATGCAGTACTACGTTATAACGTATGACGTTATGTAGTGTTACGTTATAATGTATGACGTTATGTAGCATTACGGTATTTCGAACAACGTTGTATTGTGTTACTTTATAACGTATGACGTTATGTAGTGTTACGTTATAACGTATGACGCCGTGTAGTATTACGTTATAAGTATAACATTATGTAGTATCACGTTATAGCGTATGACGTCATGTAGTATTACGTTATTACGAATATCGTAATATTGTGTTACTTTATGACGTATGACGTCATGTAATATTGCTTTATGACGTATGACGTCATGTAGTATTTCGTTATAACGTATGACGTTATGCAGTATTACGATATAACGTATGACGTTATGCAGTATTAGGTTATAACGTATGACGTCATGTAGTATTACTTTATGACGTATGACGTCATGTAGTATTACTTTATGACGTATGACGTCATGTAGTATTACTTTATGACGTATGACGTCATGTAGTATTTCGTTTTAACGTACAACGCTATATAGAATTACGATATAACGCACAACGTTATGTCGTATTACGTTATAACTTATCATGTCATGTAGTATTACGTTATAACGTATGACTTTATGTAGTATTACGTTATTACGAATATCGTAATATTGTGTTACTTTATAACGTATGACGTCATGTAATATTGCTTTATGACGTATGACGTCATGTAGTATTTCCTTATAACGTATGACGTTATGTAGTATTACGATATAACGTATGACGTTATGCAGTACTACGTTATAACGTATGACTTTATGTAGTGTTACGTTATAACGTATGACGTTATGTATTAGTACGATATAACGTATGACGTTATGCAGTATGAGGTTATAACGTATGACGTCATGTAGTTTTGCGTTATAACGTATGACGTCATGTAGTATTTCCTTATAACGTATGACGTTATGTAGTATTACGATATAACGTATGACGTTATGCAGTACTACGTTATAACGTATGACTTTATGTAGTGTTACGTTATAACGTATGACGTTATGTATTAGTACGATATAACGTATGACGTTATGCAGTATGAGGTTATAACGTATGACGTCATGTAGTTTTGCGTTATAACGTATGACGTCATGTAGTATTAGGTTATAACGTATGCCGTCATGTAGTATTACGTTATAACATATGACGTCATGTAGTAATACGATATAACGTACAACGTTATATAGAATTACGATATAACGCACAACGTTATGTCGTATTACGTTATAACGTATCATGTCATGTAGTATTACGTTATTACGAATAACGTTATATTGTGTTACCTTATAACGTGTGACCTTTTGTTGTATTACGTTATAACGTATAAAGGCATGTAGTATTACGTTGTAACGTATGACGTCATGTAGTATTACTTTATGACGTATGACGTCATGTAGTATTATGTTATAACATATGCCGTCATGTAGTATTACGTTATAACATATGACGTCATGTAATATTACGATATAACGTACAGCGTTATATAGAATTACGATATAACGCACAACGTTATGTCGTATTACGTTATACCGTATGACGTTATATTGTGTTACTTTATGACGTATGACGTCATGTAGTATTACTTTATGACGTATGCCGTCATGTAGTATTACGTTATAACATATGACGTCATGTAGTAATACGATATAACGTACAACGTTATATAGAATTACGATATAACGCACAACGTTATGTCGTATTACGTTATAACGTATCATGTCATGTAGTATTACGTTATAACGAATGACGTTATGGAGTATTACGTTATAACGTATGACGCCATGTGGTATTACGTTATTACGAGTAACGTTATATTATGTTACTTTATGACATATGACATCATGTAGTATTACTTTATGACGTATGACGTCATGTAGGATTACTTTATGACGTATGACGTCATGTAGTATTACTTTATGACGTATGACGTCATGTAGTATTACTTTATGACGTATGACGTCATGTAGTATTTCGTTATAACGTATGACGTTATGCAGTATTACGATATAACGTATGACGTTATGGAGTATTACGTTATTACGTATGACGTCATGTGGTATTACGTTATTACGAATAACGTTATATTATGTTACGTCATGTAGTATTTCTTTATGACGTATGACGTCATGTAGTATTACTTTATGACGTATGACGTCATGTAGTATTACTTTATGACGTATGACGTCATGTAGTATTACTTTATGACGTATGACGTCATGTAGTATTACTTTATGACGTATGACGTCATGTAGTATTACTTTATGACGTATGACGTCATGTAGTATTACTTTATGACGTATGACGTCATGTAGTATTACGATATAACGTACAACGTTATATAGAATTACGATATAACGCACAACGTTATGTCGTATTACGTTATAACTTATCATGTCATGTAGTATTACGTTATAACGTATGACGTTATGTAGTATTACGTTATTACGAATAACGTTATATTGTGTAACTTTATAACGTATGACCTTACGTTGTATTACGTTATAACGTATGACGTCATGTAGTATTACTTTATGACGTATGACGTCATGTAGTATTACTTTATGACGTATGACGTCATGTAGTATTACTTTATGACGTATGACGTCATGTAGTATTACTTTATGACGTATGACGTCATGTAGTATTTCGTTATAACGTATGACGTTATGCAGTATTACGATATAACGTATGACGTTATGCGGTATTAGGTTATAACTTATGACGTTATGGAGTATTACGTTATAACGTATGACGTCATGTGGTATTACGTTATTACGAATAACGTTATATTATGTTACGTCATGTAGTATTTCTTTATGACGTATGACGTCATGTAGTATTACTTTATGACGTATGACGTCATGTAGTATTACTTTATGACGTATGACGTCATGTAGTATTACTTTATGACGTATGACGTCATGTAGTATTACTTTATGACGTATGACGTCATGTAGTATTACTTTATGACGTATGACGTCATGTAGTATTACTTTATGACGTATGACGTCATGTAGTATTTCGTTATAACGTATGACGTTATGCAGTATTACGATATAACGTATGACGTTATGCAGTATTAGGTTATAACGTATGACGTCATGTATTATTACTTTATGACGTATGACGTCATGTAGTATTACTTTATGACGTATGACGTCATGTAGTATTTCGTTTTAACGTACAACGTTATATAGAATTACGGTATAACGCACAACGTTATGTCGTATTA
This sequence comes from Bombus terrestris, assembly GCF_910591885.1. NCBI lineage: Eukaryota > Metazoa > Arthropoda > Insecta > Hymenoptera > Apidae > Bombus > Bombus terrestris. The sequence goes on from NW_025963556.1 coordinate 518,234, forward strand.
CGTTATAACTTATCATGTCATGTAGTATTACGTTATAACGTATGACGTTATGTAGTATTACGTTATTACGAATAACGTTATATTGTGTAACTTTATAACGTATGACCTTATGTTGTATTACGTTATAACGTATAAAGACAAGTAGTATTACGTTATAACGTATGACGTCATGTGGTATTACGTTATTACGAATATCGTAATATTGTATTACTTTATGACGTATGACGTCATGTAGTATTACTATATGACGTATGACGTCATGTAGTATTACTATATGACGTATGACGTCATGTAGTATTAGGTTATAACGTATGAAGTTATGTATTATTACGATATAACGTATGACGTTAAGCAGCATTAGGTTATAACGTATGACGTTATGTAGTATTAGGTTATAACGTATGGCGTTATGTAGTATTACGATATAACGTATGACGTTATGCAGTACTACGTTATAACGTATGACGTTATGTAGTGTTACGTTATAATGTATGACGTTATGTAGCATTACGGTATTTCGAACAACGTTGTATTGTGTTACTTTATAACGTATGACGTTATGTAGTGTTACGTTATAACGTATGACGCCGTGTAGTATTACGTTATAAGTATAACATTATGTAGTATCACGTTATAGCGTATGACGTCATGTAGTATTACGTTATTACGAATATCGTAATATTGTGTTACTTTATGACGTATGACGTCATGTAATATTGCTTTATGACGTATGACGTCATGTAGTATTTCCTTATAACGTATGACGTTATGTAGTATTACGATATAACGTATGACGTTATGCAGTACTACGTTATAACGTATGACGTTATGTAGTGTTACGTTATAACGTATGACGTTATGTATTAGTACGATATAACGTATGACGTTATGCAGTATGAGGTTATAACGTATGACGTCATGTAGTTTTGCGTTATAACGTATGACGTCATGTAGTATTAGGTTATAACGTATGCCGTCATGTAGTATTACGTTATAACATATGACGTCATGTAGTAATACGATATAACGTACAACGTTATATAGAATTACGATATAACGCACAACGTTATGTCGTATTACGTTATAACTTATCATGTCACGTAGTATTACGTTATAACGTATGACGTTATGTAGTATTACGTTATTACGAATAACGTTATATTGTGTAACTTTATAACGTATGACCTTACGTTGTATTACGTTATAACGTATGACGTCATGTAGTATTACTTTATGACGTATGACGTCATGTAGTATTACTTTATGACGTATGACGTCATGTAGTATTACTTTATGACGTATGACGTCATGTAGTATTACTTTATGACGTATGACGTCATGTAGTATTTCGTTATAACGTATGACGTTATGCAGTATTACGATATAACGTATGACGTTATGCGGTATTAGGTTATAACTTATGACGTTATGGAGTATTACGTTATAACGTATGACGTCATGTGGTATTACGTTATTACGAATAACGTTATATTATGTTACGTCATGTAGTATTACTTTATGACGTATGACGTCATGTAGTATTACTTTATGACGTATGACGTCATGTAGTATTACTTTATGACGTATGACGTCATGTAGTATTACTTTATGACGTATGACGTCATGTAGTATTACTTTATGACGTATGACGTCATGTAGTATTACTTTATGACGTATGACGTCATGTAGTATTTCGTTATAACGTATGACGTTATGCAGTATTACGATATAACGTATGACGTTATGCAGTATTAGGTTATAACGTATGACGTCATGTAGTATTACTTTATGACGTATGACGTCATGTAGTATTACTTTATGACGTATGACGTCATGTAGTATTTCGTTTTAACGTACAACGTTATATAGAATTACGATATAACGCACAACGTTATGTCGTATTACGTTATAACTTATCATGTCATGTAGTATTACGTTATAACGTATGACGTCATGTGGTATTACGTTATTACGAATATCGTAATATTGTATTACTTTATGACGTATGACGTCATGTAGTATTACTATATGACGTATGACGTCATGTAGTATTACTATATGACGTATGACGTCATGTAGTATTACTATATGACGTATGACGTCATGTAGTATTAGGTTATAACGTATGAAGTTATGTATTATTACGATATAACGTATGACGTTAAGCAGCATTAGGTTATAACGTATGACGTTATGTAGTATTAGGTTATAACGTATGGCGTTATGTAGTATTACGATATAACGTATGACGTTATGCAGTACTACGTTATAACGTATGACGTTATGTAGTGTTACGTTATAATGTATGACGTTATGTAGCATTACGGTATTTCGAACAACGTTGTATTGTGTTACTTTATAACGTATGACGTTATGTAGTGTTACGTTATAACGTATGACGCCGTGTAGTATTACGTTATAAGTATAACATTATGTAATATCACGTTATAGCGTATGACGTCATGTAGTATTACGTTATTACGAATATCGTAATATTGTGTTACTTTATGACGTATGACGTCATGTAATATTGCTTTATGACGTATGACGTCATGTAGTATTTCCTTATAACGTATGACGTTATGTAGTATTACGATATAACGTATGACGTTATGCAGTACTACGTTATAACGTATGACGTTATGTAGTGTTACGTTATAACGTATGACGTTATGTATTAGTACGATATAACGTATGACGTTATGCAGTATGAGGTTATAACGTATGACGTCATGTAGTTTTGCGTTATAACGTATGACGTCATGTAGTATTAGGTTATAACGTATGCCGTCATGTAGTATTACGTTATAACATATGACGTCATGTAGTAATACGATATAACGTACAACGTTATATAGAATTACGATATAACGCACAACGTTATGTCGTATTACGTTATAACGTATCATGTCATGTAGTATTACGTTATTACGAATAACGTTATATTGTGTTACCTTATAACGTGTGACCTTTTGTTGTATTACGTTATAACGTATAAAGACATGTAGTATTACGTTGTAACGTATGACGTCATGTAGTATTACTTTATGACGTATGACGTCATGTAGTATTATGTTATAACATATGCCGTCATGTAGTATTACGTTATAACATATGACGTCATGTAATATTACGATATAACGTACAGCGTTATATAGAATTACGATATAACGCACAACGTTATGTCGTATTACGTTATACCGTATGACGTTATATTGTGTTACTTTATGACGTATGACGTCATGTAGTATTACTTTATGACGTATGCCGTCATGTAGTATTACGTTACAACATATGACATCATGTAGTAATACGATATAACGTACAACGTTATATAGAAGTACGATATAACGCACAACGTTATGTCGTATTACGTTATAACGTATCATGTCATGTAGTATTACGTTATAACGAATGACGTTATGGAGTATTACGTTATAACGTATGACGCCATGTGGTATTACGTTATTACGAATAACGTTATATTATGTTACTTTATGACATATGACGTCATGTAGTATTACTTTATGACGTATGACGTCATGTAGTATTACTTTATGACGTATGACGTCATGTAGTATTACTTTATGACGTATGACGTCATGTAGTATTTCGTTATAACGTATGACGTTATGCAGTATTACGATATAACGTATGACGTTATGCGGTATTAGGTTATAACTTATGACGTTATGGAGTATTACGTTATAACGTATGACGTCATGTGGTATTACGTTATTACGAATAACGTTATATTATGTTACGTCATGTAGTATTACTTTATGACGTATGACGTCATGTAGTATTACTTTATGACGTATGACGTCATGTAGTATTACTTTATGACGTATGACGTCATGTAGTATTACTTTATGACGTATGACGTCATGTAGTATTTCGTTATAACGTATGACGTTATGCAGTATTACGATATAACGTATGACGTTATGCAGTATTAGGTTATAACGTATGACGTCATGTAGTATTACTTTATGACGTATGACGTCATGTAGTATTACTTTATGACGCATGACGTCATGTAGTATTTCGTTTTAACGTACAACGTTATATAGAATTACGATATAACGCACAACGTTATGTCGTATTACGTTATAACTTATCATGTCATGTAGTATTACGTTATAACGTATGACGTTATGTAGTATTACGTTATTACGAATAACGTTATATTGTGTAACTTTATAACGTATGACCTTATGTTGTATTACGTTATAACGTATAAAGACATGTAGTATTACGTTATAACGTATGACGTCATGTGGTATTACGTTATTACGAATATCGTAATATTGTATTACTTTATGACGTATGACGTCATGTAGTATTACTATATGACGTATGACGTCATGTAGTATTACTATATGACGTATGACGTCATGTAGTATTAGGTTATAACGTATGAAGTTATGTATTATTACGATATAACGTATGACGTTAAGCAGTATTAGGTTATAACGTATGACGTTATGTAGTATTAGGTTATAACGTATGGCGTTATGTAGTATTACGATATAACGTATGACGTTATGCAGTACTACGTTATAACGTATGACGTTATGTAGTGTTACGTTATAATGTATGACGTTATGTAGCATTACGGTATTTCGAACAACGTTGTATTGTGTTACTTTATAACGTATGACGTTATGTAGTGTTACGTTACAACGTATGACGCCGTGTAGTATTACGTTATAAGTATAACATTATGTAGTATCACGTTATAGCGTTTGACGTCATGTAGTATTACGTTATTACGAACATCGTAATATTGTGTTACTTTATGACGTATGACGTCATGTAATATTGCTTTATGACGTATGACGTCATGTAGTATTTCCTTATAACGTATGACGTTATGTAGTATTACGATATAACGTATGACGTTATGCAGTACTACGTTATAACGTATGACGTTATGTAGTGTTACGTTATAACGTATGACGTTATGTATTAGTACGATATAACGTATGACGTTATGCAGTATGAGGTTATAACGTATGACGTCATGTAGTTTTGCGTTATAACGTATGACGTCATGTAGTATTAGGTTATAACGTATGCCGGCATGTAGTATTACGTTATAACATATGACGTCATGTAGTAATACGATATAACGTACAACGTTATATAGAATTACGATATAACGCACAACGTTATGTCGTATTACGTTATAACGTATCATGTCATGTAGTATTACGTTATTACGAATAACGTTATATTGTGTTACCTTATAACGTGTGACCTTTTGTTGTATTACGTTATAACGTATAAAGACATGTAGTATTACGTTGTAACGTATGACGTCATGTAGTATTACTTTATGACGTATGACGTCATGTAGTATTATGTTATAACATATGCCGTCATGTAGTATTACGTTATAACATATGACGTCATGTAATATTACGATATAACGTACAGCGTTATATAGAATTACGATATAACGCACAACGTTATGTCGTATTACGTTATACCGTATGACGTTATATTGTGTTACTTTATGACGTATGACGTCATGTAGTATTACTTTATGACGTATGCCGTCATGTAGTATTACGTTATAACATATGACATCATGTAGTAATACGATATAACGTACAACGTTATATAGAATTACGATATAACGCACAACGTTATGTCGTATTACGTTATAACGTATCATGTCATGTAGTATTACGTTATAACGAATGACGTTATGGAGTATTACGTTATAACGTATGACGCCATGTGGTATTACGTTATTACGAATAACGTTATATTATGTTACTTTATGACATATGACGTCATGTAGTATTACTTTATGACGTATGACGTCATGTAGTATTACTTTATGACGTATGACGTCATGTAGTATTACTTTATGACGTATGACGTCATGTAGTATTTCGTTATAACGTATGACGTTATGCAGTATTACGATATAACGTATGACGTTATGCGGTATTAGGTTACAACTTATGACGTTATGGAGTATTACGTTATAACGTATGACGTCATGTGGTATTACGTTATTACGAATAACGTTATATTATGTTACGTCATGTAGTATTACTTTATGACGTATGACGTCATGTAGTATTACTTTATGACGTATGACGTCATGTAGTATTACTTTATGACGTATGACGTCATGTAGTATTACTTTATGACGTATGACGTCATGTAGTATTTCGTTATAACGTATGACGTTATGCAGTATTACGATATAACGTATGACGTTATGCAGTATTAGGTTATAACGTATGACGTCATGTAGTATTACTTTATGACGTATGACGTCATGTAGTATTACTTTATGACGTATGACGTCATGTAGTATTTCGTTTTAACGTACAACGTTATATAGAATTACGATATAACGCACAACGTTATGTCGTATTACGTTATAACTTATCATGTCATGTAGTATTACGTTATAACGTATGACGTTATGTAGTATTACGTTATTACGAATAACGTTATATTGTGTAACTTTATAACGTATGACCTTATGTTGTATTACGTTATAACGTATAAAGACATGTAGTATTACGTTATAACGTATGACGTCATGTGGTATTACGTTATTACGAATATCGTAATATTGTATTACTTTATGACGTATGACGTCATGTAGTATTACTATATGACGTATGACGTCATGTAGTATTACTATATGACGTATGACGTCATGTAGTATTACTATATGACGTATGACGTCATGTAGTATTACTATATGACGTATGACGTCATGTAGTATTAGGTTATAACGTATGAAGTTATGTATTATTACGATATAACGTATGACGTTAAGCAGTATTAGCTTATAACGTATGACGTTATGTAGTATTAGGTTATAACGTATGGCGTTATGTAGTATTACGATATAACGTATGACGTTATGCAGTACTACGTTATAACGTATGACGTTATGTAGTGTTACGTTATAGTGTATGACGTTATGTAGCATTACGGTATATCGAACAACGTTGTATTGTGTTACTTTATAACGTATGACGTTATGTAGTGTTACGTTATAACGTATGACGCCGTGTAGTATTACGTTATAAGTATAACATTATGTAGTATCACGTTATAGCGTATGACGTCATGTAGTATTACGTTATTACGAATATCGTAATATTGTGTTACTTTATGACGTATGACGTCATGTAATATTGCTTTATGATGTATGACGTCATGTAGTATTTCCTTATAACGTATGACGTTATGTAGTATTACGATATAACGTATGACGTTATGCAGTACTACGTTATAACGTATGACGTTATGTAGTGTTACGTTATAACGTATGACGTTATGTATTAGTACGATATGACGTATGACGTTATGCAGTATGAGGTTATAACGTATGACGTCATGTAGTTTTGCGTTATAACGTATGACGTCATGTAGTATTAGGTTATAACGTATGCCGGCATGTAGTATTACGTTATAACATATGACGTCATGTAGTAATACGATATAACGTACAACGTTATATAGAATTACGGTATAACGCACAACGTTATGTCGTATTACGTTATAACGTATCATGTCATGTAGTATTACGTTATTACGAATAACGTTATATTGTGTTACCTTATAACGTGTGACCTTTTGTTGTATTACGTTATAACGTATAAAGACATGTAGTATTACGTTGTAACGTATGACGTCATGTAGTATTACTTTATGACGTATGACGTCATGTAGTATTATGTTATAACATATGCCGTCATGTAGTATTACGTTATAACATATGACGTCATGTAATATTACGATATAACGTACAGCGTTATATAGAATTACGATATAACGCACAACGTTATGTCGTATTACGTTATACCGTATGACGTTATATTGTGTTACTTTATGACGTATGACGTCATGTAGTATTACTTTATGACGTATGCCGTCATGTAGTATTACGTTATAACATATGACATCATGTAGTAATACGATATAACGTACAACGTTATATAGAATTACGATATAACGCACAACGTTATGTCGTATTACGTTATAACGTATCATGTCATGTAGTATTACGTTATAACGAATGACGTTATGGAGTATTACGTTATAACGTATGACGCCATGTGGTATTACGTTATTACGAATAACGTTATATTATGTTACTTTATGACATATGACGTCATGTAGTATTACTTTATGACGTATGACGTCATGTAGTATTACTTTATGACGTATGACGTCATGTAGTATTACTTTATGACGTATGACGTCATGTAGTATTTCGTTATAACGTATGACGTTATGCAGTATTACGATATAACGTATGACGTTATGCGGTATTAGGTTACAACTTATGACGTTATGGAGTATTACGTTATAACGTATGACGTCATGTGGTATTACGTTATTACGAATAACGTTATATTATGTTACGTCATGTAGTATTACTTTATGACGTATGACGTCATGTAGTATTACTTTATGACGTATGACGTCATGTAGTATTACTTTATGACGTATGACGTCATGTAGTATTACTTTATGACGTATGACGTCATGTAGTATTTCGTTATAACGTATGACGTTATGCAGTATTACGATATAACGTATGACGTTATGCAGTATTAGGTTATAACGTATGACGTCATGTAGTATTACTTTATGACGTATGACGTCATGTAGTATTACTTTATGACGTATGACGTCATGTAGTATTTCGTTTTAACGTACAACGTTATATAGAATTACGATATAACGCACAACGTTATGTCGTATTACGTTATAACTTATCATGTCATGTAGTATTACGTTATAACGTATGACGTTATGTAGTATTACGTTATTACGAATAACGTTATATTGTGTAACTTTATAACGTATGACCTTATGTTGTATTACGTTATAACGTATAAAGACATGTAGTATTACGTTATAACGTATGACGTCATGTGGTATTACGTTATTACGAATATCGTAATATTGTATTACTTTATGACGTATGACGTCATGTAGTATTACTATATGACGTATGACGTCATGTAGTATTACTATATGACGTATGACGTCATGTAGTATTACTATATGACGTATGACGTCATGTAGTATTACTATATGACGTATGACGTCATGTAGTATTAGGTTATAACGTATGAAGTTATGTATTATTACGATATAACGTATGACGTTAAGCAGTATTAGCTTATAACGTATGACGTTATGTAGTATTAGGTTATAACGTATGGCGTTATGTAGTATTACGATATAACGTATGACGTTATGCAGTACTACGTTATAACGTATGACGTTATGTAGTGTTACGTTATAGTGTATGACGTTATGTAGCATTACGGTATATCGAACAACGTTGTATTGTGTTACTTTATAACGTATGACGTTATGTAGTGTTACGTTATAACGTATGACGCCGTGTAGTATTACGTTATAAGTATAACATTATGTAGTATCACGTTATAGCGTATGACGTCATGTAGTATTACGTTATTACGAATATCGTAATATTGTGTTACTTTATGACGTATGACGTCATGTAATATTGCTTTATGACGTATGACGTCATGTAGTATTTCCTTATAACGTATGACGTTATGTAGTATTACGATATAACGTATGACGTTATGCAGTACTACGTTATAACGTATGACGTTATGTAGTGTTACGTTATAACGTATGACGTTATGTATTAGTACGATATAACGTATGACGTTATGCAGTATGAGGTTATAACGTATGACGTCATGTAGTTTTGCGTTATAACGTATGACGTCATGTAGTATTAGGTTATAACGTATGCCGTCATGTAGTATTACGTTATAACATATGACGTCATGTAGTAATACGATATAACGTACAACGTTATATAGAATTACGATATAACGCACAACGTTATGTCGTATTACGTTATAACGTATCATGTCATGTAGTATTACGTTATTACGAATAACGTTATATTGTGTTACCTTATAACGTGTGACCTTTTGTTGTATTACGTTATAACGTATAAAGACATGTAGTATTACGTTGTAACGTATGACGTCATGTAGTATTACTTTATGACGTAAGACGTCATGTAATATTGCTTTATGACGTATGACGTAATGTAGTATTTCCTTATAACGTATGACTTTATGTAGTGTTACGTTATAACGTATGACGTTGTGTATTAGTACGATATAACGTATGACGTTATGCAGTATGAGGTTATAACGTATGACGTCATGTAGTTTTGCGTTATAACGTATGACGTCATGTAGTATTAGGTTATAACGTATGCCGTCATGTAGTATTACGTTATAACATATGACGTCATGTGGTATTACGTTATTACGAATAACGTTATATTATGTTACGTCATGTAGTATTACTTTATGACGTATGACGTCATGTAGTATTACTTTATGACGTATGACGTCATGTAGTATTACTTTATGACGTATGACGTCATGTAGTATTACTTTATGACGTATGACGTCATGTAGTATTACTTTATGACGTATGACGTCATGTAGTATTTCGTTATAACGTATGACGTTATGCAGTATTACGATATAACGTATGACGTTATGCAGTATTAGGTTATAACGTATGACGTCATGTAGTATTACTTTATGACGTATGACGTCATGTAGTATTACTTTATGACGTATGACGTCATGTAGTATTTCGTTTTAACGTACAACGTTATATAGAATTACGATATAACGCACAACGTTATGTCGTATTACGTTATAACTTATCATGTCATGTAGTATTACGTTATAACGTATGACGTTATGTAGTATTACGTTATTACGAATAACGTTATATTGTGTAACTTTATAACGTATGACCTTATGTTGTATTACGTTATAACGTATAAAGACATGTAGTATTACGTTATAACGTATGACGTCATGTGGTATTACGTTATTACGAATATCGTAATATTGTATTACTTTATGACGTATGACGTCATGTAGTATTACTATATGACGTATGACGTCATGTAGTATTACTATATGACGTATGACGTCATGTAGTATTAGGTTATAACGTATGAAGTTATGTATTATTACGATATAACGTATGACGTTAAGCAGTATTAGGTTATAACGTATGACGTTATGTAGTATTAGGTTATAACGTATGGCGTTATGTAGTATTACGATATAACGTATGACGTTATGCAGTACTACGTTATAACGTATGACGTTATGTAGTGTTACGTTATAATGTATGACGTTATGTAGCATTACGGTATTTCGAACAACGTTGTATTGTGTTACTTTATAACGTATGACGTTATGTAGTGTTACGTTACAACGTATGACGCCGTGTAGTATTACGTTATAAGTATAACATTATGTAGTATCACGTTATAGAGTTTGACGTCATGTAGTATTACGTTATTACGAACATCGTAATATTGTGTTACTTTATGACGTATGACGTCATGTAATATTGCTTTATGACGTATGACGTCATGTAGTATTTCCTTATAACGTATGACGTTATGTAGTATTACGATATAACGTATGACGTTATGCAGTACTACGTTATAACGTATGACGTTATGTAGTGTTACGTTATAACGTATGACGTTATGTATTAGTACGATATAACGTATGACGTTATGCAGTATGAGGTTATAACGTATGACGTCATGTAGTTTTGCGTTATAACGTATGACGTCATGTAGTATTAGGTTATAACGTATGCCGGCATGTAGTATTACGTTATAACATATGACGTCATGTAGTAATACGATATAACGTACAACGTTATATAGAATTACGATATAACGCACAACGTTATGTCGTATTACGTTATAACGTATCATGTCATGTGGTATTACGTTATTACGAATAACGTTATATTGTGTTACCTTATAACGTGTGACCTTTTGTTGTATTACGTTATAACGTATAAAGACATGTAGTATTACGTTGTAACGTATGACGTCATGTAGTATTACTTTATGACGTATGACGTCATGTAGTATTATGTTATAACATATGCCGTCATGTAGTATTACGTTATAACATATGACGTCATGTAATATTACGATATAACGTACAGCGTTATATAGAATTACGATATAACGCACAACGTTATGTCGTATTACGTTATACCGTATGACGTTATATTGTGTTACTTTATGACGTATGACGTCATGTAGTATTACTTTATGACGTATGCCGTCATGTAGTATTACGTTATAACATATGACATCATGTAGTAATACGATATAACGTACAACGTTATATAGAATTACGATATAACGCACAACGTTATGTCGTATTACGTTATAACGTATCATGTCATGTAGTATTACGTTATAACGAATGACGTTATGGAGTATTACGTTATAACGTATGACGCCATGTGGTATTACGTTATTACGAATAACGTTATATTATGTTACTTTATGACATATGACGTCATGTAGTATTACTTTATGACGTATGACGTCATGTAGTATTACTTTATGACGTATGACGTCATGTAGTATTACTTTATGACGTATGACGTCATGTAGTATTTCGTTATAACGTATGACGTTATGCAGTATTACGATATAACGTATGACGTTATGCGGTATTAGGTTACAACTTATGACGTTATGGAGTATTACGTTATAACGTATGACGTCATGTGGTATTACGTTATTACGAATAACGTTATATTATGTTACGTCATGTAGTATTACTTTATGACGTATGACGTCATGTAGTATTACTTTATGACGTATGACGTCATGTAGTATTACTTTATGACGTATGACGTCATGTAGTATTACTTTATGACGTATGACGTCATGTAGTATTTCGTTATAACGTATGACGTTATGCAGTATTACGATATAACGTATGACGTTATGCAGTATTAGGTTATAACGTATGACGTCATGTAGTATTACTTTATGACGTATGACGTCATGTAGTATTACTTTATGACGTATGACGTCATGTAGTATTTCGTTTTAACGTACAACGTTATATAGAATTACGATATAACGCACAACGTTATGTCGTATTACGTTATAACTTATCATGTCATGTAGTATTACGTTATAACGTATGACGTTATGTAGTATTACGTTATTACGAATAACGTTATATTGTGTAACTTTATAACGTATGACCTTATGTTGTATTACGTTATAACGTATAAAGACATGTAGTATTACGTTATAACGTATGACGTCATGTGGTATTACGTTATTACGAATATCGTAATATTGTATTACTTTATGACGTATGACGTCATGTAGTATTACTATATGACGTATGACGTCATGTAGTATTACTATATGACGTATGACGTCATGTAGTATTACTATATGACGTATGACGTCATGTAGTATTACTATATGACGTATGACGTCATGTAGTATTACTATATGACGTATGACGTCATGTAGTATTACTTTATGACGTATGACGTCATGTAGTATTACTTTATGACGTATGACGTCATGTAGTATTACTTTATGACGTATGACGTCATGTAGTATTTCGTTATAACGTATGACGTTAAGCAGTATTAGCTTATAACGTATGACGTTATGTAGTATTAGGTTATAACGTATGGCGTTATGTAGTATTACGATATAACGTATGACGTTATGCAGTACTACGTTATAACGTATGACGTTATGTAGTGTTACGTTATAGTGTATGACGTTATGTAGCATTACGGTATATCGAACAACGTTGTATTGTGTTACTTTATAACGTATGACGTTATGTAGTGTTACGTTATAACGTATGACGCCGTGTAGTATTACGTTATAAGTATAACATTATGTAGTATCACGTTATAGCGTATGACGTCATGTAGTATTACGTTATTACGAATATCGTAATATTGTGTTACTTTATGACGTATGACGTCATGTAATATTGCTTTATGACGTATGACGTCATGTAGTATTTCCTTATAACGTATGACGTTATGTAGTATTACGATATAACGTATGACGTTATGCAGTACTACGTTATAACGTATGACGTTATGTAGTGTTACGTTATAACGTATGACGTTATGTATTAGTACGATATAACGTATGACGTTATGCAGTATGAGGTTATAACGTATGACGTCATGTAGTTTTGCGTTATAACGTATGACGTCATGTAGTATTAGGTTATAACGTATGCCGTCATGTAGTATTACGTTATAACATATGACGTCATGTGGTATTACGTTATTACGAATAACGTTATATTATGTTACGTCATGTAGTATTACTTTATGACGTATGACGTCATGTAGTATTACTTTATGACGTATGACGTCATGTAGTATTACTTTATGACGTATGACGTCATGTAGTATTACTTTATGACGTATGACGTCATGTAGTATTTCGTTATAACGTATGACGTTATGCAGTATTACGATATAACGTATGACGTTATGCAGTATTAGGTTATAACGTATGACGTCATGTAGTATTACTTTATGACGTATGACGTCATGTAGTATTACTTTATGACGTATGACGTCATGTAGTATTTCGTTTTAACGTACAACGTTATATAGAATTACGATATAACGCACAACGTTATGTCGTATTACGTTATAACTTATCATGTCATGTAGTATTACGTTATAACGTATGACGTTATGTAGTATTACGTTATTACGAATAACGTTATATTGTGTAACTTTATAACGTATGACCTTATGTTGTATTACGTTATAACGTATAAAGACATGTAGTATTACGTTATAACGTATGACGTCATGTGGTATTACGTTATTACGAATATCGTAATATTGTATTACTTTATGACGTATGACGTCATGTAGTATTACTATATGACGTATGACGTCATGTAGTATTACTATATGACGTATGACGTCATGTAGTATTAGGTTATAACGTATGAAGTTATGTATTATTACGATATAACGTATGACGTTAAGCAGTATTAGGTTATAACGTATGACGTTATGTAGTATTAGGTTATAACGTATGGCGTTATGTAGTATTACGATATAACGTATGACGTTATGCAGTACTACGTTATAACGTATGACGTTATGTAGTGTTACGTTATAATGTATGACGTTATGTAGCATTACGGTATTTCGAACAACGTTGTATTGTGTTACTTTATAACGTATGACGTTATGTAGTGTTACGTTACAACGTATGACGCCGTGTAGTATTACGTTATAAGTATAACATTATGTAGTATCACGTTATAGAGTTTGACGTCATGTAGTATTACGTTATTACGAACATCGTAATATTGTGTTACTTTATGACGTATGACGTCATGTAATATTGCTTTATGACGTATGACGTCATGTAGTATTTCCTTATAACGTATGACGTTATGTAGTATTACGATATAACGTATGACGTTATGCAGTACTACGTTATAACGTATGACGTTATGTAGTGTTACGTTATAACGTATGACGTTATGTATTAGTACGATATAACGTATGACGTTATGCAGTATGAGGTTATAACGTATGACGTCATGTAGTTTTGCGTTATAACGTATGACGTCATGTAGTATTAGGTTATAACGTATGCCGGCATGTAGTATTACGTTATAACATATGACGTCATGTAGTAATACGATATAACGTACAACGTTATATAGAATTACGATATAACGCACAACGTTATGTCGTATTACGTAATAACGTATCATGTCATGTAGTATTACGTTATTACGAATAACGTTATATTGTGTTACCTTATAACGTGTGACCTTTTGTTGTATTACGTTATAACGTATAAAGACATGTAGTATTACGTTGTAACGTATGACGTCATGTAGTATTACTTTATGACGTATGACGTCATGTAGTATTATGTTATAACATATGCCGTCATGTAGTATTACGTTATAACATATGACGTCATGTAATATTACGATATAACGTACAGCGTTATATAGAATTACGATATAACGCACAACGTTATGTCGTATTACGTTATACCGTATGACGTTATATTGTGTTACTTTATGACGTATGACGTCATGTAGTATTACTTTATGACGTAGGCCGTCATGTAGTATTACGTTATAACATATGACATCATGTAGTAATACGATATAACGTACAACGTTATATAGAATTACGATATAACGCACAACGTTATGTCGTATTACGTTATAACGTATCATGTCATGTAGTATTACGTTATAACGAATGACGTTATGGAGTATTACGTTATAACGTATGACGCCATGTGGTATTACGTTATTACGAATAACGTTATATTATGTTACTTTATGACATATGACGTCATGTAGTATTACTTTATGACGTATGACGTCATGTAGTATTACTTTATGACGTATGACGTCATGTAGTATTACTTTATGACGTATGACGTCATGTAGTATTTCGTTATAACGTATGACGTTATGCAGTATTACGATATAACGTATGACGTTATGCGGTATTAGGTTACAACTTATGACGTTATGGAGTATTACGTTATAACGTATGACGTCATGTGGTATTACGTTATTACGAATAACGTTATATTATGTTACGTCATGTAGTATTACTTTATGACGTATGACGTCATGTAGTATTACTTTATGACGTATGACGTCATGTAGTATTACTTTATGACGTATGACGTCATGTAGTATTACTTTATGACGTATGACGTCATGTAGTATTTCGTTATAACGTATGACGTTATGCAGTATTACGATATAACGTATGACGTTATGCAGTATTAGGTTATAACGTATGACGTCATGTAGTATTACTTTATGACGTATGACGTCATGTAGTATTACTTTATGACGTATGACGTCATGTAGTATTTCGTTTTAACGTACAACGTTATATAGAATTACGATATAACGCACAACGTTATGTCGTATTACGTTATAACTTATCATGTCATGTAGTATTACGTTATAACGTATGACGTTATGTAGTATTACGTTATTACGAATAACGTTATATTGTGTAACTTTATAACGTATGACCTTATGTTGTATTACGTTATAACGTATAAAGACATGTAGTATTACGTTATAACGTATGACGTCATGTGGTATTACGTTATTACGAATATCGTAATATTGTATTACTTTATGACGTATGACGTCATGTAGTATTACTATATGACGTATGACGTCATGTAGTATTACTATATGACGTATGACGTCATGTAGTATTAGGTTATAACGTATGAAGTTATGTATTATTACGATATAACGTATGACGCTAAGCAGTATTAGGTTATAACGTATGACGTTATGTAGTATTAGGTTATAACGTATGGCGTTATGTAGTATTACGATATAACGTATGACGTTATGCAGTACTACGTTATAACGTATGACGTTATGTAGTGTTACGTTATAATGTATGACGTTATGTAGCATTACGGTATTTCGAACAACGTTGTATTGTGTTACTTTATAACGTATGACGTTATGTAGTGTTACGTTACAACGTATGACGCCGTGTAGTATTACGTTATAAGTATAACATTATGTAGTATCACGTTATAGAGTTTGACGTCATGTAGTATTACGTTATTACGAACATCGTAATATTGTGTTACTTTATGACGTATGACGTCATGTAATATTGCTTTATGACGTATGACGTCATGTAGTATTTCCTTATAACGTATGACGTTATGTAGTATTACGATATAACGTATGACGTTATGCAGTACTACGTTATAACGTATGACGTTATGTAGTGTTACGTTATAACGTATGACGTTATGTATTAGTACGATATAACGTATGACGTTATGCAGTATGAGGTTATAACGTATGACGTCATGTAGTTTTGCGTTATAACGTATGACGTCATGTAGTATTAGGTTATAACGTATGCCGGCATGTAGTATTACGTTATAACATATGACGTCATGTAGTAATACGATATAACGTACAACGTTATATAGAATTACGATATAACGCACAACGTTATGTCGTATTACGTTATAACGTATCATGTCATGTAGTATTACGTTATTACGAATAACGTTATATTGTGTTACCTTATAACGTGTGACCTTTTGTTGTATTACGTTATAACGTATAAAGACATGTAGTATTACGTTGTAACGTATGACGTCATGTAGTATTACTTTATGACGTATGACGTCATGTAGTATTATGTTATAACATATGCCGTCATGTAGTATTACGTTATAACATATGACGTCATGTAATATTACGATATAACGTACAGCGTTATATAGAATTACGATATAACGCACAACGTTATGTCGTATTACGTTATACCGTATGACGTTATATTGTGTTACTTTATGACGTATGACGTCATGTAGTATTACTTTATGACGTATGCCGTCATGTAGTATTACGTTATAACATATGACATCATGTAGTAATACGATATAACGTACAACGTTATATAGAATTACGATATAACGCACAACGTTATGTCGTATTACGTTATAACGTATCATGTCATGTAGTATTACGTTATAACGAATGACGTTATGGAGTATTACGTTATAACGTATGACGCCATGTGGTATTACGTTATTACGAATAACGTTATATTATGTTACTTTATGACATATGACGTCATGTAGTATTACTTTATGACGTATGACGTCATGTAGTATTACTTTATGACGTATGACGTCATGTAGTATTACTTTATGACGTATGACGTCATGTAGTATTTCGTTATAACGTATGACGTTATGCAGTATTACGATATAACGTATGACGTTATGCGGTATTAGGTTACAACTTATGACGTTATGGAGTATTACGTTATAACGTATGACGTCATGTGGTATTACGTTATTACGAATAACGTTATATTATGTTACGTCATGTAGTATTACTTTATGACGTATGACGTCATGTAGTATTACTTTATGACGTATGACGTCATGTAGTATTACTTTATGACGTATGACGTCATGTAGTATTACTTTATGACGTATGACGTCATGTAGTATTTCGTTATAACGTATGACGTTATGCAGTATTACGATATAACGTATGACGTTATGCAGTATTAGGTTATAACGTATGACGTCATGTAGTATTACTTTATGACGTATGACGTCATGTAGTATTACTTTATGACGTATGACGTCATGTAGTATTTCGTTTTAACGTACAACGTTATATAGAATTACGATATAACGCACAACGTTATGTCGTATTACGTTATAACTTATCATGTCATGTAGTATTACGTTATAACGTATGACGTTATGTAGTATTACGTTATTACGAATAACGTTATATTGTGTAACTTTATAACGTATGACCTTATGTTGTATTACGTTATAACGTATAAAGACATGTAGTATTACGTTATAACGTATGACGTCATGTGGTATTACGTTATTACGAATATCGTAATATTGTATTACTTTATGACGTATGACGTCATGTAGTATTACTATATGACGTATGACGTCATGTAGTATTACTATATGACGTATGACGTCATGTAGTATTACTATATGACGTATGACGTCATGTAGTATTACTATATGACGTATGACGTCATGTAGTATTACTATATGACGTATGACGTCATGTAGTATTACTTTATGACGTATGACGTCATGTAGTATTACTTTATGACGTATGACGTCATGTAGTATTACTTTATGACGTATGACGTCATGTAGTATTTCGTTATAACGTATGACGTTAAGCAGTATTAGCTTATAACGTATGACGTTATGTAGTATTAGGTTATAACGTATGGCGTTATGTAGTATTACGATATAACGTATGACGTTATGCAGTACTACGTTATAACGTATGACGTTATGTAGTGTTACGTTATAGTGTATGACGTTATGTAGCATTACGGTATATCGAACAACGTTGTATTGTGTTACTTTATAACGTATGACGTTATGTAGTGTTACGTTATAACGTATGACGCCGTGTAGTATTACGTTATAAGTATAACATTATGTAGTATCACGTTATAGCGTATGACGTCATGTAGTATTACGTTATTACGAATATCGTAATATTGTGTTACTTTATGACGTATGACGTCATGTAATATTGCTTTATGACGTATGACGTCATGTAGTATTTCCTTATAACGTATGACGTTATGTAGTATTACGATATAACGTATGACGTTATGCAGTACTACGTTATAACGTATGACGTTATGTAGTGTTACGTTATAACGTATGACGTTATGTATTAGTACGATATAACGTATGACGTTATGCAGTATGAGGTTATAACGTATGACGTCATGTAGTTTTGCGTTATAACGTATGACGTCATGTAGTATTAGGTTATAACGTATGCCGTCATGTAGTATTACGTTATAACATATGACGTCATGTAGTAATACGATATAACGTACAACGTTATATAGAATTACGATATAACGCACAACGTTATGTCGTATTACGTTATAACGTATCATGTCATGTAGTATTACGTTATTACGAATAACGTTATATTGTGTTACCTTATAACGTGTGACCTTTTGTTGTATTACGTTATAACGTATAAAGACATGTAGTATTACGTTGTAACGTATGACGTCATGTAGTATTACTTTATGACGTATGACGTCATGTAATATTGCTTTATGACGTATGACGTAATGTAGTATTTCCTTATAACGTATGACTTTATGTAGTGTTACGTTATAACGTATGACGTTATGTATTAGTACGATATAACGTATGACGTTATGCAGTATGAGGTTATAACGTATGACGTCATGTAGTTTTGCGTTATAACGTATGACGTCATGTAGTATTAGGTTATAACGTATGCCGTCATGTAGTATTACGTTATAACATATGACGTCATGTAGTAATACGATATAACGTACAACGTTATATAGAATTACGATATAACGCACAACGTTATGTCGTATTACGTTATAACGTATCATGTCATGTAGTATTACGTTATTACGAATAACGTTATATTGTGTTACCTTATAACGTGTGACCTTTTGTTGTATTACGTTATAACGTATAAAGGCATGTAGTATTACGTTGTAACGTATGACGTCATGTGGTATTACGTTATTACGAATATCGTAATATTGTATTACTTTATGACGTATGACGTCATGTAGTATTACGTTATAACATATGACGTCATGTAGTAATACGATATAACGTACAACGTTATATAGAATTACGATATAACGCACAACGTTATGTCGTATTACGTTATAACGTATCATGTCATGTAGTATTACGTTATAACGAATGACGTTATGGAGTATTACGTTATAACGTATGACGCCATGTGGTATTACGTTATTACGAGTAACGTTATATTATGTTACTTTATGACATATGACGTCATGTAGTATTACTTTATGACGTATGACGTCATGTAGGATTACTTTATGACGTATGACGTCATGTAGTATTACTTTATGACGTATGACGTCATGTAGTATTACTTCATGACGTATGACGTCATGTAGTATTTCGTTATAACGTATGACGTTATGCAGTATTACGATATAACGTATGACGTTATGGAGTATTACGTTATTACGTATGACGTCATGTGGTATTACGTTATTACGAATAACGTTATATTGTGTTATTTTATAACGTATGACCTTATGTTGTATTACGTTATAACGTATAAAGGCATGTAGTATTACGTTGTTACGTACGGCGTCATGTAGAATTACGTTATAACGTATTCCGTCATGTAGTATTACGTTATAACATATGACGTCATGTAGTATTACGATATAACGTACAACGTTATATAGAATTACGATATAACGCACAACGTTATGTCGTATTACGTTATAACTTATCATGTCATGTAGTATTACGTTATAACGTATGACGTTATGTAGTATTACGTTATTACGAATAACGTTATATTGTGTAACTTTATAACGTATGACCTTACGTTGTATTACGTTATAACGTATGACGTCATGTAGTATTACTTTATGACGTATGACGTCATGTAGTATTACTTTATGACGTATGACGTCATGTAGTATTACTTTATGACGTATGACGTCATGTAGTATTACTTTATGACGTATGACGTCATGTAGTATTTCGTTATAACGTATGACGTTATGCAGTATTACGATATAACGTATGACGTTATGCGGTATTAGGTTATAACTTATGACGTTATGGAGTATTACGTTATAACGTATGACGTCATGTGGTATTACGTTATTACGAATAACGTTATATTATGTTACGTCATGTAGTATTACTTTATGACGTATGACGTCATGTAGTATTACTTTATGACGTATGACGTCATGTAGTATTACTTTATGACGTATGACGTCATGTAGTATTACTTTATGACGTATGACGTCATGTAGTATTTCGTTATAACGTATGACGTTATGCAGTATTACGATATAACGTATGACGTTATGCAGTATTAGGTTATAACGTATGACGTCATGTAGTATTACTTTATGACGTATGACGTCATGTAGTATTACTTTATGACGTATGACGTCATGTAGTATTTCGTTTTAACGTACAACGTTATATAGAATTACGATATAACGCACAACGTTATGTCGTATTACGTTATAACTTATCATGTCATGTAGTATTACGTTATAACGTATGACGTTATGTAGTATTACGTTATTACGAATAACGTTATATTGTGTAACTTTATAACGTATGACCTTATGTTGTATTACGTTATAACGTATAAAGACATGTAGTATTACGTTATAACGTATGACGTCATGTGGTATTACGTTATTACGAATATCGTAATATTGTATTACTTTATGACGTATGACGTCATGTAGTATTACTATATGACGTATGACGTCATGTAGTATTACTATATGACGTATGACGTCATGTAGTATTACTATATGACGTATGACGTCATGTAGTATTACTATATGACGTATGACGTCATGTAGTATTAGGTTATAACGTATGAAGTTATGTATTATTACGATATAACGTATGACGTTAAGCAGTATTAGGTTATAACGTATGACGTTATGTAGTATTAGGTTATAACGTATGGCGTTATGTAGTATTACGATACAACGTATGACGTTATGCAGTACTACGTTATAACGTATGACGTTATGTAGTGTTACGTTATAATGTATGACGTTATGTAGCATTACGGTATTTCGAACAACGTTGTATTGTGTTACTTTATAACGTATGACGTTATGTAGTGTTACGTTATAACGTATGACGCCGTGTAGTATTACGTTATAAGTATAACATTATGTAGTATCACGTTATAGCGTATGACGTCATGTAGTATTACGTTATTACGAATATCGTAATATTGTGTTACTTTATGACGTATGACGTCATGTAATATTGCTTTATGACGTATGACGTCATGTAGTATTTCCTTATAACGTATGACGTTATGTAGTATTACGATATAACGTATGACGTTATGCAGTACTACGTTATAACGTATGACGTTATGTAGTGTTACGTTATAACGTATGACGTTATGTATTAGTACGATATAACGTATGACGTTATGCAGTATGAGGTTATAACGTATGACGTCATGTAGTTTTGCGTTATAACGTATGACGTCATGTAGTATTAGGTTCTAACGTATGCCGTCATGAAGTATTACGTTATAACATATGACGTCATGTAGTAATACGATATAACGTACAACGTTATATAGAATTACGATATAACGCACAACGTTATGTCGTATTACGTTATAACGTATCATGTCATGTAGTATTACGTTATTACGAATAACGTTATATTGTGTTACCTTATAACGTGTGACCTTTTGTTGTATTACGTTATAACGTATAAAGACATGTAGTATTACGTTGTAACGTATGACGTCATGTAGTATTACTTTATGACGTATGACGTCATGTAATATTGCTTTATGACGTATGACGTCATGTAGTATTTCCTTATAACGTATGACTTTATGTAGTGTTACGTTATAACGTATGACGTTATGTATTAGTACGATATAACGTATGACGTTATGCAGTATGAGGTTATAACGTATGACGTCATGTAGTTTTGCGTTATAACGTATGACGTCATGTAGTATTAGGTTATAACGTATGCCGTCATGTAGTATTACGTTATAACATATGACGTCATGTAGTAATACGATATAACGTACAACGTTATATAGAATTACGATATAACGCACAACGTTATGTCGTATTACGTTATAACGTATCATGTCATGTAGTATTACGTTATTACGAATAACGTTATATTGTGTTACCTTATAACGTGTGACCTTTTGTTGTATTACGTTATAACGTATAAAGGCATGTAGTATTACGTTGTAACGTATAACGTCATGTAGTATTACTTTATGACGTATGACGTCATGTAGTATTATGTTATAACATATGCCGTCATGTAGTATTACGTTATAACATATGACGTCATGTAATATTACGATATAACGTACAGCGTTATATAGAATTACGGTATAACGCACAACGTTATGTCGTATTACGTTATACCGTATGACGTTATATTGTGCTACTTTATGACGTATGACGTCATGTAGTATTACTTTATGACGTATGCCGTCATGTAGTATTACGTTATAACATATGACGTCATGTAGTAATACGATATAACGTACAACGTTATATAGAATTACGATATAACGCACAACGTTATGTCGTATTACGTTATAACGTATCATGTCATGTAGTATTACGTTATAACGAATGACGTTATGGAGTATTACGTTATAACGTATGACGCCATGTGGTATTACGTTATTACGAGTAACGTTATATTATGTTACTTTATGACATATGACGTCATGTAGTATTACTTTATGACGTATGACGTCATGTAGGATTACTTTATGACGTATGACGTCATGTAGTATTACTTTATGACGTATGACGTCATGTAGTATTACTTCATGACGTATGACGTCATGTAGTATTTCGTTATAACGTATGACGTTATGCAGTATTACGATATAACGTATGACGTTATGGAGTATTACGTTATTACGTATGACGTCATGTGGTATTACGTTATTACGAATAACGTTATATTGTGTTATTTTATAACGTATGACCTTATGTTGTATTACGTTATAACGTATAAAGGCATGTAGTATTACGTTGTTACGTACGGCGTCATGTAGAATTACGTTATAACGTATTCCGTCATGTAGTATTACGTTATAACATATGACGTCATGTAGTATTACGATATAACGTACAACGTTATATAGAATTACGATATAACGCACAACGTTATGTCGTATTACGTTATAACTTATCATGTCATGTAGTATTACGTTATAACGTATGACGTTATGTAGTATTACGTTATTACGAATAACGTTATATTGTGTAACTTTATAACGTATGACGTTATGTAGTGTTACGTTATAACGTATGACGCCGTGTAGTATTACGTTATAAGTATAACATTATGTAGTATCACGTTATAGCGTATGACGTCATGTAGTATTACGTTATTACGAATATCGTAATATTGTGTTACTTTATGACGTATGACGTCATGTAATATTGCTTTATGACGTATGACGTCATGTAGTATTTCCTTATAACGTATGACGTTATGTAGTATTACGATATAACGTATGACGTTATGCAGTACTACGTTATAACGTATGACGTTATGTAGTGTTACGTTATAACGTATGACGTTATGTATTAGTACGATATAACGTATGACGTTATGCAGTATGAGGTTATAACGTATGACGTCATGTAGTTTTGCGTTATAACGTATGACGTCATGTAGTTTTGCGTTATAACGTATGACGTCATGTAGTATTAGGTTATAACGTATGCCGTCATGTAGTATTACGTTATAACATATGACGTCATGTAGTAATACGATATAACGTACAACGTTATATAGAATTACGATATAACGCACAACGTTATGTCGTATTACGTTATAACGTATCATGTCATGTAGTATTACGTTATTACGAATAACGTTATATTGTGTTACCTTATAACGTGTGACCTTTTGTTGTATTACGTTATAACGTATAAAGACATGTAGTATTACGTTGTAACGTATGACGTCATGTAGTATTACTTTATGACGTATGACGTCATGTAGTATTATGTTATAACATATGCCGTCATGTAGTATTACGTTATAACATATGACGTCATGTAATATTACGATATAACGTACAGCGTTATATAGAATTACGATATAACGCACAACGTTATGTCGTATTACGTTATACCGTATGACGTTATATTGTGTTACTTTATGACGTATGACGTCATGTAGTATTACTTTATGACGTATGCCGTCATGTAGTATTACGTTATAACATATGACGTCATGTAGTAATACGATATAACGTACAACGTTATATAGAATTACGATATAACGCACAACGTTATGTCGTATTACGTTATAACGTATCATGTCATGTAGTATTACGTTATAACGAATGACGTTATGGAGTATTACGTTATAACGTATGACGCCATGTGGTATTACGTTATTACGAATAACGTTATATTATGTTACTTTATGACATATGACGTCATGTAGTATTACTTTATGACGTATGACGTCATGTAGTATTACTTTATGACGTATGACGTCATGTAGTATTACTTTATGACGTATGACGTCATGTAGTATTTCGTTATAACGTATGACGTTATGCAGTATTACGATATAACGTATGACGTTATGCGGTATTAGGTTATAACTTATGACGTTATGGAGTATTACGTTATAACGTATGACGTCATGTGGTATTACGTTATTACGAATAACGTTATATTATGTTACGTCATGTAGTATTACTTTATGACGTATGACGTCATGTAGTATTACTTTATGACGTATGACGTCATGTAGTATTACTTTATGACGTATGACGTCATGTAGTATTTCGTTATAACGTATGACGTTATGCAGTATTACGATATAACGTATGACGTTATGCAGTATTAGGTTATAACGTATGACGTCATGTAGTATTACTTTATGACGTATGACGTCATGTAGTATTACTTTATGACGTATGACGTCATGTAGTATTACTTTATGACGTATGACGTCATGTAGTATTTCGTTTTAACGTACAACGTTATATAGAATTACGATATAACGCACAACGTTATGTCGTATTACGTTATAACTTATCATGTCATGTAGTATTACGTTATAACGTATGACGTTATGTAGTATTACGTTATTACGAATAACGTTATATTGTGTAACTTTATAACGTATGACCTTATGTTGTATTACGTTATAACGTATAAAGACATGTAGTATTACGTTATAACGTATGACGTCATGTGGTATTACGTTATTACGAATATCGTAATATTGTATTACTTTATGACGTATGACGTCATGTAGTATTACTATATGACGTATGACGTCATGTAGTATTACTATATGACGTATGACGTCATGTAGTATTACTATATGACGTATGACGTTATGCGGTATTAGGTTATAACTTATGACGTTATGGAGTATTACGTTATAACGTATGACGTCATGTGGTATTACGTTATTACGAATAACGTTATATTATGTTACGTCATGTAGTATTACTTTATGACGTATGACGTCATGTAGTATTACTTTATGACGTATGACGTCATGTAGTATTACTTTATGACGTATGACGTCATGTAGTATTTCGTTATAACGTATGACGTTATGCAGTATTACGATATAACGTATGACGTTATGCAGTATTAGGTTATAACGTATGACGTCATGTAGTATTACTTTATGACGTATGACGTCATGTAGTATTACTTTATGACGTATGACGTCATGTAGTATTACTTTATGACGTATGACGTCATGTAGTATTTCGTTTTAACGTACAACGTTATATAGAATTACGATATAACGCACAACGTTATGTCGTATTACGTTATAACTTATCATGTCATGTAGTATTACGTTATAACGTATGACGTTATGTAGTATTACGTTATTACGAATAACGTTATATTGTGTAACTTTATAACGTATGACCTTATGTTGTATTACGTTATAACGTATAAAGACATGTAGTATTACGTTATAACGTATGACGTCATGTGGTATTACGTTATTACGAATATCGTAATATTGTATTACTTTATGACGTATGACGTCATGTAGTATTACTATATGACGTATGACGTCATGTAGTATTACTATATGACGTATGACGTCATGTAGTATTACTATATGACGTATGACGTCATGTAGTATTACTATATGACGTATGACGTCATGTAGTATTAGGTTATAACGTATGAAGTTATGTATTATTACGATATAACGTATGACGTTAAGCAGTATTAGGTTATAACGTATGACGTTATGTAGTATTAGGTTATAACGTATGGCGTTATGTAGTATTACGATATAACGTATGACGTTATGCAGTACTACGTTATAACGTATGACGTTATGTAGTGTTACGTTATAATGTATGACGTTATGTAGCATTACGGTATTTCGAACAACGTTGTATTGTGTTACTTTATAACGTATGACGTTATGTAGTGTTACGTTATAACGTATGACGCCGTGTAGTATTACGTTATAAGTATAACATTATGTAGTATCACGTTATAGCGTATGACGTCATGTAGTATTACGTTATTACGAATATCGTAATATTGTGTTACTTTATGACGTATGACGTCATGTAATATTGCTTTATGACGTATGACGTCATGTAGTATTTCCTTATAACGTATGACGTTATGTAGTATTACGATATAACGTATGACGTTATGCAGTACTACGTTATAACGTATGACGTTATGTAGTGTTACGTTATAACGTATGACGTTATGTATTAGTACGATATAACGTATGACGTTATGCAGTATGAGGTTATAACGTATGACGTCATGTAGTTTTGCGTTATAACGTATGACGTCATGTAGTATTAGGTTATAACGTATGCCGTCATGTAGTATTACGTTATAACATATGACGTCATGTAGTAATACGATATAACGTACAACGTTATATAGAATTACGATATAACGCACAACGTTATGTCGTATTACGTTATAACGTATCATGTCATGTAGTATTACGTTATTACGAATAACGTTATATTGTGTTACCTTATAACGTGTGACCTTTTGTTGTATTACGTTATAACGTATAAAGACATGTAGTATTACGTTGTAACGTATGACGTCATGTAGTATTACTTTATGACGTATGACGTCATGTAATATTGCTTTATGACGTATGACGTCATGTAGTATTTCCTTATAACGTATGACTTTATGTAGTGTTACGTTATAACGTATGACGTTATGTATTAGTACGATATAACGTATGACGTTATGCAGTATGAGGTTATAACGTATGACGTCATGTAGTTTTGCGTTATAACGTATGACGTCATGTAGTATTAGGTTATAACGTATGCCGTCATGTAGTATTACGTTATAACATATGACGTCATGTAGTAATACGATATAACGTACAACGTTATATAGAATTACGATATAACGCACAACGTTATGTCGTATTACGTTATAACGTATCATGTCATGTAGTATTACGTTATTACGAATAACGTTATATTGTGTTACCTTATAACGTGTGACCTTTTGTTGTATTACGTTATAACGTATAAAGGCATGTAGTATTACGTTGTAACGTATAACGTCATGTAGTATTACTTTATGACGTATGACGTCATGTAGTATTATGTTATAACATATGCCGTCATGTAGTATTACGTTATAACATATGACGTCATGTAATATTACGATATAACGTACAGCGTTATATAGAATTACGGTATAACGCACAACGTTATGTCGTATTACGTTATACCGTATGACGTTATATTGTGCTACTTTATGACGTATGACGTCATGTAGTATTACTTTATGACGTATGCCGTCATGTAGTATTACGTTATAACATATGACGTCATGTAGTAATACGATATAACGTACAACGTTATATAGAATTACGATATAACGCACAACGTTATGTCGTATTACGTTATAACGTATCATGTCATGTAGTATTACGTTATAACGAATGACGTTATGGAGTATTACGTTATAACGTATGACGCCATGTGGTATTACGTTATTACGAGTAACGTTATATTATGTTACTTTATGACATATGACGTCATGTAGTACTACTTTATGACGTATGACGTCATGTAGGATTACTTTATGACGTATGACGTCATGTAGTATTACTTTATGACGTATGACGTCATGTAGTATTACTTCATGACGTATGACGTCATGTAGTATTTCGTTATAACGTATGACGTTATGCAGTATTACGATATAACGTATGACGTTATGGAGTATTACGTTATTACGTATGACGTCATGTGGTATTACGTTATTACGAATAACGTTATATTGTGTTATTTTATAACGTATGACCTTATGTTGTATTACGTTATAACGTATAAAGGCATGTAGTATTACGTTGTTACGTACGGCGTCATGTAGAATTACGTTATAACGTATTCCGTCATGTAGTATTACGTTATAACATATGACGTCATGTAGTATTACGATATAACGTACAACGTTATATAGAATTACGATATAACGCACAACGTTATGTCGTATTACGTTATAACTTATCATGTCATGTAGTATTACGTTATAACGTATGACGTTATGTAGTATTACGTTATTACGAATAACGTTATATTGTGTAACTTTATAACGTATGACGTTATGTAGTGTTACGTTATAACGTATGACGCCGTGTAGTATTACGTTATAAGTATAACATTATGTAGTATCACGTTATAGCGTATGACGTCATGTAGTATTACGTTATTACGAATATCGTAATATTGTGTTACTTTATGACGTATGACGTCATGTAATATTGCTTTATGACGTATGACGTCATGTAGTATTTCCTTATAACGTATGACGTTATGTAGTATTACGATATAACGTATGACGTTATGCAGTACTACGTTATAACGTATGACGTTATGTAGTGTTACGTTATAACGTATGACGTTATGTATTAGTACGATATAACGTATGACGTTATGCAGTATGAGGTTATAACGTATGACGTCATGTAGTTTTGCGTTATAACGTATGACGTCATGTAGTTTTGCGTTATAACGTATGACGTCATGTAGTATTAGGTTATAACGTATGCCGTCATGTAGTATTACGTTATAACATATGACGTCATGTAGTAATACGATATAACGTACAACGTTATATAGAATTACGATATAACGCACAACGTTATGTCGTATTACGTTATAACGTATCATGTCATGTGGTATTACGTTATTACGAATATCGTAATATTGTATTACTTTATGACGTATGACGTCATGTAGTATTACTATATGACGTATGACGTCATGTAGTATTACTATATGACGTATGACGTCATGTAGTATTACTATATGACGTATGACGTCATGTAGTATTACTATATGACGTATGACGTCATGTAGTATTACTATATGACGTATGACGTCATGTAGTATTAGGTTATAACGTATGAAGTTATGTATTATTACGATATAACGTATGACGTTAAGCAGTATTAGGTTATAACGTATGACGTTATGTAGTATTAGGTTATAACGTATGGCGTTATGTAGTATTACGATATAACGTATGACGTTATGCAGTACTACGTTATAACGTATGACGTTATGTAGTGTTACGTTATAATGTATGACGTTATGTAGCATTACGGTATTTCGAACAACGTTGTATTGTGTTACTTTATAACGTATGACGTTATGTAGTGTTACGTTATAACGTATGACGCCGTGTAGTATTACGTTATAAGTATAACACTATGTAGTATCACGTTATAGCGTATGACGTCATGTAGTATTACGTTATTACGAATATCGTAATATTGTGTTACTTTATGACGTATGACGTCATGTAATATTGCTTTATGACGTATGACGTCATGTAGTATTTCCTTATAACGTATGACGTTATGTAGTATTACGATATAACGTATGACGTTATGCAGTACTACGTTATAACGTATGACGTTATGTAGTGTTACGTTATAACGTATGACGTTATGTATTAGTACGATATAACGTATGACGTTATGCAGTATGAGGTTATAACGTATGACGTCATGTAGTTTTGCGTTATAACGTATGACGTCATGTAGTATTAGGTTATAACGTATGCCGTCATGTAGTATTACGTTATAACATATGACGTCATGTAGTAATACGATATAACGTACAACGTTATATAGAATTACGATATAACGCACAACGTTATGTCGTATTACGTTATAACGTATCATGTCATGTAGTATTACGTTATTACGAATAACGTTATATTGTGTTACCTTATAACGTGTGACCTTTTGTTGTATTACGTTATAACGTATAAAGACATGTAGTATTACGTTGTAACGTATGACGTCATGTAGTATTACTTTATGACGTATGACGTCATGTAATATTGCTTTATGACGTATGACGTCATGTAGTATTTCCTTATAACGTATGACTTTATGTAGTGTTACGTTATAACGTATGACGTTATGTATTAGTACGATATAACGTATGACGTTATGCAGTATGAGGTTATAACGTATGACGTCATGTAGTTTTGCGTTATAACGTATGACCTCATGTAGTATTAGGTTATAACGTATGCCGTCATGTAGTATTACGTTATAACATATGACGTCATGTAGTAATACGATATAACGTACAACGTTATATAGAATTACGATATAACGCACAACGTTATGTCGTATTACGTTATAACGTATCATGTCATGTAGTATTACGTTATTACGAATAACGTTATATTGTGTTACCTTATAACGTGTGACCTTTTGTTGTATTACGTTATAACGTATAAAGGCATGTAGTATTACGTTGTAACGTATGACGTCATGTAGTATTACTTTATGACGTATGACGTCATGTAGTATTATGTTATAACATATGCCGTCATGTAGTATTACGTTATAACATATCACGTCATGTAATATTACGATATAACGTACAGCGTTATATAGAATTACGATATAACGCACAACGTTATGTCGTATTACGTTATACCGTATGACGTTATATTGTGTTACTTTATGACGTATGACGTCATGTAGTATTACTTTATGACGTATGACGTCATGTAGTATTACTTTATGACGTATGACGTCATGTAGTATTACTTTATGACGTATGACGTCATGTAGTATTTCGTTATAACGTATTACGTTATGCAGTATTACGATATAACGTATGACGTTATGCGGTATTAGGTTATAACTTATGACGTTATGGAGTATTACGTTATAACGTATGACGTCATGTGGTATTACGTTATTACGAATAACGTTATATTATGTTACGTCATGTAGTATTACTTTATGACGTATGACGTCATGTAGTATTACTTTATGACGTATGACGTCATGTAGTATTACTTTATGACGTATGACGTCATGTAGTATTACTTTATGACGTATGACGTCATGTAGTATTTCGTTATAACGTATGACGTTATGCAGTATTACGATATAACGTATGACGTTATGCAGTATTAGGTTATAACGTATGACGTCATGTAGTATTACTTTATGACGTATGACGTCATGTAGTATTACTTTATGACGTATGACGTCATGTAGTATTTCGTTTTAACGTACAACGTTATATAGAATTACGATATAACGCACAACGTTATGTCGTATTACGTTATAACATATCATGTCATGTAGTATTACGTTATAACGTATGACGTTATGTAGTATTACGTTATTACGAATAACGTTATATTGTGTAACTTTATAACCTATGACCTTATGTTGTATTACGTTATAACGTATAAAGACATGTAGTATTACGTTATAACGTATGACGTCATGTGGTATTACGTTATTACGAATATCGTAATATTGTATTACTTTATGACGTATGACGTCATGTAGTATTACTATATGACGTATGACGTCATGTAGTATTACTATATGACGTATGACGTCATGTAGTATTACTATATGACGTATGACGTCATGTAGTATTAGGTTATAACGTATGAAGTTATGTATTATTACGATATAACGTATGACGTTAAGCAGTATTAGGTTATAACGTATGACGTTATGTAGTATTAGGTTATAACGTATAGCGTTATGTAGTATTACGATATAACGTATGACGTTATGCAGTACTACGATATAACGTATGACGTTATGTAGTGTTACGTTATAATGTATGACGTTATGTAGCATTACGGTATTTCGAACAACGTTGTATTGTGTTACTTTATAACGTATGACGTTATGTAGTGTTACGTTATAACGTATGACGCCGTGTAGTATTACGTTATAAGTATAACATTATGTAGTATCACGTTATAGCGTATGACGTCATGTAGTATTACGTTATTACGAATATCGTAATATTGTGTTACTTTATGACGTATGACGTCATGTAATATTGCTTTATGACGTATGACGTCATGTAGTATTTCCTTATAACGTATGACGTTATGTAGTATTACGATATAACGTATGACGTCATGTAGTATTACTTTATGACGTATGACGTCATGTAGTATTACTTTATGACGTATGACGTCATGTAGTATTACTTTATGACTTATGACGTCATGTAGTATTACTTTATGACGTATGACGTCATGTAGTATTACTTTATGACGTATGACGTCATGTAGTATTACTTTATGACGTATGACGTCATGTAGTATTTCGTTATAACGTATGACGTTATGCAGTATTACGATATAACGTATGACGTCATGTAGTATTACTTTATGACGTATGACGTCATGTAGTATTTCGTTTTAACGTACAACGTTATATAGAATTACGATATAACGCACAACGTTATGTCGTATTACGTTATAACTTATCATGTCATGTAGTATTACGTTATAACGTATGACTTTATGTAGTATTACGTTATTACGAATAACGTTATATTGTGTAACTTTATAACGTATGACCTTATGTTGTATTACGTTATAACGTATAAAGACATGTAGTATTACGTTATAACGTATGACGTCATGTGGTATTACGTTATTACGAATATCGTAATATTGTATTACTTTATGACGTATGACGTCATGTAGTATTACTATATGACGTATGACGTCATGTAGTATTACTATATGACGTATGACGTCATGTAGTATTAGGTTATAACGTATGAAGTTATGTATTATTACGATATAACGTATGACGTTAAGCAGTATTAGGTTATAACGTATGACGTTATGTAGTATTAGGTTATAACGTATGGCGTTATGTAGTATTACGATATAACGTATGACGTTATGCAGTACTACGTTATAACGTATGACGTTATGTAGTGTTACGTTATAATGTATGACGTTATGTAGCATTACGGTATTTCGAACAACGTTGTATTGTGTTACTTTATAACGTATGACGTTATGTAGTGTTACGTTATAACGTATGACGCCGTGTAGTATTACGTTATAAGTATAACATTATGTAGTATCACGTTATAGCGTATGACGTCATGTAGTATTACGTTATTACGAATATCGTAATATTGTGTTACTTTATGACGTATGACGTCATGTAATATTGCTTTATGACGTATGACGTCATGTAGTATTTCCTTATAACGTATGACGTTATGTAGTATTACGATATAACGTATGACGTTATGCAGTACTACGTTATAACGTATGACTTTATATAGTGTTACGTTATAACGTATGACGTTATGTATTAGTACGATATAACGTATGACGTTATGCAGTATGAGGTTATAACGTATGACGTCATGTAGTTTTGCGTTATAACGTATGACGTCATGTAGTATTAGGTTATAACGTATGCCGTCATGTAGTATTACGTTATAACATATGACGTCATGTAGTAATACGATATAACGTACAACGTTATATAGAATTACGATATAACGCACAACGTTATGTCGTATTGCGTTATAACGTATCATGTCATGTAGTATTACGTTATTACGAATAACGTTATATTGTGTTACCTTATAACGTGTGACCTTTTGTTGTATTACGTTATAACGTATAAAGGCATGTAGTATTACGTTGTAACGTATGACGTCATGTAGTATTACTTTATGACGTATGACGTCATGTAGTATTATGTTATAACATATGCCGTCATGTAGTATTACGTTATAACATATGACGTCATGTAATATTACGATATAACGTACAGCGTTATATAGAATTACGATATAACGCACAACGTTATGTCGTATTACGTTATACCGTATGACGTTATATTGTGTTACTTTATGACGTATGACGTCATGTAGTATTACTTTATGACGTATGCCGTCATGTAGTATTACGTTATAACATATGACGTCATGTAGTAATACGATATAACGTACAACGTTATATAGAATTACGATATAACGCACAACGTTATGTCGTATTACGTTATAACGTATCATGTCATGTAGTATTACGTTATAACGAATGACGTTATGGAGTATTACGTTATAACGTATGACGCCATGTGGTATTACGTTATTACGAGTAACGTTATATTATGTTACTTTATGACATATGACGTCATGTAGTATTACTTTATGACGTATGACGTCACGTAGGATTACTTTATGACGTATGACGTCATGTAGTATTACTTTATGACGTATGACGTCATGTAGTATTACTTTATGACGTATGACGTCATGTAGTATTTCGTTATAACGTATGACGTTATGCAGTATTACGATATAACGTATGACGTTATGGAGTATTACGTTATTACGTATGACGTCATGTGGTATTACGTTATTACGAATAACGTTATATTGTGTTATTTTATAACGTATGACCTTATGTTGTATTACGTTATAACGTATAAAGGCATGTAGTATTACGTTGTCACGTACGGCGTCATGTAGAATTACGTTATAACGTATTCCGTCATGTAGTATTACGTTATAACATATGACGTCATGTAGTATTACGATATAACGTACAACGTTATATAGAATTACGATATAACGCACAACGTTATGTCGTATTACGTTATAACTTATCATGTCATGTAGTATTA
Source organism: Bombus terrestris (assembly GCF_910591885.1). NCBI lineage: Eukaryota > Metazoa > Arthropoda > Insecta > Hymenoptera > Apidae > Bombus > Bombus terrestris. Next base: position 555,252 of record NW_025963556.1, read on the forward strand.
CGTTATAACGTATGACGTTATGTAGTATTACGTTATTACGAATAACGTTATATTGTGTAACTTTATAACGTATGACCTTACGTTGTATTACGTTATAACGTATGACGTCATGTAGTATTACTTTATGACGTATGACGTCATGTAGTATTACTTTATGACGTATGACGTCATGTAGTATTACTTTATGACGTATGACGTCATGTAGTATTACTTTATGACGTATGACGTCATGTAGTATTTCGTTATAACGTATGACGTTATGCAGTATTACGATATAACGTATGACGTTATGCGGTATTAGGTTATAACTTATGACGTTATGGAGTATTACGTTATAACGTATGACGTCATGTGGTATTACGTTATTACGAATAACGTTATATTATGTTACGTCATGTAGTATTACTTTATGACGTATGACGTCATGTAGTATTACTTTATGACGTATGACGTCATGTAGTATTACTTTATGACGTATGACGTCATGTAGTATTACTTTATGACGTATGACGTCATGTAGTATTACTTTATGACGTATGACGTCATGTAGTATTTCGTTATAACGTATGACGTTATGCAGTATTACGATATAACGTATGACGTTATGCAGTATTAGGTTATAACGTATGACGTCATGTAGTATTACTTTATGACGTATGACGTCATGTAGTATTACTTTATGACGTATGACGTCATGTAGTATTTCGTTTTAACGTACAACGTTATATAGAATTACGATATAACGCACAACGTTATGTCGTATTACGTTAAAACTTATCATGTCATGTAGTATTACGTTATAACGTATGACGTTATGTAGTATTACGTTATTACGAATAACGTTATATTGTGTAACTTTATAACGTATGACCTTATGTTGTATTACGTTATAACGTATAAAGACATGTAGTATTACGTTATAACGTATGACGTCATGTGGTATTACGTTATTACGAATATCGTAATATTGTATTACTTTATGACGTATGACGTCATGTAGTATTACTATATGACGTATGACGTCATGTAGTATTACTATATGACGTATGACGTCATGTAGTATTAGGTTATAACGTATGAAGTTATGTATTATTAGGTTATAACGTATGGCGTTATGTAGTATTACGATATAACGTATGACGTTATGCAGTACTACGTTATAACGTATGACGTTATGTAGTGTTACGTTATAATGTATGACGTTATGTAGCATTACGGTATTTCGAACAACGTTGTATTGTGTTACTTTATAACGTATGACGTTATGTAGTGTTACGTTATAACGTATGACGCCGTGTAGTATTACGTTATAAGTATAACATTATGTAGTATCACGTTATAGCGTATGACGTCATGTAGTATTACGTTATTACGAATATCGTAATATTGTGTTACTTTATGACGTATGACGTCATGTAATATTGCTTTATGACGTATGACGTCATGTAGTATTTCCTTATAACGTATGACGTTATGTAGTATTACGATATAACGTATGACGTTATGCAGTACTACGTTATAACGTATGACTTTATGTAGTGTTACGTTATAACGTATGACGTTATGTATTAGTACGATATAACGTATGACGTTATGCAGTATGAGGTTATAACGTATGACGTCATGTAGTTTTGCGTTATAACGTATGACGTCATGTAGTATTAGGTTATAACGTATGCCGTCATGTAGTATTACGTTATAACATATGACGTCATGTAGTAATACGATATAACGTACAACGTTATATAGAATTACGATATAACGCACAACGTTATGTCGTATTACGTTATAACGTATCATGTCATGTAGTATTACGTTATTACGAATAACGTTATATTGTGTTACCTTATAACGTGTGACCTTTTGTTGTATTACGTTATAACGTATAAAGACATGTAGTATTACGTTGTAACGTATGACGTCATGTAGTATTACTTTATGACGTATGACGTCATGTAGTATTATGTTATAACATATGCCGTCATGTAGTATTACGTTATAACATATGACGTCATGTAATATTACGATATAACGTACAGCGTTATATAGAATTACGATATAACGCACAACGTTATGTCGTATTACGTTATACCGTATGACGTTATATTGTGTTACTTTATGACGTATGACGTCATGTAGTATTACTTTATGACGTATGCCGTCATGTAGTATTACGTTATAACATATGACGTCATGTAGTAATACGATATAACGTACAACGTTATATAGAATTACGATATAACGCACAACGTTATGTCGTATTACGTTATAACGTATCATGTCATGTAGTATTACGTTATAACGAATGACGTTATGGAGTATTACGTTATAACGTATGACGCCATGTGGTATTAGGTTATTACGAATAACGTTATATTATGTTACTTTATGACATATGACGTCATGTAGTATTACTTTATGACGTATGACGTCATGTAGGATTACTTTATGACGTATGACGTCATGTAGTATTACTTTATGACGTATGACGTCATGTAGTATTACTTTATGACGTATGACGTCATGTAGTGTTTCGTTATAACGTATGACGTTATGCAGTATTACGATATAACGTATGACGGTATGCAGTATTACGTTATAACGTATGACGTTATGCAGTATTACGATATAACGTATGACGGTATGCAGTATTACGTTATAACGTATGACTTTATGTAGTGTTACGTTATAACGTATGACGTTATGTATTAGTACGATATAACGTATGACGTTATGCAGTATGAGGTTATAACGTATGACGTCATGTAGTTTTGCGTTATAACGTATGACGTCATGTAGTATTAGGTTATAACGTATGCCGTCATGTAGTATTACGTTATAACATATGACGTCATGTAGTAATACGATATAACGTACAACGTTATATAGAATTACGATATAACGCACAACGTTATGTCGTATTACGTTATAACGTATCATGTCATGTAGTATTACGTTATTACGAATAACGTTATATTGTGTTACCTTATAACGTGTGACCTTTTGTTGTATTACGTTATAACGTATAAAGGCATGTAGTATTACGTTGTAACGTATGACGTCATGTAGTATTACTTTATGACGTATGACGTCATGTAGTATTATGTTATAACATATGCCGTCATGTAGTATTACGTTATAACATATGACGTCATGTAATATTACGATATAACGTGCAGCGTTATATAGAATTACGATATAACGCACAACGTTATGTCGTATTACGTTATACCGTATGACGTTATATTGTGTTACTTTATGACGTATGACGTCATGTAGTATTACTTTATGACGTATGCCGTCATGTAGTATTACGTTATAACATATGACGTCATGTAGTAATACGATATAACGTACAACGTTATATAGAATTACGATATAACGCACAACGTTATGTCGTATTACGTTATAACGTATCATGTCATGTAGTATTACGTTATAACGACTGACGTTATGGAGTATTACGTTATAACGTATGACGCCATGTGGTATTACGTTATTACGAGTAACGTTATATTATGTTACTTTATGACATATGACGTCATGTAGTATTACTTTATGACGTATGACGTCATGTAGGATTACTTTATGACGTATGACGTCATGTAGTATTACTTTATGACGTATGACGTCATGTAGTATTACTTCATGACGTATGACGTCATGTAGTATTTCGTTATAACGTATGACGTTATGCAGTATTACGATATAACGTATGACGTTATGGAGTATTACGTTATTACGTATGACGTCATGTGGTATTACGTTATTACGAATAACGTTATATTGTGTTATTTTATAACGTATGACCTTATGTTGTATTACGTTATAACGTATAAAGGCATGTAGTATTACGTTGTTACGTACGGCGTCATGTAGAATTACGTTATAACGTATTCCGTCATGTAGTATTACGTTATAACATATGACGTCATGTAGTATTACGATATAACGTACAACGTTATATAGAATTACGATATAACGCACAACGTTATGTCGTATTACGTTATAACTTATCATGTCATGTAGTATTACGTTATAACGTATGACGTTATGTAGTATTACGTTATTACGAATAACGTTATATTGTGTAACTTTATAACGTATGACCTTACGTTGTATTACGTTATAACGTATGACGTCATGTAGTATTACTTTATGACGTATGACGTCATGTAGTATTACTTTATGACGTATGACGTCATGTAGTATTACTTTATGACGTATGACGTCATGTAGTATTACTTTATGACGTATGACGTCATGTAGTATTTCGTTATAACGTATGACGTTATGCAGTATTACGATATAACGTATGACGTTATGCGGTATTAGGTTATAACTTATGACGTTATGGAGTATTACGTTATAACGTATGACGTCATGTGGTATTACGTTATTACGAATAACGTTATATTATGTTACGTCATGTAGTATTACTTTATGACGTATGACGTCATGTAGTATTACTTTATGACGTATGACGTCATGTAGTATTACTTTATGACGTATGACGTCATGTAGTATTACTTTATGACGTATGACGTCATGTAGTATTTCGTTATAACGTATGACGTTATGCAGTATTACGATATAACGTATGACGTTATGCAGTATTAGGTTATAACGTATGACGTCATGTAGTATTACTTTATGACGTATGACGTCATGTAGTATTACTTTATGACGTATGACGTCATGTAGTATTTCGTTTTAACGTACAACGTTATATAGAATTACGATATAACGCACAACGTTATGTCGTATTACGTTATAACTTATCATGTCATGTAGTATTACGTTATAACGTATGACGTTATGTAGTATTACGTTATTACGAATAACGTTATATTGTGTAACTTTATAACGTATGACCTTACGTTGTATTACGTTATAACGTATGACGTCATGTAATATTGCTTTATGACGTATGACGTCATGTAGTATTTCCTTATAACGTATGACGTTATGTAGTATTACGATATAACGTATGACGTTATGCAGTACTACGTTATAACGTATGACGTTATGTAGTGTTACGTTATAACGTATGACGTTATGTATTAGTACGATATAACGTATGACGTTATGCAGTATGAGGTTATAACGTATGACGTCATGTAGTTTTGCGTTATAACGTATGACGTCATGTAGTATTAGGTTATAACGTATGCCGTCATGTAGTATTACGTTATAACATATGACGTCATGTAGTAATACGATATAACGTACAACGTTATATAGAATTACGATATAACGCACAACGTTATGTCGTATTACGTTATAACGTATCATGTCATGTAGTATTACGTTATTACGAATAACGTTATATTGTGTTACCTTATAACGTGTGACCTTTTGTTGTATTACGTTATAACGTATAAAGACATGTAGTATTACGTTGTAACGTATGACGTCATGTAGTATTACTTTATGACGTATGACGTCATGTAATATTGCTTTATGACGTATGACGTCATGTAGTATTTCCTTATAACGTATGACTTTATGTAGTGTTACGTTATAACGTATGACGTTATGTATTAGTACGATATAACGTATGACGTTATGCAGTATGAGGTTATAACGTATGACGTCATGTAGTTTTGCGTTATAACGTATGACGTCATGTAGTATTAGGTTATAACGTATGCCGTCATGTAGTATTACGTTATAACATATGACGTCATGTAGTAATACGATATAACGTACAACGTTATATAGAATTACGATATAACGCACAACGTTATGTCGTATTACGTTATAACGTATCATGTCATGTAGTATTACGTTATTACGAATAACGTTATATTGTGCTACCTTATAACGTGTGACCTTTTGTTGTATTACGTTATAACGTATAAAGGCATGTAGTATTACGTTGTAACGTATGACGTCATGTAGTATTACTTTATGACGTATGACGTCATGTAGTATTATGTTATAACATATGCCGTCATGTAGTATTACGTTATAACATATGACGTCATGTAATATTACGATATAACGTACAGCGTTATATAGAATTACGGTATAACGCACAACGTTATGTCGTATTACGTTATACCGTATGACGTTATATTGTGTTACTTTATGACGTATGACGTCATGTAGTATTACTTTATGACGTATGCCGTCATGTAGTATTACGTTATAACATATGACGTCATGTAGTAATACGATATAACGTACAACGTTATATAGAATTACGATATAACGCACAACGTTATGTCGTATTACGTTATAACGTATCATGTCATGTAGTATTACGTTATAACGAATGACGTTATGGAGTATTACGTTATAACGTATGACGCCATGTGGTATTACGTTATTACGAGTAACGTTATATTATGTTACTTTATGACATATGACGTCAGGTAGTATTACTTTATGACGTATGACGTCATGTAGGATTACTTTATGACGTATGACGTCATGTAGTATTACTTTATGACGTATGACGTCATGTAGTATTACTTCATGACGTATGACGTCATGTAGTATTTCGTTATAACGTATGACGTTATGCAGTATTACGATATAACGTATGACGTTATGGAGTATTACGTTATTACGTATGACGTCATGTGGTATTACGTTATTACGAATAACGTTATATTGTGTTATTTTATAACGTATGACCTTATGTTGTATTACGTTATAACGTATAAAGGCATGTAGTATTACGTTGTTACGTACGGCGTCATGTAGAATTACGTTATAACGTATTCCGTCATGTAGTATTACGTTATAACATATGACGTCATGTAGTATTACGATATAACGTACAACGTTATATAGAATTACGATATAACGCACAACGTTATGTCGTATTACGTTATAACGTATCATGTCATGTAGTATTACGTTATTACGAATAACGTTATATTGTGTTACCTTATAACGTGTGACCTTTTGTTGTATTACGTTATAACGTATAAAGACATGTAGTATTACGTTGTAACGTATGACGTTATATTGTGTTACTTTATGACGTATGACGTCATGTAGTATTACTTTATGACGTATGCCGTCATGTAGTATTACGTTATAACATATGACGTCATGTAGTAATACGATATAACGTACAACGTTATATAGAATTACGATATAACGCACAACGTTATGTCGTATTACGTTATAACGTATCATGTCATGTAGTATTACGTTATAACGAATGACGTTATGGAGTATTACGTTATAACGTATGACGCCATGTGGTATTACGTTATTACGAATAACGTTATATTATGTTACTTTATGACATATGACGTCATGTAGTATTACTTTATGACGTATGACGTCATGTAGTATTACTTTATGACGTATGACGTCATGTAGTATTACTTTATGACGTATGACGTCATGTAGTATTTCGTTATAACGTATGACGTTATGCAGTATTACGATATAACGTATGACGTTATGCGGTATTAGGTTATAACTTATGACGTTATGGAGTATTACGTTATAACGTATGACGTCATGTGGTATTACGTTATTACGAATAACGTTATATTATGTTACGTCATGTAGTATTACTTTATGACGTCATACGTCATGTAGTATTTCGTTATAACGTATGACGTTATGCAGTATTACGATATAACGTATGACGTTATGCAGTATTAGGTTATAACGTATGACGTCATGTAGTATTACTTTATGACGTATGACGTCATGTAGTATTACTTTATGACGTATGACGTCATGTAGTATTACTTTATGACGTATGACGTCATGTAGTATTTCGTTTTAACGTACAACGTCATATAGAATTACGATATAACGCACAACGTTATGTCGTATTACGTTATAACTTATCATGTCATGTAGTATTACGTTATAACGTATGACGTTATGTAGTATTACGTTATTACGAATAACGTTATATTGTGTAACTTTATAACGTATGACCTTATGTTGTATTACGTTATAACGTATAAAGACATGTAGTATTACGTTATAACGTATGACGTCATGTGGTATTACGTTATTACGAATATCGTAATATTGTATTACTTTATGACGTATGACGTCATGTAGTATTACTATATGACGTATGACGTCATGTAGTATTACTATATGACGTATGACGTCATGTAGTATTAGGTTATAACGTATGAAGTTATGTATTATTACGATATAACGTATGACGTTAAGCAGTATTAGGTTATAACGTATGACGTTATGTAGTGTTAGGTTATAACGTATGGCGTTATGTAGTATTACGATATAACGTATGACGTTATGCAGTATTACGTTATAACGTATGGCGTTATGTAGTGTTACGTTATAATGTATGACGTTATGTAGCATTACGGTATTTCGAACAACGTTGTATTGTGTTACTTTATAACGTATGACGTTATGTAGTGTTACGTTATAACGTATGACGCCGTGTAGTATTACGTTATAAGTATAACATTATGTAGTATCACGTTATAGCGTATGACGTCATGTAGTATTACGTTATTACGAATATCGTAATATTGTGTTACTTTATGACGTATGACGTCATGTAATATTGCTTTATGACGTATGACGTCATGTAGTATTTCCTTATAACGTATGACGTTATGTAGTATTACGATATAACGTATGCCGTCATGTAGTATTACGTTATAACATATGACGTCATACGTTATAACGTATGACGTTATGTATTAGTACGATATAACGTATGACGTTATGCAGTATGAGGTTATAACGTATGACGTCATGTAGTTTTGCGTTATAACGTATGACGTCATGTAGTATTAGGTTATAACGTATGCCGTCATGTAGTATTACGTTATAACATATGACGTCATGTAGTAATACGATATAACGTACAACGTTATATAGAATTACGATATAACGCACAACGTTATGTCGTATTACGTTATAACGTATCATGTCATGTAGTATTACGTTATTACGAATAACGTTATATTGTGTTACCTTATAACGTGTGACCTTTTGTTGTATTACGTTATAACGTATAAGGACATGTAGTATTACGTTATAACGTATGACGTTATGTATTAGTACGATATAACGTATGACGTTATGCAGTATGAGGTTATAACGTATGACGTCATGTAGTTTTGCGTTATAACGTATGACCTCATGTAGTATTAGGTTATAACGTATGCCGTCATGTAGTATTACGTTATAACATATGACGTCATGTAGTAATACGATATAACGTACAACGTTATATAGAATTACGATATAACGCACAACGTTATGTCGTATTACGTTATAACGTATCATGTCATGTAGTATTACGTTATTACGAATAACGTTATATTGTGTTACCTTATAACGTGTGACCTTTTGTTGTATTACGTTATAACGTATAAAGGCATGTAGTATTACGTTGTAACGTATGACGTCATGTAGTATTACTTTATGACGTATGACGTCATGTAGTATTATGTTATAACATATGCCGTCATGTAGTATTACGTTATAACATATCACGTCATGTAATATTACGATATAACGTACAGCGTTATATAGAATTACGATATAACGCACAACGTTATGTCGTATTACGTTATACCGTATGACGTTATATTGTGTTACTTTATGACGTATGACGTCATGTAGTATTACTTTATGACGTATGACGTCATGTAGTATTACTTTATGACGTATGACGTCATGTAGTATTACTTTATGACGTATGACGTCATGTAGTATTTCGTTATAACGTATGACGTTATGCAGTATTGCGATATAACGTATGACGTTATGCGGTATTAGGTTATAACTTATGACGTTATGGAGTATTACGTTATAACGTATGACGTCATGTGGTATTACGTTATTACGAATAACGTTATATTATGTTACGTCATGTAGTATTACTTTATGACGTATGACGTCATGTAGTATTACTTTATGACGTATGACGTCATGTAGTATTACTTAATGACGTATGACGTCATGTAGTATTACTTTATGACGTATGACGTCATGTAGTATTACTTTATGACGTATGACGTCATGTAGTATTTCGTTATAACGTATGACGTTATGCAGTATTACGATATAACGTATGACGTTATGCAGTATTAGGTTATAACGTATGACGTCATGTAGTATTACTTTATGACGTATGACGTCATGTAGTATTACTTTATGACGTATGACGTCATGTAGTATTTCGTTTTAACGTACAACGTTATATAGAATTACGATATAACGCACAACGTTATGTCGTATTACGTTATAACTTATCATGTCATGTAGTATTACGTTATAACGTATGACGTTATGTAGTATTACGTTATTACGAATAACGTTATATTGTGTAACTTTATAACCTATGACCTTATGTTGTATTACGTTATAACGTATAAAGACATGTAGTATTACGTTATAACGTATGACGTCATGTGGTATTACGTTATTACGAATATCGTAATATTGTATTACTTTATGACGTATGACGTCATGTAGTATTACTATATGACGTATGACGTCATGTAGTATTACTATATGACGTATGACGTCATGTAGTATTACTATATGACGTATGACGTCATGTAGTACTACTATATGACGTATGACGTCATGTAGTATTACTATATGACGTATGACGTCATGTAGTATTACTATATGACGTATGACGTCATGTAGTATTAGGTTATAACGTATGAAGTTATGTATTATTACGATATAACGTATGACGTTAAGCAGTATTAGGTTATAACGTATGACGTTATGTAGTATTAGGTTATAACGTATGGCGTTATGTAGTATTACGATATAACGTATGACGTTATGCAGTACTACGTTATAACGTATGACGTTATGTAGTGTTACGTTATAATGTATGACGTTATGTAGCATTACGGTATTTCGAACAACGTTGTATTGTGTTACTTTATAACGTATGACGTTATGTAGTGTTACGTTATAACGTATGACGCCGTGTAGTATTACGTTATAAGTATAACATTATGTAGTATCACGTTATAGCGTATGACGTCATGTAGTATTACGTTATTACGAATATCGTAATATTGTGTTACTTTATGACGTATGACGTCATGTAATATTGCTTTATGACGTATGACGTCATGTAGTATTTCCTTATAACGTATGACGTTATGTAGTATTACGATATAACGTATGACGTCATGTAGTATTACTTTATGACGTATGACGTCATGTAGTATTACTTTATGACGTATGACGTCATGTAGTATTACTTTATGACTTATGACGTCATGTAGTATTACTTTATGACGTATTACCTCATGTAGTATTACTTTATGACGTATGACGTCATGTAGTATTACTTTATGACGTATGACGTCATGTAGTATTTCGTTATAACGTATGACGTTATGCAGTATTACGATATAACGTATGACGTTATGCGGTATTAGGTTATAACGTATGACGTTATGGAGTATTACGTTATAACGTATGACGTCATGTGGTATTACGTTATTACGAATAACGTTATATTATGTTACGTCATGTAGTATTACTTTATGACGTATGACGTCATGTAGTATTACTTTATGACGTATGACGTCATGTAGTATTTCCTTATAACGTATGACGTTATGTAGTATTACGATATAACGTATGACGTCATGTAGTATTACTTTATGACGTATGACGTCATGTAGTATTTCGTTATAACGTATGACGTTATGCAGTATTACGATATAACGTATGACGTTATGCAGTATTAGGTTATAACGTATGACGTCATGTAGTATTACTTTATGACGTATGACGTCATGTAGTATTACTTTATGACGTATGACGTCATGTAGTATTACTTTATGACGTATGACGTCATGTAGTATTACTTTATGACGTATGACGTCATGTAGTATTACTTTATGACGTATGACGTCATGTAGTATTACTTTATGACGTATGACGTCATGTAGTATTTCGTTATAACGTATGACGTTATGCAGTATTACGATATAACGTATGACGTTATGCAGTATTAGGTTATAACGTATGACGTCATGTAGTATTACTTTATGACGTATGACGTCATGTAGTATTACTTTATGACGTATGACGTCATGTAGTATTTCGTTATAACGTATGACGTTATGCAGTATTACGATATAACGTATGACGTTATGCAGTATTAGGTTATAACGTATGACGTCATGTAGTATTACTTTATGACGTATGACGTCATGTAGTATTACTTTATGACGTATGACGTCATGTAGTATTTCGTTTTAACGTACAACGTTATATAGAATTACGATATAACGCACAACGTTATGTCGTATTACGTTATAACTTATCATGTCATGTAGTATTACGTTATAACGTATGACGTTATGTAGTATTACGTTATTACGAATAACGTTATATTGTGTAACTTTATAACCTATGACCTTATGTTGTATTACGTTATAACGTATAAAGACATGTAGTATTACGTTATAACGTATGACGTCATGTGGTATTACGTTATTACGAATATCGTAATATTGTATTACTTTATGACGTATGACGTCATGTAGTATTACTATATGACGTATGACGTCATGTAGTATTACTATATGACGTATGACGTCATGTAGTATTACTATATGACGTATGACGTCATGTAGTACTACTATATGACGTATGACGTCATGTAGTATTACTATATGACGTATGACGTCATGTAGTATTACTATATGACGTATGACGTCATGTAGTATTAGGTTATAACGTATGAAGTTATGTATTATTACGATATAACGTATGACGTTAAGCAGTATTAGGTTATAACGTATGACGTTATGTAGTATTAGGTTATAACGTATGGCGTTATGTAGTATTACGATATAACGTATGACGTTATGCAGTACTACGTTATAACGTATGACGTTATGTAGTGTTACGTTATAATGTATGACGTTATGTAGCATTACGGTATTTCGAACAACGTTGTATTGTGTTACTTTATAACGTATGACGTTATGTAGTGTTACGTTATAACGTATGACGCCGTGTAGTATTACGTTATAAGTATAACATTATGTAGTATCACGTTATAGCGTATGACGTCATGTAGTATTACGTTATTACGAATATCGTAATATTGTGTTACTTTATGACGTATGACGTCATGTAATATTGCTTTATGACGTATGACGTCATGTAGTATTTCCTTATAACGTATGACGTTATGTAGTATTACGATATAACGTATGACGTCATGTAGTATTACTTTATGACGTATGACGTCATGTAGTATTACTTTATGACGTATGACGTCATGTAGTATTACTTTATGACTTATGACGTCATGTAGTATTACTTTATGACGTATGACCTCATGTAGTATTACTTTATGACGTATGACGTCATGTAGTATTACTTTATGACGTATGACGTCATGTAGTATTTCGTTATAACGTATGACGTTATGCAGTATTACGATATAACGTATGACGTTATGCGGTATTAGGTTATAACTTATGACGTTATGGAGTATTACGTTATAACGTATGACGTCATGTGGTATTACGTTATTACGAATAACGTTATATTATGTTACGTCATGTAGTATTACTTTATGACGTATGACGTCATGTAGTATTACTTTATGACGTATGACGTCATGTAGTATTTCCTTATAACGTATGACGTTATGTAGTATTACGATATAACGTATGACGTCATGTAGTATTACTTTATGACGTATGACGTCATGTAGTATTTCGTTATAACGTATGACGTTATGCAGTATTACGATATAACGTATGACGTTATGCAGTATTAGGTTATAACGTATGACGTCATGTAGTATTACTTTATGACGTATGACGTCATGTAGTATTACTGTATGACGTATGACGTCATGTAGTATTACTTTATGACGTATGACGTCATGTAGTATTACTTTATGACGTATGACGTCATGTAGTATTACTTTATGACGTATGACGTCATGTAGTATTACTTTATGACGTATGACGTCATGTAGTATTTCGTTATAACGTATGACGTTATGCAGTATTACGATATAACGTATGACGTTATGCAGTATTAGGTTATAACGTATGACGTCATGTAGTATTACTTTATGACGTATGACGTCATGTAGTATTACTTTATGACGTATGACGTCATGTAGTATTTCGTTATAACGTATGACGTTATGCAGTATTACGATATAACGTATGACGTTATGCAGTATTAGGTTATAACGTATGACGTCATGTAGTATTACTTTATGACGTATGACGTCATGTAGTATTACTTTATGACGTATGACGTCATGTAGTATTTCGTTTTAACGTACAACGTTATATAGAATTACGATATAACGCACAACGTTATGTCGTATTACGTTATAACTTATCATGTCATGTAGTATTACGTTATAACGTATGACTTTATGTAGTATTACGTTATTACGAATAACGTTATATTGTGTAACTTTATAACGTATGACCTTATGTTGTATTACGTTATAACGTATAAAGACATGTAGTATTACGTTATAACGTATGACGTCATGTGGTATTACGTTATTACGAATATCGTAATATTGTGTTACTTTATGACGTATGACGTCATGTAATATTGCTTTATGACGTATGACGTCATGTAGTATTTCGTTATAACGTATGACGTTATGCAGTATTACGATATAACGTATGACGTTATGCGGTATTAGGTTATAACTTATGACGTTATGGAGTATTACGTTATAACGTATGACGTCATGTGGTATTACGTTATTACGAATAACGTTATATTATGTTACGTCATGTAGTATTACTTTATGACGTATGACGTCATGTAGTATTACTTTATGACGTATGACGTCATGTAGTATTACTTTATGACGTATGACGTCATGTAGTATTACTTTATGACGTATGACGTCATGTAGTATTTCGTTATAACGTATGACGTTATGCAGTATTACGATATAACGTATGACGTTATGCAGTATTAGGTTATAACGTATGACGTCATGTAGTATTACTTTATGACGTATGACGTCATGTAGTATTACTTTATGACGTATGACGTCATGTAGTATTTCGTTTTAACGTACAACGTTATATAGAATTACGATATAACGCACAACGTTATGTCGTATTACGTTATAACTTATCATGTCATGTAGTATTACGTTATAACGTATGACGTTATGTAGTATTACGTTATTACGAATAACGTTATATTGTGTAACTTTATAACGTATGACCTTACGTTGTATTACGTTATAACGTATGACGTCATGTAATATTGCTTTATGACGTATGACGTCATGTAGTATTTCCTTATAACGTATGACGTTATGTAGTATTACGATATAACGTATGACGTTATGCAGTACTACGTTATAACGTATGACGTTATGTAGTGTTACGTTATAACGTATGACGTTATGTATTAGTACGATATAACGTATGACGTTATGCAGTATGAGGTTATAACGTATGACGTCATGTAGTTTTGCGTTATAACGTATGACGTCATGTAGTATTAGGTTATAACGTATGCCGTCATGTAGTATTACGTTATAACATATGACGTCATGTAGTAATACGATATAACGTACAACGTTATATAGAATTACGATATAACGCACAACGTTATGTCGTATTACGTTATAACGTATCATGTCATGTAGTATTACGTTATTACGAATAACGTTATATTGTGTTACCTTATAACGTGTGACCTTTTGTTGTATTACGTTATAACGTATAAAGACATGTAGTATTACGTTGTAACGTATGACGTCATGTAGTATTACTTTATGACGTATGACGTCATGTAATATTGCTTTATGACGTATGACGTCATGTAGTATTTCCTTATAACGTATGACTTTATGTAGTGTTACGTTATAACGTATGACGTTATGTATTAGTACGATATAACGTATGACGTTATGCAGTATGAGGTTATAACGTATGACGTCATGTAGTTTTGCGTTATAACGTATGACGTCATGTAGTATTAGGTTATAACGTATGCCGTCATGTAGTATTACGTTATAACATATGACGTCATGTAGTAATACGATATAACGTACAACGTTATATAGAATTACGATATAACGCACAACGTTATGTCGTATTACGTTATAACGTATCATGTCATGTAGTATTACGTTATTACGAATAACGTTATATTGTGCTACCTTATAACGTGTGACCTTTTGTTGTATTACGTTATAACGTATAAAGGCATGTAGTATTACGTTGTAACGTATGACGTCATGTAGTATTACTTTATGACGTATGACGTCATGTAGTATTATGTTATAACATATGCCGTCATGTAGTATTACGTTATAACATATGACGTCATGTAATATTACGATATAACGTACAGCGTTATATAGAATTACGGTATAACGCACAACGTTATGTCGTATTACGTTATACCGTATGACGTTATATTGTGTTACTTTATGACGTATGACGTCATGTAGTATTACTTTATGACGTATGCCGTCATGTAGTATTACGTTATAACATATGACGTCATGTAGTAATACGATATAACGTACAACGTTATATAGAATTACGATATAACGCACAACGTTATGTCGTATTACGTTATAACGTATCATGTCATGTAGTATTACGTTATAACGAATGACGTTATGGAGTATTACGTTATAACGTATGACGCCATGTGGTATTACGTTATTACGAGTAACGTTATATTATGTTACTTTATGACATATGACGTCAGGTAGTATTACTTTATGACGTATGACGTCATGTAGGATTACTTTATGACGTATGACGTCATGTAGTATTACTTTATGACGTATGACGTCATGTAGTATTACTTCATGACGTATGACGTCATGTAGTATTTCGTTATAACGTATGACGTTATGCAGTATTACGATATAACGTATGACGTTATGGAGTATTACGTTATTACGTATGACGTCATGTGGTATTACGTTATTACGAATAACGTTATATTGTGTTATTTTATAACGTATGACCTTATGTTGTATTACGTTATAACGTATAAAGGCATGTAGTATTACGTTGTTACGTACGGCGTCATGTAGAATTACGTTATAACGTATTCCGTCATGTAGTATTACGTTATAACATATGACGTCATGTAGTATTACGATATAACGTACAACGTTATATAGAATTACGATATAACGCACAACGTTATGTCGTATTACGTTATAACGTATCATGTCATGTAGTATTACGTTATTACGAATAACGTTATATTGTGTTACCTTATAACGTGTGACCTTTTGTTGTATTACGTTATAACGTATAAAGACATGTAGTATTACGTTGTAACGTATGACGTTATATTGTGTTACTTTATGACGTATGACGTCATGTAGTATTACTTTATGACGTATGCCGTCATGTAGTATTACGTTATAACATATGACGTCATGTAGTAATACGATATAACGTACAACGTTATATAGAATTACGATATAACGCACAACGTTATGTCGTATTACGTTATAACGTATCATGTCATGTAGTATTACGTTATAACGAATGACGTTATGGAGTATTACGTTATAACGTATGACGCCATGTGGTATTACGTTATTACGAATAACGTTATATTATGTTACTTTATGACATATGACGTCATGTAGTATTACTTTATGACGTATGACGTCATGTAGTATTACTTTATGACGTATGACGTCATGTAGTATTACTTTATGACGTATGACGTCATGTAGTATTTCGTTATAACGTATGACGTTATGCAGTATTACGATATAACGTATGACGTTATGCGGTATTAGGTTATAACTTATGACGTTATGGAGTATTACGTTATAACGTATGACGTCATGTGGTATTACGTTATTACGAATAACGTTATATTATGTTACGTCATGTAGTATTACTTTATGACGTCATACGTCATGTAGTATTTCGTTATAACGTATGACGTTATGCAGTATTACGATATAACGTATGACGTTATGCAGTATTAGGTTATAACGTATGACGTCATGTAGTATTACTTTATGACGTATGACGTCATGTAGTATTACTTTATGACGTATGACGTCATGTAGTATTACTTTATGACGTATGACGTCATGTAGTATTTCGTTTTAACGTACAACGTCATATAGAATTACGATATAACGCACAACGTTATGTCGTATTACGTTATAACTTATCATGTCATGTAGTATTACGTTATAACGTATGACGTTATGTAGTATTACGTTATTACGAATAACGTTATATTGTGTAACTTTATAACGTATGACCTTATGTTGTATTACGTTATAACGTATAAAGACATGTAGTATTACGTTATAACGTATGACGTCATGTGGTATTACGTTATTACGAATATCGTAATATTGTATTACTTTATGACGTATGACGTCATGTAGTATTACTATATGACGTATGACGTCATGTAGTATTACTATATGACGTATGACGTCATGTAGTATTAGGTTATAACGTATGAAGTTATGTATTATTACGATATAACGTATGACGTTAAGCAGTATTAGGTTATAACGTATGACGTTATGTAGTGTTAGGTTATAACGTATGGCGTTATGTAGTATTACGATATAACGTATGACGTTATGCAGTATTACGTTATAACGTATGGCGTTATGTAGTGTTACGTTATAATGTATGACGTTATGTAGCATTACGGTATTTCGAACAACGTTGTATTGTGTTACTTTATAACGTATGACGTTATGTAGTGTTACGTTATAACGTATGACGCCGTGTAGTATTACGTTATAAGTATAACATTATGTAGTATCACGTTATAGCGTATGACGTCATGTAGTATTACGTTATTACGAATATCGTAATATTGTGTTACTTTATGACGTATGACGTCATGTAATATTGCTTTATGACGTATGACGTCATGTAGTATTTCCTTATAACGTATGACGTTATGTAGTATTACGATATAACGTATGACGTTATGCAGTACTACGTTATAACATATGACGTCATACGTTATAACGTATGACGTTATGTATTAGTACGATATAACGTATGACGTTATGCAGTATGAGGTTATAACGTATGACGTCATGTAGTTTTGCGTTATAACGTATGACGTCATGTAGTATTAGGTTATAACGTATGCCGTCATGTAGTATTACGTTATAACATATGACGTCATGTAGTAATACGATATAACGTACAACGTTATATAGAATTACGATATAACGCACAACGTTATGTCGTATTACGTTATAACGTATCATGTCATGTAGTATTACGTTATTACGAATAACGTTATATTGTGTTACCTTATAACGTGTGACCTTTTGTTGTATTACGTTATAACGTATAAGGACATGTAGTATTACGTTATAACGTATGACGTTATGTATTAGTACGATATAACGTATGACGTTATGCAGTATGAGGTTATAACGTATGACGTCATGTAGTTTTGCGTTATAACGTATGACCTCATGTAGTATTAGGTTATAACGTATGCCGTCATGTAGTATTACGTTATAACATATGACGTCATGTAGTAATACGATATAACGTACAACGTTATATAGAATTACGATATAACGCACAACGTTATGTCGTATTACGTTATAACGTATCATGTCATGTAGTATTACGTTATTACGAATAACGTTATATTGTGTTACCTTATAACGTGTGACCTTTTGTTGTATTACGTTATAACGTATAAAGGCATGTAGTATTACGTTGTAACGTATGACGTCATGTAGTATTACTTTATGACGTATGACGTCATGTAGTATTATGTTATAACATATGCCGTCATGTAGTATTACGTTATAACATATCACGTCATGTAATATTACGATATAACGTACAGCGTTATATAGAATTACGATATAACGCACAACGTTATGTCGTATTACGTTATACCGTATGACGTTATATTGTGTTACTTTATGACGTATGACGTCATGTAGTATTACTTTATGACGTATGACGTCATGTAGTATTACTTTATGACGTATGACGTCATGTAGTATTACTTTATGACGTATGACGTCATGTAGTATTTCGTTATAACGTATGACGTTATGCAGTATTGCGATATAACGTATGACGTTATGCGGTATTAGGTTATAACTTATGACGTTATGGAGTATTACGTTATAACGTATGACGTCATGTGGTATTACGTTATTACGAATAACGTTATATTATGTTACGTCATGTAGTATTACTTTATGACGTATGACGTCATGTAGTATTACTTTATGACGTATGACGTCATGTAGTATTACTTAATGACGTATGACGTCATGTAGTATTACTTTATGACGTATGACGTCATGTAGTATTACTTTATGACGTATGACGTCATGTAGTATTTCGTTATAACGTATGACGTTATGCAGTATTACGATATAACGTATGACGTTATGCAGTATTAGGTTATAACGTATGACGTCATGTAGTATTACTTTATGACGTATGACGTCATGTAGTATTACTTTATGACGTATGACGTCATGTAGTATTTCGTTTTAACGTACAACGTTATATAGAATTACGATATAACGCACAACGTTATGTCGTATTACGTTATAACTTATCATGTCATGTAGTATTACGTTATAACGTATGACGTTATGTAGTATTACGTTATTACGAATAACGTTATATTGTGTAACTTTATAACCTATGACCTTATGTTGTATTACGTTATAACGTATAAAGACATGTAGTATTACGTTATAACGTATGACGTCATGTGGTATTACGTTATTACGAATATCGTAATATTGTATTACTTTATGACGTATGACGTCATGTAGTATTACTATATGACGTATGACGTCATGTAGTATTACTATATGACGTATGACGTCATGTAGTATTACTATATGACGTATGACGTCATGTAGTACTACTATATGACGTATGACGTCATGTAGTATTACTATATGACGTATGACGTCATGTAGTATTACTATATGACGTATGACGTCATGTAGTATTAGGTTATAACGTATGAAGTTATGTATTATTACGATATAACGTATGACGTTAAGCAGTATTAGGTTATAACGTATGACGTTATGTAGTATTAGGTTATAACGTATGGCGTTATGTAGTATTACGATATAACGTATGACGTTATGCAGTACTACGTTATAACGTATGACGTTATGTAGTGTTACGTTATAATGTATGACGTTATGTAGCATTACGGTATTTCGAACAACGTTGTATTGTGTTACTTTATAACGTATGACGTTATGTAGTGTTACGTTATAACGTATGACGCCGTGTAGTATTACGTTATAAGTATAACATTATGTAGTATCACGTTATAGCGTATGACGTCATGTAGTATTACGTTATTACGAATATCGTAATATTGTGTTACTTTATGACGTATGACGTCATGTAATATTGCTTTATGACGTATGACGTCATGTAGTATTTCCTTATAACGTATGACGTTATGTAGTATTACGATATAACGTATGACGTCATGTAGTATTACTTTATGACGTATGACGTCATGTAGTATTACTTTATGACGTATGACGTCATGTAGTATTACTTTATGACTTATGACGTCATGTAGTATTACTTTATGACGTATGACCTCATGTAGTATTACTTTATGACGTATGACGTCATGTAGTATTACTTTATGACGTATGACGTCATGTAGTATTTCGTTATAACGTATGACGTTATGCAGTATTACGATATAACGTATGACGTTATGCGGTATTAGGTTATAACGTATGACGTTATGGAGTATTACGTTATAACGTATGACGTCATGTGGTATTACGTTATTACGAATAACGTTATATTATGTTACGTCATGTAGTATTACTTTATGACGTATGACGTCATGTAGTATTACTTTATGACGTATGACGTCATGTAGTATTTCCTTATAACGTATGACGTTATGTAGTATTACGATATAACGTATGACGTCATGTAGTATTACTTTATGACGTATGACGTCATGTAGTATTTCGTTATAACGTATGACGTTATGCAGTATTACGATATAACGTATGACGTTATGCAGTATTAGGTTATAACGTATGACGTCATGTAGTATTACTTTATGACGTATGACGTCATGTAGTATTACTTTATGACGTATGACGTCATGTAGTATTACTTTATGACGTATGACGTCATGTAGTATTACTTTATGACGTATGACGTCATGTAGTATTACTTTATGACGTATGACGTCATGTAGTATTACTTTATGACGTATGACGTCATGTAGTATTTCGTTATAACGTATGACGTTATGCAGTATTACGATATAACGTATGACGTTATGCAGTATTAGGTTATAACGTATGACGTCATGTAGTATTACTTTATGACGTATGACGTCATGTAGTATTACTTTATGACGTATGACGTCATGTAGTATTTCGTTATAACGTATGACGTTATGCAGTATTACGATATAACGTATGACGTTATGCAGTATTAGGTTATAACGTATGACGTCATGTAGTATTACTTTATGACGTATGACGTCATGTAGTATTACTTTATGACGTATGACGTCATGTAGTATTTCGTTTTAACGTACAACGTTATATAGAATTACGATATAACGCACAACGTTATGTCGTATTACGTTATAACTTATCATGTCATGTAGTATTACGTTATAACGTATGACGTTATGTAGTATTACGTTATTACGAATAACGTTATATTGTGTAACTTTATAACCTATGACCTTATGTTGTATTACGTTATAACGTATAAAGACATGTAGTATTACGTTATAACGTATGACGTCATGTGGTATTACGTTATTACGAATATCGTAATATTGTATTACTTTATGACGTATGACGTCATGTAGTATTACTATATGACGTATGACGTCATGTAGTATTACTATATGACGTATGACGTCATGTAGTATTACTATATGACGTATGACGTCATGTAGTACTACTATATGACGTATGACGTCATGTAGTATTACTATATGACGTATGACGTCATGTAGTATTACTATATGACGTATGACGTCATGTAGTATTAGGTTATAACGTATGAAGTTATGTATTATTACGATATAACGTATGACGTTAAGCAGTATTAGGTTATAACGTATGACGTTATGTAGTATTAGGTTATAACGTATGGCGTTATGTAGTATTACGATATAACGTATGACGTTATGCAGTACTACGTTATAACGTATGACGTTATGTAGTGTTACGTTATAATGTATGACGTTATGTAGCATTACGGTATTTCGAACAACGTTGTATTGTGTTACTTTATAACGTATGACGTTATGTAGTGTTACGTTATAACGTATGACGCCGTGTAGTATTACGTTATAAGTATAACATTATGTAGTATCACGTTATAGCGTATGACGTCATGTAGTATTACGTTATTACGAATATCGTAATATTGTGTTACTTTATGACGTATGACGTCATGTAATATTGCTTTATGACGTATGACGTCATGTAGTATTTCCTTATAACGTATGACGTTATGTAGTATTACGATATAACGTATGACGTCATGTAGTATTACTTTATGACGTATGACGTCATGTAGTATTACTTTATGACGTATGACGTCATGTAGTATTACTTTATGACTTATGACGTCATGTAGTATTACTTTATGACGTATGACCTCATGTAGTATTACTTTATGACGTATGACGTCATGTAGTATTACTTTATGACGTATGACGTCATGTAGTATTTCGTTATAACGTATGACGTTATGCAGTATTACGATATAACGTATGACGTTATGCGGTATTAGGTTATAACGTATGACGTTATGGAGTATTACGTTATAACGTATGACGTCATGTGGTATTACGTTATTACGAATAACGTTATATTATGTTACGTCATGTAGTATTACTTTATGACGTATGACGTCATGTAGTATTACTTTATGACGTATGACGTCATGTAGTATTTCCTTATAACGTATGACGTTATGTAGTATTACGATATAACGTATGACGTCATGTAGTATTACTTTATGACGTATGACGTCATGTAGTATTTCGTTATAACGTATGACGTTATGCAGTATTACGATATAACGTATGACGTTATGCAGTATTAGGTTATAACGTATGACGTCATGTAGTATTACTTTATGACGTATGACGTCATGTAGTATTACTGTATGACGTATGACGTCATGTAGTATTACTTTATGACGTATGACGTCATGTAGTATTACTTTATGACGTATGACGTCATGTAGTATTACTTTATGACGTATGACGTCATGTAGTATTACTTTATGACGTATGACGTCATGTAGTATTTCGTTATAACGTATGACGTTATGCAGTATTACGATATAACGTATGACGTTATGCAGTATTAGGTTATAACGTATGACGTCATGTAGTATTACTTTATGACGTATGACGTCATGTAGTATTACTTTATGACGTATGACGTCATGTAGTATTTCGTTATAACGTATGACGTTATGCAGTATTACGATATAACGTATGACGTTATGCAGTATTAGGTTATAACGTATGACGTCATGTAGTATTACTTTATGACGTATGACGTCATGTAGTATTACTTTATGACGTATGACGTCATGTAGTATTTCGTTTTAACGTACAACGTTATATAGAATTACGATATAACGCACAACGTTATGTCGTATTACGTTATAACTTATCATGTCATGTAGTATTACGTTATAACGTATGACTTTATGTAGTATTACGTTATTACGAATAACGTTATATTGTGTAACTTTATAACGTATGACCTTATGTTGTATTACGTTATAACGTATAAAGACATGTAGTATTACGTTATAACGTATGACGTCATGTGGTATTACGTTATTACGAATATCGTAATATTGTGTTACTTTATGACGTATGACGTCATGTAATATTGCTTTATGACGTATGACGTCATGTAGTATTTCCTTATAACGTATGACGTTATGTAGTATTACGATATAACGTATGACGTTATGTAGTATTACGATATAACGTATGACGTTATGCAGTACTACGTTATAACGTATGACTTTATGTAGTGTTACGTTATAACGTATGACGTTATGTATTAGTACGATATAACGTATGACGTTATGCAGTATGAGGTTATATCGTATGACGTCATGTAGTTTTGCGTTATAACGTATGACGTCATGTAGTATTAGGTTATAACGTATGCCGTCATGTAGTATTACGTTATAACATATGACGTCATGTAGTAATACGATATAACGTACAACGTTATATAGAATTACGATATAACGCACAACGTTATGTCGTATTACGTTATAACGTATCATGTCATGTAGTATTACGTTATTACGAATAACGTTATATTGTGTTACCTTATAACGTGTGACCTTTTGTTGTATTACGTTATAACGTATAAAGGCATGTAGTATTACGTTGTAACGTATGACGTCATGTAGTATTACTTTATGACGTATGACGTCATGTAGTATTATGTTATAACATATGCCGTCATGTAGTATTACGTTATAACATATGACGTCATGTAATATTACGATATAACGTACAGCGTTATATAGAATTACGGTATAACGCACAACGTTATGTCGTATTACGTTATACCGTATGACGTTATATTGTGTTACTTTATGACGTATGACGTCATGTAGTATTACTTTATGACGTATGCCGTCATGTAGTATTACGTTATAACATATGACGTCATGTAGTAATACGATATAACGTACAACGTTATATAGAATTACGATATAACGCACAACGTTATGTCGTATTACGTTATAACGTATCATGTCATGTAGTATTACGTTATAACGAATGACGTTATGGAGTATTACGTTATAACGTATGACGCCATGTGGTATTACGTTATTACGAATAACGTTATATTATGTTACTTTATGACATATGACGTCATGTAGTATTACTTTATGACGTATGACGTCATGTAGTATTACTTTATGACGTATGACGTCATGTAGTATTACTTTATGACGTATGACGTCATGTAGTATTTCGTTATAACGTATGACGTTATGCAGTATTACGATATAACGTATGACGTTATGCGGTATTAGGTTATAACTTATGACGTTATGGAGTATTACGTTATAACGTATGACGTCATGTGGTATTACGTTATTACGAATAACGTTATATTATGTTACGTCATGTAGTATTACTTTATGACGTATGACGTCATGTAGTATTTCGTTATAACGTATGACGTTATGCAGTATTACGATATAACGTATGACGTTATGCAGTATTAGGTTATAACGTATGACGTCATGTAGTATTACTTTATGACGTATGACGTCATGTAGTATTACTTTATGACGTATGACGTCATGTAGTATTACTTTATGACGTATGACGTCATGTAGTATTTCGTTTTAACGTACAACGTTATATAGAATTACGATATAACGCACAACGTTATGTCGTATTACGTTATAACTTATCATGTCATGTAGTATTACGTTATAACGTATGACGTTATGTAGTATTACGTTATTACGAATAACGTTATATTGTGTAACTTTATAACGTATGACCTTATGTTGTATTACGTTATAACGTATAAAGACATGTAGTATTACGTTATAACGTATGACGTCATGTGGTATTACGTTATTACGAATATCGTAATATTGTATTACTTTATGACGTATGACGTCATGTAGTATTACTATATGACGTATGACGTCATGTAGTATTACTATATGACGTATGACGTCATGTAGTATTAGGTTATAACGTATGAAGTTATGTATTATTACGATATAACGTATGACGTTAAGCAGTATTAGGTTATAACGTATGACGTTATGTAGTGTTAGGTTATAACGTATGGCGTTATGTAGTATTACGATATAACGTATGACGTTATGCAGTATTACGTTATAACGTATGGCGTTATGTAGTGTTACGTTATAATGTATGACGTTATGTAGCATTACGGTATTTCGAACAACGTTGTATTGTGTTACTTTATAACGTATGACGTTATGTAGTGTTACGTTATAACGTATGACGCCGTGTAGTATTACGTTATAAGTATAACATTATGTAGTATCACGTTATAGCGTATGACGTCATGTAGTATTACGTTATTACGAATATCGTAATATTGTGTTACTTTATGACGTATGACGTCATGTAATATTGCTTTATGACGTATGACGTCATGTAGTATTTCCTTATAACGTATGACGTTATGTAGTATTACGATATAACGTATGACGTTATGCAGTACTACGTTATAACGTATGACGTTATGTAGTGTTACGTTATAACGTATGACGTTATGTATTAGTACGATATAACGTATGACGTTATGCAGTATGAGGTTATAACGTATGACGTCATGTAGTTTTGCGTTATAACGTATGACGTCATGTAGTATTAGGTTATAACGTATGCCGTCATGTAGTATTACGTTATAACATATGACGTCATGTAGTAATACGATATAACGTACAACGTTATATAGAATTACGATATAACGCACAACGTTATGTCGTATTACGTTATAACGTATCATGTCATGTAGTATTACGTTATTACGAATAACGTTATATTGTGTTACCTTATAACGTGTGACCTTTTGTTGTATTACGTTATAACGTATAAAGACATGTAGTATTACGTTATAACGTATGACGTTATGTATTAGTACGATATAACGTATGACGTTATGCAGTATGAGGTTATAACGTATGACGTCATGTAGTTTTGCGTTATAACGTATGACCTCATGTAGTATTAGGTTATAACGTATGCCGTCATGTAGTATTACGTTATAACATATGACGTCATGTAGTAATACGATATAACGTACAACGTTATATAGAATTACGATATAACGCACAACGTTATGTCGTATTACGTTATAACGTATCATGTCATGTAGTATTACGTTATTACGAATAACGTTATATTGTGTTACCTTATAACGTGTGACCTTTTGTTGTATTACGTTATAACGTATAAAGGCATGTAGTATTACGTTGTAACGTATGACGTCATGTAGTATTACTTTATGACGTATGACGTCATGTAGTATTATGTTATAACATATGCCGTCATGTAGTATTACGTTATAACATATCACGTCATGTAATATTACGATATAACGTACAGCGTTATATAGAATTACGATATAACGCACAACGTTATGTCGTATTACGTTATACCGTATGACGTTATATTGTGTTACTTTATGACGTATGACGTCATGTAGTATTACTTTATGACGTATGACGTCATGTAGTATTACTTTATGACGTATGACGTCATGTAGTATTTCGTTATAACGTATGACGTTATGCAGTATTACGATATAACGTATGACGTTATGCGGTATTAGGTTATAACTTATGACGTTATGGAGTATTACGTTATAACGTATGACGTCATGTGGTATTACGTTATTACGAATAACGTTATATTATGTTACGTCATGTAGTATTACTTTATGACGTTAGACGTCATGTAGTATTACTTTGTGACGTATGACGTCATGTAGTATTACTTTATGACGTATGACGTCATGTAGTATTACTTAATGACGTATGACGTCATGTAGTATTACTTTATGACGTATGACGTCATGTAGTATTACTTTATGACGTATGACGTCATGTAGTATTTCGTTATAACGTATGACGTTATGCAGTATTACGATATAACGTATGACGTTATGCAGTATTAGGTTATAACGTATGACGTCATGTAGTATTACTTTATGACGTATGACGTCATGTAGTATTACTTTATGACGTATGACGTCATGTAGTATTTCGTTTTAACGTACAACGTTATATAGAATTACGATATAACGCACAACGTTATGTCGTATTACGTTATAACTTATCATGTCATGTAGTATTACGTTATAACGTATGACGTTATGTAGTATTACGTTATTACGAATAACGTTATATTGTGTAACTTTATAACCTATGACCTTATGTTGTATTACGTTATAACGTATAAAGACATGTAGTATTACGTTATAACGTATGACGTCATGTGGTATTACGTTATTACGAATATCGTAATATTGTATTACTTTATGACGTATGACGTCATGTAGTATTACTATATGACGTATGACGTCATGTAGTATTACTATATGACGTATGACGTCATGTAGTATTACTATATGACGTATGACGTCATGTAGTATTACTATATGACGTATGACGTCATGTAGTATTACTATATGACGTATGACGTCATGTAGTATTACTATATGACGTATGACGTCATGTAGTATTAGGTTATAACGTATGAAGTTATGTATTATTACGATATAACGTATGACGTTAAGCAGTATTAGGTTATAACGTATGACGTTATGTAGTATTAGGTTATAACGTATGGCGTTATGTAGTATTACGATATAACGTATGACGTTATGCAGTACTACGTTATAACGTATGACGTTATGTAGTGTTACGTTATAATGTATGACGTTATGTAGCATTACGGTATTCCGAACAACGTTGTATTGTGTTACTTTATAACGTATGACGTTATGTAGTGTTACGTTATAACGTATGACGCCGTGTAGTATTACGTTATAAGTATAACATTATGTAGTATCACGTTATAGCGTATGACGTCATGTAGTATTACGTTATTACGAATATCGTAATATTGTGTTACTTTATGACGTATGACGTCATGTAATATTGCTTTATGACGTATGACGTCATGTAGTATTTCCTTATAACGTATGACGTTATGTAGTATTACGATATAACGTATGACGTCATGTAGTATTACTTTATGACGTATGACGTCATGTAGTATTACTTTATGACGTATGACGTCATGTAGTATTACTTTATGACTTATGACGTCATGTAGTATTACTTTATGACGTATGACCTCATGTAGTATTACTTTATGACGTATGACGTCATGTAGTATTACTTTATGACGTATGACGTCATGTAGTATTTCGTTATAACGTATGACGTTATGCAGTATTACGATATAACGTATGACGTTATGCGGTATTAGGTTATAACGTATGACGTTATGGAGTATTACGTTATAACGTATGACGTCATGTGGTATTACGTTATTACGAATAACGTTATATTATGTTACGTCATGTAGTATTACTTTATGACGTATGACGTCATGTAGTATTACTTTATGACGTATGACGTCATGTAGTATTTCCTTATAACGTATGACGTTATGTAGTATTACGATATAACGTATGACGTCATGTAGTATTACTTTATGACGTATGACGTCATGTAGTATTTCGTTATAACGTATGACGTTATGCAGTATTACGATATAACGTATGACGTTATGCAGTATTAGGTTATAACGTATGACGTCATGTAGTATTACTTTATGACGTATGACGTCATGTAGTATTACTTTATGACGTATGACGTCATGTAGTATTACTTTATGACGTATGACGTCATGTAGTATTACTTTATGACGTATGACGTCATGTAGTATTACTTTATGACGTATGACGTCATGTAGTATTTCGTTATAACGTATGACGTTATGCAGTATTACGATATAACGTATGACGTTATGCAGTATTAGGTTATAACGTATGACGTCATGTAGTATTACTTTATGACGTATGACGTCATGTAGTATTACTTTATGACGTATGACGTCATGTAGTATTTCGTTATAACGTATGACGTTATGCAGTATTACGATATAACGTATGACGTTATGCAGTATTAGGCTATAACGTATGACGTCATGTAGTATTACTTTATGACGTATGACGTCATGTAGTATTACTTTATGACGTATGACGTCATGTAGTATTTCGTTTTAACGTACAACGTTATATAGAATTACGATATAACGCACAACGTTATGTCGTATTACGTTATAACTTATCATGTCATGTAGTATTACGTTATAACGTATGACTTTATGTAGTATTACGTTATTACGAATAACGTTATATTGTGTAACTTTATAACGTATGACCTTATGTTGTATTACGTTATAACGTATAAAGACATGTAGTATTACGTTATAACGTATGACGTCATGTGGTATTACGTTATTACGAATATCGTAATATTGTGTTACTTTATGACGTATGACGTCATGTAATATTGCTTTATGACGTATGACGTCATGTAGTATTTCCTTATAACGTATGACGTTATGTAGTATTACGATATAACGTATGACGTTATGCAGTACTACGATATAACGTATGACGTTATGCAGTACTACGTTATAACGTATGACTTTATGTAGTGTTACGTTATAACGTATGACGTTATGTATTAGTACGATATAACGTATGACGTTATGCAGTATGAGGTTATATCGTATGACGTCATGTAGTTTTGCGTTATAACGTATGACGTCATGTAGTATTAGGTTATAACGTATGCCGTCATGTAGTATTACGTTATAACATATGACGTCATGTAGTAATACGATATAACGTACAACGTTATATAGAATTACGATATAACGCACAACGTTATGTCGTATTACGTTATAACGTATCATGTCATGTAGTATTACGTTATTACGAATAACGTTATATTGTGTTACCTTATAACGTGTGACCTTTTGTTGTATTACGTTATAACGTATAAAGGCATGTAGTATTACGTTGTAACGTATGACGTCATGTAGTATTACTTTATGACGTATGACGTCATGTAGTATTATGTTATAACATATGCCGTCATGTAGTATTACGTTATAACATATGACGTCATGTAATATTACGATATAACGTACAGCGTTATATAGAATTACGATATAACGCACAACGTTATGTCGTATTACGTTATACCGTATGACGTTATATTGTGTTACTTTATGACGTATGACGTCATGTAGTATTACTTTATGACGTATGACGTCATGTAGTATTACTTTATGACGTATGACGTTATGTAGTATTACGATATGACGTATGACGTTATGCGGTATTAGGTTATAACTTATGACGTTATGGAGTATTACGTTATAACGTATGACGTCATGTGGTATTACGTTATTACGAATAACGTTATATTATGTTACGTCATGTAGTATTACTTTATGACGTATGACGTCATGTAGTATTACTTTATGACGTATGACGTCATGTAGTATTACTTTATGACGTATGACGTCATGTAGTATTACTTTATGACGTATGACGTCATGTAGTATTACTTTATGACGTATGACGTCATGTAGTATTACTTTATGACGTATGACGTCATGTAGTATTTCTTTATAACGTATGACGTTATGCAGTATTACGATATAACGTATGACGTTATGCAGTATTAGGTTATAACGTATGACGTCATGTAGTATTACTTTATGACGTATGACGTCATGTAGTATTACTTTATGACGTATGACGTCATGTAGTATTTCGTTTTAACGTACAACGTTATATAGAATTACGATATAACGCACAACGTTATGTCGTATTACGTTATAACTTATCATGTCATGTAGTATTACGCTATAACGTATGACGTTATGTAGTATTACGTTATTACGAATAACGTTATATTGTGTAACTTTATAACGTATGACCTTATGTTGTATTACGTTATAACGTATAAAGACATGTAGTATTACGTTATAACGTATGACGTCATGTGGTATTACGTTATTACGAATATCGTAATATTGTATTACTTTATGACGTATGACGTCATGTAGTATTACTATATGACGTATGACGTCATGTAGTATTACTATATGACGTATGACGTCATGTAGTATTACTATATGACGTATGACGTCATGTAGTATTACTATATGACGTATGACGTCATGTAGTATTACTATATGACGTATGACGTCATGTAGTATTACTATATGACGTATGACGTCATGTAGTATTAGGTTATAACGTATGAAGTTATGTATTATTACGATATAACGTATGACGTTAAGCAGTATTAGGTTATAACGTATGACGTTATGTAGTATTAGGTTATAACGTATGGCGTTATGTAGTATTACGATATAACGTATGACGTTATGCAGTACTACGTTATAACGTATGACGTTATGGAGTATTACGTTATAACGTATGACGTCATGTGGTATTACGTTATTACGAATAACGTTATATTATGTTACGTCATGTAGTATTACTTTATGACGTATGACGTCATGTAGTATTACTTTATGACGTATGACGTCATGTAGTATTACTTTATGACGTATGACGTCATGTAGTATTACTTAATGACGTATGACGTCATGTAGTATTACTTTATGACGTATGACGTCATGTAGTATTACTTTATGACGTATGACGTCATGTAGTATTACTTAATGACGTATGACGTCATGTAGTATTACTTTATGACGTATGACGTCATGTAGTATTACTTTATGACGTATGACGTCATGTAGTATTTCGTTATAACGTATGACGTTATGCAGTATTACGATATAACGTATGACGTTATGCAGTATTAGGTTATAACGTATGACGTCATGTAGTATTACTTTATGACGTATGACGTCATGTAGTATTACTTTATGACGTATGACGTCATGTAGTATTTCGTTTTAACGTACAACGTTATATAGAATTACGATATAACGCACAACGTTATGTCGTATTACGTTATAACTTATCATGTCATGTAGTATTACGTTATAACGTATGACGTTATGTAGTATTACGTTATTACGAATAACGTTATATTGTGTAACTTTATAACCTATGACCTTATGTTGTATTACGTTATAACGTATAAAGACATGTAGTATTACGTTATAACGTATGACGTCATGTGGTATTACGTTATTACGAATATCGTAATATTGTATTACTTTATGACGTATGACGTCATGTAGTATTACTATATGACGTATGACGTCATGTAGTATTACTATATGACGTATGACGTCATGTAGTATTACTATATGACGTATGACGTCATGTAGTATTACTATATGACGTATGACGTCATGTAGTATTACTATATGACGTATGACGTCATGTAGTATTACTATATGACGTATGACGTCATGTAGTATTAGGTTATAACGTATGAAGTTATGTATTATTACGATATAACGTATGACGTTAAGCAGTATTAGGTTATAACGTATGACGTTATGTAGTATTAGGTTATAACGTATGGCGTTATGTAGTATTACGATATAACGTATGACGTTATGCAGTACTACGTTATAACGTATGACGTTATGTAGTGTTACGTTATAATGTATGACGTTATGTAGCATTACGGTATTCCGAACAACGTTGTATTGTGTTACTTTATAACGTATGACGTTATGTAGTGTTACGTTATAACGTAAGACGCCGTGTAGTATTACGTTATAAGTATAACATTATGTAGTATCACGTTATAGCGTATGACGTCATGTAGTATTACGTTATTACGAATATCGTAATATTGTGTTACTTTATGACGTATGACGTCATGTAATATTGCTTTATGACGTATGACGTCATGTAGTATTTCCTTATAACGTATGACGTTATGTAGTATTACGATATAACGTATGACGTCATGTAGTATTACTTTATGACGTATGACGTCATGTAGTATTACTTTATGACGTATGACGTCATGTAGTATTACTTTATGACTTATGACGTCATGTAGTATTACTTTATGACGTATGACCTCATGTAGTATTACTTTATGACGTATGACGTCATGTAGTATTACTTTATGACGTATGACGTCATGTAGTATTTCGTTATAACGTATGACGTTATGCAGTATTACGATATAACGTATGACGTTATGCGGTATTAGGTTATAACGTATGACGTTATGGAGTATTACGTTATAACGTATGACGTCATGTGGTATTACGTTATTACGAATAACGTTATATTATGTTACGTCATGTAGTATTACTTTATGACGTATGACGTCATGTAGTATTACTTTATGACGTATGACGTCATGTAGTATTTCCTTATAACGTATGACGTTATGTAGTATTACGATATAACGTATGACGTCATGTAGTATTACTTTATGACGTATGACGTCATGTAGTATTTCGTTATAACGTATGACGTTATGCAGTATTACGATATAACGTATGACGTTATGCAGTATTAGGTTATAACGTATGACGTCATGTAGTATTACTTTATGACGTATGACGTCATGTAGTATTACTTTATGACGTATGACGTCATGTAGTATTACTTTATGACGTATGACGTCATGTAGTATTACTTTATGACGTATGACGTCATGTAGTATTACTTTATGACGTATGACGTCATGTAGTATTTCGTTATAACGTATGACGTTATGCAGTATTACGATATAACGTATGACGTTATGCAGTATTAGGTTATAACGTATGACGTCATGTAGTATTACTTTATGACGTATGACGTCATGTAGTATTACTTTATGACGTATGACGTCATGTAGTATTTCGTTATAACGTATGACGTTATGCAGTATTACGATATAACGTATGACGTTATGCAGTATTAGGTTATAACGTATGACGTCATGTAGTATTACTTTATGACGTATGACGTCATGTAGTATTACTTTATGACGTATGACGTCATGTAGTATTTCGTTTTAACGTACAACGTTATATAGAATTACGATATAACGCACAACGTTATGTCGTATTACGTTATAACTTATCATGTCATGTAGTATTACGTTATAACGTATGACTTTATGTAGTATTACGTTATTACGAATAACGTTATATTGTGTAACTTTATAACGTATGACCTTATGTTGTATTACGTTATAACGTATAAAGACATGTAGTATTACGTTATAACGTATGACGTCATGTGGTATTACGTTATTACGAATATCGTAATATTGTGTTACTTTATGACGTATGACGTCATGTAATATTGCTTTATGACGTATGACGTCATGTAGTATTTCCTTATAACGTATGACGTTATGTAGTATTACGATATAACGTATGACGTTATGCAGTACTACGATATAACGTATGACGTTATGCAGTACTACGTTATAACGTATGACTTTATGTAGTGTTACGTTATAACGTATGACGTTATGTATTAGTACGATATAACGTATGACGTTATGCAGTATGAGGTTATATCGTATGACGTCATGTAGTTTTGCGTTATAACGTATGACGTCATGTAGTATTAGGTTATAACGTATGCCGTCATGTAGTATTACGTTATAACATATGACGTCATGTAGTAATACGATATAACGTACAACGTTATATAGAATTACGATATAACGCACAACGTTATGTCGTATTACGTTATAACGTATCATGTCATGTAGTATTACGTTATTACGAATAACGTTATATTGTGTTACCTTATAACGTGTGACCTTTTGTTGTATTACGTTATAACGTATAAAGGCATGTAGTATTACGTTGTAACGTATGACGTCATGTAGTATTACTTTATGACGTATGACGTCATGTAGTATTATGTTATAACATATGCCGTCATGTAGTATTACGTTATAACATATGACGTCATGTAATATTACGATATAACGTACAGCGTTATATAGAATTACGATATAACGCACAACGTTATGTCGTATTACGTTATACCGTATGACGTTATATTGTGTTACTTTATGACGTATGACGTCATGTAGTATTACTTTATGACGTATGACGTCATGTAGTATTACTTTATGACGTATGACGTTATGCAGTATTACGATATAACGTATGACGTTATGCGGTATTAGGTTATAACTTATGACGTTATGGAGTATTACGTTATAACGTATGACGTCATGTGGTATTACGTTATTACGAATAACGTTATATTATGTTACGTCATGTAGTATTACTTTATGACGTATGACGTCATGTAGTATTACTTTATGACGTATGACGTCATGTAGTATTACTTTATGACGTATGACGTCATGTAGTATTACTTTATGACGTATGACGTCATGTAGTATTACTTTATGACGTATGACGTCATGTAGTATTACTTTATGACGTATGACGTCATGTAGTATTACTTTATGACGTATGACGTCATGTAGTATTTCTTTATAACGTATGACGTTATGCAGTATTACGATATAACGTATGACGTTATGCAGTATTAGGTTATAACGTATGACGTCATGTAGTATTACTTTATGACGTATGACGTCATGTAGTATTACTTTATGACGTATGACGTCATGTAGTATTTCGTTTTAACGTACAACGTTATATAGAATTACGATATAACGCACAACGTTATGTCGTATTACGTTATAACTTATCATGTCATGTAGTATTACGCTATAACGTATGACGTTATGTAGTATTACGTTATTACGAATAACGTTATATTGTGTAACTTTATAACGTATGACCTTATGTTGTATTACGTTATAACGTATAAAGACATGTAGTATTACGTTATAACGTATGACGTCATGTGGTATTACGTTATTACGAATATCGTAATATTGTATTACTTTATGACGTATGACGTCATGTAGTATTACTATATGACGTATGACGTCATGTAGTATTACTATATGACGTATGACGTCATGTAGTATTACTATATGACGTATGACGTCATGTAGTATTACTATATGACGTATGACGTCATGTAGTATTACTATATGACGTATGACGTCATGTAGTATTACTATATGACGTATGACGTCGTGTAGTATTACTATATGACGTATGACGTCATGTAGTATTAGGTTATAACGTATGAAGTTATGTATTATTACGATATAACGTATGACGTTAAGCAGTATTAGGTTATAACGTATGACGTTATGTAGTATTAGGTTATAACGTATGGCGTTATGTAGTATTACGATATAACGTATGACGTTATGCAGTACTACGTTATAACGTATGACGTTATGTAGTGTTACGTTATAATGTATGACGTTATGTAGCATTACGGTATTTCGAACAACGTTGTATTGTGTTACTTTATAACGTATGACGTTATGTAGTGTTACGTTATAACGTATGACGCCGTGTAGTATTACGTTATAAGTATAACATTATGTAGTATCACGTTATAGCGTATGACGTCATGTAGTATTACGTTATTACGAATATCGTAATATTGTGCTACTTTATGACGTATGACGTCATGTAATATTGCTTTATGACGTATGACGTCATGTAGTATTTCCTTATAACGTATGACGTTATGTAGTATTACGATATAACGTATGACGTCATGTAGTAATACTTTATGACGTATGACGTCATGTAGTATTACTTTATGACGTATGACGTCATGTAGTATTACTTTATGACGTATGACGTCATGTAGTATTACTTTATGACGTATGACGTCATGTAGTATTACTTTATGACGTATGACGTCATGTAGTATTACTTTATGACGTATGACGTCATGTAGTATTTCGTTATAACGTATGACGTTATGCAGTATTACGATATAACGTATGACGTTATGCGGTATTAGGTTATAACTTATGACGTTATGGAGTATTACGTTATAACGTATGACGTCATGTGGTATTACGTTATTACGAATAACGTTATATTATGTTACGTCATGTAGTATTACTTTATGACGTATGACGTCATGTAGTATTACTTTATGACGTATGACGTCATGTAGTATTACTTTATGACGTATGACGTCATGTAGTATTACTTTATGACGTATGACGTCATGTAGTATTACTTTATGACGTATGACGTCATGTAGTATTTCGTTATAACGTATGACGTTATGCAGTATTACGATATAACGTATGACGTTATGCAGTATTAGGTTATAACGTATGACGTCATGTAGTATTACTTTATGACGTATGACGTCATGTAGTATTACTTTATGACGTATGACGTCATGTAGTATTTCGTTTTAACGTACAACGTTATATAGAATTACGATATAACGCACAACGTTATGTCGTATTACGTTATAACTTATCATGTCATGTAGTATTACGTTATAACGTATGACTTTATGTAGTATTACGTTATTACGAATAACGTTATATTGTGTAACTTTATAACGTATGACCTTATGTTGTATTACGTTATAACGTATAAAGACATGTAGTATTACGTTATAACGTATGACGTCATGTGGTATTACGTTATTACGAATATCGTAATATTGTATTACTTTATGACGTATGACGTCATGTAGTATTAGGTTATAACGTATGAAGTTATGTATTATTACGATATAACGTATGACGTTAAGCAGTATTAGGTTATAACGTATGACGTTATGTAGTATTAGGTTATAACGTATGGCGTTATGTAGTATTACGATATAACGTATGACGTTATGCAGTACTACGTTATAACGTATGACGTTATGTAGTGTTACGTTATAATGTATGACGTTATGTAGCATTACGGTATTTCGAACAACGTTGTATTGTGTTACTTTATAACGTATGACGTTATGTAGTGTTACGTTATAACGTATGACGCCGTGTAGTATTACGTTATAAGTATAACATTATGTAGTATCACGTTATAGCGTATGACGTCATGTAGTATTACGTTATTACGAATATCGTAATATTGTGTTACTTTATGACGTATGACGTCATGTAATATTGCTTTATGACGTATGACGTCATGTAGTATTTCCTTATAACGTATGACGTTATGTAGTATTACGATATAACGTATGACGTTATGCAGTACTACGTTATAACGTATGACTTTATATAGTGTTACGTTATAACGTATGACGTTATGTATTAGTACGATATAACGTATGACGTTATGCAGTATGAGGTTATAACGTATGACGTCATGTAGTTTTGCGTTATAACGTATGACGTCATGTAGTATTAGGTTATAACGTATGCCGTCATGTAGTATTACGTTATAACATATGACGTCATGTAGTAATACGATATAACGTACAACGTTATATAGAATTACGATATAACGCACAACGTTATGTCGTATTGCGTTATAACGTATCATGTCATGTAGTATTACGTTATTACGAATAACGTTATATTGTGTTACCTTATAACGTGTGACCTTTTGTTGTATTACGTTATAACGTATAAAGGCATGTAGTATTACGTTGTAACGTATGACGTCATGTAGTATTACTTTATGACGTATGACGTCATGTAGTATTATGTTATAACATATGCCGTCATGTAGTATTACGTTATAACATATGACGTCATGTAATATTACGATATAACGTACAGCGTTATATAGAATTACGATATAACGCACAACGTTATGTCGTATTACGTTATACCGTATGACGTTATATTGTGTTACTTTATGACGTATGACGTCATGTAGTATTACTTTATGACGTATGCCGTCATGTAGTATTACGTTATAACATATGACGTCATGTAGTAATACGATATAACGTACAACGTTATATAGAATTACGATATAACGCACAACGTTATGTCGTATTACGTTATAACGTATCATGTCATGTAGTATTACGTTATAACGAATGACGTTATGGAGTATTACGTTATAACGTATGACGCCATGTGGTATTACGTTATTACGAGTAACGTTGTATTATGTTACTTTATGACATATGACGTCATGTAGTATTACTTTATGACGTATGACGTCACGTAGGATTACTTTATGACGTATGACGTCATGTAGTATTACTTTATGACGTATGACGTCATGTAGTATTACTTCATGACGTATGACGTCATGTAGTATTTCGTTATAACGTATGACGTTATGCAGTATTACGATATAACGTATGACGTTATGGAGTATTACGTTATTACGTATGACGTCATGTGGTATTACGTTATTACGAATAACGTTATATTGTGTTATTTTATAACGTATGACCTTATGTTGTATTACGTTATAACGTATAAAGGCATGTAGTATTACGTTGTTACGTACGGCGTCATGTAGAATTACGTTATAACGTATTCCGTCATGTAGTATTACGTTATAACATATGACGTCATGTAGTATTACGATATAACGTACAACGTTATATAGAATTACGATATAACGCACAACGTTATGTCGTATTACGTTATAACTTATCATGTCATGTAGTATTACGTTATAACGTATGACGTTATGTAGTATTACGTTATTACGAATAACGTTATATTGTGTAACTTTATAACGTATGACCTTACGTTGTATTACGTTATAACGTATGACGTCATGTAGTATTACTTTATGACGTATGACGTCATGTAGTATTACTTTATGACGTATGACGTCATGTAGTATTACTTTATGACGTATGACGTCATGTAGTATTACTTTATGACGTATGACGTCATGTAGTATTTCGTTATAACGTATGACGTTATGCAGTATTACGATATAACGTATGACGTTATGCAGTATTAGGTTATAACGTATGACGTCATGTAGTATTACTTTATGACGTATGACGTCATGTAGTATTACTTTATGACGTATGACGTCATGTAGTATTTCGTTTTAACGTACAACGTTATATAGAATTACGATATAACGCACAACGTTATGTCGTATTACGTTATAACTTATCATGTCATGTAGTATTACGTTATAACGTATGACGTTATGTAGTATTACGTTATTACGAATAACGTTATATTGTGTAACTTTATAACGTATGACCTTATGTTGTATTACGTTATAACGTATAAAGACATGTAGTATTACGTTATAACGTATGACGTCATGTGGTATTACGTTATTACGAATATCGTAATATTGTATTACTTTATGACGTATGACGTCATGTAGTATTACTATATGACGTATGACGTCATGTAGTATTACTATATGACGTATGACGTCATGTAGTATTACTATATGACGTATGACGTCATGTAGTATTAGGTTATAACGTATGAAGTTATGTATTATTACGATATAACGTATGACGTTAAGCAGTATTAGGTTATAACGTATGACGTTATGTAGTATTAGGTTATAACGTATGGCGTTATGTAGTATTACGATATAACGTATGACGTTATGCAGTACTACGTTATAACGTATGACGTTATGTCGTGTTACGTTATAATGTATGACGTTATGTAGCATTACGGTATTTCGAACAACGTTGTATTGTGTTACTTTATAACGTATGACGTTATGTAGTGTTACGTTATAACGTATGACGCCGTGTAGTATTACGTTATAAGTATAACATTATGTAGTATCACGTTATAGCGTATGACGTCATGTAGTATTACGTTATTACGAATATCGTAATATTGTGTTACTTTATGACGTATGACGTCATGTAATATTGCTTTATGACGTATGACGTCATGTAGTATTTCCTTATAACGTATGACGTTATGTAGTATTACGATATAACGTATGACGTTATGCAGTACTACGTTATAACGTATGACGTTATGTAGTGTTACGTTATAACGTATGACGTTATGTATTAGTACGATATAACGTATGACGTTATGCAGTATGAGGTTATAACGTATGACGTCATGTAGTTTTGCGTTATAACGTATGACGTCATGTAGTATTAGGTTATAACGTATGCCGTCATGTAGTATTACGTTATAACATATGACGTCATGTAGTAATACGATATAACGTACAACGTTATATAGAATTACGATATAACGCACAACGTTATGTCGTATTACGTTATAACGTATCATGTCATGTAGTATTACGTTATTACGAATAACGTTATATTGTGTTACCTTATAACGTGTGACCTTTTGTTGTATTACGTTATAACGTATAAAGACATGTAGTATTACGTTGTAACGTATGACGTCATGTAGTATTACTTTATGACGTATGACGTCATGTAATATTGCTTTATGACGTATGACGTCATGTAGTATTTCCTTATAACGTATGACGTTATGTAGTATTACGATATAACGTATGACGTTATGCAGTACTACGATATAACGTATGACGTTATGTATTAGTACGATATAACGTATGACGTTATGCAGTATGAGGTTATAACGTATGACGTCATGTAGTTTTGCGTTATAACGTATGACGTCATGTAGTATTAGGTTATAACGTATGCCGTCATGTAGTATTACGTTATAACATATGACGTCATGTAGTAATACGATATAACGTACAACGTTATATAGAATTACGATATAACGCACAACGTTATGTCGTATTACGTTATAACGTATCATGTCATGTAGTATTACGTTATTACGAATAACGTTATATTGTGTTACCTTATAACGTGTGACCTTTTGTTGTATTACGTTATAACGTATAAAGACATGTAGTATTACGTTGTAACGTATGACGTCATGTAGTATTACTTTATGACGTATGACGTCATGTAATATTGCTTTATGACGTATGACGTCATGTAGTATTTCCTTATAACGTATGACTTTATGTAGTGTTACGTTATAACGTATGACGTTATGTATTAGTACGATATAACGTATGACGTTATGCAGTATGAGGTTATAACGTATGACGTCATGTAGTTTTGCGTTATAACGTATGACGTCATGTAGTATTAGGTTATAACGTATGCCGTCATGTAGTATTACGTTATAACATATGACGTCATGTAGTAATACGATATAACGTACAACGTTATATAGAATTACGATATAACGCACAACGTTATGTCGTATTACGTTATAACGTATCATGTCATGTAGTATTACGTTATTACGAATAACGTTATATTGTGCTACCTTATAACGTGTGACCTTTTGTTGTATTACGTTATAACGTATAAAGGCATGTAGTATTACGTTGTAACGTATGACGTCATGTAGTATTACTTTATGACGTATGACGTCATGTAGTATTATGTTATAACATATGCCGTCATGTAGTATTACGTTATAACATATGACGTCATGTAATATTACGATATAACGTACAGCGTTATATAGAATTACGGTATAACGCACAACGTTATGTCGTATTACGTTATACCGTATGACGTTATATTGTGTTACTTTATGACGTATGACGTCATGTAGTATTACTTTATGACGTATGCCGTCATGTAGTATTACGTTATAACATATGACGTCATGTAGTAATACGATATAACGTACAACGTTATATAGAATTACGATATAACGCACAACGTTATGTCGTATTACGTTATAACGTATCATGTCATGTAGTATTACGTTATAACGAATGACGTTATGGAGTATTACGTTATAACGTATGACGCCATGTGGTATTACGTTATTACGAGTAACGTTATATTATGTTACTTTATGACATATGACGTCAGGTAGTATTAC
Source organism: Bombus terrestris (assembly GCF_910591885.1). NCBI lineage: Eukaryota > Metazoa > Arthropoda > Insecta > Hymenoptera > Apidae > Bombus > Bombus terrestris. The sequence goes on from NW_025963556.1 coordinate 599,459, forward strand.
TTTATGACGTATGACGTCATGTAGGATTACTTTATGACGTATGACGTCATGTAGTATTACTTTATGACGTATGACGTCATGTAGTATTACTTCATGACGTATGACGTCATGTAGTATTTCGTTATAACGTATGACGTTATGCAGTATTACGATATAACGTATGACGTTATGGAGTATTACGTTATTACGTATGACGTCATGTGGTATTACGTTATTACGAATAACGTTATATTGTGTTATTTTATAACGTATGACCTTATGTTGTATTACGTTATAACGTATAAAGGCATGTAGTATTACGTTGTTACGTACGGCGTCATGTAGAATTACGTTATAACGTATTCCGTCATGTAGTATTACGTTATAACATATGACGTCATGTAGTATTACGATATAACGTACAACGTTATATAGAATTACGATATAACGCACAACGTTATGTCGTATTACGTTATAACTTATCATGTCATGTAGTATTACGTTATAACGTATGACGTTATGTAGTAATACGTTATTACGAATAACGTTATATTGTGTAACTTTATAACGTATGACGTCATGTAGTATTACGTTATTACGAATATCGTAATATTGTGTTACTTTATGACGTATGACGTCATGTAATATTGCTTTATGACGTATGACGTCATGTAGTATTTCCTTATAACGTATGACGTTATGTAGTATTACGATATAACGTATGACGTTATGCAGTACTACGTTATAACGTATGACGTTATGTAGTGTTACGTTATAACGTATGACGTTATGTATTAGTACGATATAACGTATGACGTTATGCAGTATGAGGTTATAACGTATGACGTCATGTAGTTTTGCGTTATAACGTATGACGTCATGTAGTATTAGGTTATAACGTATGCCGTCATGTAGTATTACGTTATAACATATGACGTCATGTAGTAATACGATATAACGTACAACGTTATATAGAATTACGATATAACGCACAACGTTATGTCGTATTACGTTATAACGTATCATGTCATGTAGTATTACGTTATTACGAATAACGTTATATTGTGTTACCTTATAACGTGTGACCTTTTGTTGTATTACGTTATAACGTATAAAGACATGTAGTATTACGTTGTAACGTATGACGTTATATTGTGTTACTTTATGACGTATGACGTCATGTAGTATTACTTTATGACGTATGCCGTCATGTAGTATTACGTTATAACATATGACGTCATGTAGTAATACGATATAACGTACAACGTTATATAGAATTACGATATAACGCACAACGTTATGTCGTATTACGTTATAACGTATCATGTCATGTAGTATTACGTTATAACGAATGACGTTATGGAGTATTACGTTATAACGTATGACGCCATGTGGTATTACGTTATTACGAATAACGTTATATTATGTTACTTTATGACATATGACGTCATGTAGTATTACTTTATGACGTATGACGTCATGTAGTATTACTTTATGACGTATGACGTCATGTAGTATTACTTTATGACGTATGACGTCATGTAGTATTTCGTTATAACGTATGACGTTATGCAGTATTACGATATAACGTATGACGTTATGCGGTATTAGGTTATAACTTATGACGTTATGGAGTATTACGTTATAACGTATGACGTCATGTGGTATTACGTTATTACGAATAACGTTATATTATGTTACGTCATGTAGTATTACTTTATGACGTCATACGTCATGTAGTATTTCGTTATAACGTATGACGTTATGCAGTATTACGATATAACGTATGACGTTATGCAGTATTAGGTTATAACGTATGACGTCATGTAGTATTACTTTATGACGTATGACGTCATGTAGTATTACTTTATGACGTATGACGTCATGTAGTATTACTTTATGACGTATGACGTCATGTAGTATTTCGTTTTAACGTACAACGTCATATAGAATTACGATATAACGCACAACGTTATGTCGTATTACGTTATAACTTATCATGTCATGTAGTATTACGTTATAACGTATGACGTTATGTAGTATTACGTTATTACGAATAACGTTATATTGTGTAACTTTATAACGTATGACCTTATGTTGTATTACGTTATAACGTATAAAGACATGTAGTATTACGTTATAACGTATGACGTCATGTGGTATTACGTTATTACGAATATCGTAATATTGTATTACTTTATGACGTATGACGTCATGTAGTATTACTATATGACGTATGACGTCATGTAGTATTACTATATGACGTATGACGTCATGTAGTATTAGGTTATAACGTATGAAGTTATGTATTATTACGATATAACGTATGACGTTAAGCAGTATTAGGTTATAACGTATGACGTTATGTAGTGTTAGGTTATAACGTATGGCGTTATGTAGTATTACGATATAACGTATGACGTTATGCAGTATTACGTTATAACGTATGGCGTTATGTAGTGTTACGTTATAATGTATGACGTTATGTAGCATTACGGTATTTCGAACAACGTTGTATTGTGTTACTTTATAACGTATGACGTTATGTAGTGTTACGTTATAACGTATGACGCCGTGTAGTATTACGTTATAAGTATAACATTATGTAGTATCACGTTATAGCGTATGACGTCATGTAGTATTACGTTATTACGAATATCGTAATATTGTGTTACTTTATGACGTATGACGTCATGTAATATTGCTTTATGACGTATGACGTCATGTAGTATTTCCTTATAACGTATGACGTTATGTAGTATTACGATATAACGTATGACGTTATGCAGTACTACGTTATAACATATGACGTTATGTAGTGTTACGTTATAACGTATGACGTTATGTATTAGTACGATATAACGTATGACGTTATGCAGTATGAGGTTATAACGTATGACGTCATGTAGTTTTGCGTTATAACGTATGACGTCATGTAGTATTAGGTTATAACGTATGCCGTCATGTAGTATTACGTTATAACATATGACGTCATGTAGTAATACGATATAACGTACAACGTTATATAGAATTACGATATAACGCACAACGTTATGTCGTATTACGTTATAACGTATCATGTCATGTAGTATTACGTTATTACGAATAACGTTATATTGTGTTACCTTATAACGTGTGACCTTTTGTTGTATTACGTTATAACGTATAAGGACATGTAGTATTACGTTATAACGTATGACGTTATGTATTAGTACGATATAACGTATGACGTTATGCAGTATGAGGTTATAACGTATGACGTCATGTAGTTTTGCGTTATAACGTATGACCTCATGTAGTATTAGGTTATAACGTATGCCGTCATGTAGTATTACGTTATAACATATGACGTCATGTAGTAATACGATATAACGTACAACGTTATATAGAATTACGATATAACGCACAACGTTATGTCGTATTACGTTATAACGTATCATGTCATGTAGTATTACGTTATTACGAATAACGTTATATTGTGTTACCTTATAACGTGTGACCTTTTGTTGTATTACGTTATAACGTATAAAGGCATGTAGTATTACGTTGTAACGTATGACGTCATGTAGTATTACTTTATGACGTATGACGTCATGTAGTATTATGTTATAACATATGCCGTCATGTAGTATTACGTTATAACATATCACGTCATGTAATATTACGATATAACGTACAGCGTTATATAGAATTACGATATAACGCACAACGTTATGTCGTATTACGTTATACCGTATGACGTTATATTGTGTTACTTTATGACGTATGACGTCATGTAGTATTACTTTATGACGTATGACGTCATGTAGTATTACTTTATGACGTATGACGTCATGTAGTATTACTTTATGACGTATGACGTCATGTAGTATTTCGTTATAACGTATGACGTTATGCAGTATTGCGATATAACGTATGACGTTATGCGGTATTAGGTTATAACTTATGACGTTATGGAGTATTACGTTATAACGTATGACGTCATGTGGTATTACGTTATTACGAATAACGTTATATTATGTTACGTCATGTAGTATTACTTTATGACGTATGACGTCATGTAGTATTACTTTATGACGTATGACGTCATGTAGTATTACTTTATGACGTATGACGTCATGTAGTATTACTTTATGACGTATGACGTCATGTAGTATTACTTTATGACGTATGACGTCATGTAGTATTTCGTTATAACGTATGACGTTATGCAGTATTACGATATAACGTATGACGTTATGCAGTATTAGGTTATAACGTATGACGTCATGTAGTATTACTTTATGACGTATGACGTCATGTAGTATTACTTTATGACGTATGACGTCATGTAGTATTTCGTTTTAACGTACAACGTTATATAGAATTACGATATAACGCACAACGTTATGTCGTATTACGTTATAACTTATCATGTCATGTAGTATTACGTTATAACGTATGACGTTATGTAGTATTACGTTATTACGAATAACGTTATATTGTGTAACTTTATAACCTATGACCTTATGTTGTATTACGTTATAACGTATAAAGACATGTAGTATTACGTTATAACGTATGACGTCATGTGGTATTACGTTATTACGAATATCGTAATATTGTATTACTTTATGACGTATGACGTCATGTAGTATTACTATATGACGTATGACGTCATGTAGTATTACTATATGACGTATGACGTCATGTAGTATTACTATATGACGTATGACGTCATGTAGTACTACTATATGACGTATGACGTCATGTAGTATTACTATATGACGTATGACGTCATGTAGTATTACTATATGACGTATGACGTCATGTAGTATTAGGTTATAACGTATGAAGTTATGTATTATTACGATATAACGTATGACGTTAAGCAGTATTAGGTTATAACGTATGACGTTATGTAGTATTAGGTTATAACGTATGGCGTTATGTAGTATTACGATATAACGTATGACGTTATGCAGTACTACGTTATAACGTATGACGTTATGTAGTGTTACGTTATAATGTATGACGTTATGTAGCATTACGGTATTTCGAACAACGTTGTATTGTGTTACTTTATAACGTATGACGTTATGTAGTGTTACGTTATAACGTATGACGCCGTGTAGTATTACGTTATAAGTATAACATTATGTAGTATCACGTTATAGCGTATGACGTCATGTAGTATTACGTTATTACGAATATCGTAATATTGTGTTACTTTATGACGTATGACGTCATGTAATATTGCTTTATGACGTATGACGTCATGTAGTATTTCCTTATAACGTATGACGTTATGTAGTATTACGATATAACGTATGACGTCATGTAGTATTACTTTATGACGTATGACGTCATGTAGTATTACTTTATGACGTATGACGTCATGTAGTATTACTTTATGACTTATGACGTCATGTAGTATTACTTTATGACGTATGACCTCATGTAGTATTACTTTATGACGTATGACGTCATGTAGTATTACTTTATGACGTATGACGTCATGTAGTATTTCGTTATAACGTATGACGTTATGCAGTATTACGATATAACGTATGACGTTATGCGGTATTAGGTTATAACGTATGACGTTATGGAGTATTACGTTATAACGTATGACGTCATGTGGTATTACGTTATTACGAATAACGTTATATTATGTTACGTCATGTAGTATTACTTTATGACGTATGACGTCATGTAGTATTACTTTATGACGTATGACGTCATGTAGTATTTCCTTATAACGTATGACGTTATGTAGTATTACGATATAACGTATGACGTCATGTAGTATTACTTTATGACGTATGACGTCATGTAGTATTTCGTTATAACGTATGACGTTATGCAGTATTACGATATAACGTATGACGTTATGCAGTATTAGGTTATAACGTATGACGTCATGTAGTATTACTTTATGACGTATGACGTCATGTAGTATTACTTTATGACGTATGACGTCATGTAGTATTACTTTATGACGTATGACGTCATGTAGTATTACTTTATGACGTATGACGTCATGTAGTATTACTTTATGACGTATGACGTCATGTAGTATTACTTTATGACGTATGACGTCATGTAGTATTTCGTTATAACGTATGACGTTATGCAGTATTACGATATAACGTATGACGTTATGCAGTATTAGGTTATAACGTATGACGTCATGTAGTATTACTTTATGACGTATGACGTCATGTAGTATTACTTTATGACGTATGACGTCATGTAGTATTTCGTTATAACGTATGACGTTATGCAGTATTACGATATAACGTATGACGTTATGCAGTATTAGGTTATAACGTATGACGTCATGTAGTATTACTTTATGACGTATGACGTCATGTAGTATTACTTTATGACGTATGACGTCATGTAGTATTTCGTTTTAACGTACAACGTTATATAGAATTACGATATAACGCACAACGTTATGTCGTATTACGTTATAACTTATCATGTCATGTAGTATTACGTTATAACGTATGACGTTATGTAGTATTACGTTATTACGAATAACGTTATATTGTGTAACTTTATAACCTATGACCTTATGTTGTATTACGTTATAACGTATAAAGACATGTAGTATTACGTTATAACGTATGACGTCATGTGGTATTACGTTATTACGAATATCGTAATATTGTATTACTTTATGACGTATGACGTCATGTAGTATTACTATATGACGTATGACGTCATGTAGTATTACTATATGACGTATGACGTCATGTAGTATTACTATATGACGTATGACGTCATGTAGTACTACTATATGACGTATGACGTCATGTAGTATTACTATATGACGTATGACGTCATGTAGTATTACTATATGACGTATGACGTCATGTAGTATTAGGTTATAACGTATGAAGTTATGTATTATTACGATATAACGTATGACGTTAAGCAGTATTAGGTTATAACGTATGACGTTATGTAGTATTAGGTTATAACGTATGGCGTTATGTAGTATTACGATATAACGTATGACGTTATGCAGTACTACGTTATAACGTATGACGTTATGTAGTGTTACGTTATAATGTATGACGTTATGTAGCATTACGGTATTTCGAACAACGTTGTATTGTGTTACTTTATAACGTATGACGTTATGTAGTGTTACGTTATAACGTATGACGCCGTGTAGTATTACGTTATAAGTATAACATTATGTAGTATCACGTTATAGCGTATGACGTCATGTAGTATTACGTTATTACGAATATCGTAATATTGTGTTACTTTATGACGTATGACGTCATGTAATATTGCTTTATGACGTATGACGTCATGTAGTATTTCCTTATAACGTATGACGTTATGTAGTATTACGATATAACGTATGACGTCATGTAGTATTACTTTATGACGTATGACGTCATGTAGTATTACTTTATGACGTATGACGTCATGTAGTATTACTTTATGACTTATGACGTCATGTAGTATTACTTTATGACGTATTACCTCATTTAGTATTACTTTATGACGTATGACGTCATGTAGTATTACTTTATGACGTATGACGTCATGTAGTATTTCGTTATAACGTATGACGTTATGCAGTATTACGATATAACGTATGACGTTATGCGGTATTAGGTTATAACGTATGACGTTATGGAGTATTACGTTATAACGTATGACGTCATGTGGTATTACGTTATTACGAATAACGTTATATTATGTTACGTCATGTAGTATTACTTTATGACGTATGACGTCATGTAGTATTACTTTATGACGTATGACGTCATGTAGTATTTCCTTATAACGTATGACGTTATGTAGTATTACGATATAACGTATGACGTCATGTAGTATTACTTTATGACGTATGACGTCATGTAGTATTTCGTTATAACGTATGACGTTATGCAGTATTACGATATAACGTATGACGTTATGCAGTATTAGGTTATAACGTATGACGTCATGTAGTATTACTTTATGACGTATGACGTCATGTAGTATTACTGTATGACGTATGACGTCATGTAGTATTACTTTATGACGTATGACGTCATGTAGTATTACTTTATGACGTATGACGTCATGTAGTATTACTTTATGACGTATGACGTCATGTAGTATTACTTTATGACGTATGACGTCATGTAGTATTTCGTTATAACGTATGACGTTATGCAGTATTACGATATAACGTATGACGTTATGCAGTATTAGGTTATAACGTATGACGTCATGTAGTATTACTTTATGACGTATGACGTCATGTAGTATTACTTTATGACGTATGACGTCATGTAGTATTTCGTTATAACGTATGACGTTATGCAGTATTACGATATAACGTATGACGTTATGCAGTATTAGGTTATAACGTATGACGTCATGTAGTATTACTTTATGACGTATGACGTCATGTAGTATTACTTTATGACGTATGACGTCATGTAGTATTTCGTTTTAACGTACAACGTTATATAGAATTACGATATAACGCACAACGTTATGTCGTATTACGTTATAACTTATCATGTCATGTAGTATTACGTTATAACGTATGACTTTATGTAGTATTACGTTATTACGAATAACGTTATATTGTGTAACTTTATAACGTATGACCTTATGTTGTATTACGTTATAACGTATAAAGACATGTAGTATTACGTTATAACGTATGACGTCATGTGGTATTACGTTATTACGAATATCGTAATATTGTGTTACTTTATGACGTATGACGTCATGTAATATTGCTTTATGACGTATGACGTCATGTAGTATTTCCTTATAACGTATGACGTTATGTAGTATTACGATATAACGTATGACGTTATGTAGTATTACGATATAACGTATGACGTTATGCAGTACTACGTTATAACGTATGACTTTATGTAGTGTTACGTTATAACGTATGACGTTATGTATTAGTACGATATAACGTATGACGTTATGCAGTATGAGGTTATATCGTATGACGTCATGTAGTTTTGCGTTATAACGTATGACGTCATGTAGTATTAGGTTATAACGTATGCCGTCATGTAGTATTACGTTATAACATATGACGTCATGTAGTAATACGATATAACGTACAACGTTATATAGAATTACGATATAACGCACAACGTTATGTCGTATTACGTTATAACGTATCATGTCATGTAGTATTACGTTATTACGAATAACGTTATATTGTGTTACCTTATAACGTGTGACCTTTTGTTGTATTACGTTATAACGTATAAAGGCATGTAGTATTACGTTGTAACGTATGACGTCATGTAGTATTACTTTATGACGTATGACGTCATGTAGTATTATGTTATAACATATGCCGTCATGTAGTATTACGTTATAACATATGACGTCATGTAATATTACGATATAACGTACAGCGTTATATAGAATTACGGTATAACGCACAACGTTATGTCGTATTACGTTATACCGTATGACGTTATATTGTGTTACTTTATGACGTATGACGTCATGTAGTATTACTTTATGACGTATGCCGTCATGTAGTATTACGTTATAACATATGACGTCATGTAGTAATACGATATAACGTACAACGTTATATAGAATTACGATATAACGCACAACGTTATGTCGTATTACGTTATAACGTATCATGTCATGTAGTATTACGTTATAACGAATGACGTTATGGAGTATTACGTTATAACGTATGACGCCATGTGGTATTACGTTATTACGAATAACGTTATATTATGTTACTTTATGACATATGACGTCATGTAGTATTACTTTATGACGTATGACGTCATGTAGTATTACTTTATGACGTATGACGTCATGTAGTATTACTTTATGACGTATGACGTCATGTAGTATTTCGTTATAACGTATGACGTTATGCAGTATTACGATATAACGTATGACGTTATGCGGTATTAGGTTATAACTTATGACGTTATGGAGTATTACGTTATAACGTATGACGTCATGTGGTATTACGTTATTACGAATAACGTTATATTATGTTACGTCATGTAGTATTACTTTATGACGTATGACGTCATGTAGTATTTCGTTATAACGTATGACGTTATGCAGTATTACGATATAACGTATGACGTTATGCAGTATTAGGTTATAACGTATGACGTCATGTAGTATTACTTTATGACGTATGACGTCATGTAGTATTACTTTATGACGTATGACGTCATGTAGTATTACTTTATGACGTATGACGTCATGTAGTATTTCGTTTTAACGTACAACGTTATATAGAATTACGATATAACGCACAACGTTATGTCGTATTACGTTATAACTTATCATGTCATGTAGTATTACGTTATAACGTATGACGTTATGTAGTATTACGTTATTACGAATAACGTTATATTGTGTAACTTTATAACGTATGACCTTATGTTGTATTACGTTATAACGTATAAAGACATGTAGTATTACGTTATAACGTATGACGTCATGTGGTATTACGTTATTACGAATATCGTAATATTGTATTACTTTATGACGTATGACGTCATGTAGTATTACTATATGACGTATGACGTCATGTAGTATTACTATATGACGTATGACGTCATGTAGTATTAGGTTATAACGTATGAAGTTATGTATTATTACGATATAACGTATGACGTTAAGCAGTATTAGGTTATAACGTATGACGTTATGTAGTGTTAGGTTATAACGTATGGCGTTATGTAGTATTACGATATAACGTATGACGTTATGCAGTATTACGTTATAACGTATGGCGTTATGTAGTGTTACGTTATAATGTATGACGTTATGTAGCATTACGGTATTTCGAACAACGTTGTATTGTGTTACTTTATAACGTATGACGTTATGTAGTGTTACGTTATAACGTATGACGCCGTGTAGTATTACGTTATAAGTATAACATTATGTAGTATCACGTTATAGCGTATGACGTCATGTAGTATTACGTTATTACGAATATCGTAATATTGTGTTACTTTATGACGTATGACGTCATGTAATATTGCTTTATGACGTATGACGTCATGTAGTATTTCCTTATAACGTATGACGTTATGTAGTATTACGATATAACGTATGACGTTATGCAGTACTACGTTATAACGTATGACGTTATGTAGTGTTACGTTATAACGTATGACGTTATGTATTAGTACGATATAACGTATGACGTTATGCAGTATGAGGTTATAACGTATGACGTAATGTAGTTTTGCGTTATAACGTATGACGTCATGTAGTATTAGGTTATAACGTATGCCGTCATGTAGTATTACGTTATAACATATGACGTCATGTAGTAATACGATATAACGTACAACGTTATATAGAATTACGATATAACGCACAACGTTATGTCGTATTACGTTATAACGTATCATGTCATGTAGTATTACGTTATTACGAATAACGTTATATTGTGTTACCTTATAACGTGTGACCTTTTGTTGTATTACGTTATAACGTATAAAGACATGTAGTATTACGTTATAACGTATGACGTTATGTATTAGTACGATATAACGTATGACGTTATGCAGTATGAGGTTATAACGTATGACGTCATGTAGTTTTGCGTTATAACGTATGACCTCATGTAGTATTAGGTTATAACGTATGCCGTCATGTAGTATTACGTTATAACATATGACGTCATGTAGTAATACGATATAACGTACAACGTTATATAGAATTACGATATAACGCACAACGTTATGTCGTATTACGTTATAACGTATCATGTCATGTAGTATTACGTTATTACGAATAACGTTATATTGTGTTACCTTATAACGTGTGACCTTTTGTTGTATTACGTTATAACGTATAAAGGCATGTAGTATTACGTTGTAACGTATGACGTCATGTAGTATTACTTTATGACGTATGACGTCATGTAGTATTATGTTATAACATATGCCGTCATGTAGTATTACGTTATAACATATCACGTCATGTAATATTACGATATAACGTACAGCGTTATATAGAATTACGATATAACGCACAACGTTATGTCGTATTACGTTATACCGTATGACGTTATATTGTGTTACTTTATGACGTATGACGTCATGTAGTATTACTTTATGACGTATGACGTCATGTAGTATTACTTTATGACGTATGACGTCATGTAGTATTTCGTTATAACGTATGACGTTATGCAGTATTACGATATAACGTATGACGTTATGCGGTATTAGGTTATAACTTATGACGTTATGGAGTATTACGTTATAACGTATGACGTCATGTGGTATTACGTTATTACGAATAACGTTATATTATGTTACGTCATGTAGTATTACTTTATGACGTATGACGTCATGTAGTATTACTTTGTGACGTATGACGTCATGTAGTATTACTTTATGACGTATGACGTCATGTAGTATTACTTAATGACGTATGACGTCATGTAGTATTACTTTATGACGTATGACGTCATGTAGTATTACTTTATGACGTATGACGTCATGTAGTATTTCGTTATAACGTATGACGTTATGCAGTATTACGATATAACGTATGACGTTATGCAGTATTAGGTTATAACGTATGACGTCATGTAGTATTACTTTATGACGTATGACGTCATGTAGTATTACTTTATGACGTATGACGTCATGTAGTATTTCGTTTTAACGTACAACGTTATATAGAATTACGATATAACGCACAACGTTATGTCGTATTACGTTATAACTTATCATGTCATGTAGTATTACGTTATAACGTATGACGTTATGTAGTATTACGTTATTACGAATAACGTTATATTGTGTAACTTTATAACCTATGACCTTATGTTGTATTACGTTATAACGTATAAAGACATGTAGTATTACGTTATAACGTATGACGTCATGTGGTATTACGTTATTACGAATATCGTAATATTGTATTACTTTATGACGTATGACGTCATGTAGTATTACTATATGACGTATGACGTCATGTAGTATTACTATATGACGTATGACGTCATGTAGTATTACTATATGACGTATGACGTCATGTAGTATTACTATATGACGTATGACGTCATGTAGTATTACTATATGACGTATGACGTCATGTAGTATTACTATATGACGTATGACGTCATGTAGTATTAGGTTATAACGTATGAAGTTATGTATTATTACGATATAACGTATGACGTTAAGCAGTATTAGGTTATAACGTATGACGTTATGTAGTATTAGGTTATAACGTATGGCGTTATGTAGTATTACGATATAACGTATGACGTTATGCAGTACTACGTTATAACGTATGACGTTATGTAGTGTTACGTTATAATGTATGACGTTATGTAGCATTACGGTATTCCGAACAACGTTGTATTGTGTTACTTTATAACGTATGACGTTATGTAGTGTTACGTTATAACGTATGACGCCGTGTAGTATTACGTTATAAGTATAACATTATGTAGTATCACGTTATAGCGTATGACGTCATGTAGTATTACGTTATTACGAATATCGTAATATTGTGTTACTTTATGACGTATGACGTCATGTAATATTGCTTTATGACGTATGACGTCATGTAGTATTTCCTTATAACGTATGACGTTATGTAGTATTACGATATAACGTATGACGTCATGTAGTATTACTTTATGACGTATGACGTCATGTAGTATTACTTTATGACGTATGACGTCATGTAGTATTACTTTATGACTTATGACGTCATGTAGTATTACTTTATTACGTATGACCTCATGTAGTATTACTTTATTACGTATGACGTCATGTAGTATTACTTTATGACGTATGACGTCATGTAGTATTTCGTTATAACGTATGACGTTATGCAGTATTACGATATAACGTATGACGTTATGCGGTATTAGGTTATAACGTATGACGTTATGGAGTATTACGTTATAACGTATGACGTCATGTGGTATTACGTTATTACGAATAACGTTATATTATGTTACGTCATGTAGTATTACTTTATGACGTATGACGTCATGTAGTATTACTTTATGACGTATGACGTCATGTAGTATTTCCTTATAACGTATGACGTTATGTAGTATTACGATATAACGTATGACGTCATGTAGTATTACTTTATGACGTATGACGTCATGTAGTATTTCGTTATAACGTATGACGTTATGCAGTATTACGATATAACGTATGACGTTATGCAGTATTAGGTTATAACGTATGACGTCATGTAGTATTACTTTATGACGTATGACGTCATGTAGTATTACTTTATGACGTATGACGTCATGTAGTATTACTTTATGACGTATGACGTCATGTAGTATTACTTTATGACGTATGACGTCATGTAGTATTACTTTATGACGTATGACGTCATGTAGTATTTCGTTATAACGTATGACGTTATGCAGTATTACGATATAACGTATGACGTTATGCAGTATTAGGTTATAACGTATGACGTCATGTAGTATTACTTTATGACGTATGACGTCATGTAGTATTACTTTATGACGTATGACGTCATGTAGTATTTCGTTATAACGTATGACGTTATGCAGTATTACGATATAACGTATGACGTTATGCAGTATTAGGCTATAACGTATGACGTCATGTAGTATTACTTTATGACGTATGACGTCATGTAGTATTACTTTATGACGTATGACGTCATGTAGTATTTCGTTGTAACGTACAACGTTATATAGAATTACGATATAACGCACAACGTTATGTCGTATTACGTTATAACTTATCATGTCATGTAGTATTACGTTATAACGTATGACTTTATGTAGTATTACGTTATTACGAATAACGTTATATTGTGTAACTTTATAACGTATGACCTTATGTTGTATTACGTTATAACGTATAAAGACATGTAGTATTACGTTATAACGTATGACGTCATGTGGTATTACGTTATTACGAATATCGTAATATTGTGTTACTTTATGACGTATGACGTCATGTAATATTGCTTTATGACGTATGACGTCATGTAGTATTTCCTTATAACGTATGACGTTATGTAGTATTACGATATAACGTATGACGTTATGCAGTACTACGATATAACGTATGACGTTATGCAGTACTACGTTATAACGTATGACTTTATGTAGTGTTACGTTATAACGTATGACGTTATGTATTAGTACGATATAACGTATGACGTTATGCAGTATGAGGTTATATCGTATGACGTCATGTAGTTTTGCGTTATAACGTATGACGTCATGTAGTATTAGGTTATAACGTATGCCGTCATGTAGTATTACGTTATAACATATGACGTCATGTAGTAATACGATATAACGTACAACGTTATATAGAATTACGATATAACGCACAACGTTATGTCGTATTACGTTATAACGTATCATGTCATGTAGTATTACGTTATTACGAATAACGTTATATTGTGTTACCTTATAACGTGTGACCTTTTGTTGTATTACGTTATAACGTATAAAGGCATGTAGTATTACGTTGTAACGTATGACGTCATGTAGTATTACTTTATGACGTATGACGTCATGTAGTATTATGTTATAACATATGCCGTCATGTAGTATTACGTTATAACATATGACGTCATGTAATATTACGATATAACGTACAGCGTTATATAGAATTACGATATAACGCACAACGTTATGTCGTATTACGTTATACCGTATGACGTTATATTGTGTTACTTTATGACGTATGACGTCATGTAGTATTACTTTATGACGTATGACGTCATGTAGTATTACTTTATGACGTATGACGTCATGCAGTATTACGATATAACGTATGACGTTATGCGGTATTAGGTTATAACTTATGACGTTATGGAGTATTACGTTATAACGTATGACGTCATGTGGTATTACGTTATTACGAATAACGTTATATTATGTTACGTCATGTAGTATTACTTTATGACGTATGACGTCATGTAGTATTACTTTATGACGTATGACGTCATGTAGTATTACTTTATGACGTATGACGTCATGTAGTATTACTTTATGACGTATGACGTCATGTAGTATTACTTTATGACGTATGACGTCATGTAGTATTACTTTATGACGTATGACGTCATGTAGTATTTCTTTATAACGTATGACGTTATGCAGTATTACGATATAACGTATGACGTTATGCAGTATTAGGTTATAACGTATGACGTCATGTAGTATTACTTTATGACGTATGACGTCATGTAGTATTACTTTATGACGTATGACGTCATGTAGTATTTCGTTTTAACGTACAACGTTATATAGAATTACGATATAACGCACAACGTTATGTCGTATTACGTTATAACTTATCATGTCATGTAGTATTACGCTATAACGTATGACGTTATGTAGTATTACGTTATTACGAATAACGTTATATTGTGTAACTTTATAACGTATGACCTTATGTTGTATTACGTTATAACGTATAAAGACATGTAGTATTACGTTATAACGTATGACGTCATGTGGTATTACGTTATTACGAATATCGTAATATTGTATTACTTTATGACGTATGACGTCATGTAGTATTACTATATGACGTATGACGTCATGTAGTATTACTATATGACGTATGACGTCATGTAGTATTACTATATGACGTATGACGTCATGTAGTATTACTATATGACGTATGACGTCATGTAGTATTACTATATGACGTATGACGTCATGTAGTATTACTATATGACGTATGACGTCATGTAGTATTAGGTTATAACGTATGAAGTTATGTATTATTACGATATAACGTATGACGTTAAGCAGTATTAGGTTATAACGTATGACGTTATGTAGTATTAGGTTATAACGTATGGCGTTATGTAGTATTACGATATAACGTATGACGTTATGCAGTACTACGTTATAACGTATGACGTTATGGAGTATTACGTTATAACGTATGACGTCATGTGGTATTACGTTATTACGAATAACGTTATATTATGTTACGTCATGTAGTATTACTTTATGACGTATGACGTCATGTAGTATTACTTTATGACGTATGACGTCATGTAGTATTACTTTATGACGTATGACGTCATGTAGTATTACTTAATGACGTATGACGTCATGTAGTATTACTTTATGACGTATGACGTCATGTAGTATTACTTTATGACGTATGACGTCATGTAGTATTACTTAATGACGTATGACGTCATGTAGTATTACTTTATGACGTATGACGTCATGTAGTATTACTTTATGACGTATGACGTCATGTAGTATTTCGTTATAACGTATGACGTTATGCAGTATTACGATATAACGTATGACGTTATGCAGTATTAGGTTATAACGTATGACGTCATGTAGTATTACTTTATGACGTATGACGTCATGTAGTATTACTTTATGACGTATGACGTCATGTAGTATTTCGTTTTAACGTACAACGTTATATAGAATTACGATATAACGCACAACGTTATGTCGTATTACGTTATAACTTATCATGTCATGTAGTATTACGTTATAACGTATGACGTTATGTAGTATTACGTTATTACGAATAACGTTATATTGTGTAACTTTATAACCTATGACCTTATGTTGTATTACGTTATAACGTATAAAGACATGTAGTATTACGTTATAACGTATGACGTCATGTGGTATTACGTTATTACGAATATCGTAATATTGTATTACTTTATGACGTATGACGTCATGTAGTATTACTATATGACGTATGACGTCATGTAGTATTACTATATGACGTATGACGTCATGTAGTATTACTATATGACGTATGACGTCATGTAGTATTACTATATGACGTATGACGTCATGTAGTATTACTATATGACGTATGACGTCATGTAGTATTACTATATGACGTATGACGTCATGTAGTATTAGGTTATAACGTATGAAGTTATGTATTATTACGATATAACGTATGACGTTAAGCAGTATTAGGTTATAACGTATGACGTTATGTAGTATTAGGTTATAACGTATGGCGTTATGTAGTATTACGATATAACGTATGACGTTATGCAGTACTACGTTATAACGTATGACGTTATGTAGTGTTACGTTATAATGTATGACGTTATGTAGCATTACGGTATTCCGAACAACGTTGTATTGTGTTACTTTATAACGTATGACGTTATGTAGTGTTACGTTATAACGTAAGACGCCGTGTAGTATTACGTTATAAGTATAACATTATGTAGTATCACGTTATAGCGTATGACGTCATGTAGTATTACGTTATTACGAATATCGTAATATTGTGTTACTTTATGACGTATGACGTCATGTAATATTGCTTTATGACGTATGACGTCATGTAGTATTTCCTTATAACGTATGACGTTATGTAGTATTACGATATAACGTATGACGTCATGTAGTATTACTTTATGACGTATGACGTCATGTAGTATTACTTTATGACGTATGACGTCATGTAGTATTACTTTATGACTTATGACGTCATGTAGTATTACTTTATGACGTATGACCTCATGTAGTATTACTTTATGACGTATGACGTCATGTAGTATTACTTTATGACGTATGACGTCATGTAGTATTTCGTTATAACGTATGACGTTATGCAGTATTACGATATAACGTATGACGTTATGCGGTATTAGGTTATAACGTATGACGTTATGGAGTATTACGTTATAACGTATGACGTCATGTGGTATTACGTTATTACGAATAACGTTATATTATGTTACGTCATGTAGTATTACTTTATGACGTATGACGTCATGTAGTATTACTTTATGACGTATGACGTCATGTAGTATTTCCTTATAACGTATGACGTTATGTAGTATTACGATATAACGTATGACGTCATGTAGTATTACTTTATGACGTATGACGTCATGTAGTATTTCGTTATAACGTATGACGTTATGCAGTATTACGATATAACGTATGACGTTATGCAGTATTAGGTTATAACGTATGACGTCATGTAGTATTACTTTATGACGTATGACGTCATGTAGTATTACTTTATGACGTATGACGTCATGTAGTATTACTTTATGACGTATGACGTCATGTAGTATTACTTTATGACGTATGACGTCATGTAGTATTACTTTATGACGTATGACGTCATGTAGTATTTCGTTATAACGTATGACGTTATGCAGTATTACGATATAACGTATGACGTTATGCAGTATTAGGTTATAACGTATGACGTCATGTAGTATTACTTTATGACGTATGACGTCATGTAGTATTACTTTATGACGTATGACGTCATGTAGTATTTCGTTATAACGTATGACGTTATGCAGTATTACGATATAACGTATGACGTTATGCAGTATTAGGTTATAACGTATGACGTCATGTAGTATTACTTTATGACGTATGACGTCATGTAGTATTACTTTATGACGTATGACGTCATGTAGTATTTCGTTTTAACGTACAACGTTATATAGAATTACGATATAACGCACAACGTTATGTCGTATTACGTTATAACTTATCATGTCATGTAGTATTACGTTATAACGTATGACTTTATGTAGTATTACGTTATTACGAATAACGTTATATTGTGTAACTTTATAACGTATGACCTTATGTTGTATTACGTTATAACGTATAAAGACATGTAGTATTACGTTATAACGTATGACGTTATGTGGTATTACGTTATTACGAATATCGTAATATTGTGTTACTTTATGACGTATGACGTCATGTAATATTGCTTTATGACGTATGACGTCATGTAGTATTTCCTTATAACGTATGACGTTATGTAGTATTACGATATAACGTATGACGTTATGCAGTACTACGATATAACGTATGACGTTATGCAGTACTACGTTATAACGTATGACTTTATGTAGTGTTACGTTATAACGTATGACGTTATGTATTAGTACGATATAACGTATGACGTTATGCAGTATGAGGTTATATCGTATGACGTCATGTAGTTTTGCGTTATAACGTATGACGTCATGTAGTATTAGGTTATAACGTATGCCGTCATGTAGTATTACGTTATAACATATGACGTCATGTAGTAATACGATATAACGTACAACGTTATATAGAATTACGATATAACGCACAACGTTATGTCGTATTACGTTATAACGTATCATGTCATGTAGTATTACGTTATTACGAATAACGTTATATTGTGTTACCTTATAACGTGTGACCTTTTGTTGTATTACGTTATAACGTATAAAGGCATGTAGTATTACGTTGTAACGTATGACGTCATGTAGTATTACTTTATGACGTATGACGTCATGTAGTATTATGTTATAACATATGCCGTCATGTAGTATTACGTTATAACATATGACGTCATGTAATATTACGATATAACGTACAGCGTTATATAGAATTACGATATAACGCACAACGTTATGTCGTATTACGTTATACCGTATGACGTTATATTGTGTTACTTTATGACGTATGACGTCATGTAGTATTACTTTATGACGTATGACGTCATGTAGTATTACTTTATGACGTATGACGTTATGCAGTATTACGATATAACGTATGACGTTATGCGGTATTAGGTTATAACTTATGACGTTATGGAGTATTACGTTATAACGTATGACGTCATGTGGTATTACGTTATTACGAATAACGTTATATTATGTTACGTCATGTAGTATTACTTTATGACGTATGACGTCATGTAGTATTACTTTATGACGTATGACGTCATGTAGTATTACTTTATGACGTATGACGTCATGTAGTATTACTTTATGACGTATGACGTCATGTAGTATTACTTTATGACGTATGACGTCATGTAGTATTACTTTATGACGTATGACGTCATGTAGTATTACTTTATGACGTATGACGTCATGTAGTATTTCTTTATAACGTATGACGTTATGCAGTATTACGATATAACGTATGACGTTATGCAGTATTAGGTTATAACGTATGACGTCATGTAGTATTACTTTATGACGTATGACGTCATGTAGTATTACTTTATGACGTATGACGTCATGTAGTATTTCGTTTTAACGTACAACGTTATATAGAATTACGATATAACGCACAACGTTATGTCGTATTACGTTATAACTTATCATGTCATGTAGTATTACGCTATAACGTATGACGTTATGTAGTATTACGTTATTACGAATAACGTTATATTGTGTAACTTTATAACGTATGACCTTATGTTGTATTACGTTATAACGTATAAAGACATGTAGTATTACGTTATAACGTATGACGTCATGTGGTATTACGTTATTACGAATATCGTAATATTGTATTACTTTATGACGTATGACGTCATGTAGTATTACTATATGACGTATGACGTCATGTAGTATTACTATATGACGTATGACGTCATGTAGTATTACTATATGACGTATGACGTCATGTAGTATTACTATATGACGTATGACGTCATGTAGTATTACTATATGACGTATGACGTCATGTAGTATTACTATATGACGTATGACGTCGTGTAGTATTACTATATGACGTATGACGTCATGTAGTATTAGGTTATAACGTATGAAGTTATGTATTATTACGATATAACGTATGACGTTAAGCAGTATTAGGTTATAACGTATGACGTTATGTAGTATTAGGTTATAACGTATGGCGTTATGTAGTATTACGATATAACGTATGACGTTATGCAGTACTACGTTATAACGTATGACGTTATGTAGTGTTACGTTATAATGTATGACGTTATGTAGCATTACGGTATTTCGAACAACGTTGTATTGTGTTACTTTATAACGTATGACGTTATGTAGTGTTACGTTATAACGTATGACGCCGTGTAGTATTACGTTATAAGTATAACATTATGTAGTATCACGTTATAGCGTATGACGTCATGTAGTATTACGTTATTACGAATATCGTAATATTGTGCTACTTTATGACGTATGACGTCATGTAATATTGCTTTATGACGTATGACGTCATGTAGTATTTCCTTATAACGTATGACGTTATGTAGTATTACGATATAACGTATGACGTCATGTAGTAATACTTTATGACGTATGACGTCATGTAGTATTACTTTATGACGTATGACGTCATGTAGTATTACTTTATGACGTATGACGTCATGTAGTATTACTTTATGACGTATGACGTCATGTAGTATTACTTTATGACGTATGACGTCATGTAGTATTACTTTATGACGTATGACGTCATGTAGTATTTCGTTATAACGTATGACGTTATGCAGTATTACGATATAACGTATGACGTTATGCGGTATTAGGTTATAACTTATGACGTTATGGAGTATTACGTTATAACGTATGACGTCATGTGGTATTACGTTATTACGAATAACGTTATATTATGTTACGTCATGTAGTATTACTTTATGACGTATGACGTCATGTAGTATTACTTTATGACGTATGACGTCATGTAGTATTACTTTATGACGTATGACGTCATGTAGTATTACTTTATGACGTATGACGTCATGTAGTATTACTTTATGACGTATGACGTCATGTAGTATTTCGTTATAACGTATGACGTTATGCAGTATTACGATATAACGTATGACGTTATGCAGTATTAGGTTATAACGTATGACGTCATGTAGTATTACTTTATGACGTATGACGTCATGTAGTATTACTTTATGACGTATGACGTCATGTAGTATTTCGTTTTAACGTACAACGTTATATAGAATTACGATATAACGCACAACGTTATGTCGTATTACGTTATAACTTATCATGTCATGTAGTATTACGTTATAACGTATGACTTTATGTAGTATTACGTTATTACGAATAACGTTATATTGTGTAACTTTATAACGTATGACCTTATGTTGTATTACGTTATAACGTATAAAGACATGTAGTATTACGTTATAACGTATGACGTCATGTGGTATTACGTTATTACGAATATCGTAATATTGTATTACTTTATGACGTATGACGTCATGTAGTATTAGGTTATAACGTATGAAGTTATGTATTATTACGATATAACGTATGACGTTAAGCAGTATTAGGTTATAACGTATGACGTTATGTAGTATTAGGTTATAACGTATGGCGTTATGTAGTATTACGATATAACGTATGACGTTATGCAGTACTACGTTATAACGTATGACGTTATGTAGTGTTACGTTATAATGTATGACGTTATGTAGCATTACGGTATTTCGAACAACGTTGTATTGTGTTACTTTATAACGTATGACGTTATGTAGTGTTACGTTATAACGTATGACGCCGTGTAGTATTACGTTATAAGTATAACATTATGTAGTATCACGTTATAGCGTATGACGTCATGTAGTATTACGTTATTACGAATATCGTAATATTGTGTTACTTTATGACGTATGACGTCATGTAATATTGCTTTATGACGTATGACGTCATGTAGTATTTCCTTATAACGTATGACGTTATGTAGTATTACGATATAACGTATGACGTTATGCAGTACTACGTTATAACGTATGACTTTATATAGTGTTACGTTATAACGTATGACGTTATGTATTAGTACGATATAACGTATGACGTTATGCAGTATGAGGTTATAACGTATGACGTCATGTAGTTTTGCGTTATAACGTATGACGTCATGTAGTATTAGGTTATAACGTATGCCGTCATGTAGTATTACGTTATAACATATGACGTCATGTAGTAATACGATATAACGTACAACGTTATATAGAATTACGATATAACGCACAACGTTATGTCGTATTGCGTTATAACGTATCATGTCATGTAGTATTACGTTATTACGAATAACGTTATATTGTGTTACCTTATAACGTGTGACCTTTTGTTGTATTACGTTATAACGTATAAAGGCATGTAGTATTACGTTGTAACGTATGACGTCATGTAGTATTACTTTATGACGTATGACGTCATGTAGTATTATGTTATAACATATGCCGTCATGTAGTATTACGTTATAACATATGACGTCATGTAATATTACGATATAACGTACAGCGTTATATAGAATTACGATATAACGCACAACGTTATGTCGTATTACGTTATACCGTATGACGTTATATTGTGTTACTTTATGACGTATGACGTCATGTAGTATTACTTTATGACGTATGCCGTCATGTAGTATTACGTTATAACATATGACGTCATGTAGTAATACGATATAACGTACAACGTTATATAGAATTACGATATAACGCACAACGTTATGTCGTATTACGTTATAACGTATCATGTCATGTAGTATTACGTTATAACGAATGACGTTATGGAGTATTACGTTATAACGTATGACGCCATGTGGTATTACGTTATTACGAGTAACGTTGTATTATGTTACTTTATGACATATGACGTCATGTAGTATTACTTTATGACGTATGACGTCACGTAGGATTACTTTATGACGTATGACGTCATGTAGTATTACTTTATGACGTATGACGTCATGTAGTATTACTTCATGACGTATGACGTCATGTAGTATTTCGTTATAACGTATGACGTTATGCAGTATTACGATATAACGTATGACGTTATGGAGTATTACGTTATTACGTATGACGTCATGTGGTATTACGTTATTACGAATAACGTTATATTGTGTTATTTTATAACGTATGACCTTATGTTGTATTACGTTATAACGTATAAAGGCATGTAGTATTACGTTGTTACGTACGGCGTCATGTAGAATTACGTTATAACGTATTCCGTCATGTAGTATTACGTTATAACATATGACGTCATGTAGTATTACGATATAACGTACAACGTTATATAGAATTACGATATAACGCACAACGTTATGTCGTATTACGTTATAACTTATCATGTCATGTAGTATTACGTTATAACGTATGACGTTATGTAGTATTACGTTATTACGAATAACGTTATATTGTGTAACTTTATAACGTATGACCTTACGTTGTATTACGTTATAACGTATGACGTCATGTAGTATTACTTTATGACGTATGACGTCATGTAGTATTACTTTATGACGTATGACGTCATGTAGTATTACTTTATGACGTATGACGTCATGTAGTATTACTTTATGACGTATGACGTCATGTAGTATTTCGTTATAACGTATGACGTTATGCAGTATTACGATATAACGTATGACGTTATGCAGTATTAGGTTATAACGTATGACGTCATGTAGTATTACTTTATGACGTATGACGTCATGTAGTATTACTTTATGACGTATGACGTCATGTAGTATTTCGTTTTAACGTACAACGTTATATAGAATTACGATATAACGCACAACGTTATGTCGTATTACGTTATAACTTATCATGTCATGTAGTATTACGTTATAACGTATGACGTTATGTAGTATTACGTTATTACGAATAACGTTATATTGTGTAACTTTATAACGTATGACCTTATGTTGTATTACGTTATAACGTATAAAGACATGTAGTATTACGTTATAACGTATGACGTCATGTGGTATTACGTTATTACGAATATCGTAATATTGTATTACTTTATGACGTATGACGTCATGTAGTATTACTATATGACGTATGACGTCATGTAGTATTACTATATGACGTATGACGTCATGTAGTATTACTATATGACGTATGACGTCATGTAGTATTAGGTTATAACGTATGAAGTTATGTATTATTACGATATAACGTATGACGTTAAGCAGTATTAGGTTATAACGTATGACGTTATGTAGTATTAGGTTATAACGTATGGCGTTATGTAGTATTACGATATAACGTATGACGTTATGCAGTACTACGTTATAACGTATGACGTTATGTCGTGTTACGTTATAATGTATGACGTTATGTAGCATTACGGTATTTCGAACAACGTTGTATTGTGTTACTTTATAACGTATGACGTTATGTAGTGTTACGTTATAACGTATGACGCCGTGTAGTATTACGTTATAAGTATAACATTATGTAGTATCACGTTATAGCGTATGACGTCATGTAGTATTACGTTATTACGAATATCGTAATATTGTGTTACTTTATGACGTATGACGTCATGTAATATTGCTTTATGACGTATGACGTCATGTAGTATTTCCTTATAACGTATGACGTTATGTAGTATTACGATATAACGTATGACGTTATGCAGTACTACGTTATAACGTATGACGTTATGTAGTGTTACGTTATAACGTATGACGTTATGTATTAGTACGATATAACGTATGACGTTATGCAGTATGAGGTTATAACGTATGACGTCATGTAGTTTTGCGTTATAACGTATGACGTCATGTAGTATTAGGTTATAACGTATGCCGTCATGTAGTATTACGTTATAACATATGACGTCATGTAGTAATACGATATAACGTACAACGTTATATAGAATTACGATATAACGCACAACGTTATGTCGTATTACGTTATAACGTATCATGTCATGTAGTATTACGTTATTACGAATAACGTTATATTGTGTTACCTTATAACGTGTGACCTTTTGTTGTATTACGTTATAACGTATAAAGACATGTAGTATTACGTTGTAACGTATGACGTCATGTAGTATTACTTTATGACGTATGACGTCATGTAATATTGCTTTATGACGTATGACGTCATGTAGTATTTCCTTATAACGTATGACGTTATGTAGTATTACGATATAACGTATGACGTTATGCAGTACTACGATATAACGTATGACGTTATGCAGTACTACGTTATAACGTATGACTTTATGTAGTGTTACGTTATAACGTATGACGTTATGTATTAGTACGATATAACGTATGACGTTATGCAGTATGAGGTTATATCGTATGACGTCATGTAGTTTTGCGTTATAACGTATGACGTCATGTAGTATTACTTTATGACGTATGACGTCATGTAGTATTTCTTTATAACGTATGACGTTATGCAGTATTACGATATAACGTATGACGTTATGCAGTATTAGGTTATAACGTATGACGTCATGTAGTATTACTTTATGACGTATGACGTCATGTAGTATTACTTTATGACGTATGACGTCATGTAGTATTTCGTTTTAACGTACAACGTTATATAGAATTACGATATAACGCACAACGTTATGTCGTATTACGTTATAACTTATCATGTCATGTAGTATTACGTTATAACGTATGACGTTATGTAGTATTACGTTATTACGAATAACGTTATATTGTGTAACTTTATAACCTATGACCTTATGTTGTATTACGTTATAACGTATAAAGACATGTAGTATTACGTTATAACGTATGACGTCATGTGGTATTACGTTATTACGAATATCGTAATGTTGTATTACTTTATGACGTATGACGTCATGTAGTATTACTATATGACGTATGACGTCATGTAGTATTACTATATGACGTATGACGTCATGTAGTATTACTATATGACGTATGACGTCATGTAGTATTACTTTATGACGTATGACGTCATGTAGTATTTCGTTATAACGTATGACGTTATGCAGTATTACGATATAACGTATGACGTTATGCGGTATTAGGTTATAACGTATGACGTTATGGAGTATTACGTTATAACGTATGACGTCATGTGGTATTACGTTATTACGAATAACGTTATATTATGTTACGTCATGTAGTATTACTTTATGACGTATGACGTCATGTAGTATTACTTTATGACGTATGACGTCATGTAGCATTTCCTTATAACGTATGACGTTATGTAGTATTACGATATAACGTATGACGTCATGTAGTATTACTTTATGACGTATGACGTCATGTAGTATTTCGTTATAACGTATGACGTTATGCAGTATTACGATATAACGTATGACGTTATGCAGTATTAGGTTATAACGTATGACGTCATGTAGTATTACTTTATGACGTATGACGTCATGTAGTATTACTTTATGACGTATGACGTCATGTAGTATTACTTTATGACGTATGACGTCATGTAGTATTACTTTATGACGTATGACGTCATGTAGTATTACTTTATGACGTATGACGTCATGTAGTATTTCGTTATAACGTATGACGTTATGCAGTATTACGATATAACGTATGACGTTATGCAGTATTAGGTTATAACGTATGACGTCATGTAGTATTACTTTATGACGTATGACGTCATGAAGTATTACTTTATGACGTATGACGTCATGTAGTATTTCGTTATAACGTATGACGTTATGCAGTATTACGATATAACGTATGACGTTATGCAGTATTAGGTTATAACGTATGACGTCATGTAGTATTACTTTATGACGTATGACGTCATGTAGTATTACTTTATGACGTATGACGTCATGTAGTATTTCGTTTTAACGTACAACGTTATATAGAATTACGATATAACGCACAACGTTATGTCGTATTACGTTATAACTTATCATGTCATGTAGTATTACGTTATAACGTATGACTTTATGTAGTATTACGTTATTACGAATAACGTTATATTGTGTAACTTTATAACGTATGACCTTATGTTGTATTACGTTATAACGTATAAAGACATGTAGTATTACGTTATAACGTATGACGTCATGTGGTATTACGTTATTACGAATATCGCAATATTGTGTTACTTTATGACGTATGACGTCATGTAATATTGCTTTATGACGTATGACGTCATGTAGTATTTCCTTATAACGTATGACGTTATGTAGTATTACGATATAACGTATGACGTTATGCAGTACTACGATATAACGTATGACGTTATGCAGTACTACGTTATAACGTATGACTTTATGTAGTGTTACGTTATAACGTATGACGTTATGTATTAGTACGATATAACGTATGACGTTATGCAGTATGAGGTTATATCGTATGACGTCATGTAGTTTTGCGTTATAACGTATGACGTCATGTAGTATTAGGTTATAACGTATGCCGTCATGTAGTATTACGTTATAACATATGACGTCATGTAGTAATACGATATAACGTACAACGTTATATAGAATTACGATATAACGCACAACGTTATGTCGTATTACGTTATAACGTATCATGTCATGTAGTATTACGTTATTACGAATAACGTTATATTGTGTTACCTTATAACGTGTGACCTTTTGTTGTATTACGTTATAACGTATAAAGGCATGTAGTATTACGTTGTAACGTATGACGTCATGTAGTATTACTTTATGACGTATGACGTCATGTAGTATTATGTTATAACATATGCCGTCATGTAGTATTACGTTATAACATATGACGTCATGTAATATTACGATATAACGTACAGCGTTATATAGAATTACGATATAACGCACAACGTTATGTCGTATTACGTTATACCGTATGACGTTATATTGTGTTACTTTATGACGTATGACGTCATGTAGTATTACTTTATGACGTATGACGTCATGTAGTATTACTTTATGACGTATGACGTTATGCAGTATTACGATATAACGTATGACGTTATGCGGTATTAGGTTATAACTTATGACGTTATGGAGTATTACGTTATAACGTATGACGTCATGTGGTATTACGTTATTACGAATAACGTTATATTATGTTACGTCATGTAGTATTACTTTATGACGTATGACGTCATGTAGTATTACTTTATGACGTATGACGTCATGTAGTATTACTTTATGACGTATGACGTCATGTAGTATTACTTTATGACGTATGACGTCATGTAGTATTACTTTATGACGTATGACGTCATGTAGTATTTCTTTATAACGTATGACGTTATGCAGTATTACGATATAACGTATGACGTTATGCAGTATTAGGTTATAACGTATGACGTCATGTAGTATTACTTTATGACGTATGACGTCATGTAGTATTACTTTATGACGTATGACGTCATGTAGTATTTCGTTTTAACGTACAACGTTATATAGAATTACGATATAACGCACAACGTTATGTCGTATTACGTTATAACTTATCATGTCATGTAGTATTACGTTATAACGTATGACGTTATGTAGTATTACGTTATTACGAATAACGTTATATTGTGTAACTTTATAACGTATGACCTTATGTTGTATTACGTTATAACGTATAAAGACATGTAGTATTACGTTATAACGTATGACGTCATGTGGTATTACGTTATTACGAATATCGTAATATTGTATTACTTTATGACGTATGACGTCATGTAGTATTACTATATGACGTATGACGTCATGTAGTATTACTATATGACGTATGACGTCATGTAGTATTACTATATGACGTATGACGTCATGTAGTATTACTATATGACGTATGACGTCATGTAGTATTACTATATGACGTATGACGTCATGTAGTATTACTATATGACGTATGACGTCATGTAGTATTAGGTTATAACGTATGAAGTTATGTATTATTACGATATAACGTATGACGTTAAGCAGTATTAGGTTATAACGTATGACGTTATGTAGTATTAGGTTATAACGTATGGCGTTATGTAGTATTACGATATAACGTATGACGTTATGCAGTACTACGTTATAACGTATGACGTTATGTAGTGTTACGTTATAATGTATGACGTTATGTAGCATTACGGTATTTCGAACAACGTTGTATTGTGTTACTTTATAACGTATGACGTTATGTAGTGTTACGTTATAACGTATGACGCCGTGTAGTATTACGTTATAAGTATAACATTATGTAGTATCACGTTATAGCGTATGACGTCATGTAGTATTACGTTATTACGAATATCGTAATATTGTGTTACTTTATGACGTATGACGTCATGTAATATTGCTTTATGACGTATGACGTCATGTAGTATTTCCTTATAACGTATGACGTTATGTAGTATTACGATATAACGTATGACGTCATGTAGTATTACTTTATGACGTATGACGTCATGTAGTATTACTTTATGACGTATGACGTCATGTAGTATTACTTTATGACTTATGACGTCATGTAGTATTACTTTATGACGTATGACGTCATGTAGTATTACTTTATGACGTATGACGTCATGTAGTATTACTTTATGACGTATGACGTCATGTAGTATTTCGTTATAACGTATGACGTTATGCAGTATTACGATATAACGTATGACGTTATGCGGTATTAGGTTATAACGTATGACGTTATGGAGTATTACGTTATAACGTATGACGTCATGTGGTATTACGTTATTACGAATAACGTTATATTATGTTACGTCATGTA
The DNA here is from genome assembly GCF_910591885.1 of Bombus terrestris. Lineage (NCBI taxonomy): Eukaryota > Metazoa > Arthropoda > Insecta > Hymenoptera > Apidae > Bombus > Bombus terrestris. The sequence goes on from NW_025963556.1 coordinate 630,657, forward strand.
GTATTACTTTATGACGTATGACGTCATGTAGTATTACTTTATGACGTATGACGTCATGTAGTATTACTTTATGACGTATGACGTCATGTAGTATTACTTTATGACGTATGACGTCATGTAGTATTACTTTATGACGTATGACGTCATGTAGTATTTCGTTATGACGTATGACGTCATGTAGTATTACTTTATGACGTATGACGTCATGTAGTATTTCGTTTTAACGTACAACGTTATATAGAATTACGATATAACGCACAACGTTATGTCGTATTACGTTATAACTTATCATGTCATGTAGTATTACGTTATAACGTATGACTTTATGTAGTATTACGTTACTACGAATAACGTTATATTGTGTAACTTTATAACGTATGACCTTATGTTGTATTACGTTATAACGTATAAAGACATGTAGTATTACGTTATAACGTATGACGTCATGTGGTATTACGTTATTACGAATATCGTAATATTGTATTACTTTATGACGTATGACGTCATGTAGTATTACTATATGACGTATGACGTCATGTAGTATTACTATATGACGTATGACGTCATGTAGTATTAGGTTATAACGTATGAAGTTATGTATTATTACGATATAACGTATGACGTTAAGCAGTATTAGGTTATAACGTATGACGTTATGTAGTATTAGGTTATAACGTATGGCGTTATGTAGTATTACGATATAACGTATGACGTTATGCAGTACTACGTTATAACGTATGACGTTATGTAGTGTTACGTTATAATGTATGACGTTATGTAGCATTACGGTATTTCGAACAACGTTGTATTGTGTTACTTTATAACGTATGACGTTATGTAGTGTTACGTTATAACGTATGACGCCGTGTAGTATTACGTTATAAGTATAACATTATGTAGTATCACGTTATAGCGTATGACGTCATGTAGTATTACGTTATTACGAATATCGTAATATTGTGTTACTTTATGACGTATGACGTCATGTAATATTGCTTTATGACGTATGACGTCATGTAGTATTTCCTTATAACGTATGACGTTATGTAGTATTACGATATAACGTATGACGTTATGCAGTACTACGTTATAACGTATGACTTTATATAGTGTTACGTTATAACGTATGACGTTATGTATTAGTACGATATAACGTATGACGTTATGCAGTATGAGGTTATAACGTATGACGTCATGTAGTTTTGCGTTATAACGTATGACGTCATGTAGTATTAGGTTATAACGTATGCCGTCATGTAGTATTACGTTATAACATATGACGTCATGTAGTAATACGATATAACGTACAACGTTATATAGAATTACGATATAACGCACAACGTTATGTCGTATTGCGTTATAACGTATCATGTCATGTAGTATTACGTTATTACGAATAACGTTATATTGTGTTACCTTATAACGTGTGACCTTTTGTTGTATTACGTTATAACGTATAAAGACATGTAGTATTACGTTGTAACGTATGACGTCATGTAGTATTACTTTATGACGTATGACGTCATGTAGTATTATGTTATAACATATGCCGTCATGTAGTATTACGTTATAACATATGACGTCATGTAATATTACGATATAACGTACAGCGTTATATAGAATTACGATATAACGCACAACGTTATGTCGTATTACGTTATACCGTATGACGTTATATTGTGTTACTTTATGACGTATGACGTCATGTAGTATTACTTTATGACGTATGCCGTCATGTAGTATTACGTTATTACGAATATCGTAATATTGTGTTACTTTATGACGTATGACGTCATGTAGTATTACTTTATGACGTATGACGTCATGTAGTATTACTTCATGACGTATGACGTCATGTAGTATTTCGTTATAACGTATGACGTTATGCAGTATTACGATATAACGTATGACGTTATGGAGTATTACGTTATTACGTATGACGTCATGTGGTATTACGTTATTACGAATAACGTTATATTGTGTTATTTTATAACGTATGACCTTATGTTGTATTACGTTATAACGTATAAAGGCATGTAGTATTACGTTGTTACGTACGGCGTCATGTAGAATTACGTTATAACGTATTCCGTCATGTAGTATTACGTTATAACATATGACGTCATGTAGTATTACGATATAACGTACAACGTTATATAGAATTACGATATAACGCACAACGTTATGTCGTATTACGTTATAACTTATCATGTCATGTAGTATTACGTTATAACGTATGACGTTATGTAGTATTACGTTATTACGAATAACGTTATATTGTGTAACTTTATAACGTATGACCTTACGTTGTATTACGTTATAACGTATGACGTCATGTAGTATTACTTTATGACGTATGACGTCATGTAGTATTACTTTATGACGTATGACGTCATGTAGTATTACTATATGACGTATGACGTCATGTAGTATTACTATATGACGTATGACGTCATGTAGTATTTCGTTATAACGTATGACGTTATGCAGTATTACGATATAACGTATGACGTTATGCAGTATTAGGTTATAACGTATGACGTCATGTAGTATTACTTTATGACGTATGACGTCATGTAGTATTACTTTATGACGTATGACGTCATGTAGTATTTCGTTTTAACGTACAACGTTATATAGAATTACGATATAACGCACAACGTTATGTCGTATTACGTTATAACTTATCATGTCATGTAGTATTACGTTATAACGTATGACGTTATGTAGTATTACGTTATTACGAATAACGTTATATTGTGTAACTTTATAACGTATGACCTTATGTTGTATTACGTTATAACGTATAAAGACATGTAGTATTACGTTATAACGTATGACGTCATGTGGTATTACGTTATTACGAATATCGTAATATTGTATTACTTTATGACGTATGACGTCATGTAGTATTACTATATGACGTATGACGTCATGTAGTATTAGGTTATAACGTATGAAGTTATGTATTATTACGATATAACGTATGACGTTAAGCAGTATTAGGTTATAACGTATGACGTTATGTAGTATTAGGTTATAACGTATGGCGTTATGTAGTATTACGATATAACGTATGACGTTATGCAGTACTACGTTATAACGTATGACGTTATGTAGTGCTACGTTATAATGTATGACGTTATGTAGCATTACGGTATTTCGAACAACGTTGTATTGTGTTACTTTATAACGTATGACGTTATGTAGTGTTACGTTATAACGTATGACGCCGTGTAGTATTACGTTATAAGTATAACATTATGTAGTATCACGTTATAGCGTATGACGTCATGTAGTATTACGTTATTACGAATATCGTAATATTGTGTTACTTTATGACGTATGACGTCATGTAATATTGCTTTATGACGTATGACGTCATGTAGTATTTCCTTATAACGTATGACGTTATGTAGTATTACGATATAACGTATGACGTCATGTAGTATTACTTTATGACGTATGACGTCATGTAGTATTACTTTATGACGTATGACGTCATGTAGTATTACTTTATGACTTATGACGTCATGTAGTATTACTTTATGACGTATGACGTCATGTAGTATTACTTTATGACGTATGACGTCATGTAGTATTACTTTATGACGTATGACGTCATGTAGTATTTCGTTATAACGTATGACGTTATGCAGTATTACGATATAACGTATGACGTTATGCGGTATTAGGTTATAACGTATGACGTTATGGAGTATTACGTTATAACGTATGACGTCATGTGGTATTACGTTATTACGAATAACGTTATATTATGTTACGTCATGTAGTATTACTTTATGACGTATGACGTCATGTAGTATTACTTTATGACGTATGACGTCATGTAGTATTACTTTATGACGTATGACGTCATGTAGTATTACTTTATGACGTATGACGTCATGTAGTATTACTTTATGACGTATGACGTCATGTAGTATTTCGTTATAACGTATGACGTTATGCAGTATTACGATATAACGTATGACGTTATGCAGTATTAGGTTATAACGTATGACGTCATGTAGTATTACTTTATGACGTATGACGTCATGTAGTATTACTTTATGACGTATGACGTCATGTAGTATTACTTTATGACGTATGACGTCATGTAGTATTTCGTTTTAACGTACAACGTTATATAGAATTACGATATAACGCACAACGTTATGTCGTATTACGTTATAACTTATCATGTCATGTAGTATTACGTTATAACGTATGACTTTATGTAGTATTACGTTACTACGAATAACGTTATATTGTGTAACTTTATAACGTATGACCTTATGTTGTATTACGTTATAACGTATAAAGACATGTAGTATTACGTTATAACGTATGACGTCATGTGGTATTACGTTATTACGAATATCGTAATATTGTATTACTTTATGACGTATGACGTCATGTAGTATTACTATATGACGTATGACGTCATGTAGTATTACTATATGACGTATGACGTCATGTAGTATTAGGTTATAACGTATGAAGTTATGTATTATTACGATATAACGTATGACGTTAAGCAGTATTAGGTTATAACGTATGACGTTATGTAGTATTAGGTTATAACGTATGGCGTTATGTAGTATTACGATATAACGTATGACGTTATGCAGTACTACGTTATAACGTATGACGTTATGTAGTGTTACGTTATAATGTATGACGTTATGTAGCATTACGGTATTTCGAACAACGTTGTATTGTGTTACTTTATAACGTATGACGTTATGTAGTGTTACGTTATAACGTATGACGCCGTGTAGTATTACGTTATAAGTATAACATTATGTAGTATCACGTTATAGCGTATGACGTCATGTAGTATTACGTTATTACGAATATCGTAATATTGTGTTACTTTATGACGTATGACGTCATGTAATATTGCTTTATGACGTATGACGTCATGTAGTATTTCCTTATAACGTATGACGTTATGTAGTATTACGATATAACGTATGACGTTATGCAGTACTACGTTATAACGTATGACTTTATATAGTGTTACGTTATAACGTATGACGTTATGTATTAGTACGATATAACGTATGACGTTATGCAGTATGAGGTTATAACGTATGACGTCATGTAGTTTTGCGTTATAACGTATGACGTCATGTAGTATTAGGTTATAACGTATGCCGTCATGTAGTATTACGTTATAACATATGACGTCATGTAGTAATACGATATAACGTACAACGTTATATAGAATTACGATATAACGCACAACGTTATGTCGTATTGCGTTATAACGTATCATGTCATGTAGTATTACGTTATTACGAATAACGTTATATTGTGTTACCTTATAACGTGTGACCTTTTGTTGTATTACGTTATAACGTATAAAGGCATGTAGTATTACGTTGTAACGTATGACGTCATGTAGTATTACTTTATGACGTATGACGTCATGTAGTATTATGTTATAACATATGCCGTCATGTAGTATTACGTTATAACATATGACGTCATGTAATATTACGATATAACGTACAGCGTTATATAGAATTACGATATAACGCACAACGTTATGTCGTATTACGTTATACCGTATGACGTTATATTGTGTTACTTTATGACGTATGACGTCATGTAGTATTACTTTATGACGTATGCCGTCATGTAGTATTACGTTATTACGAATATCGTAATATTGTGTTACTTTATGACGTATGACGTCATGTAGTATTACTTTATGACGTATGACGTCATGTAGTATTACTTCATGACGTATGACGTCATGTAGTATTTCGTTATAACGTATGACGTTATGCAGTATTACGATATAACGTATGACGTTATGGAGTATTACGTTATTACGTATGACGTCATGTGGTATTACGTTATTACGAATAACGTTATATTGTGTTATTTTATAACGTATGACCTTATGTTGTATTACGTTATAACGTATAAAGGCATGTAGTATTACGTTGTTACGTACGGCGTCATGTAGAATTACGTTATAACGTATTCCGTCATGTAGTATTACGTTATAACATATGACGTCATGTAGTATTACGATATAACGTACAACGTTATATAGAATTACGATATAACGCACAACGTTATGTCGTATTACGTTATAACTTATCATGTCATGTAGTATTACGTTATAACGTATGACGTTATGTAGTATTACGTTATTACGAATAACGTTATATTGTGTAACTTTATAACGTATGACCTTACGTTGTATTACGTTATAACGTATGACGTCATGTAGTATTACTTTATGACGTATGACGTCATGTAGTATTACTTTATGACGTATGACGTCATGTAGTATTACTTTATGACGTATGACGTCATGTAGTATTACTTTATGACGTATGACGTCATGTAGTATTTCGTTATAACGTATGACGTTATGCAGTATTACGATATAACGTATGACGTTATGCAGTATTAGGTTATAACGTATGACGTCATGTAGTATTACTTTATGACGTATGACGTCATGTAGTATTACTTTATGACGTATGACGTCATGTAGTATTTCGTTTTAACGTACAACGTTATATAGAATTACGATATAACGCACAACGTTATGTCGTATTACGTTATAACTTATCATGTCATGTAGTATTACGTTATAACGTATGACGTTATGTAGTATTACGTTATTACGAATAACGTTATATTGTGTAACTTTATAACGTATGACCTTATGTTGTATTACGTTATAACGTATAAAGACATGTAGTATTACGTTATAACGTATGACGTCATGTGGTATTACGTTATTACGAATATCGTAATATTGTATTACTTTATGACGTATGACGTCATGTAGTATTACTATATGACGTATGACGTCATGTAGTATTAGGTTATAACGTATGAAGTTATGTATTATTACGATATAACGTATGACGTTAAGCAGTATTAGGTTATAACGTATGACGTTATGTAGTATTAGGTTATAACGTATGGCGTTATGTAGTATTACGATATAACGTATGACGTTATGCAGTACTACGTTATAACGTATGACGTTATGTAGTGTTACGTTATAATGTATGACGTTATGTAGCATTACGGTATTTCGAACAACGTTGTATTGTGTTACTTTATAACGTATGACGTTATGTAGTGTTACGTTATAACGTATGACGCCGTGTAGTATTACGTTATAAGTATAACATTATGTAGTATCACGTTATAGCGTATGACGTCATGTAGTATTACGTTATTACGAATATCGTAATATTGTGTTACTTTATGACGTATGACGTCATGTAATATTGCTTTATGACGTATGACGTCATGTAGTATTTCCTTATAACGTATGACGTTATGTAGTATTACGATATAACGTATGACGTTATGCAGTACTACGTTATAACGTATGACGTTATGTAGTGTTACGTTATAACGTATGACGTTATGTATTAGTACGATATAACGTATGACGTTATGCAGTATGAGGTTATAACGTATGACGTCATGTAGTTTTGCGTTATAACGTATGACGTCATGTAGTATTAGGTTATAACGTATGCCGTCATGTAGTATTACGTTATAACATATGACGTCATGTAGTAATACGATATAACGTACAACGTTATATAGAATTACGATATAACGCACAACGTTATGTCGTATTACGTTATAACGTATCATGTCATGTAGTATTACGTTATTACGAATAACGTTATATTGTGTTACCTTATAACGTGTGACCTTTTGTTGTATTACGTTATAACGTATAAAGACATGTAGTATTACGTTGTAACGTATGACGTCATGTAGTATTACTTTATGACGTATGACGTCATGTAATATTGCTTTATGACGTATGACGTCATGTAGTATTTCCTTATAACGTATGACTTTATGTAGTGTTACGTTATAACGTATGACGTTATGTATTAGTACGATATAACGTATGACGTTATGCAGTATGAGGTTATAACGTATGACGTCATGTAGTTTTGCGTTATAACGTATGACGTCATGTAGTATTAGGTTATAACGTATGCCGTCATGTAGTATTACGTTATAACATATGACGTCATGTAGTAATACGATATAACGTACAACGTTATATAGAATTACGATATAACGCACAACGTTATGTCGTATTACGTTATAACGTATCATGTCATGTAGTATTACGTTATAACGAATGACGTTATGGAGTATTACGTTATAACGTATGACGCCATGTGGTATTACGTTATTACGAGTAACGTTATATTATGTTACTTTATGACATATGACGTCATGTAGTATTACTTTATGACGTATGACGTCATGTAGGATTACTTTATGACGTATGACGTCATGTAGTATTACTTTATGACGTATGACGTCATGTAGTATTACTTCATGACGTATGACGTCATGTAGTATTTCGTTATAACGTATGACGTTATGCAGTATTACGATATAACGTATGACGTTATGGAGTATTACGTTATTACGTATGACGTCATGTGGTATTACGTTATTACGAATAACGTTATATTGTGTTATTTTATAACGTATGACCTTATGTTGTATTACGTTATAACGTATAAAGGCATGTAGTATTACGTTGTTACGTACGGCGTCATGTAGAATTACGTTATAACGTATTCCGTCATGTAGTATTACGTTATAACATATGACGTCATGTAGTATTACGATATAACGTACAACGTTATATAGAATTACGATATAACGCACAACGTTATGTCGTATTACGTTATAACTTATCATGTCATGTAGTATTACGTTATAACGTATGACGTTATGTAGTATTACGTTATTACGAATAACGTTATATTGTGTAACTTTATAACGTATGACGTTATGTAGTGTTACGTTATAACGTATGACGCCGTGTAGTATTACGTTATAAGTATAACATTATGTAGTATCACGTTATAGCGTATGACGTCATGTAGTATTACGTTATTACGAATATCGTAATATTGTGTTACTTTATGACGTATGACGTCATGTAATATTGCTTTATGACGTATGACGTCATGTAGTATTTCCTTATAACGTATGACGTTATGTAGTATTACGATATAACGTATGACGTTATGCAGTACTACGTTATAACGTATGACGTTATGTAGTGTTACGTTATAACGTATGACGTTATGTATTAGTACGGTATAACGTATGACGTTATGCAGTATGAGGTTATAACGTATGACGTCATGTAGTTTTGCGTTATAACGTATGACGTCATGTAGTATTAGGTTATAACGTATGCCGTCATGTAGTATTACGTTATAACATATGACGTCATGTAGTAATACGATATAACGTACAACGTTATATAGAATTACGATATAACGCACAACGTTATGTCGTATTACGTTATAACGTATCATGTCATGTAGTATTACGTTATTACGAATAACGTTATATTGTGTTACCTTATAACGTGTGACCTTTTGTTGTATTACGTTATAACGTATAAAGACATGTAGTATTACGTTGTAACGTATGACGTCATGTAGTATTACTTTATGACGTATGACGTCATGTAGTATTATGTTATAACATATGCCGTCATGTAGTATTACGTTATAACATATGACGTCATGTAATATTACGATATAACGTACAGCGTTATATAGAATTACGATATAACGCACAACGTTATGTCGTATTACGTTATAACGTATCATGTCATGTAGTATTACGTTATAACGAATGACGTTATGGAGTATTACGTTATAACGTATGACGCCATGTGGTATTACGTTATTACGAATAACGTTATATTATGTTACTTTATGACATATGACGTCATGTAGTATTACTTTATGACGTATGACGTCATGTAGTATTACTTTATGACGTATGACGTCATGTAGTATTACTTTATGACGTATGACGTCATGTAGTATTTCGTTATAACGTATGACGTTATGCAGTATTACGATATAACGTATGACGTTATGCGGTATTAGGTTATAACTTATGACGTTATGGAGTATTACGTTATAACGTATGACGTCATGTGGTATTACGTTATTACGAATAACGTTATATTATGTTACGTCATGTAGTATTACTTTATGACGTATGACGTCATGTAGTATTACTTTATGACGTATGACGTCATGTAGTATTACTTTATGACGTATGACGTCATGTAGTATTACTTTATGACGTATGACGTCATGTAGTATTTCGTTATAACGTATGACGTTATGCAGTATTACGATATAACGTATGACGTTATGCAGTATTAGGTTATAACGTATGACGTCATGTAGTATTACTTTATGACGTATGACGTCATGTAGTATTACTTTATGACGTATGACGTCATGTAGTATTACTTTATGACGTATGACGTCATGTAGTATTACTTTATGACGTATGACGTCATGTAGTATTTCGTTTTAACGTACAACGTTATATAGAATTACGATATAACGCACAACGTTATGTCGTATTACGTTATAACTTATCATGTCATGTAGTATTACGTTATAACGTATGACGTTATGTAGTATTACGTTATTACGAATAACGTTATATTGTGTAACTTTATAACGTATGACCTTATGTTGTATTACGTTATAACGTATAAAGACATGTAGTATTACGTTATAACGTATGACGTCATGTGGTATTACGTTATTACGAATATCGTAATATTGTATTACTTTATGACGTATGACGTCATGTAGTATTACTATATGACGTATGACGTCATGTAGTATTACTATATGACGTATGACGTCATGTAGTATTAGGTTATAACGTATGAAGTTATGTATTATTACGATATAACGTATGACGTTAAGCAGTATTAGGTTATAACGTATGACGTTATGTAGTGTTAGGTTATAACGTATGGCGTTATGTAGTATTACGATATAACGTATGACGTTATGCAGTATTACGTTATAACGTATGACGTTATGTAGTGTTACGTTATAATGTATGACGTTATGTAGCATTACGGTATTTCGAACAACGTTGTATTGTGTTACTTTATAACGTATGACGTTATGTAGTGTTACGTTATAACGTATGACGCCGTGTAGTATTACGTTATAAGTATAACATTATGTAGTATCACGTTATAGCGTATGACGTCATGTAGTATTACGTTATTACGAATATCGTAATATTGTGTTACTTTATGACGTATGACGTCATGTAATATTGCTTTATGACGTATGACGTCATGTAGTATTTCCTTATAACGTATGACGTTATGTAGTATTACGATATAACGTATGACGTTATGCAGTACTACGTTATAACGTATGACGTTATGTAGTGTTACGTTATAACGTATGACGTTATGTATTAGTACGATATAACGTATGACGTTATGCAGTATGAGGTTATAACGTATGACGTCATGTAGTTTTGCGTTATAACGTATGACGTCATGTAGTATTAGGTTATAACGTATGCCGTCATGTAGTATTACGTTATAACATATGACGTCATGTAGTAATACGATATAACGTACAACGTTATATAGAATTACGATATAACGCACAACGTTATGTCGTATTACGTTATAACGTATCATGTCATGTAGTATTACGTTATTACGAATAACGTTATATTGTGTTACCTTATAACGTGTGACCTTTTGTTGTATTACGTTATAACGTATAAAGACATGTAGTATTACGTTATAACGTATGACGTTATGTATTAGTACGATATAACGTATGACGTTATGCAGTATGAGGTTATAACGTATGACGTCATGTAGTTTTGCGTTATAACGTATGACCTCATGTAGTATTAGGTTATAACGTATGCCGTCATGTAGTATTACGTTATAACATATGACGTCATGTAGTAATACGATATAACGTACAACGTTATATAGAATTACGATATAACGCACAACGTTATGTCGTATTACGTTATAACGTATCATGTCATGTAGTATTACGTTATTACGAATAACGTTATATTGTGTTACCTTATAACGTGTGACCTTTTGTTGTATTACGTTATAACGTATAAAGGCATGTAGTATTACGTTGTAACGTATGACGTCATGTAGTATTACTTTATGACGTATGACGTCATGTAGTATTATGTTATAACATATGCCGTCATGTAGTATTACGTTATAACATATCACGTCATGTAATATTACGATATAACGTACAGCGTTATATAGAATTACGATATAACGCACAACGTTATGTCGTATTACGTTATACCGTATGACGTTATATTGTGTTACTTTATGACGTATGACGTCATGTAGTATTACTTTATGACGTATGACGTCATGTAGTATTACTTGATGACGTATGACGTCATGTAGTATTACTTAATGACGTATGACGTCATGTAGTATTACTTTATGACGTATGACGTCATGTAGTATTACTTTATGACGTATGACGTCATGTAGTATTTCGTTATAACGTATGACGTTATGCAGTATTACGATATAACGTATGCCGTTATGCAGTATTAGGTTATAACGTATGACGTCATGTAGTATTACTTTATGACGTATGACGTCATGTAGTATTACTTTATGACGTATGACGTCATGTAGTATTTCGTTTTAACGTACAACGTTATATAGAATTACGATATAACGCACAACGTTATGTCGTATTACGTTATAACTTATCATGTCATGTAGTATTACGTTATAACGTATGACGTTATGTAGTATTACGTTATTACGAATAACGTTATATTGTGTAACTTTATAACCTATGACCCTATGTTGTATTACGTTATAACGTATAAAGACATGTAGTATTACGTTATAACGTATGACGTCATGTGGTATTACGTTATTACGAATATCGTAATATTGTATTACTTTATGACGTATGACGTCATGTAGTATTACTATATGACGTATGACGTCATGTAGTATTACTATATGACGTATGACGTCATGTAGTATTACTATATGACGTATGACGTCATGTAGTATTACTATATGACGTATGACGTCATGTAGTATTACTATATGACGTATGACGTCATGTAGTATTACTATATGACGTATGACGTCATGTAGTATTAGGTTATAACGTATGAAGTTATGTATTATTACGATATAACGTATGACGTTAAGCAGTATTAGGTTATAACGTATGACGTTATGTAGTATTAGGTTATAACGTATGGCGTTATGTAGTATTACGATATAACGTATGACGTTATGCAGTACTACGTTATAACGTATGACGTTATGTAGTGTTACGTTATAATGTATGACGTTATGTAGCATTACGGTATTTCGAACAACGTTGTATTGTGTTACTTTATAACGTATGACGTTATGTAGTGTTACGTTATAACGTATGACGCCGTGTAGTATTACGTTATAAGTATAACATTATGTAGTATCACGTTATAGCGTATGACGTCATGTAGTATTACGTTATTACGAATATCGTAATATTGTGTTACTTTATGACGTATGACGTCATGTAATATTGCTTTATGACGTATGACGTCATGTAGTATTTCCTTATAACGTATGACGTTATGTAGTATTACGATATAACGTATGACGTCATGTAGTATTACTTTATGACGTATGACGTCATGTAGTATTACTTTATGACGTATGACGTCATGTAGTATTACTTTATGACTTATGACGTCATGTAGTATTACTTTATGACGTATGACCTCATGTAGTATTACTTTATGACGTATGACGTCATGTAGTATTACTTTATGACGTATGACGTCATGTAGTATTTCGTTATAACGTATGACGTTATGCAGTATTACGATATGCGGTACGACGGTATTACGATATGACGTTATGCGGTATTAGGTTATAACGTATGACGTTATGGAGTATTACGTTATAACGTATGACGTCATGTGGTATTACGTTATTACGAATAACGTTATATTATGTTACGTCATGTAGTATTACTTTATGACGTATGACGTCATGTAGTATTACTTTATGACGTATGACGTCATGTAGTATTTCCTTATAACGTATGACGTTATGTAGTATTACGATATAACGTATGACGTCATGTAGTATTACTTTATGACGTATGACGTCATGTAGTATTTCGTTATAACGTATGACGTTATGCAGTATTACGATATAACGTATGACGTTATGCAGTATTAGGTTATAACGTATGACGTCATGTAGTATTACTTTATGACGTATGACGTCATGTAGTATTACTTTATGACGTATGACGTCATGTAGTATTACTTTATGACGTATGACGTCATGTAGTATTACTTTATGACGTATGACGTCATGTAGTATTTCCTTATAACGTATGACGTTATGTAGTATTACGATATAACGTATGACGTCATGTAGTATTACTTTATGACGTATGACGTCATGTAGTATTACGTTATAACGAATGACGTTATGGAGTATTACGTTATAACGTATGACGCCATGTGGTATTACGTTATTACGAGTAACGTTATATTATGTTACTTTATGACATATGACGTCATGTAGTATTACTTTATGACGTATGACGTCACGTAGGATTACTTTATGACGTATGACGTCATGTAGTATTACTTTATGACGTATGACGTCATGTAGTATTACTTTATGACGTATGACGTCATGTAGTATTTCGTTATAACGTATGACGTTATGCAGTATTACGATATAACGCACAACGTTATGTCGTATTACGTTATAACGTATCATGTCATGTAGTATTACGTTATAACGAATGACGTTATGGAGTATTACGTTATAACGTATGACGCCATGTGGTATTACGTTATTACGAGTAACGTTATATTATGTTACTTTATGACATATGACGTCATGTAGTATTACTTTATGACGTATGACGTCACGTAGGATTACTTTATAACATATGCCGTCATGTAGTATTACGTTATAACATATGACGTCATGTAATATTACGATATAACGTACAGCGTTATATAGAATTACGATATAACGCACAACGTTATGTCGTATTACGTTATACCGTATGACGTTATATTGTGTTACTTTATGACGTATGACGTCATGTAGTATTACTTTATGACGTATGCCGTCATGTAGTATTACGTTATAACATATGACGTCATGTAGTAATACGATATAACGTACAACGTTATATAGAATTACGATATAACGCACAACGTTATGTCGTATTACGTTATAACGTATCATGTCATGTAGTATTACGTTATAACGAATGACGTTATGGAGTATTACGTTATAACGTATGACGCCATGTGGTATTACGTTATTACGAGTAACGTTATATTATGTTACTTTATGACGTATGACGTCATGTAGTATTACTATATGACGTATGACGTCATGTAGTATTAGGTTATAACGTATGAAGTTATGTATTATTACGATATAACGTATGACGTTAAGCAGTATTAGGTTATAACGTATGACGTTATGTAGTATTAGGTTATAACGTATGACGTTATGCAGTACTACGTTATAACGTATGACGTTATGTAGTGTTACGTTATAATGTATGACGTTATGTAGCATTACGGTATTTCGAACAACGTTGTATTGTGTTACTTTATAACGTATGACGTTATGTAGTGTTACGTTATAACGTATGACGCCGTGTAGTATTACGTTATAAGTATAACATTATGTAGTATCACGTTATAGCGTATGACGTCATGTAGTATTACGTTATTACGAATATCGTAATATTGTGTTACTTTATGACGTATGACGTCATGTAATATTGCTTTATGACGTATGACGTCATGTAGTATTTCCTTATAACGTATGACGTTATGTAGTATTACGATATAACGTATGACGTTATGCAGTACTACGTTATAACGTATGACTTTATATAGTGTTACGTTATAACGTATGACGTTATGTATTAGTACGATATAACGTATGACGTTATGCAGTATGAGGTTATAACGTATGACGTCATGTAGTTTTGCGTTATAACGTATGACGTCATGTAGTATTAGGTTATAACGTATGCCGTCATGTAGTATTACGTTATAACATATGACGTCATGTAGTAATACGATATAACGTACAACGTTATATAGAATTACGATATAACGCACAACGTTATGTCGTATTGCGTTATAACGTATCATGTCATGTAGTATTACGTTATTACGAATAACGTTATATTGTGTTACCTTATAACGTGTGACCTTTTGTTGTATTACGTTATAACGTATAAAGGCATGTAGTATTACGTTGTAACGTATGACGTCATGTAGTATTATGTTATAACATATGCCGTCATGTAGTATTACGTTATAACATATGACGTCATGTAATATTACGATATAACGTACAGCGTTATATAGAATTACGATATAACGCACAACGTTATGTCGTATTACGTTATACCGTATGACGTTATATTGTGTTACTTTATGACGTATGACGTCATGTAGTATTACTTTATGACGTATGCCGTCATGTAGTATTACGTTATAACATATGACGTCATGTAGTAATACGATATAACGTACAACGTTATATAGAATTACGATATAACGCACAACGTTATGTCGTATTACGTTATAACGTATCATGTCATGTAGTATTACGTTATAACGAATGACGTTATGGAGTATTACGTTATAACGTATGACGCCATGTGGTATTACGTTATTACGAGTAACGTTATATTATGTTACTTTATGACATATGACGTCATGTAGTATTACTTTATGACGTATGACGTCACGTAGGATTACTTTATGACGTATGACGTCATGTAGTATTACTTTATGACGTATGACGTCATGTAGTATTACTTTATGACGTATGACGTCATGTAGTATTTCGTTATAACGTATGACGTTATGCAGTATTACGATATAACGTATGACGTTATGGAGTATTACGTTATTACGTATGACGTCATGTGGTATTACGTTATTACGAATAACGTTATATTGTGTTATTTTATAACGTATGACCTTATGTTGTATTACGTTATAACGTATAAAGGCATGTAGTATTACGTTGTTACGTACGGCGTCATGTAGAATTACGTTATAACGTATTCCGTCATGTAGTATTACGTTATAACATATGACGTCATGTAGTATTACGATATAACGTACAACGTTATATAGAATTACGATATAACGCACAACGTTATGTCGTATTACGTTATAACTTATCATGTCATGTAGTATTACGTTATAACGTATGACGTTATGTAGTATTACGTTATTACGAATAACGTTATATTGTGTAACTTTATAACGTATGACCTTACGTTGTATTACGTTATAACGTATGACGTCATGTAGTATTACTTTATGACGTATGACGTCATGTAGTATTACTTTATGACGTATGACGTCATGTAGTATTACTTTATGACGTATGACGTCATGTAGTATTACTTTATGACGTATGACGTCATGTAGTATTTCGTTATAACGTATGACGTTATGCAGTATTACGATATAACGTATGACGTTATGCGGTATTAGGTTATAACTTATGACGTTATGGAGTATTACGTTATAACGTATGACGTCATGTGGTATTACGTTATTACGAATAACGTTATATTATGTTACGTCATGTAGTATTACTTTATGACGTATGACGTCATGTAGTATTACTTTATGACGTATGACGTCATGTAGTATTACTTTATGACGTATGACGTCATGTAGTATTACTTTATGACGTATGACGTCATGAAGTATTACTATATGACGTATGACGTCATGTAGTATTACTATATGACGTATGACGTCATGTAGTATTAGGTTATAACGTATGAAGTTATGTATTATTACGATATAACGTATGACGTTAAGCAGTATTAGGTTATAACGTATGACGTTATGTAGTATTAGGTTATAATGTATGACGTTATGTAGCATTACGGTATTTCGAACAACGTTGTATTGTGTTACTTTATAACGTATGACGTTATGTAGTGTTACGTTATAACGTATGACGCCGTGTAGTATTACGTTATAAGTATAACATTATGTAGTATCACGTTATAGCGTATGACGTCATGTAGTATTACGTTATTACGAATATCGTAATATTGTGTTACTTTATGACGTATGACGTCATGTAATATTGCTTTATGACGTATGACGTCATGTAGTATTTCCTTATAACGTATGACGTTATGTAGTATTACGATATAACGTATGACGTTATGCAGTACTACGTTATAACGTATGACGTTATGTAGTGTTACGTTATAACGTATGACGTTATGTATTAGTACGATATAACGTATGACGTTATGCAGTATGAGGTTATAACGTATGACGTCATGTAGTTTTGCGTTATAACGTATGACGTCATGTAGTATTAGGTTATAACGTATGCCGTCATGTAGTATTACGTTATAACATATGACGTCATGTAGTAATACGATATAACGTACAACGTTATATAGAATTACGATATAACGCACAACGTTATGTCGTATTACGTTATAACGTATCATGTCATGTAGTATTACGTTATTACGAATAACGTTATATTGTGTTACCTTATAACGTGTGACCTTTTGTTGTATTACGTTATAACGTATAAAGACATGTAGTATTACGTTATAACGTATGACGTTATGTATTAGTACGATATAACGTATGACGTTATGCAGTATGAGGTTATAACGTATGACGTCATGTAGTTTTGCGTTATAACGTATGACCTCATGTAGTATTAGGTTATAACGTATGCCGTCATGTAGTATTACGTTATAACATATGACGTCATGTAGTAATACGATATAACGTACAACGTTATATAGAATTACGATATAACGCACAACGTTATGTCGTATTACGTTATAACGTATCATGTCATGTAGTATTACGTTATTACGAATAACGTTATGTTGTGTTACCTTATAACGTGTGACCTTTTGTTGTATTACGTTATAACGTATAAAGGCATGTAGTATTACGTTGTAACGTATGACGTCATGTAGTATTACTTTATGACGTATGACGTCATGTAGTATTATGTTATAACATATGCCGTCATGTAGTATTACGTTATAACATATCACGTCATGTAATATTACGATATAACGTACAGCGTTATATAGAATTACGATATAACGCACAACGTTATGTCGTATTACGTTATACCGTATGACGTTATATTGTGTTACTTTATGACGTATGACGTCATGTAGTATTACTTTATGACGTATGACGTCATGTAGTATTTCGTTATAACGTATGACGTTATGCAGTATTACGATATAACGTATGACGTTATGCGGTATTAGGTTATAACTTATGACGTTATGGAGTATTACGTTATAACGTATGACGTCATGTGGTATTACGTTATTACGAATAACGTTATATTATGTTACGTCATGTAGTATTACTTTATGACGTATGACGTCATGTAGTATTTCGTTATAACGTATGACGTTATGCAGTATTACGATATAACGTATGACGTTATGCAGTATTAGGTTATAACGTATGACGTCATGTAGTATTACTTTATGACGTATGACGTCATGTAGTATTACTTTATGACGTATGACGTCATGTAGTATTACTTTATGACGTATGACGTCATGTAGTATTTCGTTTTAACGTACAACGTTATATAGAATTACGATATAACGCACAACGTTATGTCGTATTACGTTATAACTTATCATGTCATGTAGTATTACGTTATAACGTATGACGTTATGTAGTATTACGTTATTACGAATAACGTTATATTGTGTAACTTTATAACGTATGACCTTATGTTGTATTACGTTATAACGTATAAAGACATGTAGTATTACGTTATAACGTATGACGTCATGTGGTATTACGTTATTACGAATATCGTAATATTGTATTACTTTATGACGTATGACGTCATGTAGTATTACTATATGACGTATGACGTCATGTAGTATTTCTATATGACGTATGACGTCATGTAGTATTACGATATAACGTATGACGTTATGCAGTATTACGTTATAACGTATGGCGTTATGTAGTGTTACGTTATAATGTATGACGTTATGTAGCATTACGGTATTTCGAACAACGTTGTATTGTGTTACTTTATAACGTATGACGTTATGTAGTGTTACGTTATAACGTATGACGCCGTGTAGTATTACGTTATAAGTATAACATTATGTAGTATCACGTTATAGCGTATGACGTCATGTAGTATTACGTTATTACGAATATCGTAATATTGTGTTACTTTATGACGTATGACGTCATGTAATATTGCTTTATGACGTATGACGTCATGTAGTATTTCCTTATAACGTATGACGTTATGTAGTATTACGATATAACGTATGACGTTATGCAGTACTACGTTATAACGTATGACGTTATGTAGTGTTACGTTATAACGTATGACGTTATGTATTAGTACGATATAACGTATGACGTTATGGAGTATTACGTTATAACGTATGACGTCATGTGGTATTACGTTATTACGAATAACGTTATATTATGTTACGTCATGTAGTATTACTTTATGACGTATGACGTCATGTAGTATTACTTTATGACGTATGACGTCATGTAGTATTACTTAATGACGTATGACGTCATGTAGTATTACTTTATGACGTATGACGTCATGTAGTATTACTTTATGACGTATGACGTCATGTAGTATTTCGTTATAACGTATGACGTTATGCAGTATTACGATATAACGTATGACGTTATGCAGTATTAGGTTATAACGTATGACGTCATGTAGTATTACTTTATGACGTATGACGTCATGTAGTATTACTTTATGACGTATGACGTCATGTAGTATTACTTTATGACGTATGACGTCATGTAGTATTTCGTTTTAACGTACAACGTTATATAGAATTACGATATAACGCACAACGTTATGTCGTATTACGTTATAACTTATCATGTCATGTAGTATTACGTTATAACGTATGACGTTATGTAGTATTACGTTATTACGAATAACGTTATATTGTGTAACTTTATAACCTATGACCTTATGTTGTATTACGTTATAACGTATAAAGACATGTAGTATTACGTTATAACGTATGACGTCATGTGGTATTACGTTATTACGAATATCGTAATATTGTATTACTTTATGACGTATGACGTCATGTAGTATTACTATATGACGTATGACGTCATGTAGTATTACTATATGACGTATGACGTCATGTAGTATTACTATATGACGTATGACGTCATGTAGTATTACTATATGACGTATGACGTCATGTAGTATTACTATATGACGTATGACGTCATGTAGTATTACTATATGACGTATGACGTCATGTAGTATTAGGTTATAACGTATGAAGTTATGTATTATTACGATATAACGTATGACGTTAAGCAGTATTAGGTTATAACGTATGACGTTATGTAGTATTAGGTTATAACGTATGGCGTTATGTAGTATTACGATATAACGTATGACGTTATGCAGTACTACGTTATAACGTATGACGTTATGTAGTGTTACGTTATAATGTATGACGTTATGTAGCATTACGGTATTTCGAACAACGTTGTATTGTGTTACTTTATAACGTATGACGTTATGTAGTGTTACGTTATAACGTATGACGCCGTGTAGTATTACGTTATAAGTATAACATTATGTAGTATCACGTTATAGCGTATGACGTCATGTAGTATTACGTTATTACGAATATCGTAATATTGTGTTACTTTATGACGTATGACGTCATGTAATATTGCTTTATGACGTATGACGTCATGTAGTATTTCCTTATAACGTATGACGTTATGTAGTATTACGATATAACGTATGACGTCATGTAGTATTACTTTATGACGTATGACGTCATGTAGTATTACTTTATGACGTATGACGTCATGTAGTATTACTTTATGACTTATGACGTCATGTAGTATTACTTTATGACGTATGACCTCATGTAGTATTACTTTATGACGTATGACGTCATGTAGTATTACTTTATGACGTATGACGTCATGTAGTATTTCGTTATAACGTATGACGTTATGCAGTATTACGATATAACGTATGACGTTATGCAGTATTAGGTTATAACGTATGACGTCATGTAGTATTACTTTATGACGTATGACGTCATGTAGTATTACTTTATGACGTATGACGTCATGTAGTATTACTTTATGACGTATGACGTCATGTAGTATTACTTTATGACGTATGACGTCATGTAGTATTACTTTATGACTTATGACGTCATGTAGTATTACTTTATGACGTATGACCTCATGTAGTATTACTTTATGACGTATGACGTCATGTAGTATTACTTTATGACGTATGACGTCATGTAGTATTTCGTTATAACGTATGACGTTATGCGGTATTAGGTTATAACGTATGACGTTATGGAGTATTACGTTATAACGTATGACGTCATGTGGTATTACGTTATTACGAATAACGTTATATTATGTTACGTCATGTAGTATTACTTTATGACGTATGACGTCATGTAGTATTACTTTATGACGTATGACGTCATGTAGTATTTCCTTATAACGTATGACGTTATGTAGTATTACGATATAACGTATGACGTCATGTAGTATTACTTTATGACGTATGACGTCATGTAGTATTACTTTATGACGTATGACGTCATGTAGTATTTCGTTATAACGTATGACGTTATGCAGTATTACGATATAACGTATGACGTTATGCAGTATTAGGTTATAACGTATGACGTCATGTAGTATTACTTTATGACGTATGACGTCATGTAGTATTACTTTATGACGTATGACGTCATGTAGTATTACTTTATGACGTATGACGTCATGTAGTATTACTTTATGACGTATGACGTCATGTAGTATTACTTTATGACGTATGACGTCATGTAGTATTTCGTTATAACGTATGACGTTATGCAGTATTACGATATAACGTATGACGTTATGCAGTATTAGGTTATAACGTATGACGTCATGTAGTATTACTTTATGACGTATGACGTCATGTAGTATTACTTTATGACGTATGACGTCATGTAGTATTTCGTTATAACGTATGACGTTATGCAGTATTACGATATAACGTATGACGTTATGCAGTATTAGGTTATAACGTATGACGTCATGTAGTATTACTTTATGACGTATGACGTCATGTAGTATTACTTTATGACGTATGACGTCATGTAGTATTTCGTTTTAACGTACAACGTTATATAGAATTACGATATAACGCACAACGTTATGTCGTATTACGTTATAACTTATCATGTCATGTAGTATTACGTTATAACGTATGACTTTATGTAGTATTACGTTATTACGAATAACGTTATATTGTGTAACTTTATAACGTATGACCTTATGTTGTATTACGTTATAACGTATAAAGACATGTAGTATTACGTTATAACGTATGACGTCATGTGGTATTACGTTATTACGAATATCGTAATATTGTGTTACTTTATGACGTATGACGTCATGTAATATTGCTTTATGACGTATGACGTCATGTAGTATTTCCTTATAACGTATGACGTTATGTAGTATTACGATATAACGTATGACGTTATGCAGTACTACGATATAACGTATGACGTTATGCAGTACTACGTTATAACGTATGACTTTATGTAGTGTTACGTTATAACGTATGACGTTATGTATTAGTACGATATAACGTATGACGTTATGCAGTATGAGGTTATATCGTATGACGTCATGTAGTTTTGCGTTATAACGTATGACGTCATGTAGTATTAGGTTATAACGTATGCCGTCATGTAGTATTACGTTATAACATATGACGTCATGTAGTAATACGATATAACGTACAACGTTATATAGAATTACGATATAACGCACAACGTTATGTCGTATTACGTTATAACGTATCATGTCATGTAGTATTACGTTATTACGAATAACGTTATATTGTGTTACCTTATAACGTGTGACCTTTTGTTGTATTACGTTATAACGTATAAAGGCATGTAGTATTACGTTGTAACGTATGACGTCATGTAGTATTACTTTATGACGTATGACGTCATGTAGTATTATGTTATAACATATGCCGTCATGTAGTATTACGTTATAACATATGACGTCATGTAATATTACGATATAACGTACAGCGTTATATAGAATTACGATATAACGCACAACGTTATGTCGTATTACGTTATACCGTATGACGTTATATTGTGTTACTTTATGACGTATGACGTCATGTAGTATTACTTTATGACGTATGACGTCATGTAGTATTACTTTATGACGTATGACGTTATGCAGTATTACGATATAACGTATGACGTTATGCGGTATTAGGTTATAACTTATGACGTTATGGAGTATTACGTTATAACGTATGACGTCATGTGGTATTACGTTATTACGAATAACGTTATATTATGTTACGTCATGTAGTATTACTTTATGACGTATGACGTCATGTAGTATTACTTTATGACGTATGACGTCATGTAGTATTACTTTATGACGTATGACGTCATGTAGTATTACTTTATGACGTATGACGTCATGTAGTATTACTTTATGACGTATGACGTCATGTAGTATTACTTTATGACGTATGACGTCATGTAGTATTTCTTTATAACGTATGACGTTATGCAGTATTACGATATAACGTATGACGTTATGCAGTATTAGGTTATAACGTATGACGTCATGTAGTATTACTTTATGACGTATGACGTCATGTAGTATTACTTTATGACGTATGACGTCATGTAGTATTTCGTTTTAACGTACAACGTTATATAGAATTACGATATAACGCACAACGTTATGTCGTATTACGTTATAACTTATCATGTCATGTAGTATTACGTTATAACGTATGACGTTATGTAGTATTACGTTATTACGAATAACGTTATATTGTGTAACTTTATAACCTATGACCTTATGTTGTATTACGTTATAACGTATAAAGACATGTAGTATTACGTTATAACGTATGACGTCATGTGGTATTACGTTATTACGAATATCGTAATATTGTATTACTTTATGACGTATGACGTCATGTAGTATTACTATATGACGTATGACGTCATGTAGTATTACTATATGACGTATGACGTCATGTAGTATTACTATATGACGTATGACGTCATGTAGTATTACTATATGACGTATGACGTCATGTAGTATTACTATATGACGTATGACGTCATGTAGTATTACTATATGACGTATGACGTCATGTAGTATTAGGTTATAACGTATGAAGTTATGTATTATTACGATATAACGTATGACGTTAAGCAGTATTAGGTTATAACGTATGACGTTATGTAGTATTAGGTTATAACGTATGGCGTTATGTAGTATTACGATATAACGTATGACGTTATGCAGTACTACGTTATAACGTATGACGTTATGTAGTGTTACGTTATAATGTATGACGTTATGTAGCATTACGGTATTTCGAACAACGTTGTATTGTGTTACTTTATAACGTATGACGTTATGTAGTGTTACGTTATAACGTATGACGCCGTGTAGTATTACGTTATAAGTATAACATTATGTAGTATCACGTTATAGCGTATGACGTCATGTAGTATTACGTTATTACGAATATCGTAATATTGTGTTACTTTATGACGTATGACGTCATGTAATATTGCTTTATGACGTATGACGTTATGTAGTATTTCCTTATAACGTATGACGTTATGTAGTATTACGATATAACGTATGACGTTATGCAGTACTACGTTATAACGTATGACTTTATATAGTGTTACGTTATAACGTATGACGTTATGTATTAGTACGATATAACGTATGACGTTATGCAGTATGAGGTTATAACGTATGACGTCATGTAGTTTTGCGTTATAACGTATGACGTCATGTAGTATTAGGTTATAACGTATGCCGTCATGTAGTATTACGTTATAACATATGACGTCATGTAGTAATACGATATAACGTACAACGTTATATAGAATTACGATATAACGCACAACGTTATGTCGTATTACGTTATAACGTATCATGTCATGTAGTATTACGTTATTACGAATAACGTTATATTGTGTTACCTTATAACGTGTGACCTTTTGTTGTATTACGTTATAACGTATAAAGGCATGTAGTATTACGTTGTAACGTATGACGTCATGTAGTATTATGTTATAACATATGCCGTCATGTAGTATTACGTTATAACATATGACGTCATGTAATATTACGATATAACGTACAGCGTTATATAGAATTACGATATAACGCACAACGTTATGTCGTATTACGTTATACCGTATGACGTTATATTGTGTTACTTTATGACGTATGACGTCATGTAGTATTACTTTATGACGTATGCCGTCATGTAGTATTACGTTATAACATATGACGTCATGTAGTAATACGATATAACGTACAACGTTATATAGAATTACGATATAACGCACAACGTTATGTCGTATTACGTTATAACGTATCATGTCATGTAGTATTACGTTATAACGAATGACGTTATGGAGTATTACGTTATAACGTATGACGCCATGTGGTATTACGTTATTACGAGTAACGTTATATTATGTTACTTTATGACATATGACGTCATGTAGTATTACTTTATGACGTATGACGTCACGTAGGATTACTTTATGACGTATGACGTCATGTAGTATTACTTTATGACGTATGACGTCATGTAGTATTACTTTATGACGTATGACGTCATGTAGTATTTCGTTATAACGTATGACGTTATGCAGTATTACGATATAACGTATGACGTTATGGAGTATTACGTTATTACGTATGACGTCATGTGGTATTACGTTATTACGAATAACGTTATATTGTGTTATTTTATAACGTATGACCTTATGTTGTATTACGTTATAACGTATAAAGGCATGTAGTATTACGTTGTTACGTACGGCGTCATGTAGAATTACGTTATAACGTATTCCGTCATGTAGTATTACGTTATAACATATGACGTCATGTAGTATTACGATATAACGTACAACGTTATATAGAATTACGATATAACGCACAACGTTATGTCGTATTACGTTATAACTTATCATGTCATGTAGTATTACGTTATAACGTATGACGTTATGTAGTATTACGTTATTACGAATAACGTTATATTGTGTAACTTTATAACGTATGACCTTACGTTGTATTACGTTATAACGTATGACGTCATGTAGTATTACTTTATGACGTATGACGTCATGTAGTATTACTTTATGACGTATGACGTCATGTAGTATTACTTTATGACGTATGACGTCATGTAGTATTACTTTATGACGTATGACGTCATGTAGTATTTCGTTATAACGTATGACGTTATGCAGTATTACGATATAACGTATGACGTTATGCGGTATTAGGTTATAACTTATGACGTTATGGAGTATTACGTTATAACGTATGACGTCATGTGGTATTACGTTATTACGAATAACGTTATATTATGTTACGTCATGTAGTATTACTTTATGACGTATGACGTCATGTAGTATTACTTTATGACGTATGACGTCATGTAGTATTACTTTATGACGTATGACGTCATGTAGTATTACTTTATGACGTATGACGTCATGTAGTATTACTATATGACGTATGACGTCATGTAGTATTACTATATGACGTATGACGTCATGTAGTATTAGGTTATAACGTATGAAGTTATGTATTATTACGATATAACGTATGACGTTAAGCAGTATTAGGTTATAACGTATGACGTTATGTAGTATTAGGTTATAACGTATGGCGTTATGTAGTATTACGATATAACGTATGACGTTATGCAGTACTACGTTATAACGTATGACGTTATGTAGTGTTACGTTATAATGTATGACGTTATGTAGCATTACGGTATTTCGAACAACGTTGTATTGTGTTACTTTATAACGTATGACGTTATGTAGTGTTACGTTATAACGTATGACGCCGTGTAGTATTACGTTATAAGTATAACATTATGTAGTATCACGTTATAGCGTATGACGTCATGTAGTATTACGTTATTACGAATATCGTAATATTGTGTTACTTTATGACGTATGACGTCATGTAATATTGCTTTATGACGTATGACGTCATGTAGTATTTCCTTATAACGTATGACGTTATGTAGTATTACGATATAACGTATGACGTTATGCAGTACTACGTTATAACGTATGACGTTATGTAGTGTTACGTTATAACGTATGACGTTATGTATTAGTACGATATAACGTATGACGTTATGCAGTATGAGGTTATAACGTATGACGTCATGTAGTTTTGCGTTATAACGTATGACGTCATGTAGTATTAGGTTATAACGTATGCCGTCATGTAGTATTACGTTATAACATATGACGTCATGTAGTAATACGATATAACGTACAACGTTATATAGAATTACGATATAACGCACAACGTTATGTCGTATTACGTTATAACGTATCATGTCATGTAGTATTACGTTATTACGAATAACGTTATATTGTGTTACCTTATAACGTGTGACCTTTTGTTGTATTACGTTATAACGTATAAAGACATGTAGTATTACGTTGTAACGTATGACGTCATGTAGTATTACCTTATGACGTATGACGTCATGTAGTATTATGTTATAACATATGCCGTCATGTAGTATTACGTTATAACATATGACGTCATGTAATATTACGATATAACGTACAACGTTATATAGAATTACGATATAACGCACAACGTTATGTCGTATTACGTTATAACGTATCATGTCATGTAGTATTACGTTATAACGAATGACGTTATGGAGTATTACGTTATAACGTATGACGCCATGTGGTATTACGTTATTACGAATAACGTTATATTATGTTACTTTATGACATATGACGTCATGTAGTATTACTTTATGACGTATGACGTCATGTAGTATTACTTTATGACGTATGACGTCATGTAGTATTACTTTATGACGTATGACGTCATGTAGTATTTCGTTATAACGTATGACGTTATGCAGTATTACGATATAACGTATGACGTTATGCGGTATTAGGTTATAACTTATGACGTTATGGAGTATTACGTTATAACGTATGACGTCATGTGGTATTACGTTATTACGAATAACGTTATATTATGTTACGTCATGTAGTATTACTTTATGACGTATGACGTCATGTAGTATTTCGTTATAACGTATGACGTTATGCAGTATTACGATATAACGTATGACGTTATGCAGTATTAGGTTATAACGTATGACGTCATGTAGTATTACTTTATGACGTATGACGTCATGTAGTATTACTTTATGACGTATGACGTCATGTAGTATTACTTTATGACGTATGACGTCATGTAGTATTTCGTTTTAACGTACAACGTTATATAGAATTACGATATAACGCACAACGTTATGTCGTATTACGTTATAACTTATCATGTCATGTAGTATTACGTTATAACGTATGACGTTATGTAGTATTACGTTATTACGAATAACGTTATATTGTGTAACTTTATAACGTATGACCTTATGTTGTATTACGTTATAACGTATAAAGACATGTAGTATTACGTTATAACGTATGACGTCATGTGGTATTACGTTATTACGAATATCGTAATATTGTATTACTTTATGACGTATGACGTCATGTAGTATTACTATATGACGTATGACGTCATGTAGTATTACTATATGACGTATGACGTCATGTAGTATTAGGTTATAACGTATGAAGTTATGTATTATTACGATATAACGTATGACGTTAAGCAGTATTAGGTTATAACGTATGACGTTATGTAGTGTTAGGTTATAACGTATGGCGTTATGTAGTATTACGATATAACGTATGACGTTATGCAGTATTACGTTATAACGTATGGCGTTATGTAGTGTTACGTTATAATGTATGACGTTATGTAGCATTACGGTATTTCGAACAACGTTGTATTGTGTTACTTTATAACGTATGACGTTATGTAGTGTTACGTTATAACGTATGACGCCGTGTAGTATTACGTTATAAGTATAACATTATGTAGTATCACGTTATAGCGTATGACGTCATGTAGTATTACGTTATTACGAATATCGTAATATTGTGTTACTTTATGACGTATGACGTCATGTAATATTGCTTTATGACGTATGACGTCATGTAGTATTTCCTTATAACGTATGACGTTATGTAGTATTACGATATAACGTATGACGTTATGCAGTACTACGTTATAACGTATGACGTTATGTAGTGTTACGTTATAACGTATGACGTTATGTATTAGTACGATATAACGTATGACGTTATGCAGTATGAGGTTATAACGTATGACGTCATGTAGTTTTGCGTTATAACGTATGACGTCATGTAGTATTAGGTTATAACGTATGCCGTCATGTAGTATTACGTTATAACATATGACGTCATGTAGTAATACGATATAACGTACAACGTTATATAGAATTACGATATAACGCACAACGTTATGTCGTATTACGTTATAACGTATCATGTCATGTAGTATTACGTTATTACGAATAACGTTATATTGTGTTACCTTATAACGTGTGACCTTTTGTTGTATTACGTTATAACGTATAAAGACATGTAGTATTACGTTATAACGTATGACGTTATGTATTAGTACGATATAACGTATGACGTTATGCAGTATGAGGTTATAACGTATGACGTCATGTAGTTTTGCGTTATAACGTATGACCTCATGTAGTATTAGGTTATAACGTATGCCGTCATGTAGTATTACGTTATAACATATGACGTCATGTAGTAATACGATATAACGTACAACGTTATATAGAATTACGATATAACGCACAACGTTATGTCGTATTACGTTATAACGTATCATGTCATGTAGTATTACGTTATTACGAATAACGTTATATTGTGTTACCTTATAACGTGTGACCTTTTGTTGTATTACGTTATAACGTATAAAGGCATGTAGTATTACGTTGTAACGTATGACGTCATGTAGTATTACTTTATGACGTATGACGTCATGTAGTATTATGTTATAACATATGCCGTCATGTAGTATTACGTTATAACATATCACGTCATGTAATATTACGATATAACGTACAGCGTTATATAGAATTACGATATAACGCACAACGTTATGTCGTATTACGTTATACCGTATGACGTTATATTGTGTTACTTTATGACGTATGACGTCATGTAGTATTACTTTATGACGTATGACGTCATGTAGTATTACTTTATGACGTATGACGTCATGTAGTATTACTTTATGACGTATGACGTCATGTAGTATTTCGTTATAACGTATGACGTTATGCAGTATTACGATATAACGTATGACGTTATGCGGTATTAGGTTATAACTTATGACGTTATGGAGTATTACGTTATAACGTATGACGTCATGTGGTATTACGTTATTACGAATAACGTTATATTATGTTACGTCATGTAGTATTACTTTATGACGTATGACGTCATGTAGTATTACTTTATGACGTATGACGTCATGTAGTATTACTTAATGACGTATGACGTCATGTAGTATTACTTTATGACGTATGACGTCATGTAGTATTACTTTATGACGTATGACGTCATGTAGTATTTCGTTATAACGTATGACGTTATGCAGTATTACGATATAACGTATGACGTTATGCAGTATTAGGTTATAACGTATGACGTTATGGAGTATTACGTTATTACGTATGACGTCATGTGGTATTACGTTATTACGAATAACGTTATATTGTGTTATTTTATAACGTATGACCTTATGTTGTATTACGTTATAACGTATAAAGGCATGTAGTATTACGTTGTTACGTACGGCGTCATGTAGAATTACGTTATAACGTATTCCGTCATGTAGTATTACGTTATAACATATGACGTCATGTAGTATTACGATATAACGTACAACGTTATATAGAATTACGATATAACGCACAACGTTATGTCGTATTACGTTATAACTTATCATGTCATGTAGTATTACGTTATAACGTATGACGTTATGTAGTATTACGTTATTACGAATAACGTTATATTGTGTAACTTTATAACGTATGACCTTACGTTGTATTACGTTATAACGTATGACGTCATGTAGTATTACTTTATGACGTATGACGTCATGTAGTATTACTTTATGACGTATGACGTCATGTAGTATTACTTTATGACGTATGACGTCATGTAGTATTACTTTATGACGTATGACGTCATGTAGTATTTCGTTATAACGTATGACGTTATGCAGTATTACGATATAACGTATGACGTTATGCGGTATTAGGTTATAACTTATGACGTTATGGAGTATTACGTTATAACGTATGACGTCATGTGGTATTACGTTATTACGAATAACGTTATATTATGTTACGTCATGTAGTATTACTTTATGACGTATGACGTCATGTAGTATTACTTTATGACGTATGACGTCATGTAGTATTACTTTATGACGTATGACGTCATGTAGTATTACTTTATGACGTATGACGTCATGTAGTATTACTATATGACGTATGACGTCATGTAGTATTACTACATGACGTCATACGTCATGTAGTATTAGGTTATAACGTATGAAGTTATGTATTATTACGATATAACGTATGACGTTAAGCAGTATTAGGTTATAACGTATGACGTTATGTAGTATTAGGTTATAACGTATGGCGTTATGTAGTATTACGATATAACGTATGACGTTATGCAGTACTACGTTATAACGTATGACGTTATGTAGTGTTACGTTATAATGTATGACGTTATGTAGCATTACGGTATTTCGAACAACGTTGTATTGTGTTACTTTATAACGTATGACGTTATGTAGTGTTACGTTATAACGTATGACGCCGTGTAGTATTACGTTATAAGTATAACATTATGTAGTATCACGTTATAGCGTATGACGTCATGTAGTATTACGTTATTACGAATATCGTAATATTGTGTTACTTTATGACGTATGACGTCATGTAATATTGCTTTATGACGTATGACGTCATGTAGTATTTCCTTATAACGTATGACGTTATGTAGTATTACGATATAACGTATGACGTTATGCAGTACTACGTTATAACGTATGACGTTATGTAGTGTTACGTTATAACGTATGACGTTATGTATTAGTACGATATAACGTATGACGTTATGCAGTATGAGGTTATAACGTATGACGTCATGTAGTTTTGCGTTATAACGTATGACGTCATGTAGTATTAGGTTATAACGTATGCCGTCATGTAGTATTACGTTATAACATATGACGTCATGTAGTAATACGATATAACGTACAACGTTATATAGAATTACGATATAACGCACAACGTTATGTCGTATTACGTTATAACGTATCATGTCATGTAGTATTACGTTATTACGAATAACGTTATATTGTGTTACCTTATAACGTGTGACCTTTTGTTGTATTACGTTATAACGTATAAAGACATGTAGTATTACGTTGTAACGTATGACGTCATGTAGTATTACTTTATGACGTATGACGTCATGTAGTATTATGTTATAACATATGCCGTCATGTAGTATTACGTTATAACATATGACGTCATGTAATATTACGATATAACGTACAACGTTATATAGAATTACGATATAACGCACAACGTTATGTCGTATTACGTTATAACGTATCATGTCATGTAGTATTACGTTATAACGAATGACGTTATGGAGTATTACGTTATAACGTATGACGCCATGTGGTATTACGTTATTACGAATAACGTTATATTATGTTACTTTATGACATATGACGTCATGTAGTATTACTTTATGACGTATGACGTCATGTAGTATT
Organism: Bombus terrestris; assembly: GCF_910591885.1. Taxonomy (NCBI): domain Eukaryota; kingdom Metazoa; phylum Arthropoda; class Insecta; order Hymenoptera; family Apidae; genus Bombus; species Bombus terrestris. Next base: position 664,473 of record NW_025963556.1, read on the forward strand.
ACTTTATGACGTATGACGTCATGTAGTATTACTTTATGACGTATGACGTCATGTAGTATTTCGTTATAACGTATGACGTTATGCAGTATTACGATATAACGTATGACGTTATGCGGTATTAGGTTATAACTTATGACGTTATGGAGTATTACGTTATAACGTATGACGTCATGTGGTATTACGTTATTACGAATAACGTTATATTATGTTACGTCATGTAGTATTACTTTATGACGTATGACGTCATGTAGTATTTCGTTATAACGTATGACGTTATGCAGTATTACGATATAACGTATGACGTTATGCAGTATTAGGTTATAACGTATGACGTCATGTAGTATTACTTTATGACGTATGACGTCATGTAGTATTACTTTATGACGTATGACGTCATGTAGTATTACTTTATGACGTATGACGTCATGTAGTATTTCGTTTTAACGTACAACGTTATATAGAATTACGATATAACGCACAACGTTATGTCGTATTACGTTATAACTTATCATGTCATGTAGTATTACGTTATAACGTATGACGTTATGTAGTATTACGTTATTACGAATAACGTTATATTGTGTAACTTTATAACGTATGACCTTATGTTGTATTACGTTATAACGTATAAAGACATGTAGTATTACGTTATAACGTATGACGTCATGTGGTATTACGTTATTACGAATATCGTAATATTGTATTACTTTATGACGTATGACGTCATGTAGTATTACTATATGACGTATGACGTCATGTAGTATTACTATATGACGTATGACGTCATGTAGTATTAGGTTATAACGTATGAAGTTATGTATTATTACGATATAACGTATGACGTTAAGCAGTATTAGGTTATAACGTATGACGTTATGTAGTGTTAGGTTATAACGTATGGCGTTATGTAGTATTACGATATAACGTATGACGTTATGCAGTATTACGTTATAACGTATGGCGTTATGTAGTGTTACGTTATAATGTATGACGTTATGTAGCATTACGGTATTTCGAACAACGTTGTATTGTGTTACTTTATAACGTATGACGTTATGTAGTGTTACGTTATAACGTATGACGCCGTGTAGTATTACGTTATAAGTATAACATTATGTAGTATCACGTTATAGCGTATGACGTCATGTAGTATTACGTTATTACGAATATCGTAATATTGTGTTACTTTATGACGTATGACGTCATGTAATATTGCTTTATGACGTATGACGTCATGTAGTATTTCCTTATAACGTATGACGTTATGTATTAGTACGATATAACGTATGACGTTATGCAGTATGAGGTTATAACGTATGACGTCATGTAGTTTTGCGTTATAACGTATGACGTCATGTAGTATTAGGTTATAACGTATGCCGTCATGTAGTATTACGTTATAACATATGACGTCATGTAGTAATACGATATAACGTACAACGTTATATAGAATTACGATATAACGCACAACGTTATGTCGTATTACGTTATAACGTATCATGTCATGTAGTATTACGTTATTACGAATAACGTTATATTGTGTTACCTTATAACGTGTGACCTTTTGTTGTATTACGTTATAACGTATAAAGACATGTAGTATTACGTTATAACGTATGACGTTATGTATTAGTACGATATAACGTATGACGTTATGCAGTATGAGGTTATAACGTATGACGTCATGTAGTTTTGCGTTATAACGTATGACCTCATGTAGTATTAGGTTATAACGTATGCCGTCATGTAGTATTACGTTATAACATATGACGTCATGTAGTAATACGATATAACGTACAACGTTATATAGAATTACGATATAACGCACAACGTTATGTCGTATTACGTTATAACGTATCATGTCATGTAGTATTACGTTATTACGAATAACGTTATATTGTGTTACCTTATAACGTGTGACCTTTTGTTGTATTACGTTATAACGTATAAAGGCATGTAGTATTACGTTGTAACGTATGACGTCATGTAGTATTACTTTATGACGTATGACGTCATGTAGTATTATGTTATAACATATGCCGTCATGTAGTATTACGTTATAACATATCACGTCATGTAATATTACGATATAACGTACAGCGTTATATAGAATTACGATATAACGCACAACGTTATGTCGTATTACGTTATACCGTATGACGTTATATTGTGTTACTTTATGACGTATGACGTCATGTAGTATTACTTTATGACGTATGACGTCATGTAGTATTACTTTATGACGTATGACGTCATGTAGTATTACTTTATGACGTATGACGTCATGTAGTATTTCGTTATAACGTATGACGTTATGCAGTATTACGATATAACGTATGACGTTATGCGGTATTAGGTTATAACTTATGACGTTATGGAGTATTACGTTATAACGTATGACGTCATGTGGTATTACGTTATTACGAATAACGTTATATTATGTTACGTCATGTAGTATTACTTTATGACGTATGACGTCATGTAGTATTACTTTATGACGTATGACGTCATGTAGTATTACTTAATGACGTATGACGTCATGTAGTATTACTTTATGACGTATGACGTCATGTAGTATTACTTTATGACGTATGACGTCATGTAGTATTTCGTTATAACGTATGACGTTATGCAGTATTACGATATAACGTATGACGTTATGCAGTATTAGGTTATAACGTATGACGTTATGGAGTATTACGTTATTACGTATGACGTCATGTGGTATTACGTTATTACGAATAACGTTATATTGTGTTATTTTATAACGTATGACCTTATGTTGTATTACGTTATAACGTATAAAGGCATGTAGTATTACGTTGTTACGTACGGCGTCATGTAGAATTACGTTATAACGTATTCCGTCATGTAGTATTACGTTATAACATATGACGTCATGTAGTATTACGATATAACGTACAACGTTATATAGAATTACGATATAACGCACAACGTTATGTCGTATTACGTTATAACTTATCATGTCATGTAGTATTACGTTATAACGTATGACGTTATGTAGTATTACGTTATTACGAATAACGTTATATTGTGTAACTTTATAACGTATGACCTTACGTTGTATTACGTTATAACGTATGACGTCATGTAGTATTACTTTATGACGTATGACGTCATGTAGTATTACTTTATGACGTATGACGTCATGTAGTATTACTTTATGACGTATGACGTCATGTAGTATTACTTTATGACGTATGACGTCATGTAGTATTTCGTTATAACGTATGACGTTATGCAGTATTACGATATAACGTATGACGTTATGCGGTATTAGGTTATAACTTATGACGTTATGGAGTATTACGTTATAACGTATGACGTCATGTGGTATTACGTTATTACGAATAACGTTATATTATGTTACGTCATGTAGTATTACTTTATGACGTATGACGTCATGTAGTATTACTTTATGACGTATGACGTCATGTAGTATTACTTTATGACGTATGACGTCATGTAGTATTACTTTATGACGTATGACGTCATGTAGTATTACTATATGACGTATGACGTCATGTAGTATTACTATATGACGTCATACGTCATGTAGTATTAGGTTATAACGTATGAAGTTATGTATTATTACGATATAACGTATGACGTTAAGCAGTATTAGGTTATAACGTATGACGTTATGTAGTATTAGGTTATAACGTATGGCGTTATGTAGTATTACGATATAACGTATGACGTTATGCAGTACTACGTTATAACGTATGACGTTATGTAGTGTTACGTTATAATGTATGACGTTATGTAGCATTACGGTATTTCGAACAACGTTGTATTGTGTTACTTTATAACGTATGACGTTATGTAGTGTTACGTTATAACGTATGACGCCGTGTAGTATTACGTTATAAGTATAACATTATGTAGTATCACGTTATAGCGTATGACGTCATGTAGTATTACGTTATTACGAATATCGTAATATTGTGTTACTTTATGACGTATGACGTCATGTAATATTGCTTTATGACGTATGACGTCATGTAGTATTTCCTTATAACGTATGACGTTATGTAGTATTACGATATAACGTATGACGTTATGCAGTACTACGTTATAACGTATGACGTTATGTAGTGTTACGTTATAACGTATGACGTTATGTATTAGTACGATATAACGTATGACGTTATGCAGTATGAGGTTATAACGTATGACGTCATGTAGTTTTGCGTTATAACGTATGACGTCATGTAGTATTAGGTTATAACGTATGCCGTCATGTAGTATTACGTTATAACATATGACGTCATGTAGTAATACGATATAACGTACAACGTTATATAGAATTACGATATAACGCACAACGTTATGTCGTATTACGTTATAACGTATCATGTCATGTAGTATTACGTTATTACGAATAACGTTATATTGTGTTACCTTATAACGTGTGACCTTTTGTTGTATTACGTTATAACGTATAAAGACATGTAGTATTACGTTGTAACGTATGACGTCATGTAGTATTACTTTATGACGTATGACGTCATGTAGTATTATGTTATAACATATGCCGTCATGTAGTATTACGTTATAACATATGACGTCATGTAATATTACGATATAACGTACAGCGTTATATAGAATTACGATATAACGCACAACGTTATGTCGTATTACGTTATACCGTATGACGTTATATTGTGTTACTTTATGACGTATGACGTCATGTAGTATTACTTTATGACGTATGCCGTCATGTAGTATTACGTTATAACATATGACGTCATGTAGTAATACGATATAACGTACAACGTTATATAGAATTACGATATAACGCACAACGTTATGTCGTATTACGTTATAACGTATCATGTCATGTAGTATTACGTTATAACGAATGACGTTATGGAGTATAACGTTATAACGTATGACGCCATGTGGTATTACGTTATTACGAATAACGTTATATTATGTTACTTTATGACATATGACGTCATGTAGTATTACTTTATGACGTATGACGTCATGTAGTATTACTTTATGACGTATGACGTCATGTAGTATTACTTTATGACGTATGACGTCATGTAGTATTTCGTTATAACGTATGACGTTATGCAGTATTACGATATAACGTATGACGTTATGCGGTATTAGGTTATAACTTATGACGTTATGGAGTATTACGTTATAACGTATGACGTCATGTGGTATTACGTTATTACGAATAACGTTATATTATGTTACGTCATGTAGTATTACTTTATGACGTATGACGTCATGTAGTATTTCGTTATAACGTATGACGTTATGCAGTATTACGATATAACGTATGACGTTATGCAGTATTAGGTTATAACGTATGACGTCATGTAGTATTACTTTATGACGTATGACGTCATGTAGTATTACTTTATGACGTATGACGTCATGTAGTATTACTTTATGACGTATGACGTCATGTAGTATTTCGTTTTAACGTACAACGTTATATAGAATTACGATATAACGCACAACGTTATGTCGAGTTACGTTATAACTTATCATGTCATGTAGTATTACGTTATAACGTATGACGTTATGTAGTATTACGTTATTACGAATAACGTTATATTGTGTAACTTTATAACGTATGACCTTATGTTGTATTACGTTATAACGTATAAAGACATGTAGTATTACGTTATAACGTATGACGTCATGTGGTATTACGTTATTACGAATATCGTAATATTGTATTACTTTATGACGTATGACGTCATGTAGTATTACTATATGACGTATGACGTCATGTAGTATTACTATATGACGTATGACGTCATGTAGTATTAGGTTATAACGTATGAAGTTATGTATTATTACGATATAACGTATGACGTTAAGCAGTATTAGGTTATAACGTATGACGTTATGTAGTGTTAGGTTATAACGTATGGCGTTATGTAGTATTACGATATAACGTATGACGTTATGCAGTATTACGTTATAACGTATGGCGTTATGTAGTGTTACGTTATAATGTATGACGTTATGTAGCATTACGGTATTTCGAACAACGTTGTATTGTGTTACTTTATAACGTATGACGTTATGTAGTGTTACGTTATAACGTATGACGCCGTGTAGTATTACGTTATAAGTATAACATTATGTAGTATCACGTTATAGCGTATGACGTCATGTAGTATTACGTTATTACGAATATCGTAATATTGTGTTACTTTATGACGTATGACGTCATGTAATATTGCTTTATGACGTATGACGTCATGTAGTATTTCCTTATAACGTATGACGTTATGTAGTATTACGATATAACGTATGACGTTATGCAGTACTACGTTATAACGTATGACGTTATGTAGTGTTACGTTATAACGTATGACGTTATGTATTAGTACGATATAACGTATGACGTTATGCAGTATGAGGTTATAACGTATGACGTCATGTAGTTTTGCGTTATAACGTATGACGTCATGTAGTATTAGGTTATAACGTATGCCGTCATGTAGTATTACGTTATAACATATGACGTCATGTAGTAATACGATATAACGTACAACGTTATATAGAATTACGATATAACGCACAACGTTATGTCGTATTACGTTATAACGTATCATGTCATGTAGTATTACGTTATTACGAATAACGTTATATTGTGTTACCTTATAACGTGTGACCTTTTGTTGTATTACGTTATAACGTATAAAGACATGTAGTATTACGTTATAACGTATGACGTTATGTATTAGTACGATATAACGTATGACGTTATGCAGTATGAGGTTATAACGTATGACGTCATGTAGTTTTGCGTTATAACGTATGACCTCATGTAGTATTAGGTTATAACGTATGCCGTCATGTAGTATTACGTTATAACATATGACGTCATGTAGTAATACGATATAACGTACAACGTTATATAGAATTACGATATAACGCACAACGTTATGTCGTATTACGTTATAACGTATCATGTCATGTAGTATTACGTTATTACGAATAACGTTATATTGTGTTACCTTATAACGTGTGACCTTTTGTTGTATTACGTTATAACGTATAAAGGCATGTAGTATTACGTTGTAACGTATGACGTCATGTAGTATTACTTTATGACGTATGACGTCATGTAGTATTATGTTATAACATATGCCGTCATGTAGTATTACGTTATAACATATCACGTCATGTAATATTACGATATAACGTACAGCGTTATATAGAATTACGATATAACGCACAACGTTATGTCGTATTACGTTATACCGTATGACGTTATATTGTGTTACTTTATGACGTATGACGTCATGTAGTATTACTTTATGACGTATGACGTCATGTAGTATTACTTTATGACGTATGACGTCATGTAGTATTACTTTATGACGTATGACGTCATGTAGTATTTCGTTATAACGTATGACGTTATGCAGTATTACGATATAACGTATGACGTTATGCGGTATTAGGTTATAACTTATGACGTTATGGAGTATTACGTTATAACGTATGACGTCATGTGGTATTACGTTATTACGAATAACGTTATATTATGTTACGTCATGTAGTATTACTTTATGACGTATGACGTCATGTAGTATTACTTTATGACGTATGACGTCATGTAGTATTACTTAATGACGTATGACGTCATGTAGTATTACTTTATGACGTATGACGTCATGTAGTATTACTTTATGACGTATGACGTCATGTAGTATTTCGTTATAACGTATGACGTTATGCAGTATTACGATATAACGTATGACGTTATGCAGTATTAGGTTATAACGTATGACGTCATGTAGTATTACTTTATGACGTATGACGTCATGTAGTATTACTTTATGACGTATGACGTCATGTAGTATTTCGTTTTAACGTACAACGTTATATAGAATTACGATATAACGCACAACGTTATGTCGTATTACGTTATAACTTATCATGTCATGTAGTATTACGTTATAACGTATGACGTTATGTAGTATTACGTTATTACGAATAACGTTATATTGTGTAACTTTATAACCTATGACCTTATGTTGTATTACGTTATAACGTATAAAGACATGTAGTATTACGTTATAACGTATGACGTCATGTGGTATTACGTTATTACGAATATCGTAATATTGTATTACTTTATGACGTATGACGTCATGTAGTATTACTATATGACGTATGACGTCATGTAGTATTACTATATGACGTATGACGTCATGTAGTATTACTATATGACGTATGACGTCATGTAGTATTACTATATGACGTATGACGTCATGTAGTATTACTATATGACGTATGACGTCATGTAGTATTAGGTTATAACGTATGAAGTTATGTATTATTACGATATAACGTATGACGTTAAGCAGTATTAGGTTATAACGTATGACGTTATGTAGTATTAGGTTATAACGTATGGCGTTATGTAGTATTACGATATAACGTATGACGTTATGCAGTACTACGTTATAACGTATGACGTTATGTAGTGTTACGTTATAATGTATGACGTTATGTAGCATTACGGTATTTCGAACAACGTTGTATTGTGTTACTTTATAACGTATGACGTTATGTAGTGTTACGTTATAACGTATGACGCCGTGTAGTATTACGTTATAAGTATAACATTATGTAGTATCACGTTATAGCGTATGACGTCATGTAGTATTACGTTATTACGAATATCGTAATATTGTGTTACTTTATGACGTATGACGTCATGTAATATTGCTTTATGACGTATGACGTCATGTAGTATTTCCTTATAACGTATGACGTTATGTAGTATTACGATATAACGTATGACGTCATGTAGTATTACTTTATGACGTATGACGTCATGTAGTATTACTTTATGACGTATGACGTCATGTAGTATTTCGTTATAACGTATGACGTTATGCAGTATTACGATATAACGTATGACGTTATGCAGTATTAGGTTATAACGTATGACGTCATGTAGTATTACTTTATGACGTATGACGTCATGTAGTATTACTTTATGACGTATGACGTCATGTAGTATTACTTTATGACGTATGACGTCATATAGTATTACTTTATGACGTATGACGTCATGTAGTATTACTTTATGACGTATGACGTCATGTAGTATTTCGTTATAACGTATGACGTTATGCAGTATTACGATATAACGTATGACGTTATGCAGTATTAGGTTATAACGTATGACGTCATGTAGTATTACTTTATGACGTATGACGTCATGTAGTATTACTTTATGACGTATGACGTCATGTAGTATTACTTTATGACGTATGACGTCATGTAGTATTTCGTTTTAACGTACAACGTTATATAGAATTACGATATAACGCACAACGTTATGTCGTATTACGTTATAACTTATCATGTCATGTAGTATTACGTTATAACGTATGACTTTATGTAGTATTACGTTATTACGAATAACGTTATATTGTGTAACTTTATAACGTATGACCTTATGTTGTATTACGTTATAACGTATAAAGACATGTAGTATTACGTTATAACGTATGACGTCATGTGGTATTACGTTATTACGAATATCGTAATATTGTGTTACTTTATGACGTATGACGTCATGTAATATTGCTTTATGACGTATGACGTCATGTAATATTGCTTTATGACGTATGACGTCATGTAGTATTTCCTTATAACGTATGACGTTATGTAGTATTACGATATAACGTATGACGTTATGCAGTACTACGTTATAACGTATGACGTTATGTAGTGTTACGTTATAACGTATGACGTTATGTATTAGTACGATATAACGTATGACGTTATGCAGTATGAGGTTATAACGTATGACGTCATGTAGTTTTGCGTTATAACGTATGACGTCATGTAGTATTAGGTTATAACGTATGCCGTCATGTAGTATTACGTTATAACATATGACGTCATGTAGTAATACGATATAACGTACAACGTTATATAGAATTACGATATAACGCACAACGTTATGTCGTATTACGTTATAACGTATCATGTCATGTAGTATTACGTTATTACGAATAACGTTATATTGTGTTACCTTATAACGTGTGACCTTTTGTTGTATTACGTTATAACGTATAAAGACATGTAGTATTACGTTATAACGTATGACGTTATGTATTAGTACGATATAACGTATGACGTTATGCAGTATGAGGTTATAACGTATGACGTCATGTAGTTTTGCGTTATAACGTATGACCTCATGTAGTATTAGGTTATAACGTATGCCGTCATGTAGTATTACGTTATAACATATGACGTCATGTAGTAATACGATATAACGTACAACGTTATATAGAATTACGATATAACGCACAACGTTATGTCGTATTACGTTATAACGTATCATGTCATGTAGTATTACGTTATTACGAATAACGTTATATTGTGTTACCTTATAACGTGTGACCTTTTGTTGTATTACGTTATAACGTATAAAGGCATGTAGTATTACGTTGTAACGTATGACGTCATGTAGTATTACTTTATGACGTATGACGTCATGTAGTATTATGTTATAACATATGCCGTCATGTAGTATTACGTTATAACATATCACGTCATGTAATATTACGATATAACGTACAGCGTTATATAGAATTACGATATAACGCACAACGTTATGTCGTATTACGTTATACCGTATGACGTTATATTGTGTTACTTTATGACGTATGACGTCATGTAGTATTACTTTATGACGTATGACGTCATGTAGTATTACTTTATGACGTATGACGTCATGTAGTATTACTTTATGACGTATGACGTCATGTAGTATTTCGTTATAACGTATGACGTTATGCAGTATTACGATATAACGTATGACGTTATGCGGTATTAGGTTATAACTTATGACGTTATGGAGTATTACGTTATAACGTATGACGTCATGTGGTATTACGTTATTACGAATAACGTTATATTATGTTACGTCATGTAGTATTACTTTATGACGTATGACGTCATGTAGTATTACTTTATGACGTATGACGTCATGTAGTATTACTTTATGACGTATGACGTCATGTAGTATTACTTTATGACGTATGACGTCATGTAGTATTACTTTATGACGTATGACGTCATGTAGTATTTCGTTTTAACGTACAACGTTATATAGAATTACGATATAACGCACAACGTTATGTCGTATTACGTTATAACTTATCATGTCATGTAGTATTACGTTATAACGTATGACGTTATGCAGTATTACGATATAACGTATGACGTTATGCGGTATTAGGTTATAACTTATGACGTTATGGAGTATTACGTTATAACGTATGACGTCATGTGGTATTACGTTATTACGAATAACGTTATATTATGTTACGTCATGTAGTATTACTTTATGACGTATGACGTCATGTAGTATTTCTTTATAACGTATGACGTTATGCAGTATTACGATATAACGTATGACGTTATGCAGTATTAGGTTATAACGTATGACGTCATGTAGTATTACTTTATGACGTATGACGTCATGTAGTATTACTTTATGACGTATGACGTCATGTAGTATTTCGTTTTAACGTACAACGTTATATAGAATTACGATATAACGCACAACGTTATGTCGTATTACGTTATAACTTATCATGTCATGTAGTATTACGTTATAACGTATGACGTTATGTAGTATTACGTTATTACGAATAACGTTATATTGTGTAACTTTATAACCTATGACCTTATGTTGTATTACGTTATAACGTATAAAGACATGTAGTATTACGTTATAACGTATGACGTCATGTGGTATTACGTTATTACGAATATCGTAATATTGTATTACTTTATGACGTATGACGTCATGTAGTATTACTATATGACGTATGACGTCATGTAGTATTACTATATGACGTATGACGTCATGTAGTATTACTATATGACGTATGACGTCATGTAGTATTACTATATGACGTATGACGTCATGTAGTATTACTATATGACGTATGACGTCATGTAGTATTACTATATGACGTATGACGTCATGTAGTATTAGGTTATAACGTATGAAGTTATGTATTATTACGATATAACGTATGACGTCATGTAGTATTTCGTTATAACGTATGACGTTATGCAGTATTACGATATAACGTATGACGTTATGCAGTATTAGGTTATAACGTATGACGTCATGTAGTATTACTTTATGACGTATGACGTCATGTAGTATTACTTTATGACGTATGACGTCAAGTAGTATTTCGTTATAACGTATGACGTTATGCAGTATTACGATATAACGTATGACGTTATGCAGTATTAGGTTATAACGTATGACGTCATGTAGTATTACTTTATGACGTATGACGTCATGTAGTATTACTTTATGACGTATGACGTCATGTAGTATTTCGTTTTAACGTACAACGTTATATAGAATTACGATATAACGCACAACGTTATGTCGTATTACGTTATAACTTATCATGTCATGTAGTATTACGTTATAACGTATGACTTTATGTAGTATTACGTTATTACGAATAACGTTATATTGTGTAACTTTATAACGTATGACCTTATGTTGTATTACGTTATAACGTATAAAGACATGTAGTATTACGTTATAACGTATGACGTCATGTGGTATTACGTTATTACGAATATCGTAATATTGTGTTACTTTATGACGTATGACGTCATGTAATATTGCTTTATGACGTATGACGTCATGTAGTATTTCCTTATAACGTATGACGTTATGTAGTATTACGATATAACGTATGACGTTATGCAGTACTACGATATAACGTATGACGTTATGCAGTACTACGTTATAACGTATGACTTTATGTAGTGTTACGTTATAACGTATGACGTTATGTATTAGTACGATATAACGTATGACGTTATGCAGTATGAGGTTATATCGTATGACGTCATGTAGTTTTGCGTTATAACGTATGACGTCATGTAGTATTAGGTTATAACGTATGCCGTCATGTAGTATTACGTTATAACATATGACGTCATGTAGTAATACGATATAACGTACAACGTTATATAGAATTACGATATAACGCACAACGTTATGTCGTATTACGTTATAACGTGTCATGTCATGTAGTATTACGTTATTACGAATAACGTTATATTGTGTTACCTTATAACGTGTGACCTTTTGTTGTATTACGTTATAACGTATAAAGGCATGTAGTATTACGTTGTAACGTATGACGTCATGTAGTATTACTTTATGACGTATGACGTCATGTAGTATTATGTTATAACATATGCCGTCATGTAGTATTACGTTATAACATATGACGTCATGTAATATTACGATATAACGTACAGCGTTATATAGAATTACGATATAACGCACAACGTTATGTCGTATTACGTTATACCGTATGACGTTATATTGTGTTACTTTATGACGTATGACGTCATGTAGTATTACTTTATGACGTATGACGTCATGTAGTATTACTTTATGACGTATGACGTTATGCAGTATTACGATATAACGTATGACGTTATGCGGTATTAGGTTATAACTTATGACGTTATGGAGTATTACGTTATAACGTATGACGTCATGTGGTATTACGTTATTACGAATAACGTTATATTATGTTACGTCATGTAGTATTACTTTATGACGTATGACGTCATGTAGTATTACTTTATGACGTATGACGTCATGTAGTATTACTTTATGACGTATGACGTCATGTAGTATTACTTTATGACGTATGACGTCATGTAGTATTACTTTATGACGTATGACGTCATGTAGTATTACTTTCTGACGTATGACGTCATGTAGTATTACTTTATGACGTATGACGTCATGTAGTATTTCTTTATAACGTATGACGTTATGCAGTATTACGATATAACGTATGACGTTATGCAGTATTAGGTTATAACGTATGACGTCATGTAGTATTACTTTATGACGTATGACGTCATGTAGTATTACTTTATGACGTATGACGTCATGTAGTATTTCGTTTTAACGTACAACGTTATATAGAATTACGATATAACGCACAACGTTATGTCGTATTACGTTATAACTTATCATGTCATGTAGTATTACGTTATAACGTATGACGTTATGTAGTATTACGTTATTACGAATAACGTTATATTGTGTAACTTTATAACCTATGACCTTATGTTGTATTACGTTATAACGTATAAAGACATGTAGTATTACGTTATAACGTATGACGTCATGTGGTATTACGTTATTACGAATATCGTAATATTGTATTACTTTATGACGTATGACGTCATGTAGTATTACTATATGACGTATGACGTCATGTAGTATTACTATATGACGTATGACGTCATGTAGTATTACTATATGACGTATGACGTCATGTAGTATTACTATATGACGTATGACGTCATGTAGTATTACTATATGACGTATGACGTCATGTAGTATTACTATATGACGTATGACGTCATGTAGTATTAGGTTATAACGTATGAAGTTATGTATTATTACGATATAACGTATGACGTTAAGCAGTATTAGGTTATAACGTATGACGTTATGTAGTATTAGGTTATAACGTATGGCGTTATGTAGTATTACGATATAACGTATGACGTTATGCAGTACTACGTTATAACGTATGACGTTATGTAGTGTTACGTTATAATGTATGACGTTATGTAGCATTACGGTATTTCGAACAACGTTGTATTGTGTTACTTTATAACGTATGACGTTATGTAGTGTTACGTTATAACGTATGACGCCGTGTAGTATTACGTTATAAGTATAACATTATGTAGTATCACGTTATAGCGTATGACGTCATGTAGTATTACGTTATTACGAATATCGTAATATTGTGTTACTTTATGACGTATGACGTCATGTAATATTGCTTTATGACGTATGACGTCATGTAGTATTTCCTTATAACGTATGACGTTATGTAGTATTACGATATAACGTATGACGTCATGTAGTATTACTTTATGACGTATGACGTCATGTAGTATTACTTTATGACGTATGACGTCATGTAGTATTACTTTATGACTTATGACGTCATGTAGTATTACTTTATGACGTATGACCTCATGTAGTATTACTTTATGACGTATGACGTCATGTAGTATTACTTTATGACGTATGACGTCATGTAGTATTTCGTTATAACGTATGACGTTATGCAGTATTACGATATAACGTATGACGTTATGCGGTATTAGGTTATAACGTATGACGTTATGGAGTATTACGTTATAACGTATGACGTCATGTGGTATTACGTTATTACGAATAACGTTATATTATGTTACGTCATGTAGTATTACTTTATGACGTATGACGTCATGTAGTATTACTTTATGACGTATGACGTCATGTAGTATTACTTTATGACGTATGACGTCATGTAGTATTACTTTATGACGTATGACGTCATGTAGTATTACTTTATGACGTATGACTTCATGTAGTATTTCGTTATAACGTATGACGTTATGCAGTATTACGATATAACGTATGACGTTATGCAGTATTAGGTTATAACGTATGACGTCATGTAGTATTACTTTATGACGTATGACGTCATGTAGTATTACTTTATGACGTATGACGTCATGTAGTATTTCGTTTTAACGTACAACGTTATATAGAATTACGATATAACGCACAACGTTATGTCGTATTACGTTATAACTTATCATGTCATGTAGTATTACGTTATAACGTATGACGTTATGTAGTATTACGTTATTACGAATAACGTTATATTGTGTAACTTTATAACGTATGACCTTATGTTGTATTACGTTATAACGTATAAAGACATGTAGTATTACGTTATAACGTATGACGTCATGTGGTATTACGTTATTACGAATATCGTAATATTGTATTACTTTATGACGTATGACGTCATGTAGTATTACTATATGACGTATGACGTCATGTAGTATTACTATATGACGTATGACGTCATGTAGTATTAGGTTATAACGTATGAAGTTATGTATTATTACGATATAACGTATGACGTTAAGCAGTATTAGGTTATAACGTATGACGTTATGTAGTATTAGGTTATAACGTATGGCGTTATGTAGTATTACGATATAACGTATGACGTTATGCAGTACTACGTTATAACGTATGACGTTATGTAGTGTTACGTTATAATGTATGACGTTATGTAGCATTACGGTATTTCGAACAACGTTGTATTGTGTTACTTTATAACGTATGACGTTATGTAGTGTTACGTTATAACGTATGACGCCGTGTAGTATTACGTTATAAGTATAACATTATGTAGTATCACGTTATAGCGTATGACGTCATGTAGTATTACGTTATTACGAATATCGTAATATTGTGTTACTTTATGACGTATGACGTCATGTAATATTGCTTTATGACGTATGACGTCATGTAGTATTTCCTTATAACGTATGACGTTATGTAGTATTACGATATAACGTATGACGTTATGCAGTACTACGTTATAACGTATGACTTTATATAGTGTTACGTTATAACGTATGACGTTATGTATTAGTACGATATAACGTATGACGTTATGCAGTATGAGGTTATAACGTATGACGTCATGTAGTTTTGCGTTATAACGTATGACGTCATGTAGTATTAGGTTATAACGTATGCCGTCATGTAGTATTACGTTATAACATATGACGTCATGTAGTAATACGATATAACGTACAACGTTATATAGAATTACGATATAACGCACAACGTTATGTCGTATTGCGTTATAACGTATCATGTCATGTAGTATTACGTTATTACGAATAACGTTATATTGTGTTACCTTATAACGTGTGACCTTTTGTTGTATTACGTTATAACGTATAAAGGCATGTAGTATTACGTTGTAACGTATGACGTCATGTAGTATTACTTTATGACGTATGACGTCATGTAGTATTATGTTATAACATATGCCGTCATGTAGTATTACGTTATAACATATCACGTCATGTAATATTACGATATAACGTACAGCGTTATATAGAATTACGATATAACGCACAACGTTATGTCGTATTACGTTATACCGTATGACGTTATATTGTGTTACTTTATGACGTATGACGTCATGTAGTATTACTTTATGACGTATGACGTCATGTAGTATTACTTTATGACGTATGACGTCATGTAGTATTACTTTATGACGTATGACGTCATGTAGTATTACTTTATGACGTATGACGTCATGTAGTATTTCGTTATAACGTATGACGTTATGCAGTATTACGATATAACGTATGACGTTATGCGGTATTAGGTTATAACTTATGACGTTATGGAGTATTACGTTATAACGTATGACGTCATGTGGTATTACGTTATTACGAATAACGTTATATTATGTTACGTCATGTAGTATTACTTTATGACGTATGACGTCATGTAGTATTACTTTATGACGTATGACGTCATGTAGTATTACTTAATGACGTATGACGTCATGTAGTATTACTTTATGACGTATGACGTCATGTAGTATTACTTTATGTCGTATGACGTCATGTAGTATTTCGTTATAACGTATGACGTTATGCAGTATTACGATATAACGTATGACGTTATGCAGTATTAGGTTATAACGTATGACGTCATGTAGTATTACTTTATGACGTATGACGTCATGTAGTATTACTTTATGACGTATGACGTCATGTAGTATTTCGTTTTAACGTACAACGTTATATAGAATTACGATATAACGCACAACGTTATGTCGTATTACGTTATAACTTATCATGTCATGTAGTATTACGTTATAACGTATGACGTTATGTAGTATTACGTTATTACGAATAACGTTATATTGTGTAACTTTATAACCTATGACCTTATGTTGTATTACGTTATAACGTATAAAGACATGTAGTATTACGTTATAACGTATGACGTCATGTGGTATTACGTTATTACGAATATCGTAATATTGTATTACTTTATGACGTATGACGTCATGTAGTATTACTATATGACGTATGACGTCATGTAGTATTACTATATGACGTATGACGTCATGTAGTATTACTATATGACGTATGACGTCATGTAGTATTACTATATGACGTATGACGTCATGTAGTATTACTATATGACGTATGACGTCATGTAGTATTACTATATGACGTATGACGTCATGTAGTATTAGGTTATAACGTATGAAGTTATGTATTATTACGATATAACGTATGACGTTAAGCAGTATTAGGTTATAACGTATGACGTTATGTAGTATTAGGTTATAACGTATGGCGTTATGTAGTATTACGATATAACGTATGACGTTATGCAGTACTACGTTATAACGTATGACGTTATGTAGTGTTACGTTATAATGTATGACGTTATGTAGCATTACGGTATTTCGAACAACGTTGTATTGTGTTACTTTATAACGTATGACGTTATGTAGTGTTACGTTATAACGTATGACGCCGTGTAGTATTACGTTATAAGTATAACATTATGTAGTATCACGTTATAGCGTATGACGTCATGTAGTATTACGTTATTACGAATATCGTAATATTGTGTTACTTTATGACGTATGACGTCATGTAATATTGCTTTATGACGTATGACGTCATGTAGTATTTCCTTATAACGTATGACGTTATGTAGTATTACGATATAACGTATGACGTCATGTAGTATTACTTTATGACGTATGACGTCATGTAGTATTACTTTATGACGTATGACGTCATGTAGTATTTCGTTATAACGTATGACGTTATGCAGTATTACGATATAACGTATGACGTTATGCAGTATTAGGTTATAACGTATGACGTCATGTAGTATTACTTTATGACGTATGACGTCATGTAGTATTACTTTATGACGTATGACGTCATGTAGTATTACTTTATGACGTATGACGTCATATAGTATTACTTTATGACGTATGACGTCATGTAGTATTACTTTATGACGTATGACGTCATGTAGTATTTCGTTATAACGTATGACGTTATGCAGTATTACGATATAACGTATGACGTTATGCAGTATTAGGTTATAACGTATGACGTCATGTAGTATTACTTTATGACGTATGACGTCATGTAGTATTACTTTATGACGTATGACGTCATGTAGTATTACTTTATGACGTATGACGTCATGTAGTATTTCGTTTTAACGTACAACGTTATATAGAATTACGATATAACGCACAACGTTATGTCGTATTACGTTATAACTTATCATGTCATGTAGTATTACGTTATAACGTATGACTTTATGTAGTATTACGTTATTACGAATAACGTTATATTGTGTAACTTTATAACGTGTGACCTTATGTTGTATTACGTTATAACGTATAAAGACATGTAGTATTACGTTATAACGTATGACGTCATGTGGTATTACGTTATTACGAATATCGTAATATTGTGTTACTTTATGACGTATGACGTCATGTAATATTGCTTTATGACGTATGACGTCATGTAATATTGCTTTATGACGTATGACGTCATGTAGTATTTCCTTATAACGTATGACGTTATGTAGTATTACGATATAACGTATGACGTTATGCAGTACTACGTTATAACGTATGACGTTATGTAGTGTTACGTTATAACGTATGACGTTATGTATTAGTACGATATAACGTATGACGTTATGCAGTATGAGGTTATAACGTATGACGTCATGTAGTTTTGCGTTATAACGTATGACGTCATGTAGTATTAGGTTATAACGTATGCCGTCATGTAGTATTACGTTATAACATATGACGTCATGTAGTAATACGATATAACGTACAACGTTATATAGAATTACGATATAACGCACAACGTTATGTCGTATTACGTTATAACGTATCATGTCATGTAGTATTACGTTATTACGAATAACGTTATATTGTGTTACCTTATAACGTGTGACCTTTTGTTGTATTACGTTATAACGTATAAAGACATGTAGTATTACGTTATAACGTATGACGTTATGTATTAGTACGATATAACGTATGACGTTATGCAGTATGAGGTTATAACGTATGACGTCATGTAGTTTTGCGTTATAACGTATGACCTCATGTAGTATTAGGTTATAACGTATGCCGTCATGTAGTATTACGTTATAACATATGACGTCATGTAGTAATACGATATAACGTACAACGTTATATAGAATTACGATATAACGCACAACGTTATGTCGTATTACGTTATAACGTATCATGTCATGTAGTATTACGTTATTACGAATAACGTTATATTGTGTTAACTTATAACGTGTGACCTTTTGTTGTATTACGTTATAACGTATAAAGGCATGTAGTATTACGTTGTAACGTATGACGTCATGTAGTATTACTTTATGACGTATGACGTCATGTAGTATTATGTTATAACATATGCCGTCATGTAGTATTACGTTATAACATATCACGTCATGTAATATTACGATATAACGTACAGCGTTATATAGAATTACGATATAACGCACAACGTTATGTCGTATTACGTTATACCGTATGACGTTATATTGTGTTACTTTATGACGTATGACGTCATGTAGTATTACTTTATGACGTATGACGTCATGTAGTATTACTTTATGACGTATGACGTCATGTAGTATTACTTTATGACGTATGACGTCATGTAGTATTTCGTTATAACGTATGACGTTATGCAGTATTACGATATAACGTATGACGTTATGCGGTATTAGGTTATAACTTATGACGTTATGGAGTATTACGTTATAACGTATGACGTCATGTGGTATTACGTTATTACGAATAACGTTATATTATGTTACGTCATGTAGTATTACTTTATGACGTATGACGTCATGTAGTATTACTTTATGACGTATGACGTCATGTAGTATTACTTTATGACGTATGACGTCATGTAGTATTACTTTCTGACGTATGACGTCATGTAGTATTACTTTATGACGTATGACGTCATGTAGTATTTCTTTATAACGTATGACGTTATGCAGTATTACGATATAACGTATGACGTTATGCAGTATTAGGTTATAACGTATGACGTCATGTAGTATTACTTTATGACGTATGACGTCATGTAGTATTACTTTATGACGTATGACGTCATGTAGTATTTCGTTTTAACGTACAACGTTATATAGAATTACGATATAACGCACAACGTTATGTCGTATTACGTTATAACTTATCATGTCATGTAGTATTACGTTATAACGTATGACGTTATGTAGTATTACGTTATTACGAATAACGTTATATTGTGTAACTTTATAACCTATGACCTTATGTTGTATTACGTTATAACGTATAAAGACATGTAGTATTACGTTATAACGTATGACGTCATGTGGTATTACGTTATTACGAATATCGTAATATTGTATTACTTTATGACGTATGACGTCATGTAGTATTACTATATGACGTATGACGTCATGTAGTATTACTATATGACGTATGACGTCATGTAGTATTACTATATGACGTATGACGTCATGTAGTATTACTATATGACGTATGACGTCATGTAGTATTACTATATGACGTATGACGTCATGTAGTATTACTATATGACGTATGACGTCATGTAGTATTAGGTTATAACGTATGAAGTTATGTATTATTACGATATAACGTATGACGTCATGTAGTATTTCGTTATAACGTATGACGTTATGCAGTATTACGATATAACGTATGACGTTATGCAGTATTAGGTTATAACGTATGACGTCATGTAGTATTACTTTATGACGTATGACGTCATGTAGTATTACTTTATGACGTATGACGTCAAGTAGTATTTCGTTATAACGTATGACGTTATGCAGTATTACGATATAACGTATGACGTTATGCAGTATTAGGTTATAACGTATGACGTCATGTAGTATTACTTTATGACGTATGACGTCATGTAGTATTACTTTATGACGTATGACGTCATGTAGTATTTCGTTTTAACGTACAACGTTATATAGAATTACGATATAACGCACAACGTTATGTCGTATTACGTTATAACTTATCATGTCATGTAGTATTACGTTATAACGTATGACTTTATGTAGTATTACGTTATTACGAATAACGTTATATTGTGTAACTTTATAACGTATGACCTTATGTTGTATTACGTTATAACGTATAAAGACATGTAGTATTACGTTATAACGTATGACGTCATGTGGTATTACGTTATTACGAATATCGTAATATTGTGTTACTTTATGACGTATGACGTCATGTAATATTGCTTTATGACGTATGACGTCATGTAGTATTTCCTTATAACGTATGACGTTATGTAGTATTACGATATAACGTATGACGTTATGCAGTACTACGATATAACGTATGACGTTATGCAGTACTACGTTATAACGTATGACTTTATGTAGTGTTACGTTATAACGTATGACGTTATGTATTAGTACGATATAACGTATGACGTTATGCAGTATGAGGTTATATCGTATGACGTCATGTAGTTTTGCGTTATAACGTATGACGTCATGTAGTATTAGGTTATAACGTATGCCGTCATGTAGTATTACGTTATAACATATGACGTCATGTAGTAATACGATATAACGTACAACGTTATATAGAATTACGATATAACGCACAACGTTATGTCGTATTACGTTATAACGTATCATGTCATGTAGTATTACGTTATTACGAATAACGTTATATTGTGTTACCTTATAACGTGTGACCTTTTGTTGTATTACGTTATAACGTATAAAGGCATGTAGTATTACGTTGTAACGTATGACGTCATGTAGTATTACTTTATGACGTATGACGTCATGTAGTATTATGTTATAACATATGCCGTCATGTAGTATTACGTTATAACATATGACGTCATGTAATATTACGATATAACGTACAGCGTTATATAGAATTACGATATAACGCACAACGTTATGTCGTATTACGTTATACCGTATGACGTTATATTGTGTTACTTTATGACGTATGACGTCATGTAGTATTACTTTATGACGTATGACGTCATGTAGTATTACTTTATGACGTATGACGTCATGTAGTATTACGATATAACGTATGACGTTATGCGGTATTAGGTTATAACTTATGACGTTATGGAGTATTACGTTATAACGTATGACGTCATGTGGTATTACGTTATTACGAATAACGTTATATTATGTTACGTCATGTAGTATTACTTTATGACGTATGACGTCATGTAGTATTACTTTATGACGTATGACGTCATGTAGTATTACTTTATGACGTATGACGTCATGTAGTATTACTTTATGACGTATGACGTCATGTAGTATTACTTTCTGACGTATGACGTCATGTAGTATTACTTTATGACGTATGACGTCATGTAGTATTTCTTTATAACGTATGACGTTATGCAGTATTACGATATAACGTATGACGTTATGCAGTATTAGGTTATAACGTATGACGTCATGTAGTATTACTTTATGACGTATGACGTCATGTAGTATTACTTTATGACGTATGACGTCATGTAGTATTTCGTTTTAACGTACAACGTTATATAGAATTACGATATAACGCACAACGTTATGTCGTATTACGTTATAACTTATCATGTCATGTAGTATTACGTTATAACGTATGACGTTATGTAGTATTACGTTATTACGAATAACGTTATATTGTGTAACTTTATAACCTATGACCTTATGTTGTATTACGTTATAACGTATAAAGACATGTAGTATTACGTTATAACGTATGACGTCATGTGGTATTACGTTATTACGAATATCGTAATATTGTGTTACTTTATGACGTATGACGTCATGTAGTATTACTATATGACGTATGACGTCATGTAGTATTACTATATGACGTATGACGTCATGTAGTATTACTATATGACGTATGACGTCATGTAGTATTACTATATGACGTATGACGTCATGTAGTATTACTATATGACGTATGACGTCATGTAGTATTACTATATGACGTATGACGTCATGTAGTATTAGGTTATAACGTATGAAGTTATGTATTATTACGATATAACGTATGACGTTAAGCAGTATTAGGTTATAACGTATGACGTTATGTAGTATTAGGTTATAACGTATGGCGTTATGTAGTATTACGATATAACGTATGACGTTATGCAGTACTACGTTATAACGTATGACGTTATGTAGTGTTACGTTATAATGTATGACGTTATGTAGCATTACGGTATTTCGAACAACGTTGTATTGTGTTACTTTATAACGTATGACGTTATGTAGTGTTACGTTATAACGTATGACGCCGTGTAGTATTACGTTATAAGTATAACATTATGTAGTATCACGTTATAGCGTATGACGTCATGTAGTATTACGTTATTACGAATATCGTAATATTGTGTTACTTTATGACGTATGACGTCATGTAATATTGCTTTATGACGTATGACGTCATGTAGTATTTCTTTATAACGTATGACGTTATGTAGTATTACGATATAACGTATGACGTCATGTAGTATTACTTTATGACGTATGACGTCATGTAGTATTACTTTATGACGTATGACGTCATGTAGTATTACTTTATGACTTATGACGTCATGTAGTATTACTTTATGACGTATGACCTCATGTAGTATTACTTTATGACGTATGACGTCATGTAGTATTACTTTATGACGTATGACGTCATGTAGTATTTCGTTATAACGTATGACGTTATGCAGTATTACGATATAACGTATGACGTTATGCGGTATTAGGTTATAACTTATGACGTTATGGAGTATTACGTTATAACGTATGACGTCATGTGGTATTACGTTATTACGAATAACGTTATATTATGTTACGTCATGTAGTATTACTTTATGACGTATGACGTCATGTAGTATTACTTTATGACGTATGACGTCATGTAGTATTACTTTATGACGTATGACGTCATGTAGTATTACTTTATGACGTATGACGTCATGTAGTATTACTTTATGACGTATGACTTCATGTAGTATTTCGTTATAACGTATGACGTTATGCAGTATTACGATATAACGTATGACGTTATGCAGTATTAGGTTATAACGTATGACGTCATGTAGTATTACTTTATGACGTATGACGTCATGTAGTATTACTTTATGACGTATGACGTCATGTAGTATTTCGTTTTAACGTACAACGTTATATAGAATTACGATATAACGCACAACGTTATGTCGTATTACGTTATAACTTATCATGTCATGTAGTATTACGTTATAACGTATGACTTTATGTAGTATTACGTTATTACGAATAACGTTATATTGTGTAACTTTATAACGTATGACCTTATGTTGTATTACGTTATAACGTATAAAGACATGTAGTATTACGTTATAACGTATGACGTCATGTGGTATTACGTTATTACGAATATCGTAATATTGTATTACTTTATGACGTATGACGTCATGTAGTATTACTATATGACGTATGACGTCATGTAGTATTACTATATGACGTATGACGTCATGTAGTATTACTATATGACGTATGACGTCATGTAGTATTAGGTTATAACGTATGAAGTTATGTATTATTACGATATAACGTATGACGTTAAGCAGTATTAGGTTATAACGTATGACGTTATGTAGTATTAGGTTATAACGTATGGCGTTATGTAGTATTACGATATAACGTATGACGTTATGCAGTACTACGTTATAACGTATGACGTTATGTAGTGTTACGTTATAATGTATGACGTTATGTAGCATTACGGTATTTCGAACAACGTTGTATTGTGTTACTTTATAACGTATGACGTTATGTAGTGTTACGTTATAACGTATGACGCCGTGTAGTATTACGTTATAAGTATAACATTATGTAGTATCACGTTATAGCGTATGACGTCATGTAGTATTACGTTATTACGAATATCGTAATATTGTGTTACTTTATGACGTATGACGTCATGTAATATTGCTTTATGACGTATGACGTCATGTAGTATTTCCTTATAACGTATGACGTTATGTAGTATTACGATATAACGTATGACGTTATGCAGTACTACGTTATAACGTATGACTTTATATAGTGTTACGTTATAACGTATGACGTTATGTATTAGTACGATATAACGTATGACGTTATGCAGTATGAGGTTATAACGTATGACGTCATGTAGTTTTGCGTTATAACGTATGACGTCATGTAGTATTAGGTTATAACGTATGCCGTCATGTAGTATTACGTTATAACATATGACGTCATGTAGTAATACGATATAACGTACAACGTTATATAGAATTACGATATAACGCACAACGTTATGTCGTATTGCGTTATAACGTATCATGTCATGTAGTATTACGTTATTACGAATAACGTTATATTGTGTTACCTTATAACGTGTGACCTTTTGTTGTATTACGTTATAACGTATAAAGGCATGTAGTATTACGTTGTAACGTATGACGTCATGTAGTATTACTTTATGACGTATGACGTCATGTAGTATTATGTTATAACATATGCCGTCATGTAGTGTTACGTTATAACATATGACGTCATGTAATATTACGATATAACGTACAGCGTTATATAGAATTACGATATAACGCACAACGTTATGTCGTATTACGTTATACCGTATGACGTTATATTGTGTTACTTTATGACGTATGACGTCATGTAGTATTACTTTATGACGTATGCCGTCATGTAGTATTACGTTATAACATATGACGTCATGTAGTAATACGATATAACGTACAACGTTATATAGAATTACGATATAACGCACAACGTTATGTCGTATTACGTTATAACGTATCATGTCATGTAGTAATACGATATAACGTACAACGTTATATAGAATTACGATATAACGCACAACGTTATGTCGTATTACGTTATAACGTATCATGTCATGTAGTATTACGTTATAACGAATGACGTTATGGAGTATTACGTTATAACGTATGACGCCATGTGGTATTACGTTATTACGAATAACGTTATATTATGTTACTTTATGACATATGACGTCATGTAGTATTACTTTATGACGTATGACGTCATGTAGTATTACTTTATGACGTATGACGTCATGTAGTATTACTTTATGACGTATGACGTCATGTAGTATTTCGTTATAACGTATGACGTTATGCAGTATTACGATATAACGTATGACGTTATGCGGTATTAGGTTATAACTTATGACGTTATGGAGTATTACGTTATAACGTATGACGTCATGTGGTATTACGTTATTACGAATAACGTTATATTATGTTACGTCATGTAGTATTACTTTATGACGTATGACGTCATGTAGTATTTCGTTATAACGTATGACGTTATGCAGTATTACGATATAACGTATGACGTTATGCAGTATTAGGTTATAACGTATGACGTCATGTAGTATTACTTTATGACGTATGACGTCATGTAGTATTACTTTATGACGTATGACGTCATGTAGTATTACTTTATGACGTATGACGTCATGTAGTATTTCGTTTTAACGTACAACGTTATATAGAATTACGATATAACGCACAACGTTATGTCGTATTACGTTATAACTTATCATGTCATGTAGTATTACGTTATAACGTATGACGTTATGTAGTATTACGTTATTACGAATAACGTTATATTGTGTAACTTTATAACGTATGACCTTATGTTGTATTACGTTATAACGTATAAAGACATGTAGTATTACGTTATAACGTATGACGTCATGTGGTATTACGTTATTACGAATATCGTAATATTGTATTACTTTATGACGTATGACGTCATGTAGTATTACTATATGACGTATGACGTCATGTAGTATTACTATATGACGTATGACGTCATGTAGTATTAGGTTATAACGTATGAAGTTATGTATTATTACGATATAACGTATGACGTTAAGCAGTATTAGGTTATAACGTATGACGTTATGTAGTGTTAGGTTATAACGTATGGCGTTATGTAGTATTACGATATAACGTATGACGTTATGCAGTATTACGTTATAACGTATGGCGTTATGTAGTGTTACGTTATAATGTATGACGTTATGTAGCATTACGGTATTTCGAACAACGTTGTATTGTGTTACTTTATAACGTATGACGTTATGTAGTGTTACGTTATAACGTATGACGCCGTGTAGTATTACGTTATAAGTATAACATTATGTAGTATCACGTTATAGCGTATGACGTCATGTAGTATTACGTTATTACGAATATCGTAATATTGTGTTACTTTATGACGTATGACGTCATGTAATATTGCTTTATGACGTATGACGTCATGTAGTATTTCCTTATAACGTATGACGTTATGTAGTATTACGATATAACGTATGACGTTATGCAGTACTACGTTATAACGTATGACGTTATGTAGTGTTACGTTATAACGTATGACGTTATGTATTAGTACGATATAACGTATGACGTTATGCAGTATGAGGTTATAACGTATGACGTCATGTAGTTTTGCGTTATAACGTATGACGTCATGTAGTATTAGGTTATAACGTATGCCGTCATGTAGTATTACGTTATAACATATGACGTCATGTAGTAATACGATATAACGTACAACGTTATATAGAATTACGATATAACGCACAACGTTATGTCGTATTACGTTATAACGTATCATGTCATGTAGTATTATGTTATTACGAATAACGTTATATTGTGTTACCTTATAACGTGTGACCTTTTGTTGTATTACGTTATAACGTATAAAGACATGTAGTATTACGTTATAACGTATGACGTTATGTATTAGTACGATATAACGTATGACGTTATGCAGTATGAGGTTATAACGTATGACGTCATGTAGTTTTGCGTTATAACGTATGACCTCATGTAGTATTAGGTTATAACGTATGCCGTCATGTAGTATTACGTTATAACATATGACGTCATGTAGTAATACGATATAACGTACAACGTTATATAGAATTACGATATAACGCACAACGTTATGTCGTATTACGTTATAACGTATCATGTCATGTAGTATTACGTTATTACGAATAACGTTATATTGTGTTACCTTATAACGTGTGACCTTTTGTTGTATTACGTTATAACGTATAAAGGCATGTAGTATTACGTTGTAACGTATGACGTCATGTAGTATTACTTTATGACGTATGACGTCATGTAGTATTATGTTATAACATATGCCGTCATGTAGTATTACGTTATAACATATCACGTCATGTAATATTACGATATAACGTACAGCGTTATATAGAATTACGATATAACGCACAACGTTATGTCGTATTACGTTATACCGTATGACGTTATATTGTGTTACTTTATGACGTATGACGTCATGTAGTATTACTTTATGACGTATGACGTCATGTAGTATTACTTTATGACGTATGACGTCATGTAGTATTACTTTATGACGTATGACGTCATGTAGTATTTCGTTATAACGTATGACGTTATGCAGTATTACGATATAACGTATGACGTTATGCGGTATTAGGTTATAACTTATGACGTTATGGAGTATTACGTTATAACGTATGACGTCATGTGGTATTACGTTATTACGAATAACGTTATATTATGTTACGTCATGTAGTATTACTTTATGACGTATGACGTCATGTAGTATTACTTTATGACGTATGACGTCATGTAGTATTACTTAATGACGTATGACGTCATGTAGTATTACTTTATGACGTATGACGTCATGTAGTATTACTTTATGACGTATGACGTCATGTAGTATTTCGTTATAACGTATGACGTTATGCAGTATTACGATATAACGTATGACGTTATGCAGTATTAGGTTATAACGTATGACGTCATGTAGTATTACTTTATGACGTATGACGTCATGTAGTATTACTTTATGACGTATGACGTCATGTAGTATTTCGTTTTAACGTACAACGTTATATAGAATTACGATATAACGCACAACGTTATGTCGTATTACGTTATAACTTATCATGTCATGTAGTATTACGTTATAACGTATGACGTTATGTAGTATTACGTTATTACGAATAACGTTATATTGTGTAACTTTATAACCTATGACCTTATGTTGTATTACGTTATAACGTATAAAGACATGTAGTATTACGTTATAACGTATGACGTCATGTGGTATTACGTTATTACGAATATCGTAATATTGTATTACTTTATGACGTATGACGTCATGTAGTATTACTATATGACGTATGACGTCATGTAGTATTACTATATGACGTATGACGTCATGTAGTATTACTATATGACGTATGACGTCATGTAGTATTACTATATGACGTATGACGTCATGTAGTATTACTATATGACGTATGACGTCATGTAGTATTACTATATGACGTATGACGTCATGTAGTATTAGGTTATAACGTATGAAGTTATGTATTATTACGATATAACGTATGACGTTAAGCAGTATTAGGTTATAACGTATGACGTTATGTAGTATTAGGTTATAACGTATGGCGTTATGTAGTATTACGATATAACGTATGACGTTATGCAGTACTACGTTATAACGTATGACGTTATGTAGTGTTACGTTATAATGTATGACGTTATGTAGCATTACGGTATTTCGAACAACGTTGTATTGTGTTACTTTATAACGTATGACGTTATGTAGTGTTACGTTATAACGTATGACGCCGTGTAGTATTACGTTATAAGTATAACATTATGTAGTATCACGTTATAGCGTATGACGTCATGTAGTATTACGTTATTACGAATATCGTAATATTGTGTTACTTTATGACGTATGACGTCATGTAATATTGCTTTATGACGTATGACGTCATGTAGTATTTCCTTATAACGTATGACGTTATGTAGTATTACGATATAACGTATGACGTCATGTAGTATTACTTTATGACGTATGACGTCATGTAGTATTACTTTATGACGTATGACGTCATGTAGTATTACTTTATGACTTATGACGTCATGTAGTATTACTTTATGACGTATGACCTCATGTAGTATTACTTTATGACGTATGACGTCATGTAGTATTACTTTATGACGTATGACGTCATGTAGTATTTCGTTATAACGTATGACGTTATGCAGTATTACGATATAACGTATGACGTTATGCGGTATTAGGTTATAACGTATGACGTTATGGAGTATTACGTTATAACGTATGACGTCATGTGGTATTACGTTATTACGAATAACGTTATATTATGTTACGTCATGTAGTATTACTTTATGACGTATGACGTCATGTAGTATTACTTTATGACGTATGACGTCATGTAGTATTTCCTTATAACGTATGACGTTATGTAGTATTACGATATAACGTATGACGTCATGTAGTATTACTTTATGACGTATGACGTCATGTAGTATTTCGTTATAACGTATGACGTTATGCAGTATTACGATATAACGTATGACGTTATGCAGTATTAGGTTATAACGTATGACGTCATGTAGTATTACTTTATGACGTATGACGTCATGTAGTATTACTTTATGACGTATGACGTCATGTAGTATTACTTTATGACGTATGACGTCATGTAGTATTACTTTATGACGTATGACGTCATGTAGTATTACTTTATGACGTATGACGTCATGTAGTATTTCGTTATAACGTATGACGTTATGCAGTATTACGATATAACGTATGACGTTATGCGGTATTAGGTTATAACGTATGACGTTATGGAGTATTACGTTATAACGTATGACGTCATGTGGTATTACGTTATTACGAATAACGTTATATTATGTTACGTCATGTAGTATTACTTTATGACGTATGACGTCATGTAGTATTACTTTATGACGTATGACGTCATGTAGTATTACTTTATGACGTATGACGTCATGTAGTATTACTTTATGACGTATGACGTCATGTAGTATTACTTTATGACGTATGACGTCATGTAGTATTTCGTTTTAACGTACAACGTTATATAGAATTACGATATAACGCACAACGTTATGTCGTATTACGTTATACCGTATGACGTTATATTGTGTTACTTTATGACGTATGACGTCATGTAGTATTACTTTATGACGTATGCCGTCATGTAGTATTACGTTATAACATATGACGTCATGTAGTAGTACGATATAACGTACAACGTTATATAGAATTACGATATAACGCACAACGTTATGTCGTATTACGTTATAACGTATCATGTCATGTAGTATTACGTTATAACGAATGACGTTATGGAGTATTACGTTATAACGTATGACGCCATGTGGTATTAGGTTATTACGAATAACGTTATATTATGTTACTTTATGACATATGACGTCATGTAGTATTACTTTATGACGTATGACGTCATGTAGGATTACTTTATGACGTATGACGTCATGTAGGATTACTTTATGACGTATGACGTCATGTAGTATTACTTTATGACGTATGACGTCATGTAGTATTTCGTTATAACGTATGACGTTATGCAGTATTACGATATAACGTATGACGGTATGCAGTATTACGTTATAACGTATGACGTTATGCAGTATTACGATATAACGTATGACGGTATGCAGTATTACGTTATAACGTATGACGTTATGCAGTATTACGTTATAACGTATGACGTTATGTATTAGTACGATATAACGTATGACGTTATGCAGTATGAGGTTATAGCGTATGACGTCATGTAGTTTTGCGTTATAACGTATGACGTCATGTAGTATTACGATATAACGTACAACGTTATGCAGTATTAGGTTATAACGTATGACGTTATGGAGTATTACGTTATTACGTATGACGTCATGTGGTATTACGTTATTACGAATAACGTTATATTGTGTTATTTTATAACGTATGACCTTATGTTGTATTACGTTATAACGTATAAAGGCATGTAGTATTACGTTGTAACGTACGGCGTCATGTAGAATTACGTTATAACGTATTCCGTCATGTAGTATTACGTTATAACATATGACGTCATGTAGTATTACGATATAACGTACAACGTTATATAGAATTACGATATAACGCACAACGTTATGTCGTATTACGTTATAACTTATCATGTCATGTAGTATTACGTTATAACGTATGACGTTATGTAGTATTACGTTATTACGAATAACGTTATGTCGTATTACGTTATAACTTATCATGTTATGTAGTATTACGTTATAACGTATGACGTTATGTAGTATTACGTTATTACGAATAACGTTATATTGTGTAACTTTATAACGTATGACCTTACGTTGTATTACGTTATAACGTATAAAGACATGTAGTATTACGTTATGACGTATGACGTCATGTAGTATTACTTTATGACGTATGACGTCATGTAGTATTACTTTATGACGTATGACGTCATGTAGTATTACTTTATGACGTATGACGTCATGTAGTATTACTTTATGACGTATGACGTCATGTAGTATTACTTTATGAAGTATGACGTCATGTAGTATTACTTTATGACGTATGACGTCATGTAGTATTTCGTTATAACGTATGACGTTATGCAGTATTACGATATAACGTATGACGTTATGCAGTATTAGGTTATAACGTATGACGTCATGTAGTATTACTTTATGACGTATGACGTCATGTAGTATTACTTTATGACGTATGACGTCATACAGTATTTCGTTTTAACGTACAACGTTATATAGAATTACGATATAACGCACAACGTTATGTCGTATTACGTTATAACTTATCATGTCATGTAGTATTACCTTATAACGTATGACTTTATGTAGTATTACGTTATTACGAATAACGTTATATTGTGTAACTTTATAACGTATGACCTTATGTTGTATTACGTTATAACGTATAAAGACATGTAGTATTACGTTATAACGTATGACGTCATGTGGTATTACGTTATTACGAATATCGTAATATTGTATTACTTTATGACGTATGACGTCATGTAGTATTACTATATGACGTATGACGTCATGTAGTATTACTATATGACGTATGACGTCATGTAGTATTAGGTTATAACGTATGAAGTTATGTATTATTACGATATAACGTATGACGTTAAGCAGTATTAGGTTATAACGTATGACGTTATGTAGTATTAGGTTATAACGTATGGCGTTATGTAGTATTACGATATAACGTATGACGTTATGCAGTACTACGTTATAACGTATGACGTTATGTAGTGTTACGTTATAATGTATGACGTTATGTAGCATTACGGTATTTCGAACAACGTTGTATTGTGTTACTTTATAACGTATGACGTTATGTAGTGTTACGTTATAACGTATGACGCCGTGTAGTATTACGTTATAAGTATAACATTATGTAGTATCACGTTATAGCGTATGACGTCATGTAGTATTACGTTATTACGAATATCGTAATATTGTGTTACTTTATGACGTATGACGTCATGTAATATTGCTTTATGACGTATGACGTCATGTAGTATTTCCTTATAACGTATGACGTTATGTAGTATTACGATATAACGTATGACGTTATGCAGTACTACGTTATAACGTATGACTTTATATAGTGTTACGTTATAACGTATGACGTTATGTATTAGTACGATATAACGTATGACGTTATGCAGTATGAGGTTATAACGTATGACGTCATGTAGTTTTGCGTTATAACGTATGACGTCATGTAGTATTAGGTTATAACGTATGCCGTCATGTAGTATTACGTTATAACATATGACGTCATGTAGTAATACGATATAACGTACAACGTTATATAGAATTACGATATAACGCACAACGTTATGTCGTATTGCGTTATAACGTATCATGTCATGTAGTATTACGTTATTACGAATAACGTTATATTGTGTTACCTTATAACGTGTGACCTTTTGTTGTATTACGTTATAACGTATAAAGGCATGTAGTATTACGTTGTAACGTATGACGTCATGTAGTATTACTTTATGACGTATGACGTCATGTAGTATTATGTTATAACATATGACGTCATGTAATATTACGATATAACGTACAGCGTTATATAGAATTACGATATAACGCACAACGTTATGTCGTATTACGTTATACCGTATGACGTTATATTGTGTTACTTTATGACGTATGACGTCATGTAGTATTACTTTATGACGTATGCCGTCATGTAGTATTACGTTATAACATATGACGTCATGTAGTAATACGATATAACGTACAACGTTATATAGAATTACGATATAACGCACAACGTTATGTCGTATTACGTTATAACGTATCATGTCATGTAGTATTACGTTATAACGAATGACGTTATGGAGTATTACGTTATAACGTATGACGCCATGTGGTATTACGTTATTACGAGTAACGTTATATTATGTTACTTTATGACATATGACGTCATGTAGTATTACTTTATGACGTATGACGTCACGTAGGATTACTTTATGACGTATGACGTCATGTAGTATTACTTTATGACGTATGACGTCATGTAGTATTACTTCATGACGTATGACGTCATGTAGTATTTCGTTATAACGTATGACGTTATGCAGTATTACGATATAACGTATGACGTTATGGAGTATTACGTTATTACGTATGACGTCATGTGGTATTACGTTATTACGAATAACGTTATATTGTGTTATTTTATAACGTATGACCTTATGTTGTATTACGTTATAACGTATAAAGGCATGTAGTATTACGTTGTTACGTACGGCGTCATGTAGAATTACGTTATAACGTATTCCGTCATGTAGTATTACGTTATAACATATGACGTCATGTAGTATTACGATATAACGTACAACGTTATATAGAATTACGATATAACGCACAACGTTATGTCGTATTACGTTATAACTTATCATGTCATGTAGTATTACGTTATAACGTATGACGTTATGTAGTATTACGTTATTACGAATAACGTTATATTGTGTAACTTTATAACGTATGACCTTACGTTGTATTACGTTATAACGTATGACGTCATGTAGTATTACTTTATGACGTATGACGTCATGTAGTATTACTTTATGACGTATGACGTCATGTAGTATTACTTTATGACGTATGACGTCATGTAGTATTACTTTATGACGTATGACGTCATGTAGTATTTCGTTATAACGTATGACGTTATGCAGTATTACGATATAACGTATGACGTTATGCAGTATTAGGTTATAACGTATGACGTCATGTAGTATTACTTTATGACGTATGACGTCATGTAGTATTACTTTATGACGTATGACGTCATGTAGTATTTCGTTTTAACGTACAACGTTATATAGAATTACGATATAACGCACAACGTTATGTCGTATTACGTTATAACTTATCATGTCATGTAGTATTACGTTATAACGTATGACGTTATGTAGTATTACGTTATTACGAATAACGTTATATTGTGTAACTTTATAACGTATGACCTTATGTTGTATTACGTTATAACGTATAAAGACATGTAGTATTACGTTATAACGTATGACGTCATGTGGTATTACGTTATTACGAATATCGTAATATTGTATTACTTTATGACGTATGACGTCATGTAGTATTACTATATGACGTATGACGTCATGTAGTATTACTATATGACGTATGACGTCATGTAGTATTACTATATGACGTATGACGTCATGTAGTATTAGGTTATAACGTATGAAGTTATGTATTATTACGATATAACGTATGACGTTAAGCAGTATTAGGTTATAACGTATGACGTTATGTAGGATTAGGTTATAACGTATGGCGTTATGTAGTATTACGATATAACGTATGACGTTATGCAGTACTACGTTATAACGTATGACGTTATGTAGTGTTACGTTATAATGTATGACGTTATGTAGCATTACGGTATTTCGAACAACGTTGTATTGTGTTACTTTATAACGTATGACGTTATGTAGTGTTACGTTATAACGTATGACGCCGTGTAGTATTACGTTATAAGTATAACATTATGTAGTATCACGTTATAGCGTATGACGTCATGTAGTATTACGTTATTACGAATATCGTAATATTGTGTTACTTTATGACGTATGACGTCATGTAATATTGCTTTATGACGTATGACGTCATGTAGTATTTCCTTATAACGTATGACGTTATGTAGTATTACGATATAACGTATGACGTTATGCAGTACTACGTTATAACGTATGACGTTATGTAGTGTTACGTTATAACGTATGACGTTATGTATTAGTACGATATAACGTATGACGTTATGCAGTATGAGGTTATAACGTATGACGTCATGTAGTTTTGCGTTATAACGTATGACGTCATGTAGTATTAGGTTATAACGTATGCCGTCATGTAGTATTACGTTATAACATATGACGTCATGTAGTAATACGATATAACGTACAACGTTATATAGAATTACGATATAACGCACAACGTTATGTCGTATTACGTTATAACGTATCATGTCATGTAGTATTACGTTATTACGAATAACGTTATATTGTGTTACCTTATAACGTGTGACCTTTTGTTGTATTACGTTATAACGTATAAAGACATGTAGTATTACGTTGTAACGTATGACGTCATGTAGTATTACTTTATGACGTATGACGTCATGTAATATTGCTTTATGACGTATGACGTCATGTAGTATTTCCTTATAACGTATGACGTTATGTAGTATTACGATATAACGTATGACGTTATGCAGTACTACGATATAACGTATGACGTTATGCAGTACTACGTTATAACGTATGACTTTATGTAGTGTTACGTTATAACGTATGACGTTATGTATTAGTACGATATAACGTATGACGTTATGCAGTATGAGGTTATATCGTATGACGTCATGTAGTTTTGCGTTATAACGTATGACGTCATGTAGTATTAGGTTATAACGTATGCCGTCATGTAGTATTACGTTATAACATATGACGTCATGTAGTAATACGATATAACGTACAACGTTATATAGAATTACGATATAACGCACAACGTTATGTCGTATTACGTTATAACGTATCATGTCATGTAGTATTACGTTATTACGAATAACGTTATATTGTGTTACCTTATAACGTGTGACCTTTTGTTGTATTACGTTATAACGTATAAAGGCATGTAGTATTACGTTGTAACGTATGACGTCATGTAGTATTACTTTATGACGTATGACGTCATGTAGTATTATGTTATAACATATGCCGTCATGTAGTATTACGTTATAACATATGACGTCATGTAATATTACGATATAACGTACAGCGTTATATATAATTACGATATAACGCACAACGTTATGTCGTATTACGTTATACCGTATGACGTTATATTGTGTTACTTTATGACGTATGACGTCATGTAGTATTACTTTATGACGTATGACGTCATGTAGTATTACTTTATGACGTATGACGTTATGCAGTATTACGATATAACGTATGACGTTATGCGGTATTAGGTTATAACTTATGACGTTATGGAGTATTACGTTATAACGTATGACGTCATGTGGTATTACGTTATTACGAATAACGTTATATTATGTTACGTCATGTAGTATTACTTTATGACGTATGACGTCATGTAGTATTACTTTATGACGTATGACGTCATGTAGTATTACTTTATGACGTATGACGTCATGTAGTATTACTTTATGACGTATGACGTCATGTAGTATTACTTTATGACGTATGACGTCATGTAGTATTTCTTTATAACGTATGACGTTATGCAGTATTACGATATAACGTATGACGTTATGCAGTATTAGGTTATAACGTATGACGTCATGTAGTATTACTTTATGACGTATGACGTCATGTAGTATTACTTTATGACGTATGACGTCATGTAGTATTTCGTTTTAACGTACAACGTTATATAGAATTACGATATAACGCACAACGTTATGTCGTATTACGTTATAACTTATCATGTCATGTAGTATTACGTTATAACGTATGACGTTATGTAGTATTACGTTATTACGAATAACGTTATATTGTGTAACTTTATAACGTATGACCTTATGTTGTATTACGTTATAACGTATAAAGACATGTAGTATTACGTTATAACGTATGACGTCATGTGGTATTACGTTATTACGAATATCGTAATGTTGTATTACTTTATGACGTATGACGTCATGTAGTATTACTATATGACGTATGACGTCATGTAGTATTACTATATGACGTATGACGTCATGTAGTATTACTATATGACGTATGACGTCATGTAGTATTACTATATGACGTATGACGTCATGTAGTATTAGGTTATAACGTATGAAGTTATGTATTATTACGATATAACGTATGACGTTAAGCAGTATTAGGTTATAACGTATGACGTTATGTAGTATTAGGTTATAACGTATGGCGTTATGTAGTATTACGATATAACGTATGACGTTATGCAGTACTACGTTATAACGTATGACGTTATGTAGTGTTACGTTATAATGTATGACGTTATGTAGCATTACGGTATTTCGAACAACGTTGTATTGTGTTACTTTATAACGTATGACGTTATGTAGTGTTACGTTATAACGTATGACGCCGTGTAGTATTACGTTATAAGTATAACATTATGTAGTATCACGTTATAGCGTATGACGTCATGTAGTATTACGTTATTACGAATATCGTAATATTGTGTTACTTTATGACGTATGACGTCATGTAATATTGCTTTATGACGTATGACGTCATGTAGTATTTCCTTATAACGTATGACGTTATGTAGTATTACGATATAACGTATGACGTCATGTAGTATTACTTTATGACGTATGACGTCATGTAGTATTACTTTATGACGTATGACGTCATGTAGTATTACTTTATGACGTATGACGTCATGTAGTATTACTTTATGACTTATGACGTCATGTAGTATTACTTTATGACGTATGACGTCATGTAGTATTACTTTATGACGTATGACGTCATGTAGTATTTCGTTATAACGTATGACGTTATGCAGTATTACGATATAACGTATGACGTTATGCAGTATTAGGTTATAACGTATGACATCATGTAGTATTACTTTATGACGTATGACGTCATGTAGTATTACTTTATGACGTATGACGTCATGTAGTATTTCGTTATAACGTATGACGTTATGCAGTATTACGATATAACGTATGACGTTATGCAGTATTAGGTTATAACGTATGACGTCATGTAGTATTACTTTATGACGTATGACGTCATGTAGTATTACTTTATGACGTATGACGTCATGTAGTATTTCGTTTTAACGTACAACGTTATATAGAATTACGATATAACGCACAACGTTATGTCGTATTACGTTATAACTTATCATGTCATGTAGTATTACGTTATAACGTATGACGTCATGTGGTATTACGTTATTACGAATATCGTAATATTGTGTTACTTTATGACGTATGACGTCATGTAATATTGCTTTATGACGTATGACGTCATGTAGTATTTCCTTATAACGTATGACGTTATGTAGTATTACGATATAACGTATGACGTTATGCAGTACTACGATATAACGTATGACGTTATGCAGTACTACGTTATAACGTATGACTTTATGTAGTGTTACGTTATAACGTATGACGTTATGTATTAGTACGATATAACGTATGACGTTATGCAGTATGAGGTTATATCGTATGACGTCATGTAGTTTTGCGTTATAACGTATGACGTCATGTAGTATTAGGTTATAACGTATGCCGTCATGTAGTATTACGTTATAACATATGACGTCATGTAGTAATACGATATAACGTACAACGTTATATAGAATTACGATATAACGCACAACGTTATGTCGTATTACGTTATAACGTATCATGTCATGTAGTATTACGTTATTACGAATAACGTTATATTGTGTTACCTTATAACGTGTGACCTTTTGTTGTATTACGTTATAACGTATAAAGGCATGTAGTATTACGTTGTAACGTATGACGTCATGTAGTATTACTTTATGACGTATGACGTCATGTAGTATTATGTTATAACATATGCCGTCATGTAGTATTACGTTATAACATATGACGTCATGTAATATTACGATATAACGTACAGCGTTATATAGAATTACGATATAACGCACAACGTTATGTCGTATTACGTTATACCGTATGACGTTATATTGTGTTACTTTATGACGTATGACGTCATGTAGTATTACTTTATGACGTATGACGTCATGTAGTATTACTTTATGACGTATGACGTTATGCAGTATTACGATATAACGTATGACGTTATGCGGTATTAGGTTATAACTTATGACGTTATGGAGTATTACGTTATAACGTATGACGTCATGTGGTATTACGTTATTACGAATAACGTTATATTATGTTACGTCATGTAGTATTACTTTATGACGTATGACGTCATGTAGTATTACTTTATGACGTATGACGTCATGTAGTATTACTTTATGACGTATGACGTCATGTAGTATTACTTTATGACGTATGACGTCATGTAGTATTACTTTATGACGTATGACGTCATGTAGTATTTCTTTATAACGTATGACGTTATGCAGTATTACGATATAACGTATGACGTTATGCAGTATTAGGTTATAACGTATGACGTCATGTAGTATTACTTTATGACGTATGACGTCATGTAGTATTACTTTATGACGTATGACGTCATGTAGTATTTCGTTTTAACGTACAACGTTATATAGAATTACGATATAACGCACAACGTTATGTCGTATTACGTTATAACTTATCATGTCATGTAGTATTACGTTATAACGTATGACGTTATGTAGTATTACGTTATTACGAATAACGTTATATTGTGTAACTTTATAACGTATGACCTTATGTTGTATTACGTTATAACGTATAAAGACATGTAGTATTACGTTATAACGTATGACGTCATGTGGTATTACGTTATTACGAATATCGTAATATTGTATTACTTTATGACGTATGACGTCATGTAGTATTACTATATGACGTATGACGTCATGTAGTATTACTATATGACGTATGACGTCATGTAGTATTACTATATGACGTATGACGTCATGTAGTATTACTATATGACGTATGACGTCATGTAGTATTACTATATGACGTATGACGTCATGTAGTATTACTATATGACGTATGACGTCATGTAGTATTAGGTTATAACGTATGAAGTTATGTATTATTACGATATAACGTATGACGTTAAGCAGTATTAGGTTATAACGTATGACGTTATGTAGTATTAGGTTATAACGTATGGCGTTATGTAGTATTACGATATAACGTATGACGTTATGCAGTACTACGTTATAACGTATGACGTTATGTAGTGTTACGTTATAATGTATGACGTTATGTAGCATTACGGTATTTCGAACAACGTTGTATTGTGTTACTTTATAACGTATGACGTTATGTAGTGTTACGTTATAACGTATGACGCCGTGTAGTATTACGTTATAAGTATAACATTATGTAGTATCACGTTATAGCGTATGACGTCATGTAGTATTACGTTATTACGAATATCGTAATATTGTGTTACTTTATGACGTATGACGTCATGTAATATTGCTTTATGACGTATGACGTCATGTAGTATTTCCTTATAACGTATGACGTTATGTAGTATTACGATATAACGTATGACGTCATGTAGTATTACTTTATGACGTATGACGTTATGTAGTATTACTTTATGACGTATGACGTCATGTAGTATTACTTTATGACGTATGACGTCATGTAGTATTACTTTATGACGTATGACGTCATGTAGTATTACTTTATGACGTATGACGTCATGTAGTATTACTTTATGACGTATGACGTCATGTAGTATTACTTTATGACGTATGACGTCACGTAGTATTTCTTTATAACGTATGACGTTATGCAGTATTACGATATAACGTATGACGTTATGCAGTATTAGGTTATAACGTATGACGTCATGTAGTATTACTTTATGACGTATGACGTCATGTAGTATTACTTTATGACGTATGACGTTATGTAGTATTTCGTTTTAACGTACAACGTTATATAGAATTACGATATAACGCACAACGTTATGTCGTATTACGTTATAACTTATCATGTCATGTAGTATTACGTTATAACGTATGACGTTATGTAGTATTACGTTATTACGAATAACGTTATATTGTGTAACTTTATAACGTATGACCTTATGTTGTATTACGTTATAACGTATAAAGACATGTAGTATTACGTTATAACGTATGACGTCATGTGGTATTACGTTATTACGAATATCGTAATATTGTATTACTTTATGACGTATGACGTCATGTAGTATTACTATATGACGTATGACGTCATGTAGTATTACTATATGACGTATGACGTCATGTAGTATTACTATATGACGTATGACGTCATGTAGTATTACTATATGACGTATGACGTCATGTAGTATTACTATATGACGTATGACGTCATGTAGTATTACTATATGACGTATGACGTCATGTAGTATTAGGTTATAACGTATGAAGTTATGTATTATTACGATATAAGGTATGACGTTAAGCAGTATTAGGTTATAACGTATGACGTTATGTAGTATTAGGTTATAACGTATGGCGTTATGTAGTATTACGATATAACGTATGACGTTATGCAGTACTACGTTATAACGTATGACGTTATGTAGTGTTACGTTATAATGTATGACGTTATGTAGCATTACGGTATTTCGAACAACGTTGTATTGTGTTACTTTATAACGTATGACGTTATGTAGTGTTACGTTATAACGTATGACGCCGTGTAGTATTACGTTATAAGTATAACATTATGTAGTATCACGTTATAGCGTATGACGTCATGTAGTATTACGTTATTACGAATATCGTAATATTGTGTTACTTTATGACGTATGACGTCATGTAATATTGCTTTATGACGTATGACGTCATGTAGTATTTCCTTATAACGTATGACGTTATGTAGTATTACGATATAACGTATGACGTCATGTAGTATTACTTTATGACGTATGACGTCATGTAGTATTACTTTATGACGTATGACGTCATGTAGTATTACTTTATGACTTATGACGTCATGTAGTATTACTTTATGACGTATGACGTCATGTAGTATTACTTTATGACGTATGACGTCATGTAGTATTACTTTATGACGTATGACGTCATGTAGTATTTCGTTATAACGTATGACGTTATGCAGTATTACGATATAACGTATGACGTTATGCGGTATTAGGTTATAACGTATGACGTTATGGAGTATTACGTTATAACGTATGACGTCATGTGGTATTACGTTATTACGAATAACGTTATATTATGTTACGTCATGTAGTATTACTTTATGACGTATGACGTCATGTAGTATTACTTTATGACGTATGACGTCATGTAGTATTACTTTATGACGTATGACGTCATGTAGTATTACTTTATGACGTATGACGTCATGTAGTATTTCGTTATAACGTATGACGTTATGCAGTATTACGATATAACGTATGACGTTATGCAGTATTAGGTTATAACGTATGACGTCATGTAGTATTACTTTATGACGTATGACGTCATGTAGTATTACTTTATGACGTATGACGTCATGTAGTATTTCGTTTTAACGTACAACGTTATATAGAATTACGATATAACGCACAACGTTATTCCGTATTACGTTATAACTTATCATGTCATGTAGTATTAC
Source organism: Bombus terrestris (assembly GCF_910591885.1). NCBI lineage: Eukaryota > Metazoa > Arthropoda > Insecta > Hymenoptera > Apidae > Bombus > Bombus terrestris. The sequence goes on from NW_025963556.1 coordinate 709,279, forward strand.
GTTATAACGTATGACTTTATGTAGTATTACGTTATTACGAATAACGTTATATTGTGTAACTTTATAACGTATGACCTTATGTTGTATTACGTTATAACGTATAAAGACATGTAGTATTACGTTATAACGTATGACGTCATGTGGTATTACGTTATTACGAATATCGTAATATTGTATTACTTTATGACGTATGACGTCATGTAGTATTACTATATGACGTATGACGTCATGTAGTATTAGGTTATAACGTATGAAGTTATGTATTATTACGATATAACGTATGACGTTAAGCAGTATTAGGTTATAACGTATGACGTTATGTAGTATTAGGTTATAACGTATGGCGTTATGTAGTATTACGATATAACGTATGACGTTATGCAGTACTACGTTATAACGTATGACGTTATGTAGTGTTACGTTATAATGTATGACGTTATGTAGCATTACGGTATTTCGAACAACGTTGTATTGTGTTACTTTATAACGTATGACGTTATGTAGTGTTACGTTATAACGTATGACGCCGTGTAGTATTACGTTATAAGTATAACATTATGTAGTATCACGTTATAGCGTATGACGTCATGTAGTATTACGTTATTACGAATATCGTAATATTGTGTTACTTTATGACGTATGACGTCATGTAATATTGCTTTATGACGTATGACGTCATGTAGTATTTCCTTATAACGTATGACGTTATGTAGTATTACGATATAACGTATGACGTTATGCAGTACTACGTTATAACGTATGACTTTATATAGTGTTACGTTATAACGTATGACGTTATGTATTAGTACGATATAACGTATGACGTTATGCAGTATGAGGTTATAACGTATGACGTCATGTAGTTTTGCGTTATAACGTATGACGTCATGTAGTATTAGGTTATAACGTATGCCGTCATGTAGTATTACGTTATAACATATGACGTCATGTAGTAATACGATATAACGTACAACGTTATATAGAATTACGATATAACGCACAACGTTATGTCGTATTGCGTTATAACGTATCATGTCATGTAGTATTACGTTATTACGAATAACGTTATATTGTGTTACCTTATAACGTGTGACCTTTTGTTGTATTACGTTATAACGTATAAAGGCATGTAGTATTACGTTGTAACGTATGACGTCATGTAGTATTACTTTATGACGTATGACGTCATGTAGTATTATGTTATAACATATGCCGTCATGTAGTATTACGTTATAACATATGACGTCATGTAATATTACGATATAACGTACAGCGTTATATAGAATTACGATATAACGCACAACGTTATGTCGTATTACGTTATAGCGTATGACGTTATATTGTGTTACTTTATGACGTATGACGTCATGTAGTATTACTTTATGACGTATGCCGTCATGTAGTATTACGTTATAACATATGACGTCATGTAGTAATACGATATAACGTACAACGTTATATAGAATTACGATATAACGCACAACGTTATGTCGTATTACGTTATAACGTATCATGTCATGTAGTATTACGTTATAACGAATGACGTTATGGAGTATTACGTTATAACGTATGACGCCATGTGGTATTACGTTATTACGAGTAACGTTATATTATGTTACTTTATGACATATGACGTCATGTAGTATTACTTTATGACGTATGACGTCACGTAGGATTACTTTATGACGTATGACGTCATGTAGTATTACTTTATGACGTATGACGTCATGTAGTATTACTTCATGACGTATGACGTCATGTAGTATTTCGTTATAACGTATGACGTTATGCAGTATTACGATATAACGTATGACGTTATGGAGTATTACGTTATTACGTATGACGTCATGTGGTATTACGTTATTACGAATAACGTTATATTGTGTTATTTTATAACGTATGACCTTATGTTGTATTACGTTATAACGTATAAAGGCATGTAGTATTACGTTGTTACGTACGGCGTCATGTAGAATTACGTTATAACGTATTCCGTCATGTAGTATTACGTTATAACATATGACGTCATGTAGTATTACGATATAACGTACAACGTTATATAGAATTACGATATAACGCACAACGTTATGTCGTATTACGTTATAACTTATCATGTCATGTAGTATTACGTTATAACGTATGACGTTATGTAGTATTACGTTATTACGAATAACGTTATATTGTGTAACTTTATAACGTATGACCTTACGTTGTATTACGTTATAACGTATGACGTCATGTAGTATTACTTTATGACGTATGACGTCATGTAGTATTACTTTATGACGTATGACGTCATGTAGTATTACTTTATGACGTATGACGTCATGTAGTATTACTTTATGACGTATGACGTCATGTAGTATTTCGTTATAACGTATGACGTTATGCAGTATTACGATATAACGTATGACGTTATGCAGTATTAGGTTATAACGTATGACGTCATGTAGTATTACTTTATGACGTATGACGTCATGTAGTATTACTTTATGACGTATGACGTCATGTAGTATTTCGTTTTAACGTACAACGTTATATAGAATTACGATATAACGCACAACGTTATGTCGTATTACGTTATAACTTATCATGTCATGTAGTATTACGTTATAACGTATGACGTTATGTAGTATTACGTTATTACGAATAACGTTATATTGTGTAACTTTATAACGTATGACCTTATGTTGTATTACGTTATAACGTATAAAGACATGTAGTATTACGTTATAACGTATGACGTCATGTGGTATTACGTTATTACGAATATCGTAATATTGTATTACTTTATGACGTATGACGTCATGTAGTATTACTATATGACGTATGACGTCATGTAGTATTACTATATGACGTATGACGTCATGTAGTATTACTATATGACGTATGACGTCATGTAGTATTAGGTTATAACGTATGAAGTTGTGTATTATTACGATATAACGTATGACGTTAAGCAGTATTAGGTTATAACGTATGACGTTATGTAGTATTAGGTTATAACGTATGGCGTTATGTAGTATTACGATATAACGTATGACGTTATGCAGTACTACGTTATAACGTATGACGTTATGTAGTGTTACGTTATAATGTATGACGTTATGTAGCATTACGGTATTTCGAACAACGTTGTATTGTGTTACTTTATAACGTATGACGTTATGTAGTGTTACGTTATAACGTATGACGCCGTGTAGTATTACGTTATAAGTATAACATTATGTAGTATCACGTTATAGCGTATGACGTCATGTAGTATTACGTTATTACGAATATCGTAATATTGTGTTACTTTATGACGTATGACGTCATGTAATATTGCTTTATGACGTATGACGTCATGTAGTATTTCCTTATAACGTATGACGTTATGTAGTATTACGATATAACGTATGACGTTATGCAGTACTACGTTATAACGTATGACGTTATGTAGTGTTACGTTATAACGTATGACGTTATGTATTAGTACGATATAACGTATGACGTTATGCAGTATGAGGTTATAACGTATGACGTCATGTAGTTTTGCGTTATAACGTATGACGTCATGTAGTATTAGGTTATAACGTATGCCGTCATGTAGTATTACGTTATAACATATGACGTCATGTAGTAATACGATATAACGTACAACGTTATATAGAATTACGATATAACGCACAACGTTATGTCGTATTACGTTATAACCTATCATGTCATGTAGTATTACGTTATTACGAATAACGTTATATTGTGTTACCTTATAACGTGTGACCTTTTGTTGTATTACGTTATAACGTATAAAGACATGTAGTATTACGTTGTAACGTATGACGTCATGTAGTATTACTTTATGACGTATGACGTCATGTAATATTGCTTTATGACGTATGACGTCATGTAGTATTTCCTTATAACGTATGACGTTATGTAGTATTACGATATAACGTATGACGTTATGCAGTACTACGATATAACGTATGACGTTATGCAGTACTACGTTATAACGTATGACTTTATGTAGTGTTACGTTATAACGTATGACGTTATGTATTAGTACGATATAACGTATGACGTTATGCAGTATGAGGTTATATCGTATGACGTCATGTAGTTTTGCGTTATAACGTATGACGTCATGTAGTATTAGGTTATAACGTATGCCGTCATGTAGTATTACGTTATAACATATGACGTCATGTAGTAATACGATATAACGTACAACGTTATATAGAATTACGATATAACGCACAACGTTATGTCGTATTACGTTATAACGTATCATGTCATGTAGTATTACGTTATTACGAATAACGTTATATTGTGTTACCTTATAACGTGTGACCTTTTGTTGTATTACGTTATAACGTATAAAGGCATGTAGTATTACGTTGTAACGTATGACGTCATGTAGTATTACTTTATGACGTATGACGTCATGTAGTATTATGTTATAACATATGCCGTCATGTAGTATTACGTTATAACATATGACGTCATGTAATAAGACGATATAACGTACAGCGTTATATAGAATTACGATATAACGCACAACGTTATGTCGTATTACGTTATACCGTATGACGTTATATTGTGTTACTTTATGACGTATGACGTCATGTAGTATTACTTTATGACGTATGACGTCATGTAGTAATACTTTATGACGTATGACGTTATGCAGTATTACGATATAACGTATGACGTTATGCGGTATTAGGTTATAACTTATGACGTTATGGAGTATTACGTTATAACGTATGACGTCATGTGGTATTACGTTATTACGAATAACGTTATATTATGTTACGTCATGTAGTATTACTTTATGACGTATGACGTCATGTAGTATTACTTTATGACGTATGACGTCATGTAGTATTACTTTATGACGTATGACGTCATGTAGTATTACTTTATGACGTATGACGTCATGTAGTATTACTTTATGACGTATGACGTCATGTAGTATTACTTTATGACGTATGACGTCATGTAGTATTTCTTTATAACGTATGACGTTATGCAGTATTACGATATAACGTATGACGTTATGCAGTATTAGGTTATAACGTATGACGTCATGTAGTATTACTTTATGACGTATGACGTCATGTAGTATTACTTTATGACGTATGACGTCATGTAGTATTTCGTTTTAACGTACAACGTTATATAGAATTACGATATAACGCACAACGTTATGTCGTATTACGTTATAACTTATCATGTCATGTAGTATTACGTTATAACGTATGACGTTATGTAGTATTACGTTATTACGAATAACGTTATATTGTGTAACTTTATAACCTATGACCTTATGTTGTATTACGTTATAACGTATAAAGACATGTAGTATTACGTTATAACGTATGACGTCATGTGGTATTACGTTATTACGAATATCGTAATGTTGTATTACTTTATGACGTATGACGTCATGTAGTATTACTATATGACGTATGACGTCATGTAGTATTACTATATGACGTATGACGTCATGTAGTATTACTATATGACGTATGACGTCATGTAGTATTACTATATGACGTATGACGTCATGTAGTATTAGGTTATAACGTATGAAGTTATGTATTATTACGATATAACGTATGACGTTAAGCAGTATTAGGTTATAACGTATGACGTTATGTAGTATTAGGTTATAACGTATGGCGTTATGTAGTATTACGATATAACGTATGACGTTATGCAGTACTACGTTATAACGTATGACGTTATGTAGTGTTACGTTATAATGTATGACGTTATGTAGCATTACGGTATTTCGAACAACGTTGTATTGTGTTACTTTATAACGTATGACGTTATGTAGTGTTACGTTATAACGTATGACGCCGTGTAGTATTACGTTATAAGTATAACATTATGTAGTATCACGTTATAGCGTATGACGTCATGTAGTATTACGTTATTACGAATATCGTAATATTGTGTTACTTTATGACGTATGACGTCATGTAATATTGCTTTATGACGTATGACGTCATGTAGTATTTCCTTATAACGTATGACGTTATGTAGTATTACGATATAACGTATGACGTCATGTAGTATTACTTTATGACGTATGACGTCATGTAGTATTACTTTATGACGAATGACGTCATGTAGTATTACTTTATGACTTATGACGTCATGTAGTATTACTTTATGACGTATGACCTCATGTAGTATTACTTTATGACGTATGACGTCATGTAGTATTACTTTATGACGTATGGCGTCATGTAGTATTTCGTTATAACGTATGACGTTATGCAGTATTACGATATAACGTATGACGTTATGCGGTATTAGGTTATAACGTATGACGTTATGGAGTATTACGTTATAACGTATGACGTCATGTGGTATTACGTTATTACGAATAACGTTATATTATGTTACGTCATGTAGTATTACTTTATGACGTATGACGTCATGTAGTATTACTTTATGACGTATGACGTCATGTAGTATTTCCTTATAACGTATGACGTTATGTAGTATTACGATATAACGTATGACGTCATGTAGTATTACTTTATGACGTATGACGTCATGTAGTATTTCGTTATAACGTATGACGTTATGCAGTATTACGATATAACGTATGACGTTATGCAGTATTAGGTTATAACGTATGACGTCATGTAGTATTACTTTATGACGTATGACGTCATGTAGTATTACTTTATGACGTATGACGTCATGTAGTATTACTTTATGACGTATGACGTCATGTAGTATTACTTTATGACGTATGACGTCATGTAGTATTTCGTTTTAACGTACAACGTTATATAGAATTACGATATAACGCACAACGTTATGTCGTATTACGTTATAACTTATCATGTCATGTAGTATTACGTTATAACGTATGACGTTATGTAGTATTACGTTATTACGAATAACGTTATATTGTGTAACTTTATAACGTATGACCTTATGTTGTATTACGTTATAACGTATAAAGACATGTAGTATTACGTTATAACGTATGACGTCATGTGGTATTACGTTATTACGAATATCGTAATATTGTATTACTTTATGACGTATGACGTCATGTAGTATTACTATATGACGTATGACGTCATGTAGTATTACTATATGACGTATGACGTCATGTAGTATTACTATATGACGTATGACGTCATGTAGTATTAGGTTATAACGTATGAAGTTATGTATTATTACGATATAACGTATGACGTTAAGCAGTATTAGGTTATAACGTATGACGTTATGTAGTATTAGGTTATAACGTATGGCGTTATGTAGTATTACGATATAACGTATGACGTTATGCAGTACTACGTTATAACGTATGACGTTATGTAGTGTTACGTTATAATGTATGACGTTATGTAGCATTACGGTATTTCGAACAACGTTGTATTGTGTTACTTTATAACGTATGACGTTATGTAGTGTTACGTTATAACGTATGACGCCGTGTAGTATTACGTTATAAGTATAACATTATGTAGTATCACGTTATAGCGTATGACGTCATGTAGTATTACGTTATTACGAATATCGTAATATTGTGTTACTTTATGACGTATGACGTCATGTAATATTGCTTTATGACGTATGACGTCATGTAGTATTTCCTTATAACGTATGACGTTATGTAGTATTACGATATAACGTATGACGTTATGCAGTACTACGTTATAACGTATGACGTTATGTAGTGTTACGTTATAACGTATGACGTTATGTATTAGTACGATATAACGTATGACGTTATGCAGTATGAGGTTATAACGTATGACGTCATGTAGTTTTGCGTTATAACGTATGACGTCATGTAGTATTAGGTTATAACGTATGCCGTCATGTAGTATTACGTTATAACATATGACGTCATGTAGTAATACGATATAACATACAACGTTATATAGAATTACGATATAACGCACAACGTTATGTCGTATTACGTTATAACGTATCATGTCATGTAGTATTACGTTATTACGAATAACGTTATATTGTGTTACCTTATAACGTGTGACCTTTTGTTGTATTACGTTATAACGTATAAAGACATGTAGTATTACGTTTTAACGTATGACGTCATGTAGTATTACTTTATGACGTATGACGTCATGTAATATTGCTTTATGACGTATGACGTCATGTAGTATTTCCTTATAACGTATGACGTTATGTAGTATTACGATATAACGTATGACGTTATGCAGTACTACGATATAACGTATGACGTTATGCAGTACTACGTTATAACGTATGACTTTATGTAGTGTTACGTTATAACGTATGACGTTATGTATTAGTACGATATAACGTATGACGTTATGCAGTAGGAGGTTATATCGTATGACGTCATGTAGTTTTGCGTTATAACGTATGACGTCATGTAGTATTAGGTTATAACGTATGCCGTCATGTAGTATTACGTTATAACATATGACGTCATGTAGTAATACGATATAACGTACAACGTTATATAGAATTACGATATAACGCACAACGTTATGTCGTATTACGTTATAACGTATCATGTCATGTAGTATTACGTTATTACGAATAACGTTATATTGTGTTACCTTATAACGTGTGACCTTTTGTTGTATTACGTTATAACGTATAAAGGCATGTAGTATTACGTTGTAACGTATGACGTCATGTAGTATTACTTTATGACGTATGACGTCATGTAGTATTATGTTATAACATATGCCGTCATGTAGTATTACGTTATAACATATGACGTCATGTAATATTACGATATAACGTACAGCGTTATATAGAATTACGATATAACGCACAACGTTATGTCGTATTACGTTATACCGTATGACGTTATATTGTGTTACTTTATGACGTATGACGTCATGTAGTATTACTTTATGACGTATGACGTCATGTAGTATTACTTTATGACGTATGACGTTATGCAGTATTACGATATAACGTATGACGTTATGCGGTATTAGGTTATAACTTATGACGTTATGGAGTATTACGTTATAACGTATGACGTCATGTGGTATTACGTTATTACGAATAACGTTATATTATGTTACGTCATGTAGTATTACTTTATGACGTATGACGTCATGTAGTATTACTTTATGACGTATGACGTCATGTAGTATTACTTTATGACGTATGACGTCATGTAGTATTACTTTATGACGTATGACGTCATGTAGTATTACTTTATGACGTATGACGTCATGTAGTATTACTTTATGACGTATGACGTCATGTAGTATTTCTTTATAACGTATGACGTTATGCAGTATTACGATATAACGTATGACGTTATGCAGTATTAGGTTATAACGTATGACGTCATGTAGTATTACTTTATGACGTATGACGTCATGTAGTATTACTTTATGACGTATGACGTCATGTAGTATTTCGTTTTAACGTACAACGTTATATAGAATTACGATATAACGCACAACGTTTGTCGTATTACGTTATAACTTATCATGTCATGTAGTATTACGTTATAACGTATGACGTTATGTAGTATTACGTTATTACGAATAACGTTATATTGTGTAACTTTATAACCTATGACCTTATGTTGTATTACGTTATAACGTATAAAGACATGTAGTATTACGTTATAACGTATGACGTCATGTGGTATTACGTTATTACGAATATCGTAATGTTGTATTACTTTATGACGTATGACGTCATGTAGTATTACTATATGACGTATGACGTCATGTAGTATTACTATATGACGTATGACGTCATGTAGTATTACTATATGACGTATGACGTCATGTAGTATTACTATATGACGTATGACGTCATGTAGTATTAGGTTATAACGTATGAAGTTATGTATTATTACGATATAACGTATGACGTTAAGCAGTATTAGGTTATAACGTATGACGTTATGTAGTATTAGGTTATAACGTATGGCGTTATGTAGTATTACGATATAACGTATGACGTTATGCAGTACTACGTTATAACGTATGACGTTATGTAGTGTTACGTTATAATGTATGACGTTATGTAGCATTACGGTATTTCGAACAACGTTGTATTGTGTTACTTTATAACGTATGACGTTATGTAGTGTTACGTTATAACGTATGACGCCGTGTAGTATTACGTTATAAGTATAACATTATGTAGTATCACGTTATAGCGTATGACGTCATGTAGTATTACGTTATTACGAATATCGTAATATTGTGTTACTTTATGACGTATGACGTCATGTAATATTGCTTTATGACGTATGACGTCATGTAGTATTTCCTTATAACGTATGACGTTATGTAGTATTACGATATAACGTATGACGTCATGTAGTATTACTTTATGACGTATGACGTCATGTAGTATTACTTTATGACGTATGACGTCATGTAGTATTACTTTATGACGTATGACGTCATGTAGTATTACTTTATGACGTATGACGTCATGTAGTATTTCCTTATAACGTATGACGTTATGTAGTATTACGATATAACGTATGACGTCATGTAGTATTACTTTATGACGTATGACGTCATGTAGTATTTCGTTATAACGTATGACGTTATGCAGTATTACGATATAACGTATGACGTTATGCAGTATTAGGTTATAACGTATGACGTCATGTAGTATTACTTTATGACGTATGACGTCATGTAGTATTACTTTATGACGTATGACGTCATGTAGTATTACTTTATGACGTATGACGTCATGTAGTATTACTTTATGACGTATGACGTCATGTAGTATTACTTTATGACGTATGACGTCATGTAGTATTTCGTTATAACGTATGACGTTATGCAGTATTACGATATAACGTATGACGTTATGCAGTATTAGGTTATAACGTATGACGTCATGTAGTATTACTTTATGACGTATGACGTCATAAAGTATTACTTTATGACGTATGACGTCATGTAGTATTTCGTTATAACGTATGACGTTATGCAGTATTACGATATAACGTATGACGTTATGCAGTATTAGGTTATAACGTATGACGTCATGTAGTATTACTTTATGACGTATGACGTCATGTAGTATTACTTTATGACGTATGACGTCATGTAGTATTTCGTTTTAACGTACAACGTTATATAGAATTACGATATAACGCACAACGTTATGTCGTATTACGTTATAACTTATCATGTCATGTAGTATTACGTTATAACGTATGACTTTATGTAGTATTACGTTATTACGAATAACGTTATATTGTGTAACTTTATAACGTATGACCTTATGTTGTATTACGTTATAACGTATAAAGACATGTAGTATTACGTTATAACGTATGACGTCATGTGGTATTACGTTATTACGAATATCGTAATATTGTGTTACTTTATGACGTATGACGTCATGTAATATTGCTTTATGACGTATGACGTCATGTAGTATTTCCTTATAACGTATGACGTTATGTAGTATTACGATATAACGTATGACGTTATGCAGTACTACGATATAACGTATGACGTTATGCAGTACTACGTTATAACGTATGACTTTATGTAGTGTTACGTTATAACGTATGACGTTATGTATTAGTACGATATAACGTATGACGTTATGCAGTATGAGGTTATATCGTATGACGTCATGTAGTTTTGCGTTATAACGTATGACGTCATGTAGTATTAGGTTATAACGTATGCCGTCATGTAGTATTACGTTATAACATATGACGTCATGTAGTAATACGATATAACGTACAACGTTATATAGAATTACGATATAACGCACAACGTTATGTCGTATTACGTTATAACGTATCATGTCATGTAGTATTACGTTATTACGAATAACGTTATATTGTGTTACCTTATAACGTGTGACCTTTTGTTGTATTACGTTATAACGTATAAAGGCATGTAGTATTACGTTGTAACGTATGACGTCATGTAGTATTACTTTATGACGTATGACGTCATGTAGTATTATGTTATAACATATGCCGTCATGTAGTATTACGTTATAACATATGACGTCATGTAATATTACGATATAACGTACAGCGTTATATAGAATTACGATATAACGCACAACGTTATGTCGTATTACGTTATACCGTATGACGTTATATTGTGTTACTTTATGACGTATGACGTCATGTAGTATTACTTTATGACGTATGACGTCATGTAGTATTACTTTATGACGTATGACGTTATGCAGTATTACGATATAACGTATGACGTTATGCGGTATTAGGTTATAACTTATGACGTTATGGAGTATTACGTTATAACGTATGACGTCATGTGGTATTACGTTATTACGAATAACGTTATATTATGTTACGTCATGTAGTATTACTTTATGACGTATGACGTCATGTAGTATTACTTTATGACGTATGACGTCATGTAGTATTACTTTATGACGTATGACGTTATGCAGTATTACGATATAACGTATGACGTTATGCAGTATTACGATATAACGTATGACGTTATGCAGTATTAGGTTATAACGTATGACGTCATGTAGTATTACTTTATGACGTATGACGTCATGTAGTATTACTTTATGACGTATGACGTCATGTAGTATTTCGTTTTAACGTACAACGTTATATAGAATTACGATATAACGCACAACGTTATGTCGTATTACGTTATAACTTATCATGTCATGTAGTATTACGTTATAACGTATGACGTTATGTAGTATTACGTTATTACGAATAACGTTATATTGTGTAACTTTATAACGTATGACCTTATGTTGTATTACGTTATAACGTATAAAGACATGTAGTATTACGTTATAACGTATGACGTCATGTGGTATTACGTTATTACGAATATCGTAATATTGTATTACTTTATGACGTATGACGTCATGTAGTATTACTATATGACGTATGACGTCATGTAGTATTACTATATGACGTATGACGTCATGTAGTATTACTATATGACGTATGACGTCATGTAGTATTACTATATGACGTATGACGTCATGTAGTATTACTATATGACGTATGACGTCATGTAGTATTAATATATGACGTATGACGTCATGTAGTATTAGGTTATAACGTATGAAGTTATGTATTATTACGATATAACGTATGACGTTAAGCAGTATTAGGTTATAACGTATGACGTTATGTAGTATTAGGTTATAACGTATGGCGTTATGTAGTATTACGATATAACGTATGACGTTATGCAGTACTACGTTATAACGTATGACGTTATGTAGTGTTACGTTATAATGTATGACGTTATGTAGCATTACGGTATTTCGAACAACGTTGTATTGTGTTACTTTATAACGTATGACGTTATGTAGTGTTACGTTATAACGTATGACGCCGTGTAGTATTACGTTATAAGTATAACATTATGTAGTATCACGTTATAGCGTATGACGTCATGTAGTATTACGTTATTACGAATATCGTAATATTGTGTTACTTTATGACGTATGACGTCATGTAATATTGCTTTATGACGTATGACGTCATGTAGTATTTCCTTATAACGTATGACGTTATGTAGTATTACGATATAACGTATGACGTCATGTAGTATTACTTTATGACGTATGACGTCATGTAGTATTACTTTATGACGTATGACGTCATGTAGTATTACTTTATGACTTATGACGTCATGTAGTATTACTTTATGACGTATGACGTCATGTAGTATTTCGTTATAACGTATGACGTTATGCAGTATTACGATATAACGTATGACGTTATGCAGTATTAGGTTATAACGTATGACGTCATGTAGTATTACTTTATGACGTATGACGTCATGAAGTATTACTTTATGACGTATGACGTCATGTAGTATTTCGTTATAACGTATGACGTTATGCAGTATTACGATATAACGTATGACGTTATGCAGTATTAGGTTATAACGTATGACGTCATGTAGTATTACTTTATGACGTATGACGTCATGTAGTATTACTTTATGACGTATGACGTCATGTAGTATTTCGTTTTAACGTACAACGTTATATAGAATTACGATATAACGCACAACGTTATGTCGTATTACGTTATAACTTATCATGTCATGTAGTATTACGTTATAACGTATGACTTTATGTAGTATTACGTTATTACGAATAACGTTATATTGTGTAACTTTATAACGTATGACCTTATGTTGTATTACGTTATAACGTATAAAGACATGTAGTATTACGTTATAACGTATGACGTCATGTGGTATTACGTTATTACGAATATCGTAATATTGTGTTACTTTATGACGTATGACGTCATGTAATATTGCTTTATGACGTATGACGTCATGTAGTATTTCCTTATAACGTATGACGTTATGTAGTATTACGATATAACGTATGACGTTATGCAGTACTACGATATAACGTATGACGTTATGCAGTACTACGTTATAACGTATGACTTTATGTAGTGTTACGTTATAACGTATGACGTTATGTATTAGTACGATATAACGTATGACGTTATGCAGTATGAGGTTATATCGTATGACGTCATGTAGTTTTGCGTTATAACGTATGACGTCATGTAGTATTAGGTTATAACGTATGCCGTCATGTAGTATTACGTTATAACATATGACGTCATGTAGTAATACGATATAACGTACAACGTTATATAGAATTACGATATAACGCACAACGTTATGTCGTATTACGTTATAACGTATCATGTCATGTAGTATTACGTTATTACGAATAACGTTATATTGTGTTACCTTATAACGTGTGACCTTTTGTTGTATTACGTTATAACGTATAAAGGCATGTAGTATTACGTTGTAACGTATGACGTCATGTAGTATTACTTTATGACGTATGACGTCATGTAGTATTATGTTATAACATATGCCGTCATGTAGTATTACGTTATAACATATGACGTCATGTAATATTACGATATAACGTACAGCGTTATATAGAATTACGATATAACGCACAACGTTATGTCGTATTACGTTATACCGTATGACGTTATATTGTGTTACTTTATGACGTATGACGTCATGTAGTATTACTTTATGACGTATGACGTCATGTAGTATTACTTTATGACGTATGACGTTATGCAGTATTACGATATAACGTATGACGTTATGCGGTATTAGGTTATAACTTATGACGTTATGGAGTATTACGTTATAACGTATGACGTCATGTGGTATTACGTTATTACGAATAACGTTATATTATGTTACGTCATGTAGTATTACTTTATGACGTATGACGTCATGTAGTATTACTTTATGACGTATGACGTCATGTAGTATTACTTTATGACGTATGACGTTATGCAGTATTACGATATAACGTATGACGTTATGCAGTATTACGATATAACGTATGACGTTATGCAGTATTAGGTTATAACGTATGACGTCATGTAGTATTACTTTATGACGTATGACGTCATGTAGTATTACTTTATGACGTATGACGTCATGTAGTATTTCGTTTTAACGTACAACGTTATATAGAATTACGATATAACGCACAACGTTATGTCGTATTACGTTATAACTTATCATGTCATGTAGTATTACGTTATAACGTATGACGTTATGTAGTATTACGTTATTACGAATAACGTTATATTGTGTAACTTTATAACGCATGACCTTATGTTGTATTACGTTATAACGTATAAAGACATGTAGTATTACGTTATAACGTATGACGTCATGTGGTATTACGTTATTACGAATATCGTAATATTGTATTACTTTATGACGTATGACGTCATGTAGTATTACTATATGACGTATGACGTCATGTAGTATTACTATATGACGTATGACGTCATGTAGTATTACTATATGACGTATGACGTCATGTAGTATTACTATATGACGTATGACGTCATGTAGTATTACTATATGACGTATGACGTCATGTAGTATTAATATATGACGTATGACGTCATGTAGTATTAGGTTATAACGTATGAAGTTATGTATTATTACGATATAACGTATGACGTTAAGCAGTATTAGGTTATAACGTATGACGTTATGTAGTATTAGGTTATAACGTATGGCGTTATGTAGTATTACGATATAACGTATGACGTTATGCAGTACTACGTTATAACGTATGACGTTATGTAGTGTTACGTTATAATGTATGACGTTATGTAGCATTACGGTATTTCGAACAACGTTGTATTGTGTTACTTTATAACGTATGACGTTATGTAGTGTTACGTTATAACGTATGACGCCGTGTAGTATTACGTTATAAGTATAACATTATGTAGTATCACGTTATAGCGTATGACGTCATGTAGTATTACGTTATTACGAATATCGTAATATTGTGTTACTTTATGACGTATGACGTCATGTAATATTGCTTTATGACGTATGACGTCATGTAGTATTTCCTTATAACGTATGACGTTATGTAGTATTACGATATAACGTATGACGTCATGTAGTATTACTTTATGACGTATGACGTCATGTAGTATTACTTTATGACGTATGACGTCATGTAGTATTACTTTATGACTTATGACGTCATGTAGTATTACTTTATGACGTATGACGTCATGTAGTATTACTTTATGACGTCTGACGTCATGTAGTATTACTTTATGACGTATGACGTCATGTAGTATTTCGTTATAACGTATGACGTTATGCAGTATTACGATATAACGTATGACGTTATGCGGTATTAGGTTATAACGTATGACGTTATGGAGTATTACGTTATAACGTATGACGTCATGTGGTATTACGTTATTACGAATAACGTTATATTATGTTACGTCATGTAGTATTACTTTATGACGTATGACGTCATGTAGTATTACTTTATGACGCATGACGTCATGTAGTATTACTTTATGACGTATGACGTCATGTAGTATTACTTTATGACGTATGACGTCATGTAGTATTACTTTATGACGTATGACGTCATGTAGTATTTCGTTATAACGTATGACGTTATGCAGTATTACGATATAACGTATGACGTTATGCAGTATTAGGTTATAACGTATTACGTCATGTAGTATTACTTTATGACGTATGACGTCATGTAGTATTACTTTATGACGTATGACGTCATGTAGTATTTCGTTTTAACGTACAACGTTATATAGAATTACGATATAACGCACAACGTTATGTCGTATTACGTTATAACTTATCATGTCATGTAGTATTACGTTATAACGTATGACTTTATGTAGTATTACGTTATTACGAATAACGTTATATTGTGTAACTTTATAACGTATGACCTTATGTTGTATTGCGTTATAACGTATAAAGACATGTAGTATTACGTTATAACGTATGACGTCATGTGGTATTACGTTATTACGAATATCGTAATATTGTATTACTTTATGACGTATGACGTCATGTAGTATTACTATATGACGTATGACGTCATGTAGTATTACTATATGACGTATGACGTCATGTAGTATTAGGTTATAACGTATGAAGTTATGTATTATTACGATATAACGTATGACGTTAAGCAGTATTAGGTTATAACGTATGACGTTATGTAGTATTAGGTTATAACGTATGGCGTTATGTAGTATTACGATATAACGTATGACGTTATGCAGTACTACGTTATAACGTATGACGTTATGTAGTGTTACGTTATAATGTATGACGTTATGTAGCATTACGGTATTTCGAACAACGTTGTATTGTGTTACTTTATAACGTATGACGTTATGTAGTGTTACGTTATAACGTATGACGCCGTGTAGTATTACGTTATAAGTATAACATTATGTAGTATCACGTTATAGCGTATGACGTCATGTAGTATTACGTTATTACGAATATCGTAATATTGTGTTACTTTATGACGTATGACGTCATGTAATATTGCTTTATGACGTATGACGTCATGTAGTATTTCCTTATAACGTATGACGTTATGTAGTATTACGATATAACGTATGACGTTATGCAGTACTACGTTATAACGTATGACGTTATGTAGTGTTACGTTATAACGTATGACGTTATGTATTAGTACGATATAACGTATGACGTTATGCAGTATGAGGTTATAACGTATGACGTCATGTAGTTTTGCGTTATAACGTATGACGTCATGTAGTATTAGGTTATAACGTATGCCGTCATGTAGTATTACGTTATAACATATGACGTCATGTAGTAATACGATATAACGTACAACGTTATATAGAATTACGATATAACGCACAACGTTATGTCGTATTACGTTATAACGTATCATGTCATGTAGTATTACGTTATTACGAATAACGTTATATTGTGTTACCTTATAACGTGTGACCTTTTGTTGTATTACGTTATAACGTATAAAGACATGTAGTATTACGTTGTAACGTATGACGTCATGTAGTATTACTTTATGACGTATGACGTCATGTAATATTGCTTTATGACGTATGACGTCATGTAGTATTTCCTTATAACGTATGACTTTATGTAGTGTTACGTTATAACGTATGACGTTATGCAGTATTACGATATAACGTATGACGTTATGCAGTATTAGGTTATAACGTATGACGTCATGTAGTATTACTTTATGACGTATGACGTCATGAAGTATTACTTTATGACGTATGACGTCATGTAGTATTTCGTTATAACGTATGACGTTATGCAGTATTACGATATAACGTATGACGTTATGCAGTATTAGGTTATAACGTATGACGTCATGTAGTATTACTTTATGACGTATGACGTCATGTAGTATTACTTTATGACGTATGACGTCATGTAGTATTTCGTTTTAACGTACAACGTTATATAGAATTACGATATAACGCACAACGTTATGTCGTATTACGTTATAACTTATCATGTCATGTAGTATTACGTTATAACGTATGACTTTATGTAGTATTACGTTATTACGAATAACGTTATATTGTGTAACTTTATAACGTATGACCTTATGTTGTATTACGTTATAACGTATAAAGACATGTAGTATTACGTTATAACGTATGACGTCATGTGGTATTACGTTATTACGAATATCGTAATATTGTGTTACTTTATGACGTATGACGTCATGTAATATTGCTTTATGACGTATGACGTCATGTAGTATTTCCTTATAACGTATGACGTTATGTAGTATTACGATATAACGTATGACGTTATGTATTAGTACGATATAACGTATGACGTTATGCAGTACTACGTTATAACGTATGACTTTATGTAGTGTTACGTTATAACGTATGACGTTATGTATTAGTACGATATAACGTATGACGTTATGCAGTATGAGGTTATATCGTATGACGTCATGTAGTTTTGCGTTATAACGTATGACGTCATGTAGTATTAGGTTATAACGTATGCCGTCATGTAGTATTACGTTATAACATATGACGTCATGTAGTAATACGATATAACGTACAACGTTATATAGAATTACGATATAACGCACAACGTTATGTCGTATTACGTTATAACGTATCATGTCATGTAGTATTACGTTATTACGAATAACGTTATATTGTGTTACCTTATAACGTGTGACCTTTTGTTGTATTACGTTATAACGTATAAAGGCATGTAGTATTACGTTGTAACGTATGACGTCATGTAGTATTACTTTATGACGTATGACGTCATGTAGTATTATGTTATAACATATGCCGTCATGTAGTATTACGTTATAACATATGACGTCATGTAATATTACGATATAACGTACAGCGTTATATAGAATTACGATATAACGCACAACGTTATGTCGTATTACGTTATACCGTATGACGTTATATTGTGTTACTTTATGACGTATGACGTCATGTAGTATTACTTTATGACGTATGACGTCATGTAGTATTACTTTATGACGTATGACGTTATGCAGTATTACGATATAACGTATGACGTTATGCGGTATTAGGTTATAACTTATGACGTTATGGAGTATTACGTTATAACGTATGACGTCATGTGGTATTACGTTATTACGAATAACGTTATATTATGTTACGTCATGTAGTATTACTTTATGACGTATGACGTCATGTAGTATTACTTTATGACGTATGACGTCATGTAGTATTACTTTATGACGTATGACGTCATGTAGTATTACTTTATGACGTATGACGTCATGTAGTATTACTTTATGACGTATGACGTCATGTAGTATTACTTTATGACGTATGACGTCATGTAGTATTTCGTTATAACGTATGACGTTATGCAGTATTACGATATAACGTATGACGTTATGCAGTATTAGGTTATAACGTATTACGTCATGTAGTATTACTTTATGACGTATGACGTCATGTAGTATTACTTTATGACGTATGACGTCATGTAGTATTTCGTTTTAACGTACAACGTTATATAGAATTACGATATAACGCACAACGTTATGTCGTATTACGTTATAACTTATCATGTCATGTAGTATTACGTTATAACGTATGACTTTATGTAGTATTACGTTATTACGAATAACGTTATATTGTGTAACTTTATAACGTATGACCTTATGTTGTATTGCGTTATAACGTATAAAGACATGTAGTATTACGTTATAACGTATGACGTCATGTGGTATTACGTTATTACGAATATCGTAATATTGTATTACTTTATGACGTATGACGTCATGTAGTATTACTATATGACGTATGACGTCATGTAGTATTACTATATGACGTATGACGTCATGTAGTATTAGGTTATAACGTATGAAGTTATGTATTATTACGATATAACGTATGACGTTAAGCAGTATTAGGTTATAACGTATGACGTTATGTAGTATTAGGTTATAACGTATGGCGTTATGTAGTATTACGATATAACGTATGACGTTATGCAGTACTACGTTATAACGTATGACGTTATGTAGTGTTACGTTATAATGTATGACGTTATGTAGCATTACGGTATTTCGAACAACGTTGTATTGTGTTACTTTATAACGTATGACGTTATGTAGTGTTACGTTATAACGTATGACGCCGTGTAGTATTACGTTATAAGTATAACATTATGTAGTATCACGTTATAGCGTATGACGTCATGTAGTATTACGTTATTACGAATATCGTAATATTGTGTTACTTTATGACGTATGACGTCATGTAATATTGCTTTATGACGTATGACGTCATGTAGTATTTCCTTATAACGTATGACGTTATGTAGTATTACGATATAACGTATGACGTTATGCAGTACTACGTTATAACGTATGACTTTATATAGTGTTACGTTATAACGTATGACGTTATGTATTAGTACGATATAACGTATGACGTTATGCAGTATGAGGTTATAACGTATGACGTCATGTAGTTTTGCGTTATAACGTATGACGTCATGTAGTATTAGGTTATAACGTATGCCGTCATGTAGTATTACGTTATAACATATGACGTCATGTAGTAATACGATATAACGTACAACGTTATATAGAATTACGATATAACGCACAACGTTATGTCGTATTGCGTTATAACGTATCATGTCATGTAGTATTACGTTATTACGAATAACGTTATATTGTGTTACCTTATAACGTGTGACCTTTTGTTGTATTACGTTATAACGTATAAAGGCATGTAGTATTACGTTGTAACGTATGACGTCATGTAGTATTACTTTATGACGTATGACGTCATGTAGTATTATGTTATAACATATGCCGTCATGTAGTATTACGTTATAACATATGACGTCATGTAATATTACGATATAACGTACAGCGTTATATAGAATTACGATATAACGCACAACGTTATGTCGTATTACGTTATACCGTATGACGTTATATTGTGTTACTTTATGACGTATGACGTCATGTAGTATTACTTTATGACGTATGCCGTCATGTAGTATTACGTTATAACATATGACGTCATGTAGTAATACGATATAACGTACAACGTTATATAGAATTACGATATAACGCACAACGTTATGTCGTATTACGTTATAACGTATCATGTCATGTAGTATTACGTTATAACGAATGACGTTATGGAGTATTACGTTATAACGTATGACGCCATGTGGTATTACGTTATTACGAGTAACGTTATATTATGTTACTTTATGACATATGACGTCATGTAGTATTACTTTATGACGTATGACGTCACGTAGGATTACTTTATGACGTATGACGTCATGTAGTATTACTTTATGACGTATGACGTCATGTAGTATTACTTCATGACGTATGACGTCATGTAGTATTTCGTTATAACGTATGACGTTATGCAGTATTACGATATAACGTATGACGTTATGGAGTATTACGTTATTACGTATGACGTCATGTGGTATTACGTTATTACGAATAACGTTATATTGTGTTATTTTATAACGTATGACCTTATGTTGTATTACGTTATAACGTATAAAGGCATGTAGTATTACGTTGTTACGTACGGCGTCATGTAGAATTACGTTATAACGTATTCCGTCATGTAGTATTACGTTATAACATATGACGTCATGTAGTATTACGATATAACGTACAACGTTATATAGAATTACGATATAACGCACAACGTTATGTCGTATTACGTTATAACTTATCATGTCATGTAGTATTACGTTATAACGTATGACTTTATGTAGTATTACGTTATTACGAATAACGTTATATTGTGTAACTTTATAACGTATGACCTTACGTTGTATTACGTTATAACGTATGACGTCATGTAGTATTACTTTATGACGTATGACGTCATGTAGTATTACTTTATGACGTATGACGTCATGTAGTATTTCGTTTTAACGTACAACGTTATATAGAATTACGATATAACGCACAACGTTATGTCGTATTACGTTATAACTTATCATGTCATGTAGTATTACGTTATAACGTATGACGTTATGTAGTATTACGTTATTACGAATAACGTTATATTGTGTAACTTTATAACGTATGACCTTATGTTGTATTACGTTATAACGTATAAAGACATGTAGTATTACGTTATAACGTATGACGTCATGTGGTATTACGTTATTACGAATATCGTAATATTGTATTACTTTATGACGTATGACGTCATGTAGTATTACTATATGACGTATGACGTCATGTAGTATTACTATATGACGTATGACGTCATGTAGTATTACTATATGACGTATGACGTCATGTAGTATTACTATATGACGTATGACGTCATGTAGTATTAGGTTATAACGTATGAAGTTATGTATTATTACGATATAACGTATGACGTTAAGCAGTATTAGGTTATAACGTATGACGTTATGTAGTATTAGGTTATAACGTATGGCGTTATGTAGTATTACGATATAACGTATGACGTTATGCAGTACTACGTTATAACGTATGACGTTATGTAGTGTTACGTTATAATGTATGACGTTATGTAGCATTACGGTATTTCGAACAACGTTGTATTGTGTTACTTTATAACGTATGACGCCGTGTAGTATTACGTTATAAGTATAACATTATGTAGTATCACGTTATAGCGTATGACGTCATGTAGTATTACGTTATTACGAATATCGTAATATTGTGTTACTTTATGACGTATGACGTCATGTAATATTGCTTTATGACGTATGACGTCATGTAGTATTTCCTTATAACGTATGACGTTATGTAGTATTACGATATAACGTATGACGTTATGCAGTACTACGTTATAACGTATGACGTTATGTAGTGTTACGTTATAACGTATGACGTTATGTATTAGTACGATATAACGTATGACGTTATGCAGTATGAGGTTATAACGTATGACGTCATGTAGTTTTGCGTTATAACGTATGACGTCATGTAGTATTAGGTTATAACGTATGCCGTCATGTAGTATTACGTTATAACATATGACGTCATGTAGTAATACGATATAACGTACAACGTTATATAGAATTACGATATAACGCACAACGTTATGTCGTATTACGTTATAACGTATCATGTCATGTAGTATTACGTTATTACGAATAACGTTATATTGTGTTACCTTATAACGTGTGACCTTTTGTTGTATTACGTTATAACGTATAAAGACATGTAGTATTACGTTGTAACGTATGACGTCATGTAGTATTACTTTATGACGTATGACGTCATGTAATATTGCTTTATGACGTATGACGTCATGTAGTATTTCCTTATAACGTATGACTTTATGTAGTGTTACGTTATAACGTATGACGTTATGCAGTATTACGACATAACGTATGACGTTATGCAGTATTAGGTTATAACGTATGACGTCATGTAGTATTACTTTATGACGTATGACGTCATGAAGTATTACTTTATGACGTATGACGTCATGTAGTATTTCGTTATAACGTATGACGTTATGCAGTATTACGATATAACGTATGACGTTATGCAGTATTAGGTTATAACGTATGACGTCATGTAGTATTACTTTATGACGTATGACGTCATGTAGTATTACTTTATGACGTATGACGTCATGTAGTATTTCGTTTTAACGTACAACGTTATATAGAATTACGATATAACGCACAACGTTATGTCGTATTACGTTATAACTTATCATGTCATGTAGTATTACGTTATAACGTATGACTTTATGTAGTATTACGTTATTACGAATAACGTTATATTGTGTAACTTTATAACGTATGACCTTATGTTGTATTACGTTATAACGTATAAAGACATGTAGTATTACGTTATAACGTATGACGTCATGTGGTATTACGTTATTACGAATATCGTAATATTGTGTTACTTTATGACGTATGACGTCATGTAATATTGCTTTATGACGTATGACGTCATGTAGTATTTCCTTATAACGTATGACGTTATGTAGTATTACGATATAACGTATGACGTTATGCAGTACTACGATATAACGTATGACGTTATGCAGTACTACGTTATAACGTATGACTTTATGTAGTGTTACGTTATAACGTATGACGTTATGTATTAGTACGATATAACGTATGACGTTATGCAGTATGAGGTTATATCGTATGACGTCATGTAGTTTTGCGTTATAACGTATGACGTCATGTAGTATTAGGTTATAACGTATGCCGTCATGTAGTATTACTTTATGACGTATGACGTCATGTAGTATTACTTTATGACGTATGACGTCATGTAGTATTACTTTATGACGTATGACGTCATGTAGTAATACGATATAACGTACAACGTTATATAGAATTACGATATAACGCACAACGTTATGTCGTATTACGTTATAACGTATCATGTCATGTAGTATTACGTTATTACGAATAACGTTATATTGTGTTACCTTATAACGTGTGACCTTTTGTTGTATTACGTTATAACGTATAAAGGCATGTAGTATTACGTTGTAACGTATGACGTCATGTAGTATTACTTTATGACGTATGACGTCATGTAGTATTATGTTATAACATATGCCGTCATGTAGTATTACGTTATAACATATGACGTCATGTAATATTACGATATAACGTACAGCGTTATATAGAATTACGATATAACGCACAACGTTATGTCGTATTACGTTATACCGTATGACGTTATATTGTGTTACTTTATGACGTATGACGTCATGTAGTATTACTTTATGACGTATGACGTCATGTAGTATTACTTTATGACGTATGACGTTATGCAGTATTACGATATAACGTATGACGTTATGCGGTATTAGGTTATAACTTATGACGTTATGGAGTATTACGTTATAACGTATGACGTCATGTGGTATTACGTTATTACGAATAACGTTATATTATGTTACGTCATGTAGTATTACTTTATGACGTATGACGTCATGTAGTATTACTTTATGACGTATGACGTCATGTAGTATTACTTTATGACGTATGACGTCATGTAGTATTACTTTATGACGTATGACGTCATGTAGTATTACTTTATGACGTATGACGTCATGTAGTATTACTTTATGACGTATGACGTCATGTAGTATTTCTTTATAACGTATGACGTTATGCAGTATTACGATATAACGTATGACGTTATGCAGTATTAGGTTATAACGTATGACGTCATGTAGTATTACTTTATGACGTATGGCGTCATGTAGTATTACTTTATGACGTATGACGTCATGTAGTATTTCGTTTTAACGTACAACGTTATATAGAATTACGATATAACGCACAACGTTATGTCGTATTACGTTATAACTTATCATGTCATGTAGTATTACGTTATAACGTATGACGTTATGTAGTATTACGTTATTACGAATAACGTTATATTGTGTAACTTTATAACGTATGACCTTATGTTGTATTACGTTATAACGTATAAAGACATGTAGTATTACGTTATAACGTATGACGTCATGTGGTATTACGTTATTACGAATATCGTAATATTGTATTACTTTATGACGTATGACGTCATGTAGTATTACTATATGACGTATGACGTCATGTAGTATTACTATATGACGTATGACGTCATGTAGTATTACTATATGACGTATGACGTCATGTAGTATTACTTTATGACGTATGACGTCATGTAGTATTACTTTATGACGTATGACGTCATGTAGTATTACTTTATGACGTATGACGTCATGTAGTATTACTTTATGACGTATGACGTCATGTAGTATTACTTTATGACGTATGACGTCATGTAGTATTTCGTTATAACGTATGACGTTATGCAGTATTACGATATAACGTATGACGTTATGCAGTATTAGGTTATAACGTATTACGTCATGTAGTATTACTTTATGACGTATGACGTCATGTAGTATTACTTTATGACGTATGACGTCATGTAGTATTTCGTTTTAACGTACAACGTTATATAGAATTACGATATAACGCACAACGTTATGTCGTATTACGTTATAACTTATCATGTCATGTAGTATTACGTTATAACGTATGACTTTATGTAGTATTACGTTATTACGAATAACGTTATATTGTGTAACTTTATAACGTATGACCTTATGTTGTATTGCGTTATAACGTATAAAGACATGTAGTATTACGTTATAACGTATGACGTCATGTGGTATTACGTTATTACGAATATCGTAATATTGTATTACTTTATGACGTATGACGTCATGTAGTATTACTATATGACGTATGACGTCATGTAGTATTACTATATGACGTATGACGTCATGTAGTATTAGGTTATAACGTATGAAGTTATGTATTATTACGATATAACGTATGACGTTAAGCAGTATTAGGTTATAACGTATGACGTTATGTAGTATTAGGTTATAACGTATGGCGTTATGTAGTATTACGATATAACGTATGACGTTATGCAGTACTACGTTATAACGTATGACGTTATGTAGTGTTACGTTATAATGTATGACGTTATGTAGCATTACGGTATTTCGAACAACGTTGTATTGTGTTACTTTATAACGTATGACGTTATGTAGTGTTACGTTATAACGTATGACGCCGTGTAGTATTACGTTATAAGTATAACATTATGTAGTATCACGTTATAGCGTATGACGTCATGTAGTATTACGTTATTACGAATATCGTAATATTGTGTTACTTTATGACGTATGACGTCATGTAATATTGCTTTATGACGTATGACGTCGTGTAGTATTTCCTTATAACGTATGACGTTATGTAGTATTACGATATAACGTATGACGTTATGCAGTACTACGTTATAACGTATTACTTTATATAGTGTTACGTTATAACGTATGACGTTATGTATTAGTACGATATAACGTATGACGTTATGCAGTATGAGGTTATAACGTATGACGTCATGTAGTTTTGCGTTATAACGTATGACGTCATGTAGTATTAGGTTATAACGTATGCCGTCATGTAGTATTACGTTATAACATATGACGTCATGTAGTAATACGATATAACGTACAACGTTATATAGAATTACGATATAACGCACAACGTTATGTCGTATTGCGTTATAACGTATCATGTCATGTAGTATTACGTTATTACGAATAACGTTATATTGTGTTACCTTATAACGTGTGACCTTTTGTTGTATTACGTTATAACGTATAAAGGCATGTAGTATTACGTTGTAACGTATGACGTCATGTAGTATTACTTTATGACGTATGACGTCATGTAGTATTATGTTATAACATATGCCGTCATGTAGTATTACGTTATAACATATGACGTCATGTAATATTACGATATAACGTACAGCGTTATATAGAATTACGATATAACGCACAACGTTATGTCGTATTACGTTATACCGTATGACGTTATATTGTGTTACTTTATGACGTATGACGTCATGTAGTATTACTTTATGACGTATGCCGTCATGTAGTATTACGTTATAACATATGACGTCATGTAGTAATACGATATAACGTACAACGTTATATAGAATTACGATATAACGCACAACGTTATGTCGTATTACGTTATAACGTATCATGTCATGTAGTATTACGTTATAACGAATGACGTTATGGAGTATTACGTTATAACGTATGACGCCATGTGGTATTACGTTATTACGAGTAACGTTATATTATGTTACTTTATGACATATGACGTCATGTAGTATTACTTTATGACGTATGACGTCACGTAGGATTACTTTATGACGTATGACGTCATGTAGTATTACTTTATGACGTATGACGTCATGTAGTATTACTATATGACGTATGACGTCATGTAGTATTAGGTTATAACGTATGAAGTTATGTATTATTACGATATAACGTATGACGTTAAGCAGTATTAGGTTATAACGTATGACGTTATGTAGTATTAGGTTATAACGTATGGCGTTATGTAGTATTACGATATAACGTATGACGTTATGCAGTACTACGTTATAACGTATGACGTTATGTAGTGTTACGTTATAATGTATGACGTTATGTAGCATTACGGTATTTCGAACAACGTTGTATTGTGTTACTTTATAACGTATGACGTTATGTAGTGTTACGTTATAACGTATGACGCCGTGTAGTATTACGTTATAAGTATAACATTATGTAGTATCACGTTATAGCGTATGACGTCATGTAGTATTACGTTATTACGAATATCGTAATATTGTGTTACTTTATGACGTATGACGTCATGTAATATTGCTTTATGACGTATGACGTCATGTAGTATTTCCTTATAACGTATGACGTTATGTAGTATTACGATATAACGTATGACGTCATGTAGTATTACTTTATGACGTATGACGTCATGTAGTATTACTTTATGACGTATGACGTCATGTAGTATTACTTTATGACTTATGACGTCATGTAGTATTACTTTATGACGTATGACGTCATGTAGTATTACTTTATGACGTATGACGTCATGTAGTATTACTTTATGACGTATGACGTCATGTAGTATTTCGTTATAACGTATGACGTTATGCAGTATTACGATATAACGTATGACGTTATGCGGTATTAGGTTATAACGTATGACGTTATGGAGTATTACGTTATAACGTATGACGTCATGTGGTATTACGTTATTACGAATAACGTTATATTATGTTACGTCATGTAGTATTACTTTATGACGTATGACGTCATGTAGTATTACTTTATGACGTATGACGTCATGTAGTATTACTTTATGACGTATGACGTCATGTAGTATTACTTTATGACGTATGACGTCATGTAGTATTACTTTATGACGTATGACGTCATGTAGTATTACTTTATGACGTATGACGTCATGTAGTATTACTTTATGACGTATGACGTCATGTAGTATTACTTTATGACGTATGACGTCATGTAGTATTTCTTTATAACGTATGACGTTATGCAGTATTACGATATAACGTATGACGTTATGCAGTATTAGGTTATAACGTATGACGCCATGTAGTATTACTTTATGACGTATGACGTCATGTAGTATTACTTTATGACGTATGACGTCATGTAGTATTTCGTTTTAACGTACAACGTTATATAGAATTACGATATAACGCACAACGTTATGTCGTATTACGTTATAACTTATCATGTCATGTAGTATTACGTTATAACGTATGACGTTATGTAGTATTACGTTATTACGAATAACGTTATATTGTGTAACTTTATAACGTATGACCTTATGTTGTATTACGTTATAACGTATAAAGACATGTAGTATTACGTTATAACGTATGACGTCATGTGGTATTACGTTATTACGAATATCGTAATATTGTATTACTTTATGACGTATGACGTCATGTAGTATTACTATATGACGTATGACGTCATGTAGTATTACTATATGACGTATGACGTCATGTAGTATTACTATATGACGTATGACGTCATGTAGTATTACTATATGACGTATGACGTCATGTAGTATTACTATATGACGTATGACGTCATGTAGTATTACTATATGACGTATGACGTCATGTAGTATTAGGTTATAACGTATGAAGTTATGTATTATTACGATATAACGTATGACGTTAAGCAGTATTAGGTTATAACGTATGACGTTATGTAGTATTAGGTTATAACGTATGGCGTTATGTAGTATTACGATATAACGTATGACGTTATGCAGTACTACGTTATAACGTATGACGTTATGTAGTGTTACGTTATAATGTATGACGTTATGTAGCATTACGGTATTTCGAACAACGTTGTATTGTGTTACTTTATAACGTATGACGTTATGTAGTGCTACGTTATAACGTATGACGCCGTGTAGTATTACGTTATAAGTATAACATTATGTAGTATCACGTTATAGCGTATGACGTCATGTAGTATTACGTTATTACGAATATCGTAATATTGTGTTACTTTATGACGTATGACGTCATGTAATATTGCTTTATGACGTATGACGTCATGTAGTATTTCCTTATAACGTATGACGTTATGTAGTATTACGATATAACGTATGACGTCATGTAGTATTACTTTATGACGTATGACGTCATGTAGTATTACTTTATGACGTATGACGTCATGTAGTATTACTTTATGACTTATGACGTCATGTAGTATTACCTTATGACGTATGACGTCATGTAGTATTACTTTATGACGTATGACGTCATGTAGTATTACTTTATGACGTATGACGTCATGTAGTATTTCGTTATAACGTATGACGTTATGCAGTATTACGATATAACGTATGACGTTATGCGGTATTAGGTTATAACGTATGACGTTATGGAGTATTACGTTATAACGTATGACGTCATGTGGTATTACGTTATTACGAATAACGTTATATTATGTTACGTCATGTAGTATTACTTTATGACGTATGACGTCATGTAGTATTACTTTATGACGTATGACGTCATGTAGTATTACTTTATGACGTATGACGTCATGTAGTATTACTTTATGACGTATGACGTCATGTAGTATTACTTTATGACGTATGACGTCATGTAGTATTTCGTTATAACGTATGACGTTATGCAGTATTACGATATAACGTATGACGTTATGCAGTATTAGGTTATAACGTATGACGTCATGTAGTATTACTTTATGACGTATGACGTCATGTAGTATTACTTTATGACGTATGACGTCATGTAGTATTTCGTTTTAACATACAACGTTATATAGAATTACGATATAACGCACAACGTTATGTCGTATTACGTTATAACTTATCATGTCATGTAGTATTACGTTATAACGTATGACTTTATGTAGTATTACGTTATTACGAATAACGTTATATTGTGTAACATTATAACGTATGACCTTATGTTGTATTACGTTATAACGTATAAAGACATGTAGTATTACGTTATAACGTATGACGTCATGTGGTATTACGTTATTACGAATATCGTAATATTGTATTACTTTATGACGTATGACGTCATGTAGTATTACTATATGACGTATGACGTCATGTAGTATTACTATATGACGTATGACGTCATGTAGTATTAGGTTATAACGTATGAAGTTATGTATTATTACGATATAACGTATGACGTTAAGCAGTATTAGGTTATAACGTATGACGTTATGTAGTATTAGGTTATAACGTATGGCGTTATGTAGTATTACGATATAACGTATGACGTTATGCAGTACTACGTTATAACGTATGACGTTATGTAGTGTTACGTTATAATGTATGACGTTATGTAGCATTACGGTATTTCGAACAACGTTGTATTGTGTTACTTTATAACGTATGACGTTATGTAGTGTTACGTTATAACGTATGACGCCGTGTAGTATTACGTTATAAGTATAACATTATGTAGTATC
This sequence comes from Bombus terrestris, assembly GCF_910591885.1. Classification (NCBI taxonomy): domain Eukaryota; kingdom Metazoa; phylum Arthropoda; class Insecta; order Hymenoptera; family Apidae; genus Bombus; species Bombus terrestris. The sequence goes on from NW_025963556.1 coordinate 741,542, forward strand.
ACGTTATAGCGTATGACGTCATGTAGTATTACGTTATTACGAATATCGTAATATTGTGTTACTTTATGACGTATGACGTCATGTAATATTGCTTTATGACGTATGACGTCATGTAGTATTTCCTTATAACGTATGACGTTATGTAGTATTACGATATAACGTATGACGTTATGCAGTACTACGTTATAACGTATGACTTTATATAGTGTTACGTTATAACGTATGACGTTATGTATTAGTACGATATAACGTATGACGTTATGCAGTATGAGGTTATAACGTATGACGTCATGTAGTTTTGCGTTATAACGTATGACGTCATGTAGTATTAGGTTATAACGTATGCCGTCATGTAGTATTACGTTATAACATATGACGTCATGTAGTAATACGATATAACGTACAACGTTATATAGAATTAAGATATAACGCACAACGTTATGTCGTATTGCGTTATAACGTATCATGTCATGTAGTATTACGTTATTACGAATAACGTTATATTGTGTTACCTTATAACGTGTGACCTTTTGTTGTATTACGTTATAACGTATAAAGGCATGTAGTATTACGTTGTAACGTATGACGTCATGTAGTATTATGTTATAACATATGCCGTCATGTAGTATTACGTTATAACATATGACGTCATGTAATATTACGATATAACGTACAGCGTTATATAGAATTACGATATAACGCACAACGTTATGTCGTATTACGTTATACCGTATGACGTTATATTGTGTTACTTTATGACGTATGACGTCATGTAGTATTACTTTATGACGTATGCCGTCATGTAGTATTACGTTATAACATATGACGTCATGTAGTAATACGATATAACGTACAACGTTATATAGAATTACGATATAACGCACAACGTTATGTCGTATTACGTTATAACGTATCATGTCATGTAGTATTACGTTATAACGAATGACGTTATGGAGTATTACGTTATAACGTATGACGCCATGTGGTATTACGTTATTACGAGTAACGTTATATTATGTTACTTTATGACATATGACGTCATGTAGTATTACTTTATGACGTATGACGTCACGTAGGATTACTTTATGACGTATGACGTCATGTAGTATTACTTTATGACGTATGACGTCATGTAGTATTACTTTAAGACGTATGACGTCATGTAGTATTTCGTTATAACGTATGACGTTATGCAGTATTACGATATAACGTATGACGTTATGGAGTATTACGTTATTACGTATGACGTCATGTGGTATTACGTTATTACGAATAACGTTATATTGTGTTATTTTATAACGTATGACCTTATGTTGTATTACGTTATAACGTATAAAGGCATGTAGTATTACGTTGTTACGTACGGCGTCATGTAGAATTACGTTATAACGTATTCCGTCATGTAGTATTACGTTATAACATATGACGTCATGTAGTATTACGATATAACGTACAACGTTATATAGAATTACGATATAACGCACAACGTTATGTCGTATTACGTTATAACTTATCATGTCATGTAGTATTACGTTATAACGTATGACGTTATGTAGTATTACGTTATTACGAATAACGTTATATTGTGTAACTTTATAACGTATGACCTTACGTTGTATTACGTTATAACGTATGACGTTATGCAGTATTACGATATAACGTATGACGTTATGCGGTATTAGGTTATAACTTATGACGTTATGGAGTATTACGTTATAACGTATGACGTCATGTGGTATTACGTTATTACGAATAACGTTATATTATGTTACGTCATGTAGTATTACTTTATGACGTATGACGTCATGTAGTATTACTTTATGACGTATGACGTCATGTAGTATTACTTTATGACGTATGACGTCATGTAGTATTACTTTATGACGTATGACGTCATGTAGTATTACTATATGACGTATGACGTCATGTAGTATTACTATATGACGTATGACGTCATGTAGTATTAGGTTATAACGTATGAAGTTATGTATTATTACGATATAACGTATGACGTTAAGCAGTATTAGGTTATAACGTATGACGTTATGTAGTATTAGGTTATAACGTATGGCGTTATGTAGTATTACGATATAACGTATGACGTTATGCAGTACTACGTTATAACGTATGACGTTATGTAGTGTTACGTTATAATGTATGACGTTATGTAGCATTACGGTATTTCGAACAACGTTGTATTGTGTTACTTTATAACGTATGACGTTATGTAGTGTTACGTTATAACGTATGACGCCGTGTAGTATTACGTTATAAGTATAACATTATGTAGTATCACGTTATAGCGTATGACGTCATGTAGTATTACGTTATTACGAATATCGTAATATTGTGTTACTTTATGACGTATGACGTCATGTAGTATTACTTTATGACGTATGACGTCATGTAGTATTTCGTTATAACGTATGACGTTATGCAGTATTACGATATAACGTATGACGTTATGCGGTATTAGGTTATAACGTATGACGTTATGGAGTATTACGTTATAACGTATGACGTCATGTGGTATTACGTTATTACGAATAACGTTATATTATGTTACGTCATGTAGTATTACTTTATGACGTATGACGTCATGTAGTATTACTTTATGACGTATGACGTCATGTAGTATTACTTTATGACGTATGACGTCATGTAGTATTACTTTATGACGTATGACGTCATGTAGTATTACTTTATGACGTATGACGTCATGTAGTATTTCGTTATAACGTATGACGTTATGCAGTATTACGATATAACGTATGACGTTATGCAGTATTAGGTTATAACGTATGACGTCATGTAGTATTACTTTATGACGTATGACGTCATGTAGTATTACTTTATGACGTATGACGTCATGTAGTATTTCGTTTTAACGTACAACGTTATATAGAATTACGATATAACGCACAACGTTATGTCGTATTACGTTATAACTTATCATGTCATGTAGTATTACGTTATAACGTATGACTTTATGTAGTATTACGTTATTACGAATAACGTTATATTGTGTAACTTTATAACGTATGACCTTATGTTGTATTACGTTATAACGTATAAAGACATGTAGTATTACGTTATAACGTATGACGTCATGTGGTATTACGTTATTACGAATATCGTAATATTGTGTTACTTTATAACGTATGACGTTATGTAGTGTTACGTTATAACGTATGACGCCGTGTAGTATTACGTTATAAGTATAACATTATGTAGTATCACGTTATAGCGTATGACGTCATGTCGTATTACGTTATTACGAATATCGTAATATTGTGTTACTTTATGACGTATGACGTCATGTAATATTGCTTTATGACGTATAACGTCATGTAGTATTTCCTTATAACGTATGACGTTATGTAGTATTACGATATAACGTATGACGTTATGCAGTACTACGTTATAACGTATGACTTTATGTAGTGTTACGTTATAACGTATGACGTTATGTATTAGTACGATATAACGTATGACGTTATGCAGTATGAGGTTATAACGTATGACGTCATGTAGTTTTGCGTTATAACGTATGACGTCATGTAGTATTAGGTTATAACGTATGCCGTCATGTAGTATTACGTTATAACATATGACGTCATGTAGTAATACGATATAACGTACAACGTTATATAGAATTACGATATAACGCACAACGTTATGTCGTATTACGTTATAACGTATCATGTCATGTAGTATTACGTTATTACGAATAACGTTATATTGTGTTACCTTATAACGTGTGACCTTTTGTTGTATTACGTTATAACGTATAAAGGCATGTAGTATTACGTTGTAACGTATGACGTCATGTAGTATTACTTTATGACGTATGACGTCATGTAGTATTATGTTATAACATATGCCGTCATGTAGTATTTCGTTATAACGTATGACGTTATGCAGTATTACGATATAACGTATGACGTTATGCGGTATTAGGTTATAACTTATGACGTTATGGAGTATTACGTTATAACGTATGACGTCATGTGGTATTACGTTATTACGAATAACGTTATATTATGTTACGTCATGTAGTATTACTTTATGACGTATGACGTCATGTAGTATTACTTTATGACGTATGACGTCATGTAGTATTACTTTATGACGTATGACGTCATGTAGTATTTCGTTATAACGTATGACGTTATGCAGTATTACGATATAACGTATGACGTTATGCAGTATTAGGTTATAACGTATGACGTCATGTAGTATTACTTTATGACGTATGACGTCATGTAGTATTACTTTATGACGTATGACGTCATGCAGTATTTCGTTTTAACGTACAACGTTATATAGAATTACGATATAACGCACAACGTTATGTCGTATTACGTTATAACTTATCATGTCATGTAGTATTACGTTATAACGTATGACGTTATGTAGTATTACGTTATTACGAATAACGTTATATTGTGTAACTTTATAACGTATGACCTTATGTTGTATTACGTTATAACGTATAAAGACATGTAGTATTACGTTATAACGTATGACGTCATGTGGTATTACGTTATTACGAATATCGTAATATTGTATTACTTTATGACGTATGACGTCATGTAGTATTACTATATGACGTATGACGTCATGTAGTATTACTATATGACGTATGACGTCATGTAGTATTACTATATGCCGTATGACGTCATGTAGTATTACTATATGACGTATGACGTCATGTAGTATTAGGTTATAACGTATGAAGTTATGTATTATTACGATATAACGTATGACGTTAAGCAGTATTAGGTTATAACGTATGACGTTATGTAGTATTAGGTTATAACGTATGGCGTTATGTAGTATTACGATATAACGTATGACGTTATGCAGTACTACGTTATAACGTATGACGTTATGTAGTGTTACGTTATAATGTATGACGTTATGTAGCATTACGGTATTTCGAACAACGTTGTATTGTGTTACTTTATAACGTATGACGTTATGTAGTGTTACGTTATAACGTATGACGCCGTGTAGTATTACGTTATAAGTATAACATTATGTAGTATCACGTTATAGCGTATGACGTCATGTAGTATTACGTTATTACGAATATCGTAATATTGTGTTACTTTATGACGTATGACGTCATGTAGTATTTCCTTATAACGTATGACGTTATGTAGTATTACGATATAACGTATGACGTCATGTAGTATTACTTTATGACGTATGACGTCATGTAGTATTACTTTATGACGTATGACGTCATGTAGTATTACTTTATGACTTATGACGTCATGTAGTATTACTTTATGACGTATGACGTCATGTAGTATTACTTTATGACGTATGACGTCATGTAGTATTACTTTATGACGTATGACGTCATGTAGTATTTCGTTATAACGTATGACGTTATGCAGTATTACGATATAACGTATGACGTTATGCGGTATTAGGTTATAACGTATGACGTTATGGAGTATTACGTTATAACGTATGACGTCATGTGGTATTACGTTATTACGAATAACGTTATATTATGTTACGTCATGTAGTATTACTTTATGACGTATGACGTCATGTAGTATTACTTTATGACGTATGACGTCATGTAGTATTCCTTTATGACGTATGACGTCATGCAGTATTACTTTATGACGTATGACGTCATGTAGTATTACTTTATGACGTATGACGTCATGTAGTATTTCGTTATAACGTATGACGTTATGCAGTATTACGATATAACGTATGACGTTATGCAGTATTAGGTTATAACGTATGACGTCATGTAGTATTACTTTATGACGTATGACGTCATGTAGTATTACTTTATGACGTATGACGTCATGTAGTATTACTTTATGACGTATGACGTCATGTAGTATTTCGTTTTAACGTACAACGTTATATAGAATTACGATATAACGCACAACGTTATGTCGTATTACGTTATAACTTATCATGTCATGTAGTATTACGTTATAACGTATGACTTTATGTAGTATTACGTTATTACGAATAACGTTATATTGTGTAACTTTATAACGTATGACCTTATGTTGTATTACGTTATAACGTATAAAGACATGTAGTATTACGTTATAACGTATGACGTCATGTGGTATTACGTTATTACGAATATCGTAATATTGTGTTACTTTATGACGTATGACGTCATGTAATATTGCTTTATGACGTATGACGTCATGTAGTATTTCCTTATAACGTATGACGTTATGTAGTATTACGATATAACGTATGACGTTATGCAGTACTACGTTATAACGTATGACGTTATGTAGTGTTACGTTATAACGTATGACGTTATGTATTAGTACGATATAACGTATGACGTTATGCAGTATGAGGTTATAACGTATGACGTCATGTAGTTTTGCGTTATAACGTATGACGTCATGTAGTATTAGGTTATAACGTATGCCGTCATGTAGTATTACGTTATAACATATGACGTCATGTAGTAATACGATATAACGTACAACGTTATATAGAATTACGATATAACGCACAACGTTATGTCGTATTACGTTATAACGTATCATGTCATGTAGTATTACGTTATTACGAATAACGTTATATTGTGTTACCTTATAACGTGTGACCTTTTGTTGTATTACGTTATAACGTATAAAGACATGTAGTATTACGTTGTTACGTACGGCGTCATGTAGAATTACGTTATAACGTATTCCGTCATGTAGTATTACGATATAACGTATGACGTTATGCAGTACTACGTTATAACGTATGACGTTATGTAGTGTTACGTTATAACGTATGACGTTATGCAGTATTACGATATAACGTATGACGTTATGGAGTATTACGTTATTACGTATGACGTCATGTGGTATTACGTTATTACGAATAACGTTATATTGTGTTATTTTATAACGTATGACCTTATGTTGTATTACGTTATAACGTATAAAGGCATGTAGTATTACGTTGTTACGTACGGCGTCATGTAGAGTTACGTTATAACGTATTCCGTCATGTAGTATTACGTTATAACATATGACGTCATGTAGTATTACGATATAACGTACAACGTTATATAGAATTACGATATAACGCACAACGTTATGTCGTATTACGTTATAACTTATCATGTCATGTAGTATTACGTTATAACGTATGACGTTATGTAGTATTACGTTATTACGAATAACGTTATATTGTGTAACTTTATAACGTATGACCTTACGTTGTATTACGTTATAACGTATGACGTTATGCAGTATTACGATATAACGTATGACGTTATGCGGTATTAGGTTATAACTTATGACGTTATGGAGTATTACGTTATAACGTATGACGTCATGTGGTATTACGTTATTACGAATAACGTTATATTATGTTACGTCATGTAGTATTACTTTATGACGTATGACGTCATGTAGTATTACTATATGACGTATGACGTCATGTAGTATTAGGTTATAACGTATGAAGTTATGTATTATTACGATATAACGTATGACGTTAAGCAGTATTAGGTTATAACGTATGACGTTATGTAGTATTTCTTTATAACGTATGACGTTATGCAGTATTACGATATAACGTATGACGTTATGCAGTATTAGGTTATAACGTATGACGCCATGTAGTATTACTTTATGACGTATGACGTCATGTAGTATTACTTTATGACGTATGACGTCATGTAGTATTTCGTTTTAACGTACAACGTTATATAGAATTACGATATAACGCACAACGTTATGTCGTATTACGTTATAACTTATCATGTCATGTAGTATTACGTTATAACGTATGACGTTATGTAGTATTACGTTATTACGAATAACGTTATATTGTGTAACTTTATAACGTATGACCTTATGTTGTATTACGTTATAACGTATAAAGACATGTAGTATTACGTTATAACGTATGACGTCATGTTTTATTACGTTATTACGAATATCGTAATATTGTATTACTTTATGACGTATGACGTCATGTAGTATTACTATATGACGTATGACGTCATGTAGTATTACTATATGACGTATGACGTCATGTAGTATTACTATATGACGTATGACGTCATGTAGTATTACTATATGACGTATGACGTCATGTAGTATTACTATATGACGTATGACGTCATGTAGTATTACTATATGACGTATGACGTCATGTAGTATTAGGTTATAACGTATGAAGTTATGTATTATTACGATATAACGTATGACGTTAAGCAGTATTAGGTTATAACGTATGACGTTATGTAGTATTAGGTTATAACGTATGGCGTTATGTAGTATTACGATATAACGTATGACGTTATGCAGTACTACGTTATAACGTATGACGTTATGTAGTGTTACGTTATAATGTATGACGTTATGTAGCATTACGGTATTTCGAACAACGTTGTATTGTGTTACTTTATAACGTATGACGTTATGTAGTGTTACGTTATAACGTATGACGCCGTGTAGTATTACGTTATAAGTATAACATTATGTAGTATCACGTTATAGCGTATGACGTCATGTAGTATTACGTTATTACGAATATCGTAATATTGTGTTACTTTATGACGTATGACGTCATGTAATATTGCTTTATGACGTATGACGTCATGTAGTATTTCCTTATAACGTATGACGTTATGTAGTATTACGATATAACGTATGACGTCATGTAGTATTACTTTATGACGTATGACGTCATGTAGTATTACTTTTTGACGTATGACGTCATGTAGTATTACTTTATGACTTATGACGTCATGTAGTATTACTTTATGACGTATGACGTCATGTAGTATTACTTTATGACGTATGACGTCATGTAGTATTACTTTATGACGTATGACGTCATGTAGTATTTCGTTATAACGTATGACGTTATGCAGTATTACGATATAACGTATGACGTTATGCGGTATTAGGTTATAACGTATGACGTTATGGAGTATTACGTTATAACGTATGACGTCATGTGGTATTACGTTATTACGAATAACGTTATATTATGTTACGTCATGTAGTATTACTTTATGACGTATGACGTCATGTAGTATTACTTTATGACGTATGACGTCATGTAGTATTACTTTATGACGTATGACGTCATGTAGTATTACTTTATGACGTATGACGTCATGTAGTATTACTTTATGACGTATGACGTCATGTAGTATTTCGTTATAACGTATGACGTTATGCAGTATTACGATATAACGTATGACGTTATGCAGTATTAGGTTATAACGTATGACGTCATGTAGTATTACTTTATGACGTATGACGTCATGTAGTATTACTTTATGACGTATGACGTCATGTAGTATTTCGTTTTAACATACAACGTTATATAGAATTACGATATAACGCACAACGTTATGTCGTATTACGTTATAACTTATCATGTCATGTAGTATTACGTTATAACGTATGACTTTATGTAGTATTACGTTATTACGAATAACGTTATATTGTGTAACTTTATAACGTATGACCTTATGTTGTATTACGTTATAACGTATAAAGACATGTAGTATTACGTTATAACGTATGACGTCATGTGGTATTACGTTATTACGAATATCGTAATATTGTATTACTTTATGACGTATGACGTCATGTAGTATTACTATATGACGTATGACGTCATGTAGTATTACTATATGACGTATGACGTCATGTAGTATTAGGTTATAACGTATGAAGTTATGTATTATTACGATATAACGTATGACGTTAAGCAGTATTAGGTTATAACGTATGACGTTATGTAGTATTAGGTTATAACGTATGGCGTTATGTAGTATTACGATATAACGTATGACGTTATGCAGTACTACGTTATAACGTATGACGTTATGTAGTGTTACGTTATAATGTATGACGTTATGTAGCATTACGGTATTTCGAACAACGTTGTATTGTGTTACTTTATAACGTATGACGTTATGTAGTGTTACGTTATAACGTATGACGCCGTGTAGTATTACGTTATAAGTATAACATTATGTAGTATCACGTTATAGCGTATGACGTCATGTAGTATTACGTTATTACGAATATCGTAATATTGTGTTACTTTATGACGTATGACGTCATGTAATATTGCTTTATGACGTATGACGTCATGTAGTATTTCCTTATAACGTATGACGTTATGTAGTATTACGATATAACGTATGACGTTATGCAGTACTACGTTATAACGTATGACTTTATATAGTGTTACGTTATAACGTATGACGTTATGTATTAGTACGATATAACGTATGACGTTATGCAGTATGAGGTTATAACGTATGACGTCATGTAGTTTTGCGTTATAACGTATGACGTCATGTAGTATTAGGTTATAACGTATGCCGTCATGTAGTATTACGTTATAACATATGACGTCATGTAGTAATACGATATAACGTACAACGTTATATAGAATTACGATATAACGCACAACGTTATGTCGTATTGCGTTATAACGTATCATGTCATGTAGTATTACGTTATTACGAATAACGTTATATTGTGTTACCTTATAACGTGTTACCTTTTGTTGTATTACGTTATAACGTATAAAGGCATGTAGTATTACGTTGTAACGTATGACGTCATGTAGTATTATGTTATAACATATGCCGTCATGTAGTATTACGTTATAACATATGACGTCATGTAATATTACGATATAACGTACAGCGTTATATAGAATTACGATATAACGCACAACGTTATGTCGTATTACGTTATACCGTATGACGTTATATTGTGTTACTTTATGACGTATGACGTCATGTAGTATTACTTTATGACGTATGCCGTCATGTAGTATTACGTTATAACATATGACGTCATGTAGTAATACGATATAACGTACAACGTTATATAGAATTACGATATAACGCACAACGTTATGTCGTATTACGTTATAACGTATCATGTCATGTAGTATTACGTTATAACGAATGACGTTATGGAGTATTACGTTATAACGTATGACGCCATGTGGTATTACGTTATTACGAGTAACGTTATATTATGTTACTTTATGACATATGACGTCATGTAGTATTACTTTATGACGTATGACGTCACGTAGGATTACTTTATGACGTATGACGTCATGTAGTATTACTTTATGACGTATGACGTCATGTAGTATTACTTTATGACGTATGACGTCATGTAGTATTTCGTTATAACGTATGACGTTATGCAGTATTACGATATAACGTATGACGTTATGGAGTATTACGTTATTACGTATGACGTCATGTGGTATTACGTTATTACGAATAACGTTATATTGTGTTATTTTATAACGTATGACCTTATGTTGTATTACGTTATAACGTATAAAGGCATGTAGTATTACGTTGTTACGTACGGCGTCATGTAGAATTACGTTATAACGTATTCCGTCATGTAGTATTACGTTATAACATATGACGTCATGTAGTATTACGATATAACGTACAACGTTATATAGAATTACGATATAACGCACAACGTTATGTCGTATTACGTTATAACTTATCATGTCATGTAGTATTACGTTATAACGTATGACGTTATGTAGTATTACGTTATTACGAATAACGTTATATTGTGTAACTTTATAACGTATGACCTTACGTTGTATTACGTTATAACGTATGACGTTATGCAGTATTACGATATAACGTATGACGTTATGCGGTATTAGGTTATAACTTATGACGTTATGGAGTATTACGTTATAACGAATATCGTAATATTGTGTTACTTTATGACGTATGACGTCATGTAATATTGCTTTATGACGTATGACGTCATGTAGTATTTCCTTATAACGTATGACGTTATGTAGTATTACGATATAACGTATGACGTCATGTAGTATTACTTTATGACGTATGACGTCATGTAGTATTACTTTATGACGTATGACGTCATGTAGTATTACTTTATGACTTATGACGTCATGTAGTATTACTTTATGACGTATGACGTCATGTAGTATTACTTTATGACGTATGACGTCATGTAGTATTACTTTATGACGTATGACGTCATGTAGTATTTCGTTATAACGTATGACGTTATGCAGTATTACGATATAACGTATGACGTTATGCGGTATTAGGTTATAACGTATGACGTTATGGAGTATTACGTTATAACGTATGACGTCATGTGGTATTACGTTATTACGAATAACGTTATATTATGTTACGTCATGTAGTATTACTTTATGACGTATGACGTCATGTAGTATTACTTTATGACGTATGACGTCATGTAGTATTACTTTATGACGTATGACGTCATGTAGTATTACTTTATGACGTATGACGTCATGTAGTATTACTTTATGACGTATGACGTCATGTAGTATTTCGTTATAACGTATGACGTTATGCAGTATTACGATATAACGTATGACGTTATGCAGTATTAGGTTATAACGTATGACGTCATGTAGTATTACTTTATGACGTATGACGTCATGTAGTATTACTTTATGACGTATGACGTCATGTAGTATTTCGTTTTAACGTACAACGTTATATAGAATTACGATATAACGCACAACGTTATGTCGTATTACGTTATAACTTATCATGTCATGTAGTATTACGTTATAACGTATGACTTTATGTAGTATTACGTTATTACGAATAACGTTATATTGTGTAACTTTATAACGTATGACCTTATGTTGTATTACGTTATAACGTATAAAGACATGTAGTATTACGTTATAACGTATGACGTCATGTGGTATTACGTTATTACGAATATCGTAATATTGTGTTACTTTATAACGTATGACGTTATGTAGTGTTACGTTATAACGTATGACGCCGTGTAGTATTACGTTATAAGTATAACATTATGTAGTATCACGTTATAGCGTATGACGTCATGTCGTATTACGTTATTACGAATATCGTAATATTGTGTTACTTTATGACGTATGACGTCATGTAATATTGCTTTATGACGTATGACGTCATGTAGTATTTCCTTATAACGTATGACGTTATGTAGTATTACGATATAACGTATGACGTTATGCAGTACTACGTTATAACGTATGACTTTATGTAGTGTTACGTTATAACGTATGACGTTATGTATTAGTACGATATAACGTATGACGTTATGCAGTATGAGGTTATAACGTATGACGTCATGTAGTTTTGCGTTATAACGTATGACGTCATGTAGTATTAGGTTATAACGTATGCCGTCATGTAGTATTACGTTATAACATATGACGTCATGTAGTAATACGATATAACGTACAACGTTATATAGAATTACGATATAACGCACAACGTTATGTCGTATTACGTTATAACTTATCATGTCATGTAGTATTACGTTATAACGTATGACTTTATGTAGTATTACGTTATTACGAATAACGTTATATTGTGTAACTTTATAACGTATGACCTTATGTTGTATTACGTTATAACGTATAAAGACATGTAGTATTACGTTATAACGTATGACGTCATGTGGTATTACGTTATTACGAATATCGTAATATTGTATTACTTTATGACGTATGACGTCATGTAGTATTACTATATGACGTATGACGTCATGTAGTATTACTATATGACGTATGACGTCATGTAGTATTAGGTTATAACGTATGAAGTTATGTATTATTACGATATAACGTATGACGTTAAGCAGTATTAGGTTATAACGTATGACGTTATGTAGTATTAGGTTATAACGTATGGCGTTATGTAGTATTACGATATAACGTATGACGTTATGCAGTACTACGTTATAACGTATGACGTTATGTAGTGTTACGTTATAATGTATGACGTTATGTAGCATTACGGTATTTCGAACAACGTTGTATTGTGTTACTTTATAACGTATGACGTTATGTAGTGTTACGTTATAACGTATGACGCCGTGTAGTATTACGTTATAAGTATAACATTATGTAGTATCACGTTATAGCGTATGACGTCATGTAGTATTACGTTATTACGAATATCGTAATATTGTGTTACTTTATGACGTATGACGTCATGTAATATTGCTTTATGACGTATGACGTCATGTAGTATTTCCTTATAACGTATGACGTTATGTAGTATTACGATATAACGTATGACGTTATGCAGTACTACGTTATAACGTATGACTTTATATAGTGTTACGTTATAACGTATGACGTTATGTATTAGTACGATATAACGTATGACGTTATGCAGTATGAGGTTATAACGTATGACGTCATGTAGTTTTGCGTTATAACGTATGACGTCATGTAGTATTAGGTTATAACGTATGCCGTCATGTAGTATTACGTTATAACATATGACGTCATGTAGTAATACGATATAACGTACAACGTTATATAGAATTACGATATAACGCACAACGTTATGTCGTATTGCGTTATAACGTATCATGTCATGTAGTATTACGTTATTACGAATAACGTTATATTGTGTTACCTTATAACGTGTGACCTTTTGTTGTATTACGTTATAACGTATAAAGGCATGTAGTATTACGTTGTAACGTATGACGTCATGTAGTATTATGTTATAACATATGCCGTCATGTAGTATTACGTTATAACATATGACGTCATGTAATATTACGATATAACGTACAGCGTTATATAGAATTACGATATAACGCACAACGTTATGTCGTATTACGTTATACCGTATGACGTTATATTGTGTTACTTTATGACGTATGACGTCATGTAGTATTACTTTATGACGTATGCCGTCATGTAGTATTACGTTATAACATATGACGTCATGTAGTAATACGATATAACGTACAACGTTATATAGAATTACGATATAACGCACAACGTTATGTCGTATTACGTTATAACGTATCATGTCATGTAGTATTACGTTATAACGAATGACGTTATGGAGTATTACGTTATAACGTATGACGCCATGTGGTATTACGTTATTACGAGTAACGTTATATTATGTTACTTTATGACATATGACGTCATGTAGTATTACTTTATGACGTATGACGTCACGTAGGATTACTTTATGACGTATGACGTCATGTAGTATTACTTTATGACGTATGACGTCATGTAGTATTACTTTATGACGTATGACGTCATGTAGTATTTCGTTATAACGTATGACGTTATGCAGTATTACGATATAACGTATGACGTTATGGAGTATTACGTTATTACGTATGACGTCATGTGGTATTACGTTATTACGAATAACGTTATATTGTGTTATTTTATAACGTATGACCTTATGTTGTATTACGTTATAACGTATAAAGGCATGTAGTATTACGTTGTTACGTACGGCGTCATGTAGAATTACGTTATAACGTATTCCGTCATGTAGTATTACGTTATAACATATGACGTCATGTAGTATTACGATATAACGTACAACGTTATATAGAATTACGATATAACGCACAACGTTATGTCGTATTACGTTATAACTTATCATGTCATGTAGTATTACGTTATAACGTATGACGTTATGTAGTATTACGTTATTACGAATAACGTTATATTGTGTAACTTTATAACGTATGACCTTACGTTGTATTACGTTATAACGTATGACGTTATGCAGTATTACGATATAACGTATGACGTTATGCGGTATTAGGTTATAACTTATGACGTTATGGAGTATTACGTTATAACGAATATCGTAATATTGTGTTACTTTATGACGTATGACGTCATGTAATATTGCTTTATGACGTATGACGTCATGTAGTATTTCCTTATAACGTATGACGTTATGTAGTATTACGATATAACGTATGACGTCATGTAGTATTACTTTATGACGTATGACGTCATGTAGTATTACTTTATGACGTATGACGTCATGTAGTATTACTTTATGACTTATGACGTCATGTAGTATTACTTTATGACGTATGACGTCATGTAGTATTACTTTATGACGTATGACGTCATGTAGTATTACTTTATGACGTATGACGTCATGTAGTATTTCGTTATAACGTATGACGTTATGCAGTATTACGATATAACGTATGACGTTATGCGGTATTAGGTTATAACGTATGACGTTATGGAGTATTACGTTATAACGTATGACGTCATGTGGTATTACGTTATTACGAATAACGTTATATTATGTTACGTCATGTAGTATTACTTTATGACGTATGACGTCATGTAGTATTACTTTATGACGTATGACGTCATGTAGTATTACTTTATGACGTATGACGTCATGTAGTATTACTTTATGACGTATGACGTCATGTAGTATTACTTTATGACGTATGACGTCATGTAGTATTTCGTTATAACGTATGACGTTATGCAGTATTACGATATAACGTATGACGTTATGCAGTATTAGGTTATAACGTATGACGTCATGTAGTATTACTTTATGACGTATGACGTCATGTAGTATTACTTTATGACGTATGACGTCATGTAGTATTTCGTTTTAACGTACAACGTTATATAGAATTACGATATAACGCACAACGTTATGTCGTATTACGTTATAACTTATCATGTCATGTAGTATTACGTTATAACGTATGACTTTATGTAGTATTACGTTATTACGAATAACGTTATATTGTGTAACTTTATAACGTATGACCTTATGTTGTATTACGTTATAACGTATAAAGACATGTAGTATTACGTTATAACGTATGACGTCATGTGGTATTACGTTATTACGAATATCGTAATATTGTGTTACTTTATAACGTATGACGTTATGTAGTGTTACGTTATAACGTATGACGCCGTGTAGTATTACGTTATAAGTATAACATTATGTAGTATCACGTTATAGCGTATGACGTCATGTCGTATTACGTTATTACGAATATCGTAATATTGTGTTACTTTATGACGTATGACGTCATGTAATATTGCTTTATGACGTATGACGTCATGTAGTATTTCCTTATAACGTATGACGTTATGTAGTATTACGATATAACGTATGACGTTATGCAGTACTACGTTATAACGTATGACTTTATGTAGTGTTACGTTATAACGTATGACGTTATGTATTAGTACGATATAACGTATGACGTTATGCAGTATGAGGTTATAACGTATGACGTCATGTAGTTTTGCGTTATAACGTATGACGTCATGTAGTATTAGGTTATAACGTATGCCGTCATGTAGTATTACGTTATAACATATGACGTCATGTAGTAATACGATATAACGTACAACGTTATATAGAATTACGATATAACGCACAACGTTATGTCGTATTACGTTATAACGTATCATGTCATGTAGTATTACGTTATTACGAATAACGTTATATTGTGTTACCTTATAACGTGTGACCTTTTGTTGTATTACGTTATAACGTATAAAGTCATGTAGTATTACGTTGTAACGTATGACGTCATGTAGTATTACTTTATGACGTATGACGTCATGTAGTATTATGTTATAACATATGCCGTCATGTAGTATTTCGTTATAACGTATGACGTTATGCAGTATTACGATATAACGTATGACGTTATGCGGTATTAGGTTATAACTTATGACGTTATGGAGTATTACGTTATAACGTATGACGTCATGTGGTATTACGTTATTACGAATAACGTTATATTATGTTACGTCATGTAGTATTACTTTATGACGTATGACGTCATGTAGTATTACTTTATGACGTATGACGTCATGTAGTATTACTTTATGACGTATGACGTCATGTAGTATTACTTTATGACGTATGACGTCATGTAGTATTACTTTATGACGTATGACGTCATGTAGTATTTCGTTATAACGTATGACGTTATGCAGTATTACGATATAACGTATGACGTTATGCAGTATTAGGTTATAACGTATGACGTCATGTAGTATTACTTTATGACGTATGACGTCATGTAGTATTACTTTATGACGTATGACGTCATGCAGTATTTCGTTTTAACGTACAACGTTATATAGAATTACGATATAACGCACAACGTTATGTCGTATTACGTTATAACTTATCATGTCATGTAGTATTACGTTATAACGTATGACGTTATGTAGTATTACGTTATTACGAATAACGTTATATTGTGTAACTTTATAACGTATGACCTTATGTTGTATTACGTTATAACGTATAAAGACATGTAGTATTACGTTATAACGTATGACGTCATGTGGTATTACGTTATTACGAATATCGTAATATTGTATTACTTTATGACGTATGACGTCATGTAGTATTACTATATGACGTATGACGTCATGTAGTATTACTATATGACGTATGACGTCATGTAGTATTACTATATGCCGTATGACGTCATGTAGTATTACTATATGACGTATGACGTCATGTAGTATTAGGTTATAACGTATGAAGTTATGTATTATTACGATATAACGTATGACGTTAAGCAGTATTAGGTTATAACGTATGACGTTATGTAGTATTAGGTTATAACGTATGGCGTTATGTAGTATTACGATATAACGTATGACGTTATGCAGTACTACGTTATAACGTATGACGTTATGTAGTGTTACGTTATAATGTATGACGTTATGTAGCATTACGGTATTTCGAACAACGTTGTATTGTGTTACTTTATAACGTATGACGTTATGTAGTGTTACGTTATAACGTATGACGCCGTGTAGTATTACGTTATAAGTATAACATTATGTAGTATCACGTTATAGCGTATGACGTCATGTAGTATTACGTTATTACGAATATCGTAATATTGTGTTACTTTATGACGTATGACGTCATGTAGTATTTCCTTATAACGTATGACGTTATGTAGTATTACGATATAACGTATGACGTCATGTAGTATTACTTTATGACGTATGACGTCATGTAGTATTACTTTATGACGTATGACGTCATGTAGTATTACTTTATGACGTATGACGTCATGTAGTATTACTTTATGACGTATGACGTCATGTAGTATTACTTTATGACGTATGACGTCATGTAGTATTTCGTTATAACGTATGACGTTATGCAGTATTACGATATAACGTATGACGTTATGCGGTATTAGGTTAGAACGTATGACGTTATGGAGTATTACGTTATAACGTATGACGTCATGTGGTATTACGTTATTACGAATAACGTTATATTATGTTACGTCATGTAGTATTACTTTATGACGTATGACGTCATGTAGTATTACTTTATGACGTATGACGTCATGTAGTATTACTTTATGACGTATGACGTCATGTAGTATTACTTTATGACGTATGACGTCATGTAGTATTACTTTATGACGTATGACGTCATGTAGTATTTCGTTATAACGTATGACGTTATGCAGTATTACGATATAACGTATGACGTTATGCAGTATTAGGTTATAACGTATGACGTCATGTAGTATTACTTTATGACGTATGACGTCATGTAGTATTACTTTATGACGTATGACGTCATGTAGTATTTCGTTTTAACGTACAACGTTATATAGAATTACGATATAACGCACAACGTTATGTCGTATTACGTTATAACTTATCATGTCATGTAGTATTACGTTATAACGTATGACTTTATGTAGTATTACGTTATTACGAATAACGTTATATTGTGTAACTTTATAACGTATGACCTTATGTTGTATTACGTTATAACGTATAAAGACATGTAGTATTACGTTATAACGTATGACGTCATGTGGTATTACGTTATTACGAATATCGTAATATTGTGTTACTTTATAACGTATGACGTTATGTAGTGTTACGTTATAACGTATGACGCCGTGTAGTATTACGTTATAAGTATAACATTATGTAGTATCACGTTATAGCGTATGACGTCATGTCGTATTACGTTATTACGAATATCGTAATATTGTGTTACTTTATGACGTATGACGTCATGTAATATTGCTTTATGACGTATGACGTCATGTAGTATTTCCTTATAACGTATGACGTTATGTAGTATTACGATATAACGTATGACGTTATGCAGTACTACGTTATAACGTATGACTTTATGTAGTGTTACGTTATAACGTATGACGTTATGTATTAGTACGATATAACGTATGACGTTATGCAGTATGAGGTTATAACGTATGACGTCATGTAGTTTTGCGTTATAACGTATGACGTCATGTAGTATTAGGTTATAACGTATGCCGTCATGTAGTATTACGTTATAACATATGACGTCATGTAGTAATACGATATAACGTACAACGTTATATAGAATTACGATATAACGCACAACGTTATGTCGTATTACGTTATAACGTATCATGTCATGTAGTATTACGTTATTACGAATAACGTTATATTGTGTTACCTTATAACGTGTGACCTTTTGTTGTATTACGTTATAACGTATAAAGGCATGTAGTATTACGTTGTAACGTATGACGTCATGTAGTATTACTTTATGACGTATGACGTCATGTAGTATTATGTTATAACATATGCCGTCATGTAGTATTTCGTTATAACGTATGACGTTATGCAGTATTACGATATAACGTATGACGTTATGCGGTATTAGGTTATAACTTATGACGTTATGGAGTATTACGTTATAACGTATGACGTCATGTGGTATTACGTTATTACGAATAACGTTATATTATGTTACGTCATGTAGTATTACTTTATGACGTATGACGTCATGTAGTATTACTTTATGACGTATGACGTCATGTAGTATTACTTTATGACGTATGACGTCATGTAGTATTACTTTATGACGTATGACGTCATGTAGTATTACTTTATGACGTATGACGTCATGTAGTATTTCGTTATAACGTATGACGTTATGCAGTATTACGATATAACGTATGACGTTATGCAGTATTAGGTTATAACGTATGACGTCATGTAGTATTACTTTATGACGTATGACGTCATGTAGTATTACTTTATGACGTATGACGTCATGTAGTATTACTTTATGACTTATGACGTCATGTAGTATTACTTTATGACGTATGACGTCATGTAGTATTACTTTATGACGTATGACGTCATGTAGTATTACTTTATGACGTATGACGTCATGTAGTATTTCGTTATAACGTATGACGTTATGCAGTATTACGATATAACGTATGACGTTATGCGGTATTAGGTTATAACGTATGACGTTATGGAGTATTACGTTATAACGTATGACGTCATGTGGTATTACGTTATTACGAATAACGTTATATTATGTTACGTCATGTAGTATTACTTTATGACGTATGACGTCATGTAGTATTACTTTATGACGTATGACGTCATGTAGTATTACTTTATGACGTATGACGTCATGTAGTATTACTTTATGACGTATGACGTCATGTAGTATTACTTTATGACGTATGACGTCATGTAGTATTTCGTTATAACGTATGACGTTATGCAGTATTACGATATAACGTATGACGTTATGCAGTATTAGGTTATAACGTATGACGTCATGTAGTATTACTTTATGACGTATGACGTCATGTAGTATTACTTTATGACGTATGACGTCATGTAGTATTTCGTTTTAACGTACAACGTTATATAGAATTACGATATAACGCACAACGTTATGTCGTATTACGTTATAACTTATCATGTCATGTAGTATTACGTTATAACGTATGACTTTATGTAGTATTACGTTATTACGAATAACGTTATATTGTGTAACTTTATAACGTATGACCTTATGTTGTATTACGTTATAACGTATAAAGACATGTAGTATTACGTTATAACGTATGACGTCATGTGGTATTACGTTATTACGAATATCGTAATATTGTGTTACTTTATAACGTATGACGTTATGTAGTGTTACGTTATAACGTATGACGCCGTGTAGTATTACGTTATAAGTATAACATTATGTAGTATCACGTTATAGCGTATGACGTCATGTCGTATTACGTTATTACGAATATCGTAATATTGTGTTACTTTATGACGTATGACGTCATGTAATATTGCTTTATGACGTATGACGTCATGTAGTATTTCCTTATAACGTATGACGTTATGTAGTATTACGATATAACGTATGACGTTATGCAGTACTACGTTATAACGTATGACTTTATGTAGTGTTACGTTATAACGTATGACGTTATGTATTAGTACGATATAACGTATGACGTTATGCAGTATGAGGTTATAACGTATGACGTCATGTAGTTTTGCGTTATAACGTATGACGTCATGTAGTATTAGGTTATAACGTATGCCGTCATGTAGTATTACGTTATAACATATGACGTCATGTAGTAATACGATATAACGTACAACGTTATATAGAATTACGATATAACGCACAACGTTATGTCGTATTACGTTATAACGTATCATGTCATGTAGTATTACGTTATTACGAATAACGTTATATTGTGTTACCTTATAACGTGTGACCTTTTGTTGTATTACGTTATAACGTATAAAGGCATGTAGTATTACGTTGTAACGTATGACGTCATGTAGTATTACTTTATGACGTATGACGTCATGTAGTATTATGTTATAACATATGCCGTCATGTAGTATTTCGTTATAACGTATGACGTTATGCAGTATTACGATATAACGTATGACGTTATGCGGTATTAGGTTATAACTTATGACGTTATGGAGTATTACGTTATAACGTATGACGTCATGTGGTATTACGTTATTACGAATAACGTTATATTATGTTACGTCATGTAGTATTACTTTATGACGTATGACGTCATGTAGTATTACTTTATGACGTATGACGTCATGTAGTATTACTTTATGACGTATGACGTCATGTAGTATTACTTTATGACGTATGACGTCATGTAGTATTACTTTATGACGTATGACGTCATGTAGTATTTCGTTATAACGTATGACGTTATGCAGTATTACGATATAACGTATGACGTTATGCAGTATTAGGTTATAACGTATGACGTCATGTAGTATTACTTTATGACGTATGACGTCATGTAGTATTACTTTATGACGTATGACGTCATGCAGTATTTCGTTTTAACGTACAACGTTATATAGAATTACGATATAACGCACAACGTTATGTCGTATTACGTTATAACTTATCATGTCATGTAGTATTACGTTATAACGTATGACGTTATGTAGTATTACGTTATTACGAATAACGTTATATTGTGTAACTTTATAACGTATGACCTTATGTTGTATTACGTTATAACGTATAAAGACATGTAGTATTACGTTATAACGTATGACGTCATGTGGTATTACGTTATTACGAATATCGTAATATTGTATTACTTTATGACGTATGACGTCATGTAGTATTACTATATGACGTATGACGTCATGTAGTATTACTATATGACGTATGACGTCATGTAGTATTACTATATGCCGTATGACGTCATGTAGTATTACTATATGACGTATGACGTCATGTAGTATTAGGTTATAACGTATGAAGTTATGTATTATTACGATATAACGTATGACGTTAAGCAGTATTAGGTTATAACGTATGACGTTATGTAGTATTAGGTTATAACGTATGGCGTTATGTAGTATTACGATATAACGTATGACGTTATGCAGTACTACGTTATAACGTATGACGTTATGTAGTGTTACGTTATAATGTATGACGTTATGTAGCATTACGGTATTTCGAACAACGTTGTATTGTGTTACTTTATAACGTATGACGTTATGTAGTGTTACGTTATAACGTATGACGCCGTGTAGTATTACGTTATAAGTATAACATTATGTAGTATCACGTTATAGCGTATGACGTCATGTAGTATTACGTTATTACGAATATCGTAATATTGTGTTACTTTATGACGTATGACGTCATGTAGTATTTCCTTATAACGTATGACGTTATGTAGTATTACGATATAACGTATGACGTCATGTAGTATTACTTTATGACGTATGACGTCATGTAGTATTACTTTATGACGTATGACGTCATGTAGTATTACTTTATGACGTATGACGTCATGTAGTATTACTTTATGACGTATGACGTCATGTAGTATTACTTTATGACGTATGACGTCATGTAGTATTTCGTTATAACGTATGACGTTATGCAGTATTACGATATAACGTATGACGTTATGCGGTATTAGGTTATAACGTATGACGTTATGGAGTATTACGTTATAACGTATGACGTCATGTGGTATTACGTTATTACGAATAACGTTATATTATGTTACGTCATGTAGTATTACTTTATGACGTATGACGTCATGTAGTATTACTTTATGACGTATGACGTCATGTAGTATTACTTTATGACGTATGACGTCATGTAGTATTACTTTATGACGTATGACGTCATGTAGTATTACTTTATGACTTATGACGTCATGTAGTATTACTTTATGACGTATGACGTCATGTAGTATTACTTTATGACGTATGACGTCATGTAGTATTACTTTATGACGTATGACGTCATGTAGTATTTCGTTATAACGTATGACGTTATGCAGTATTACGATATAACGTATGACGTTATGCGGTATTAGGTTATAACGTATGACGTTATGGAGTATTACGTTATAACGTATGACGTCATGTGGTATTACGTTATTACGAATAACGTTATATTATGTTACGTCATGTAGTATTACTTTATGACGTATGACGTCATGTAGTATTACTTTATGACGTATGACGTCATGTAGTATTCCTTTATGACGTATGACGTCATGCAGTATTACTTTATGACGTATGACGTCATGTAGTATTACTTTATGACGTATGACGTCATGTAGTATTTCGTTATAACGTATGACGTTATGCAGTATTACGATATAACGTATGACGTTATGCAGTATTAGGTTATAACGTATGAGGTCATGTAGTATTACTTTATGACGTATGACGTCATGTAGTATTACTTTATGACGTATGACGTCATGTAGTATTACTTTATGACGTATGACGTCATGTAGTATTTCGTTTTAACGTACAACGTTATATAGAATTACGATATAACGCACAACGTTATGTCGTATTACGTTATAACTTATCATGTCATGTAGTATTACGTTATAACGTATGACTTTATGTAGTATTACGTTATTACGAATAACGTTATATTGTGTAACTTTATAACGTATGACCTTATGTTGTATTACGTTATAACGTATAAAGACATGTAGTATTACGTTATAACGTATGACGTCATGTGGTATTACGTTATTACGAATATCGTAATATTGTGTTACTTTATGACGTATGACGTCATGTAATATTGCTTTATGACGTATGACGTCATGTAGTATTTCCTTATAACGTATGACGTTATGTAGTATTACGATATAACGTATGACGTTATGCAGTACTACGTTATAACGTATGACGTTATGTAGTGTTACGTTATAACGTATGACGTTATGTATTAGTACGATATAACGTATGACGTTATGCAGTATGAGGTTATAACGTATGACGTCATGTAGTTTTGCGTTATAACGTATGACGTCATGTAGTATTAGGTTATAACGTATGCCGTCATGTAGTATTACGTTATAACATATGACGTCATGTAGTAATACGATATAACGTACAACGTTATATAGAATTACGATATAACGCACAACGTTATGTCGTATTACGTTATAACGTATCATGTCATGTAGTATTACGTTATTACGAATAACGTTATATTGTGTTACCTTATAACGTGTGACCTTTTGTTGTATTACGTTATAACGTATAAAGACATGTAGTATTACGTTGTTACGTACGGCGTCATGTAGAATTACGTTATAACGTATTCCGTCATGTAGTATTACGATATAACGTATGACGTTATGCAGTACTACGTTATAACGTATGACGTTATGTAGTGTTACGTTATAACGTATGACGTTATGCAGTATTACGATATAACGTATGACGTTATGGAGTATTACGTTATTACGTATGACGTCATGTGGTATTACGTTATTACGAATAACGTTATATTGTGTTATTTTATAACGTATGACCTTATGTTGTATTACGTTATAACGTATAAAGGCATGTAGTATTACGTTGTTACGTACGGCGTCATGTAGAATTACGTTATAACGTATTCCGTCATGTAGTATTACGTTATAACATATGACGTCATGTAGTATTACGATATAACGTACAACGTTATATAAAATTACGATATAACGCACAACGTTATGTCGTATTACGTTATAACTTATCATGTCATGTAGTATTACGTTATAACGTATGACGTTATGTAGTATTACGTTATTACGAATAACGTTATATTGTGTAACTTTATAACGTATGACCTTACGTTGTATTACGTTATAACGTATGACGTTATGCAGTATTACGATATAACGTATGACGTTATGCGGTATTAGGTTATAACTTATGACGTTATGGAGTATTACGTTATAACGTATGACGTCATGTGGTATTACGTTATTACGAATAACGTTATATTATGTTACGTCATGTAGTATTACTTTATGACGTATGACGTCATGTAGTATTACTTTATGACGTATGACGTCATGTAGTATTACTTTATGACGTATGACGTCATGTAGTATTACTTTATGACGTATGACGTCATGTAGTATTACTATATGACGTATGACGTCATGTAGTATTACTATATGACGTATGACGTCATGTAGTATTACTTTATGACTTATGACGTCATGTAGTATTACTTTATGACGTATGACGTCATGTAGTCTTACTTTATGACGTATGACGTCATGTAGTATTACTTTATGACGTATGACGTCATGTAGTATTTCGTTATAACGTATGACGTTATGCAGTATTACGATATAACGTATGACGTTATGCGGTATTAGGTTATAACGTATGACGTTATGGAGTATTACGTTATAACGTATGACGTCATGTGGTATTACGTTATTACGAATAACGTTATATTATGTTACGTCATGTAGTATTACTTTATGACGTATGACGTCATCTAGTATTACTTTATGACGTATGACGTCATGTAGTATTACTTTATGACGTATGACGTCATGTAGTATTACTTTATGACGTATGACGTCATGTAGTATTACTTTATGACGTATGACGTCATGTAGTATTTCGTTATAACGTATGATGTTATGCAGTATTACGATATAACGTATGACGTTATGCAGTATTAGGTTATAACGTATGACGTCATGTAGTATTACTTTATGACGTATGACGTCATGTAGTATTACTTTATGACGTATGACGTCATGTAGTATTTCGTTTTAACGTACAACGTTATATAGAATTACGATATAACGCACAACGTTATGTCGTATTACGTTATAACTTATCATGTCATGTAGTATTACGTTATAACGTATGACTTTATGTAGTATTACGTTATTACGAATAACGTTATATTGTGTAACTTTATAACGTATGACCTTATGTTGTATTACGTTATAACGTATAAAGACATGTAGTATTACGTTATAACGTATGACGTCATGTGGTATTACGTTATTACGAATATCGTAATATTGTGTTACTTTATAACGTATGACGTTATGTAGTGTTACGTTATAACGTATGACGCCGTGTAGTATTACGTTATAAGTATAACATTATGTAGTATCACGTTATAGCGTATGACGTCATGTCGTATTACGTTATTACGAATATCGTAATATTGTGTTACTTTATGACGTATGACGTCATGTAATATTGCTTTATGACGTATGACGTCATGTAGTATTTCCTTATAACGTATGACGTTATGTAGTATTACGATATAACGTATGACGTTATGCAGTACTACGTTATAACGTATGACTTTATGTAGTGTTACGTTATAACGTATGACGTTATGTATTAGTACGATATAACGTATGACGTTATGCAGTATGAGGTTATAACGTATGACGTCATGTAGTTTTGCGTTATAACGTATGACGTCATGTAGTATTAGGTTATAACGTATGCCGTCATGTAGTATTACGTTATAACATATGACGTCATGTAGTAATACGTTATAACGTACAACGTTATATAGAATTACGATATAACGCACAACGTTATGTCGTATTACGTTATAACGTATCATGTCATGTAGTATTACGTTATTACGAATAACGTTATATTGTGTTACCTTATAACGTGTGACCTTTTGTTGTATTACGTTATAACGTATAAAGGCATGTAGTATTACGTTGTAACGTATGACGTCATGTAGTATTACTTTATGACGTATGACGTCATGTAGTATTATGTTATAACATATGCCGTCATGTAGTATTTCGTTATAACGTATGACGTTATGCAGTATTACGATATAACGTATGACGTTATGCGGTATTAGGTTATAACTTATGACGTTATGGAGTATTACTTTATAACGTATGACGTCATGTGGTATTACGTTATTACGAATAACGTTATATTATGTTACGTCATGTAGTATTACTTTATGACGTATGACGTCATGTAGTATTACTTTATGACGTATGACGTCATGTAGTATTACTTTATGACGTATGACGTCATGTAGTATTACTTTATGACGTATGACGTCATGTAGTATTACTTTATGACGTATGACGTCATGTAGTATTTCGTTATAACGTATGACGTTATGCAGTATTACGATATAACGTATGACGTTATGCAGTATTAGGTTATAACGTATGACGTCATGTAGTATTACTTTATGACGTATGACGTCATGTAGTATTACTTTATGACGTATGACGTCATGCAGTATTTCGTTTTAACGTACAACGTTATATAGAATTACGATATAACGCACAACGTTATGTCGTATTACGTTATAACTTATCATGTCATGTAGTATTACGTTATAACGTATGACGTTATGTAGTATTACGTTATTACGAATAACGTTATATTGTGTAACTTTATAACGTATGACCTTATGTTGTATTACGTTATAACGTATAAAGACATGTAGTATTACGTTATAACGTATGACGTCATGTGGTATTACGTTATTACGAATATCGTAATATTGTATTACTTTATGACGTATGACGTCATGTAGTATTACTATATGACGTATGACGTCATGTAGTATTACTATATGACGTATGACGTCATGTAGTATTACTATATGCCGTATGACGTCATGTAGTATTACTATATGACGTATGACGTCATGTAGTATTAGGTTATAACGTATGAAGTTATGTATTATTACGATATAACGTATGACGTTAAGCAGTATTAGGTTATAACGTATGACGTTATGTAGTATTAGGTTATAACGTATGGCGTTATGTAGTATTACGATATAACGTATGACGTTATGCAGTACTACGTTATAACGTATGACGTTATGTAGTGTTACGTTATAATGTATGACGTTATGTAGCATTACGGTATTTCGAACAACGTTGTATTGTGTTACTTTATAACGTATGACGTTATGTAGTGTTACGTTATAACGTATGACGCCGTGTAGTATTACGTTATAAGTATAACATTATGTAGTATCACGTTATAGCGTATGACGTCATGTAGTATTACGTTATTACGAATATCGTAATATTGTGTTACTTTATGACGTATGACGTCATGTAGTATTTCCTTATAACGTATGACGTTATGTAGTATTACGATATAACGTATGACGTCATGTAGTATTACTTTATGACGTATGACGTCATGTAGTATTACTTTATGACGTATGACGTCATGTAGTATTACTTTATGACTTATGACGTCATGTAGTATTACTTTATGACGTATGACGTCATGTAGTATTACTTTATGACGTATGACGTCATGTAGTATTACTTTATGACGTATGACGTCATGTAGTATTTCGTTATAACGTATGACGTTATGCAGTATTACGATATAACGTATGATGTTATGCGGTATTAGGTTATAACGTATGACGTTATGGAGTATTACGTTATAACGTATGACGTCATGTGGTATTACGTTATTACGAATAACGTTATATTATGTTACGTCATGTAGTATTACTTTATGACGTATGACGTCATGTAGTATTACTTTATGACGTATGACGTCATGTAGTATTCCTTTATGACGTATGACGTCATGCAGTATTACTTTATGACGTATGACGTCATGTAGTATTACTTTATGACGTATGACGTCATGTAGTATTTCGTTATAACGTATGACGTTATGCAGTATTACGATATAACGTATGACGTTATGCAGTATTAGGTTATAACGTATGACGTCATGTAGTATTACTTTATGACGTATGACGTCATGCAGTATTACTTTATGACGTATGACGTCATGTAGTATTACTTTATGACGTATGACGTCATGTAGTATTTCGTTTTAACGTACAACGTTATATAGAATTACGATATAACGCACAACGTTATGTCGTATTACGTTATAACTTATCATGTCATGTAGTATTACGTTATAACGTATGACTTTATGTAGTATTACGTTATTACGAATAACGTTATATTGTGTAACTTTATAACGTATGACCTTATGTTGTATTACGTTATAACGTATAAAGACATGTAGTATTACGTTATAACGTATGACGTCATGTAGTATTACGTTATTACGAATATCGTAATATTGTGTTACTTTATGACGTATGACGTCATGTAATATTGCTTTATGACGTATGACGTCATGTAGTATTTCCTTATAACGTATGACGTTATGTAGTATTACGATATAACGTATGACGTTATGCAGTACTACGTTATAACGTATGACGTTATGTAGTGTTACGTTATAACGTATGACGTTATGTATTAGTACGATATAACGTATGACGTTATGCAGTATGAGGTTATAACGTATGACGTCATGTAGTTTTGCGTTATAACGTATGACGTCATGTAGTATTAGGTTATAACGTATGCCGTCATGTAGTATTACGTTATAACATATGACGTCATGTAGTAATACGATATAACGTACAACGTTATATAGAATTACGATATAACGCACAACGTTATGTCGTATTACGTTATAACGTATCATGTCATGTAGTATTACGTTATTACGAATAACGTTATATTGTGTTACCTTATAACGTGTGACCTTTTGTTGTATTACGTTATAACGTATAAAGACATGTAGTATTACGTTGTAACGTATGACGTCATGTAGTATTACTTTATGACGTATGACGTCATGTAATATTGCTTTATGACGTATGACGTCATGTAGTATTTCCTTATAACGTATGACTTTATGTAGTGTTACGTTATAACGTATGACGTTATGTATTAGTACGATATAACGTATGACGTTATGCAGTATGAGGTTATAACGTATGACGTCATGTAGTTTTGCGTTATAACGTATGACGTCATGTAGTATTAGGTTATAACGTATGCCGTCATGTAGTATTACGTTATAACATATGACGTCATGTAGTAATACGATATAACGTACAACGTTATATAGAATTACGATATAACGCACAACGTTATGTCGTATTACGTTATAACGTATCATGTCATGTAGTATTACGTTATAACGAATGACGTTATGGAGTATTACGTTATAACGTATGACGCCATGTGGTATTACGTTATTACGAGTAACGTTATATTATGTTACTTTATGACATATGACGTCATGTAGTATTACTTTATGACGTATGACGTCATGTAGGATTACTTTATGACGTATGACGTCATGTAGTATTACTTTATGACGTATGACGTCATGTAGTATTACTTTATGACGTATGACGTCATGTAGTATTTCGTTATAACGTATGACGTTATGCAGTATTACGATATAACGTATGACGTCATGGAGTATTACGTTATTACGTATGACGTCATGTGGTATTACGTTATTACGAATAACGTTATATTGTGTTATTTTATAACGTATGACCCTATGTTGTATTACGTTATAACGTATAAAGGCATGTAGTATTACGTTGTAACGTACGGCGTCATGTAGAATTACGTCATAACGTATTCCGTCATGTAGTCTTACGTTATAACATATGACGTCATGTAGTATTACGATATAACGTACAACGTTATATAGAATTACGATATAACGCACAACGTTATGTCGTATTACGTTATAACTTATCATGTCATGTAGTATTACGTTATAACGTATGACGTTATGTAGTATTACGTTATTACGAATAACGTTATATTGTGTAACTTTATAACGTATGACCTTACGTTGTATTACGTTATAACGTATGACGTCATGTAGTATTACTTTATGACGTATGACGTCATGTAGTATTGCTTTATGACGTATGACGTCATGTAGTATTACTTTATGACGTATGACGTCATGTAGTATTACTTTATGACGTATGACGTCATGTAGTATTTCGTTATAACGTATGACGTTATGCAGTATTACGATATAACGTATGACGTTATGCGGTATTAGGTTATAACTTATGACGTTATGGAGTATTACGTTATAACGTATGACGTCATGTGGTATTACGTTATTACGAATAACGTTATATTATGTTACGTCATGTAGTATTACTTTATGACGTATGACGTCATGTAGTATTACTTTATGACGTATGACGTCATGTAGTATTACTTTATGACGTATGACGTCATGTAGTATTACTTTATGACGTATGACGTCATGTAGTATTACTTTATGACGTATGACGTCATGTAGTATTACTTTATGACGTATGACGTCATGTAGTATTACTTTATGACGTATGACGTCATGTAGTATTTCGTTTTAACGTACAACGTTATATAGAATTACGATATAACGCACAACGTTATGTCGTATTACGTTATAACTTATCATGTCATGTAGTATTACGTTATAACGTATGACTTTATGTAGTATTACGTTATTACGAATAACGTTATATTGTGTAACTTTATAACGTATGACCTTATGTTGTATTACGTTATAACGTATAAAGACATGTAGTATTACGTTATAACGTATGACGTCATGTGGTATTACGTTATTACGAATATCGTAATATTGTATTACTTTATGACGTATGACGTCATGTAGTATTACTATATGACGTATGACGTCATGTAGTATTACTATATGACGTATGACGTCATGTAGTATTAGGTTATAACGTATGAAGTTATGTATTATTACGATATAACGTATGACGTTAAGCAGTATTAGGTTATAACGTATGACGTTATGTAGTATTAGGTTATAACGTATGGCGTTATGTAGTATTACGATATAACGTATGACGTTATGCAGTACTACGTTATAACGTATGACGTTATGTAGTGTTACGTTATAATGTATGACGTTATGTAGCATTACGGTATTTCGAACAACGTTGTATTGTGTTACTTTATAACGTATGACGTTATGTAGTGTTACGTTATAACGTATGACGCCGTGTAGTATTACGTTATAAGTATAACATTATGTAGTATCACGTTATAGCGTATGACGTCATGTAGTATTACGTTATTACGAATATCGTAATATTGTGTTACTTTATGACGTATGACGTCATGTAATATTGCTTTATGACGTATGACGTCATGTAGTATTTCCTTATAACGTATGACGTTATGTAGTATTACGATATAACTATGACGTTATGCAGTACTACGTTATAACGTATGACTTTATGTAGTGTTACGTTATAACGTATGACGTTATGTATTAGTACGATATAACGTATGACGTTATGCAGTATGAGGTTATAACGTATGACGTCATGTAGTTTTGCGTTATAACGTATGACGTCATGTAGTATTAGGTTATAACGTATGCCGTCATGTAGTATTACGTTATAACATATGACGTCATGTAGTAATACGATATAACGTACAACGTTATATAGAATTACGATATAACGCACAACGTTATGTCGTATTACGTTATAACGTATCATGTCATTTAGTATTACGTTATTACGAATAACGTTATATTGTGTTACCTTATAACGTGTGACCTTTTGTTGTATTACGTTATAACGTATAAAGGCATGTAGTATTACGTTGTAACGTATGACGTCATGTAGTATTACTTTATGACGTATGACGTCATGTAGTATTACTTTATGACGTATGACGTCATGTAGTATTATGTTATAACATATGCCGTCATGTAGTATTACGTTATAACATATGACGTCATGTAATATTACGATATAACGTACAGCGTTATATAGAATTACGATATAACGCACAACGTTATGTCGTATTACGTTATACCGTATGACGTTATATTGTGTTACTTTATGACGTATGACGTCATGTAGTATTACTTTATGACGTATGCCGTCATGTAGTATTACGTTATAACATATGACGTCATGTAGTAATACGATATAACGTACAACGTTATATAGAATTACGATATAACGCACAACGTTATGTCGTATTACGTTATAACGTATCATGTCATGTAGTATTACGTTATAACGAATGACGTTATGGAGTATTACGTTATAACGTATGACGCCATGTGGTATTACGTTATTACGAGTAACGTTATATTATGTTACTTTATGACATATGACGTCATGTAGTATTACTTTATGACGTATGACGTCATGTAGGATTACTTTATGACGTATGACGTCATGTAGTATTACTTTATGACGTATGACGTCATGTAGTATTACTTTATGACGTATGACGTCATGTAGTATTTCGTTATAACGTATGACGTTATGCAGTATTACGATATAACGTATGACGTTATGGAGTATTACGTTATTACGTATGACGTCATGTGGTATTACGTTATTACGAATAACGTTATATTGTGTTATTTTATAACGTATGACCCTATGTTGTATTACGTTATAACGTATAAAGGCATGTAGTATTACGTTGTAACGTACGGCGTCATGTAGAATTACGTTATAACGTATTCCGTCATGTAGTATTACGTTATAACATATGACGTCATGTAGTATTACGATATAACGTACAACGTTATATAGAATTACGATATAACGCACAACGTTATGTCGTATTACGTTATAACTTATCATGTCATGTAGTATTACGTTATAACGTATGACGTTATGTAGTATTACGTTATTACGAATAACGTTATATTGTGTAACTTTATAACGTATGACCTTACGTTGTATTACGTTATAACGTATGACGTCATGTAGTATTACTTTATGACGTATGACGTCATGTAGTATTGCTTTATGACGTATGACGTCATGTAGTATTACTTTATGACGTATGACGTCATGTAGTATTACTTTATGACGTATGACGTCATGTAGTATTTCGTTATAACGTATGACGTTATGCAGTATTACGATATAACGTATGACGTTATGCGGTATTAGGTTATAACTTATGACGTTATGGAGTATTACGTTATAACGTATGACGTCATGTGGTATTACGTTATTACGAATAACGTTATATTATGTTACGTCATGTAGTATTACTTTATGACGTATGACGTCATGTAGTATTACTTTATGACGTATGACGTCATGTAGTATTACTTTATGACGTATGACGTCATGTAGTATTACTTTATGACGTATGACGTCATGTAGTATTACTTTATGACGTATGACGTCATGTAGTATTTCGTTTTAACGTACAACGTTATATAGAATTACGATATAACGCACAACGTTATGTCGTATTACGTTATAACTTATCATGTCATGTAGTATTACGTTATAACGTATGACTTTATGTAGTATTACGTTATTACGAATAACGTTATATTGTGTAACTTTATAACGTATGACCTTATGTTGTATTACGTTATAACGTATAAAGACATGTAGTATTACGTTATAACGTATGACGTCATGTGGTATTACGTTATTACGAATATCGTAATATTGTATTACTTTATGACGTATGACGTCATGTAGTATTACTATATGACGTATGACGTCATGTAGTATTACTATATGACGTATGACGTCATGTAGTATTAGGTTATAACGTATGAAGTTATGTATTATTACGATATAACGTATGACGTTAAGCAGTATTAGGTTATAACGTATGACGTTATGTAGTATTAGGTTATAACGTATGGCGTTATGTAGTATTACGATATAACGTATGACGTTATGCAGTACTACGTTATAACGTATGACGTTATGTAGTGTTACGTTATAATGTATGACGTTATGTAGCATTACGGTATTTCGAACAACGTTGTATTGTGTTACTTTATAACGTATGACGTTATGTAGTGTTACGTTATAACGTATGACGCCGTGTAGTATTACGTTATTACGAATATCGTAATATTGTGTTACTTTATGACGTATGACGTCATGTAATATTGCTTTATGACGTATGACGTCATGTAGTATTTCCTTATAACGTATGACGTTATGTAGTATTACGATATAACGTATGACGTTATGCAGTACTACGTTATAACGTATGACTTTATGTAGTGTTACGTTATAACGTATGACGTTATGTATTAGTACGATATAACGTATGACGTTATGCAGTATGAGGTTATAACGTATGACGTCATGTAGTTTTGCGTTATAACGTATGACGTCATGTAGTATTAGGTTATAACGTATGCCGTCATGTAGTATTACGTTATAACATATGACGTCATGTAGTAATACGATATAACGTACAACGTTATATAGAATTACGATATAACGCACAACGTTATGTCGTATTACGTTATAACGTATCATGTCATGTAGTATTACGTTATTACGAATAACGTTATATTGTGTTACCTTATAACGTGTGACCTTTTGTTGTATTACGTTATAACGTATAAAGGCATGTAGTATTACGTTGTAACGTATGACGTCATGTAGTATTACTTTATGACGTATGACGTCATGTAGTATTATGTTATAACATATGCCGTCATGTAGTATTACGTTATAACATATGACGTCATGTAATATTACGATATAACGTACAGCGTTATATAGAATTACGATATAACGCACAACGTTATGTCGTATTACGTTATACCGTATGACGTTATATTGTGTTACTTTATGACGTATGACGTCATGTAGTATTACTTTATGACGTATGCCGTCATGTAGTATTACGTTATAACATATGACGTCATGTAGTAATACGATATAACGTACAACGTTATATAGAATTACGATATAACGCACAACGTTATGTCGTATTACGTTATAACGTATCATGTCATGTAGTATTACGTTATAACGACTGACGTTATGGAGTATTACGTTATAACGTATGACGCCATGTGGTATTACGTTATTACGAGTAACGTTATATTATGTTACTTTATGACATATGACGTCATGTAGTATTACTTTATGACGTATGACGTCATGTAGGATTACTTTATGACGTATGACGTCATGTAGTATTACTTTATGACGTATGACGTCATGTAGTATTACTTTATGACGTATGACGTCATGTAGTATTTCGTTATAACGTATGACGTTATGCAGTATTACGATATAACGTATGACGTTATGGAGTATTACGTTATTACGTATGACGTCATGTGGTATTACGTTATTACGAATAACGTTATATTGTGTTATTTTATAACGTATGACCCTATGTTGTATTACGTTATAACGTATAAAGGCATGTAGTATTACGTTGTAACGTACGGCGTCATGTAGAATTACGTTATAACGTATTCCGTCATGTAGTCTTACGTTATAACATATGACGTCATGTAGTATTACGATATAACGTACAACGTTATATAGAATTACGATATAACGCACAACGTTATGTCGTATTACGTTATAACTTATCATGTCATGTAGTATTACGTTATAACGTATGACGTTATGTAGTATTACGTTATTACGAATAACGTTATATTGTGTAACTTTATAACGTATGACCTTACGTTGTATTACGTTATAACGTATGACGTCATGTAGTATTACTTTATGACGTATGACGTCATGTAGTATTACTTTATGACGTATGACGTCATGTAGTATTACTTTATGACGTATGACGTCATGTAGTATTACTTTATGACGTATGACGTCATGTAGTATTTCGTTATAACGTATGACGTTATGCAGTATTACGATATAACGTATGACGTTATGCGGTATTAGGTTATAACTTATGACGTTATGGAGTATTACGTTATAACGTATGACGTCATGCGGTATTACGTTATTACGAATAACGTTATATTATGTTACGTCATGTAGTATTACTTTATGACGTATGACGTCATGTAGTATTACTTTATGACGTATGACGTCATGTAGTATTACTTTATGACGTATGACGTCATGTAGTATTACTTTATGACGTATGACGTCATGTAGTATTACTTTATGACGTATGACGTCATGTAGTATTTCGTTTTAACGTACAACGTTATATAGAATTACGATATAACGCACAACGTTATGTCGTATTACGTTATAACTTATCATGTCATGTAGTATTACGTTATAACGTATGACTTTATGTAGTATTACGTTATTACGAATAACGTTATATTGTGTAACTTTATAACGTATGACCTTATGCTGTATTACGTTATAACGTATAAAGACATGTAGTATTACGTTATAACGTATGACGTCATGTGGTATTACGTTATTACGAATATCGTAATATTGTATTACTTTATGACGTATGACGTCATGTAGTATTACTATATGACGTATGACGTCATGTAGTATTACTATATGACGTATGACGTCATGTAGTATTAGGTTATAACGTATGAAGTTATGTATTATTACGATATAACGTATGACGTTAAGCAGTATTAGGTTATAACGTATGACGTTATGTAGTATTAGGTTATAACGTATGGCGTTATGTAGTATTACGATATAACGTATGACGTTATGCAGTACTACGTTATAACGTATGACGTTATGTAGTGTTACGTTATAATGTATGACGTTATGTAGCATTACGGTATTTCGAACAACGTTGTATTGTGTTACTTTATAACGTATGACGCTATGTAGTGTTACGTTATAACGTATGACGCCGTGTAGTATTACGTTATAAGTATAACATTATGTAGTATCACGTTATAGCGTATGACGTCATGTAGTATTACGTTATTACGAATATCGTAATATTGTGTTACTTTATGACGTATGACGTCATGTAATATTGCTTTATGACGTATGACGTCATGTAGTATTTCCTTATAACGTATGACGTTATGTAGTATTACGATATAACGTATGACGTTATGCAGTACTACGTTATAACGTATGACTTTATGTAGTGTTACGTTATAACGTATGACGTTATGTATTAGTACGATATAACGTATGACGTTATGCAGTATGAGGTTATAACGTATGACGTCATGTAGTTTTGCGTTATAACGTATGACGTCATGTAGTATTAGGTTATAACGTATGCCGTCATGTA
The DNA here is from genome assembly GCF_910591885.1 of Bombus terrestris. Taxonomy (NCBI): domain Eukaryota; kingdom Metazoa; phylum Arthropoda; class Insecta; order Hymenoptera; family Apidae; genus Bombus; species Bombus terrestris. The sequence continues at coordinate 780,850 of NW_025963556.1, forward strand.
GTATTACGTTATAACATATGACGTCATGTAGTAATACGATATAACGTACAACGTTATATAGAATTACGATATAACGCACAACGTTATGTCGTATTACGTTATAACGTATCATGTCATGTAGTATTACGTTATTACGAATAACGTTATATTGTGTTACCTTATAACGTGTGACCTTTTGTTGTATTACGTTATAACGTATAAAGGCATGTAGTATTACGTTGTAACGTATGACGTCATGTAGTATTACTTTATGACGTATGACGTCATGTAGTATTACTTTATGACGTATGACGTCATGTAGTATTATGTTATAACATATGCCGTCATGTAGTATTACGTTATAACATATGACGTCATGTAATATTCCGATATAACGTACAGCGTTATATAGAATTACGATATAACGCACAACGTTATGTCGTATTACGTTATACCGTATGACGTTATATTGTGTTACTTTATGACGTATGACGTCATGTAGTATTACTTTATGACGTATGCCGTCATGTAGTATTACGTTATAACATATGACGTCATGTAGTAATACGATATAACGTACAACGTTATATAGAATTACGATATAACGCACAACGTTATGTCGTATTACGTTATAACGTATCATGTCATGTAGTATTACGTTATAACGAATGACGTTATGGAGTATTACGTTATAACGTATGACGCCATGTGGTATTACGTTATTACGAGTAACGTTATATTATGTTACTTTATGACATATGACGTCATGTAGTATTACTTTATGACGTATGACGTCATGTAGGATTACTTTATGACGTATGACGTCATGTAGTATTACTTTATGACGTATGACGTCATGTAGTATTTCGTTTTAACGTACAACGTTATATAGAATTACGATATAACGCACAACGTTATGTCGTATTACGTTATAACTTATCATGTCATGTAGTATTACGTTATAACGTATGACTTTATGTAGTATTACGTTATTACGAATAACGTTATATTGTGTAACTTTATAACGTATGACCTTATGTTGTATTACGTTATAACGTATAAAGACATGTAGTATTACGTTATAACGTATGACGTCATGTGGTATTACGTTATTACGAATATCGTAATATTGTATTACTTTATGACGTATGACGTCATGTAGTATTACTATATGACGTATGACGTCATGTAGTATTACTATATGACGTATGACGTCATGTAGTATTAGGTTATAACGTATGAAGTTATGTATTATTACGATATAACGTATGACGTTAAGCAGTATTAGGTTATAACGTATGACGTTATGTAGTATTAGGTTATAACGTATGGCGTTATGTAGTATTACGATATAACGTATGACGTTATGCAGTACTACGTTATAACGTATGACGTTATGTAGTGTTACGTTATAATGTATGACGTTATGTAGCATTACGGTATTTCGAACAACGTTGTATTGTGTTACTTTATAACGTATGACGTTATGTAGTGTTACGTTATAACGTATGACGCCGTGTAGTATTACGTTATAAGTATAACATTATGTAGTATCACGTTATAGCGTATGACGTCATGTAGTATTACGTTATTACGAATATCGTAATATTGTGTTACTTTATGACGTATGACGTCATGTAATATTGCTTTATGACGTATGACGTCATGTAGTATTTCCTTATAACGTATGACGTTATGTAGTATTACGATATAACGTATGACGTTATGCAGTACTACGTTATAACGTATGACTTTATGTAGTGTTACGTTATAACGTATGACGTTATGTATTAGTACGATATAACGTATGACGTTATGCAGTATGAGGTTATAACGTATGACGTCATGTAGTTTTGCGTTATAACGTATGACGTCATGTAGTATTAGGTTATAACGTATGCCGTCATGTAGTATTACGTTATAACATATGACGTCATGTAGTAATACGATATAACGTACAACGTTATATAGAATTACGATATAACGCACAACGTTATGTCGTATTACGTTATAACGTATCATGTCATGTAGTATTACGTTATTACGAATAACGTTATATTGTGTTACCTTATAACGTGTGACCTTTTGTTGTATTACGTTATAACGTATAAAGGCATGTAGTATTACGTTGTAACGTATGACGTCATGTAGTATTACTTTATGACGTATGACGTCATGTAGTATTATGTTATAACATATGCCGTCATGTAGTATTACGTTATAACATATGACGTCATGTAATATTACGATATAACGTACAGCGTTATATAGAATTACGATATAACGCACAACGTTATGTCGTATTACGTTATACCGTATGACGTTATATTGTGTTACTTTATGACGTATGACGTCATGTAGTATTACTTTATGACGTATGCCGTCATGTAGTATTACGTTATAACATATGACGTCATGTAGTAATACGATATAACGTACAACGTTATATAGAATTACGATATAACGCACAACGTTATGTCGTATTACGTTATAACGTATCATGTCATGTAGTATTACGTTATAACGAATGACGTTATGGAGTATTACGTTATAACGTATGACGCCATGTGGTATTACGTTATTACGAGTAACGTTATATTATGTTACTTTATGACATATGACGTCATGTAGTATTACTTTATGACGTATGACGTCATGTAGGATTACTTTATGACGTATGACGTCATGTAGTATTACTTTATGACGTATGACGTCATGTAGTATTACTTTATGACGTATGACGTCATGTAGTATTTCGTTATAACGTATGACGTTATGCAGTATTACGATATAACGTATGACGTTATGGAGTATTACGTTATTACGTATGACGTCATGTGGTATTACGTTATTACGAATAACGTTATATTGTGTTATTTTATAACGTATGACCCTATGTTGTATTACGTTATAACGTATAAAGGCATGTAGTATTACGTTGTAACGTACGGCGTCATGTAGAATTACGTTATAACGTATTCCGTCATGTAGTCTTACGTTATAACATATGACGTCATGTAGTATTACGATATAACGTACAACGTTATATAGAATTACGATATAACGCACAACGTTATGTCGTATTACGTTATAACTTATCATGTCATGTAGTATTACGTTATAACGTATGACGTTATGTAGTATTACGTTATTACGAATGACGTTATATTGTGTAACTTTATAACGTATGACCTTACGTTGTATTACGTTATAACGTATGACGTCATGTAGTATTACTTTATGACGTATGACGTCATGTAGTATTACTTTATGACGTATGACGTCATGTAGTATTACTTTATGACGTATGACGTCATGTAGTATTACTTTATGACGTATGACGTCATGTAGTATTTCGTTATAACGTATGACGTTATGCAGTATTACGATATAACGTATGACGTTATGCGGTATTAGGTTATAACTTATGACGTTATGGAGTATTACGTTATAACGTATGACGTCATGCGGTATTACGTTATTACGAATAACGTTATATTATGTTACGTCATGTAGTATTACTTTATGACGTATGACGTCATGTAGTATTACTTTATGACGTATGACGTCATGTAGTATTACTTTATGACGTATGACGTCATGTAGTATTACTTTATGACGTATGACGTCATGTAGTATTACTTTATGACGTATGACGTCATGTAGTATTACTTTATGACGTATGACGTCATGTAGTATTACTTTATGACGTATGACGTCATGTAGTATTACTTTATGACGTATGACGTCATGTAGTATTTCGTTTTAACGTACAACGTTATATAGAATTACGATATAACGCACAACGTTATGTCGTATTACGTTATAACTTATCATGTCATGTAGTATTACGTTATAACGTATGACTTTATGTAGTATTACGTTATTACGAATAACGTTATATTGTGTAACTTTATAACGTATGACCTTATGCTGTATTACGTTATAACGTATAAAGACATGTAGTATTACGTTATAACGTATGACGTCATGTGGTATTACGTTATTACGAATATCGTAATATTGTATTACTTTATGACGTATGACGTCATGTAGTATTACTATATGACGTATGACGTCATGTAGTATTACTATATGACGTATGACGTCATGTAGTATTAGGTTATAACGTATGAAGTTATGTATTATTACGATATAACGTATGACGTTAAGCAGTATTAGGTTATAACGTATGACGTTATGTAGTATTAGGTTATAACGTATGGCGTTATGTAGTATTACGATATAACGTATGACGTTATGCAGTACTACGTTATAACGTATGACGTTATGTAGTGTTACGTTATAATGTATGACGTTATGTAGCATTACGGTATTTCGAACAACGTTGTATTGTGTTACTTTATAACGTATGACGTTATGTAGTGTTACGTTATAACGTATGACGCCGTGTAGTATTACGTTATAAGTATAACATTATGTAGTATCACGTTATAGCGTATGACGTCATGTAGTATTACGTTATTACGAATATCGTAATATTGTGTTACTTTATGACGTATGACGTCATGTAGGATTACTTTATGACGTATGACGTCATGTAGTATTACTTTATGACGTATGACGTCATGTAGTATTACTTTATGACGTATGACGTCATGTAGTATTTCGTTATAACGTATGACGTTATGCAGTATTACGATATAACGTATGACGTTATGGAGTATTACGTTATTACGTATGACGTCATGTGGTATTACGTTATTACGAATAACGTTATATTGTGTTATTTTATAACGTATGACCTTATGTTGTATTACGTTATAACGTATAAAGGCATGTAGTATTACGTTGTTACGTACGGCGTCATGTAGAATTACGTTATAACGTATTCCGTCATGTAGTATTACGTTATAACATATGACGTCATGTAGTATTACGATATAACGTACAACGTTATATAGAATTACGATATAACGCACAACGTTATGTCGTATTACGTTATAACTTATCATGTCATGTAGTATTACGTTATAACGTATGACGTTATGTAGTATTACGTTATTACGAATAACGTTATATTGTGTAACTTTATAACGTATGACCTTACGTTGTATTACGTTATAACGTATGACGTCATGTAGTATTACTTTATGACGTATGACGTCATGTAGTATTACTTTATGACGTATGACGTCATGTAGTATTACTTTATGACGTATGACGTCATGTAGTATTACTTTATGACGTATGACGTCATGTAGTATTTCGTTATAACGTATGACGTTATGCAGTATTACGATATAACGTATGACGTTATGCGGTATTAGGTTATAACTTATGACGTTATGGAGTATTACGTTAAAACGTATGACGTCATGCGGTATTACGTCATTACGAATAACGTTATATTATGTTACGTCATGTAGTATTACTTTATGACGTATGACGTCATGTAGTATTACTTTATGACGTATGACGTCATGTAGTATTACTTTATGACGTATGACGTCATGTAGTATTTCGTTTTAACGTACAACGTTATATAGAATTACGATATAACGCACAACGTTATGTCGTATTACGTTATAACTTATCATGTCATGTAGTATTACGTTATAACGTATGACGTTATGTAGTATTACGTTATTACGAATAACGTTATATTGTGTAACTTTATAACGTATGACCTTATGTTGTATTACGTTATAACGTATAAAGACATGTAGTATTACGTTATAACGTATGACGTCATGTGGTATTACGTTATTACGAATATCGTAATATTGTATTACTTTATGACATATGACGTCATGTAGTATTACTTTATGACGTATGACGTCATGTAGGATTACTTTATGACGTATGACGTCATGTAGTATTACTTTATGACGTATGACGTCATGTAGTATTACTTTATGACGTATGACGTCATGTAGTATTTCGTTATAACGTATGACGTTATGCAGTATTACGATATAACGTATGACGTTATGGAGTATTACGTTATTACGTATGACGTCATGTGGTATTACGTTATTACGAATAACGTTATATTGTGTTATTTTATAACGTATGACCCTATGTTGTATTACGTTATAACGTATAAAGGCATGTAGTATTACGTTGTAACGTACGGCGTCATGTAGAATTACGTTATAACGTATTCCGTCATGTAGTCTTACGTTATAACATATGACGTCATGTAGTATTACGATATAACGTACAACGTTATATAGAATTACGATATAACGCACAACGTTATGTCGTATTACGTTATAACTTATCATGTCATGTAGTATTACGTTATAACGTATGACGTTATGTAGTATTACGTTATTACGAATGACGTTATATTGTGTAACTTTATAACGTATGACCTTACGTTGTATTACGTTATAACGTATGACGTCATGTAGTATTACTTTATGACGTATGACGTCATGTAGTATTACTTTATGACGTATGACGTCATGTAGTATTACTTTATGACGTATGACGTCATGTAGTATTACTTTATGACGTATGACGTCATGTAGTATTTCGTTATAACGTATGACGTTATGCAGTATTACGATATAACGTATGACGTTATGCGGTATTAGGTTATAACTTATGACGTTATGGAGTATTACGTTATAACGTATGACGTCATGCGGTATTACGTTATTACGAATAACGTTATATTATGTTACGTCATGTAGTATTACTTTATGACGTATGACGTCATGTAGTATTACTTTATGACGTATGACGTCATGTAGTATTACTTTATGACGTATGACGTCATGTAGTATTACTTTATGACGTATGACGTCATGTAGTATTACTTTATGACGTATGACGTCATGTAGTATTACTTTATGACGTATGACGTCATGTAGTATTACTTTATGACGTATGACGTCATGTAGTATTACTTTATGACGTATGACGTCATGTAGTATTACTTTATGACGTATGACGTCATGTAGTATTACTTTATGACGTATGACGTCATGTAGTATTTCGTTTTAACGTACAACGTTATATAGAATTACGATATAACGCACAACGTTATGTCGTATTACGTTATAACTTATCATGTCATGTAGTATTACGTTATAACGTATGACTTTATGTAGTATTACGTTATTACGAATAACGTTATATTGTGTAACTTTATAACGTATGACCTTATGCTGTATTACGTTATAACGTATAAAGACATGTAGTATTACGTTATAACGTATGACGTCATGTGGTATTACGTTATTACGAATATCGTAATATTGTATTACTTTATGACGTATGACGTCATGTAGTATTACTATATGACGTATGACGTCATGTAGTATTACTATATGACGTATGACGTCATGTAGTATTAGGTTATAACGTATGAAGTTATGTATTATTACGATATAACGTATGACGTTAAGCAGTATTAGGTTATAACGTATGACGTTATGTAGTATTAGGTTATAACGTATGGCGTTATGTAGTATTACGATATAACGTATGACGTTATGCAGTACTACGTTATAACGTATGACGTTATGTAGTGTTACGTTATAATGTATGACGTTATGTAGCATTACGGTATTTCGAACAACGTTGTATTGTGTTACTTTATAACGTATGACGTTATGTAGTGTTACGTTATAACGCATGACGCCGTGTAGTATTACGTTATAAGTATAACATTATGTAGTATCACGTTATAGCGTATGACGTCATGTAGTATTACGTTATTACGAATATCGTAATATTGTGTTACTTTATGACGTATGACGTCATGTAATATTGCTTTATGACGTATGACGTCATGTAGTATTTCCTTATAACGTATGACGTTATGTAGTATTACGATATAACGTATGACGTTATGCAGTACTACGTTATAACGTATGACTTTATGTAGTGTTACGTTATAACGTATGACGTTATGTATTAGTACGATATAACGTATGACGTTATGCAGTATGAGGTTATAACGTATGACGTCATGTAGTTTTGCGTTATAACGTATGACGTCATGTAGTATTAGGTTATAACGTATGCCGTCATGTAGTATTACGTTATAACATATGACGTCATGTAGTAATACGATATAACGTACAACGTTATATAGAATTACGATATAACGCACAACGTTATGTCGTATTACGTTATAACGTATCATGTCATGTAGTATTACGTTATTACGAATAACGTTATATTGTGTTACCTTATAACGTGTGACCTTTTGTTGTATTACGTTATAACGTATAAAGGCATGTAGTATTACGTTGTAACGTATGACGTCATGTAGTATTACTTTATGACGTATGACGTCATGTAGTATTACTTTATGACGTATGACGTCATGTAGTATTATGTTATACCATATGCCGTCATGTAGTATTACGTTATAACATATGACGTCATGTAATATTACGATATAACGTACAGCGTTATATAGAATTACGATATAACGCACAACGTTATGTCGTATTACGTTATACCGTATGACGTTATATTGTGTTACTTTATGACGTATGACGTCATGTAGTATTACTTTATGACGTATGCCGTCATGTAGTATTAAGTTATAACATATGACGTCATGTAGTAATACGATATAACGTACAACGTTATATAGAATTACGATATAACGCACAACGTTATGTCGTATTACGTTATAACGCATCATGTCATGTAGTATTACGTTATAACGAATGACGTTATGGAGTATTACGTTATAACGTATGACGCCATGTGGTATTACGTTATTACGAGTAACGTTATATTATGTTACTTTATGACATATGACGTCATGTAGTATTACTTTATGACGTATGACGTCATGTAGGATTACTTTATGACGTATGACGTCATGTAGTAATACTTTATGACGTATGACGTCATGTAGTATTTCGTTTTAACGTACAACGTTATATAGAATTACGATATAACGCACAACGTTATGTCGTATTACGTTATAACTTATCATGTCATGTAGTATTACGTTATAACGTATGACTTTATGTAGTATTACGTTATTACGAATAACGTTATATTGTGTAACTTTATAACGTATGACCTTATGTTGTATTACGTTATAACGTATAAAGACATGTAGTATTACGTTGTAACGTATGACGTCATGTAGTATTACTTTATGACGTATGACGTCATGTAGTATTATGTTATAACATATGACGTCATGTAGTATTACGTTATAACATATGACGTCATGTAATATTACGATATAACGTACAGCGTTATATAGAATTACGATATAACGCACAACGTTATGTCGTATTACGTTATACCGTATGACGTTATATTGTGTTACTTTATGACGTATGACGTCATGTAGTATTACTTTATGACGTATGCCGTCATGTAGTATTACGTTATAACATATGACGTCATGTAGTATTACTTTATGACGTATGACGTCATGTAGTATTACTTTATGACGTATGACGTCATGTAGTATTACTTTATGACGTATGACGTCATGTAGTATTTCGTTATAACGTATGACGTTATGCAGTATTACGATATAACGTATGACGTTATGCGGTATTAGGTTATAACTTATGACGTTATGGAGTATTACGTTATAACGTATGACGTCATGTGGTATTACGTTATTACGAATAACGTTATATTATGTTACGTCATGTAGTATTACTTTATGACGTATGACGTCATGTAGTATTACTTTATGACGTATGACGTCATGTAGTATTACTTTATGACGTATGACGTCATGTAGTATTACTTTATGACGTATGACGTCATGTAGTATTTCTTTATAACGTATGACGTTATGCAGTATTACGATATAACGTATGACGTTATGCAGTATTAGGTTATAACGTATGACGTCATGTAGTATTACTTTATGACGTATGACGTCATGTAGTATTTCGTTTTAACGTACAACGTTATATAGAATTACGATATAACGCACAACGTTATGTCGTATTACGTTATAACTTATCATGTCATGTAGTATTACGTTATAACGTATGACGTTATGCAGTATTACGTTATTACGAATAACGTTATATTGTGTAACTTTATAACGTATGACCTTATGTTGTATTACGTTATAACGTATAAAGACATGTAGTATTACGTTATAACGTATGACGTCATGTGGTATTACGTTATTACGAATATCGTAATATTGTATTACTTTATGACGTATGACGTCATGTAGTATTACTATATGACGTATGACGTCATGTAGTATTACTTTATGACGTATGACGTCATGTAGTATTACTTTATGACGTATGACGTCATGTAGTATTACTTTATGACGTATGACGTCATGTAGTATTACTTTATGACGTATGACGTCATGTAGTATTATGTTATAACATATGCCGTCATGTAGTATTACGTTATAACATATGACGTCATGTAATATTACGATATAACGTACAGCGTTATATAGAATTACGATATAACGCACAACGTTATGTCGTATTACGTTATACCGTATGACGTTATATTGTGTTACTTTGTGACGTATGACGTCATGTAGTATTACTTTATGACGTATGCCGTCATGTAGTATTACGTTATAACATATGACGTCATGTAGTAATACGATATAACGTACAACGTTATATAGAATTACGATATAACGCACAACGTTATGTCGTATTACGTTATAACGTATCATGTCATGTAGTATTACGTTATAACGAATGACGTTATGGAGTATTGCGTTATAACGTATGACGCCATGTGGTATTACGTTATTACGAGTAACGTTATATTATGTTATTTTATGACATATGACGTCATGTAGTATTACTTTATGACGTATGACGTCATGTAGGATTACTTTATGACGTATGACGTCATGTAGTATTACTTTATGACGTATGACGTCATGTAGTATTACTTTATGACGTATGACGTCATGTAGTATTTCGTTATAACGTATGACGTTATGCAGTATTACGATATAACGTATGACGTTATGGAGTATTACGTTATTACGTATGACGTCATGTGGTATTACGTTATTACGAATAACGTTATATTGTGTTATTTTATAACGTATGACCCTATGTTGTATTACGTTATAACGTATAAAGGCATGTAGTATTACGTTGTAACGTACGGCGTCATGTAGAATTACGTTATAACGTATTCCGTCATGTAGTATTACGTTATAACATATGACGTCATGTAGTATTACGATATAACGTACAACGTTATATAGAATTACGATATAACGCACAACGTTATGTCGTATTACGTTATAACTTATCATGTCATGTAGTATTACGTTATAACGTATGACGTTATGTAGTATTACGTTATTACGAATAACGTTATATTGTGTAACTTTATAACGTATGACCTTACGTTGTATTACGTTATAACGTATGACGTCATGTAGTATTACTTTATGACGTATGACGTCATGTAGTATTGCTTTATGACGTATGACGTCATGTAGTATTACTTTATGACGTATGACGTCATGTAGTATTACTTTATGACGTATGACGTCATGTAGTATTTCGTTATAACGTATGACGTTATGCAGTATTACGATATAACGTATGACGTTATGCGGTATTAGGTTATAACTTATGACGTTATGGAGTATTACGTTATAACGTATGACGTCATGTGGTATTACGTTATTACGAATAACGTTATATTATGTTACGTCATGTAGTATTACTTTATGACGTATGACGTCATGTAGTATTACTTTATGACGTATGACGTCATGTAGTATTACTTTATGACGTATGACGTCATGTAGTATTACTTTATGACGTATGACGTCATGTAGTATTACTTTATGACGTATGACGTCATGTAGTATTACTTTATGACGTATGACGTCATGTAGTATTTCGTTTTAACGTACAACGTTATATAGAATTACGATATAACGCACAACGTTATGTCGTATTACGTTATAACTTATCATGTCATGTAGTATTACGTTATAACGTATGACTTTATGTAGTATTACGTTATTACGAATAACGTTATATTGTGTAACTTTATAACGTATGACCTTATGTTGTATTACGTTATAACGTATAAAGACATGTAGTATTACGTTATAACGTATGACGTCATGTGGTATTACGTTATTACGAATATCGTAATATTGTATTACTTTATGACGTATGACGTCATGTAGTATTACTATATGACGTATGACGTCATGTAGTATTACTTTATGACGTATGACGTCATGTAGTATTACTATATGACGTATGACGTCATGTAGTATTACTTTATGACGTATGACGTCATGTAGTATTACTTTATGACGTATGACGTCATGTAGTATTATGTTATACCATATGCCGTCATGTAGTATTACGTTATAACATATGACGTCATGTAATATTACGATATAACGTACAGCGTTATATAGAATTACGATATAACGCACAACGTTATGTCGTATTACGTTATACCGTATGACGTTATATTGTGTTACTTTATGACGTATGACGTCATGTAGTATTACTTTATGACGTATGCCGTCATGTAGTATTAAGTTATAACATATGACGTCATGTAGTAATACGATATAACGTACAACGTTATATAGAATTACGATATAACGCACAACGTTATGTCGTATTACGTTATAACGCATCATGTCATGTAGTATTACGTTATAACGAATGACGTTATGGAGTATTACGTTATAACGTATGACGCCATGTGGTATTACGTTATTACGAGTAACGTTATATTATGTTACTTTATGACATATGACGTCATGTAGTATTACTTTATGACGTATGACGTCATGTAGGATTACTTTATGACGTATGACGTCATGTAGTAATACTTTATGACGTATGACGTCATGTAGTATTTCGTTTTAACGTACAACGTTATATAGAATTACGATATAACGCACAACGTTATGTCGTATTACGTTATAACTTATCATGTCATGTAGTATTACGTTATAACGTATGACTTTATGTAGTATTACGTTATTACGAATAACGTTATATTGTGTAACTTTATAACGTATGACCTTATGTTGTATTACGTTATAACGTATAAAGACATGTAGTATTACGTTGTAACGTATGACGTCATGTAGTATTACTTTATGACGTATGACGTCATGTAGTATTATGTTATAACATATGCCGTCATGTAGTATTACGTTATAACATATGACGTCATGTAATATTACGATATAACGTACAGCGTTATATAGAATTACGATATAACGCACAACGTTATGTCGTATTACGTTATACCGTATGACGTTATATTGTGTTACTTTATGACGTATGACGTCATGTAGTATTACTTTATGACGTATGCCGTCATGTAGTATTACGTTATAACATATGACGTCATGTAGTATTACTTTATGACGTATGACGTCATGTAGTATTACTTTATGACGTATGACGTCATGTAGTATTACTTTATGACGTATGACGTCATGTAGTATTTCGTTATAACGTATGACGTTATGCAGTATTACGATATAACGTATGACGTTATGCGGTATTAGGTTATAACTTATGACGTTATGGAGTATTACGTTATAACGTATGACGTCATGTGGTATTACGTTATTACGAATAACGTTATATTATGTTACGTCATGTAGTATTACTTTATGACGTATGACGTCATGTAGTATTACTTTATGACGTATGACGTCATGTAGTATTACTTTATGACGTATGACGTCATGTAGTATTACTTTATGACGTATGACGTCATGTAGTATTTCGTTATAACGTATGACGTTATGCAGTATTACGATATAACGTATGACGTTATGCAGTATTAGGTTATAACGTATGACGTCATGTAGTATTACTTTATGACGTATGACGTCATGTAGTATTTCGTTTTAACGTACAACGTTATATAGAATTACGATATAACGCACAACGTTATGTCGTATTACGTTATAACTTATCATGTCATGTAGTATTACGTTATAACGTATGACGTTATGCAGTATTACGTTATTACGAATAACGTTATATTGTGTAACTTTATAACGTATGACCTTATGTTGTATTACGTTATAACGTATAAAGACATGTAGTATTACGTTATAACGTATGACGTCATGTGGTATTACGTTATTACGAATATCGTAATATTGTATTACTTTATGACGTATGACGTCATGTAGTATTACTATATGACGTATGACGTCATGTAGTATTACTTTATGACGTATGACGTCATGTAGTATTACTTTATGACGTATGACGTCATGTAGTATTACTTTATGACGTATGACGTCATGTAGTATTACTTTATGACGTATGACGTCATGTAGTATTATGTTATAACATATGCCGTCATGTAGTATTACGTTATAACATATGACGTCATGTAATATTACGATATAACGTACAGCGTTATATAGAATTACGATATAACGCACAACGTTATGTCGTATTACGTTATACCGTATGACGTTATATTGTGTTACTTTGTGACGTATGACGTCATGTAGTATTACTTTATGACGTATGCCGTCATGTAGTATTACGTTATAACATATGACGTCATGTAGTAATACGATATAACGTACAACGTTATATAGAATTACGATATAACGCACAACGTTATGTCGTATTACGTTATAACGTATCATGTCATGTAGTATTACGTTATAACGAATGACGTTATGGAGTATTGCGTTATAACGTATGACGCCATGTGGTATTACGTTATTACGAGTAACGTTATATTATGTTATTTTATGACATATGACGTCATGTAGTATTACTTTATGACGTATGACGTCATGTAGGATTACTTTATGACGTATGACGTCATGTAGTATTACTTTATGACGTATGACGTCATGTAGTATTACTTTATGACGTATGACGTCATGTAGTATTTCGTTATAACGTATGACGTTATGCAGTATTACGATATAACGTATGACGTTATGGAGTATTACGTTATTACGTATGACGTCATGTGGTATTACGTTATTACGAATAACGTTATATTGTGTTATTTTATAACGTATGACCCTATGTTGTATTACGTTATAACGTATAAAGGCATGTAGTATTACGTTGTAACGTACGGCGTCATGTAGAATTACGTTATAACGTATTCCGTCATGTAGTATTACGTTATAACATATGACGTCATGTAGTATTACGATATAACGTACAACGTTATATAGAATTACGATATAACGCACAACGTTATGTCGTATTACGTTATAACTTATCATGTCATGTAGTATTACGTTATAACGTATGACGTTATGTAGTATTACGTTATTACGAATAACGTTATATTGTGTAACTTTATAACGTATGACCTTACGTTGTATTACGTTATAACGTATGACGTCATGTAGTATTACTTTATGACGTATGACGTCATGTAGTATTGCTTTAT
This sequence comes from Bombus terrestris, assembly GCF_910591885.1. Classification (NCBI taxonomy): domain Eukaryota; kingdom Metazoa; phylum Arthropoda; class Insecta; order Hymenoptera; family Apidae; genus Bombus; species Bombus terrestris. The sequence continues at coordinate 796,189 of NW_025963556.1, forward strand.
GACGTATGACGTCATGTAGTATTACTTTATGACGTATGACGTCATGTAGTATTACTTTATGACGTATGACGTCATGTAGTATTTCGTTATAACGTATGACGTTATGCAGTATTACGATATAACGTATGACGTTATGCGGTATTAGGTTATAACTTATGACGTTATGGAGTATTACGTTATAACGTATGACGTCATGTGGTATTACGTTATTACGAATAACGTTATATTATGTTACGTCATGTAGTATTACTTTATGACGTATGACGTCATGTAGTATTACTTTATGACGTATGACGTCATGTAGTATTACTTTATGACGTATGACGTCATGTAGTATTACTTTATGACGTATGACGTCATGTAGTATTACTTTATGACGTATGACGTCATGTAGTATTACTTTATGACGTATGACGTCATGTAGTATTTCGTTTTAACGTACAACGTTATATAGAATTACGATATAACGCACAACGTTATGTCGTATTACGTTATAACTTATCATGTCATGTAGTATTACGTTATAACGTATGACTTTATGTAGTATTACGTTATTACGAATAACGTTATATTGTGTAACTTTATAACGTATGACCTTATGTTGTATTACGTTATAACGTATAAAGACATGTAGTATTACGTTATAACGTATGACGTCATGTGGTATTACGTTATTACGAATATCGTAATATTGTATTACTTTATGACGTATGACGTCATGTAGTATTACTATATGACGTATGACGTCATGTAGTATTACTATATGACGTATGACGTCATGTAGTATTAGGTTATAACGTATGAAGTTATGTATTATTACGATATAACGTATGACGTTAAGCAGTATTAGGTTATAACGTATGACGTCATGTAGTATTACTTTATGACGTATGACGTCATGTAGTATTTCGTTATAACGTATGACGTTATGCAGTATTACGATATAACGTATGACGTTATGCGGTATTAGGTTATAACTTATGACGTTATGGAGTATTACGTTATAACGTATGACGTCATGTGGTATTACGTTATTACGAATAACGTTATATTATGTTACGTCATGTAGTATTACTTTATGACGTATGACGTCATGTAGTATTACTTTATGACGTATGACGTCATGTAGTATTACTTTATGACGTATGACGTCATGTAGTATTACTTTATGACGTATGACGTCATGTAGTATTACTTTATGACGTATGACGTCATGTAGTATTTCGTTATAACGTATGACGTTATGCAGTATTACGATATAACGTATGACGTTATGCAGTATTAGGTTATAACGTATGACGTCATGTAGTATTACTTTATGACGTATGACGTCATGTAGTATTTCGTTTTAACGTACAACGTTATATAGAATTACGATATAACGCACAACGTTATGTCGTATTACGTTATAACTTATCATGTCATGTAGTATTACGTTATAACGTATGACGTTATGCAGTATTACGTTATTACGAATAACGTTATATTGTGTAACTTTATAACGTATGACCTTATGTTGTATTACGTTATAACGTATAAAGACATGTAGTATTACGTTATAACGTATGACGTCATGTGGTATTACGTTATTACGAATATCGTAATATTGTATTACTTTATGACGTATGACGTCATGTAGTATTACTATATGACGTATGACGTCATGTAGTATTACTTTATGACGTATGACGTCATGTAGTATTATGTTATAACATATGCCGTCATGTAGTATTACGTTATAACATATGACGTCATGTAATATTACGATATAACGTACAGCGTTATATAGAATTACGATATAACGCACAACGTTATGTCGTATTACGTTATACCGTATGACGTTATATTGTGTTACTTTATGACGTATGACGTCATGTAGTATTACTTTATGACGTATGCCGTCATGTAGTATTACGTTATAACATATGACGTCATGTAGTAATACGATATAACGTACAACGTTATATAGAATTACGATATAACGCACAACGTTATGTCGTATTACGTTATAACGTATCATGTCATGTAGTATTACGTTATAACGAATGACGTTATGGAGTATTACGTTATAACGTATGACGCCATGTGGTATTACGTTATTACGAGTAACGTTATATTATGTTACTTTATGACATATGACGTCATGTAGTATTACTTTATGACGTATGACGTCATGTAGGATTACTTTATGACGTATGACGTCATGTAGTATTACTTTATGACGTATGACGTCATGTAGTATTACTTTATGACGTATGACGTCATGTAGTATTTCGTTATAACGTATGACGTTATGCAGTATTACGATATAACGTATGACGTTATGGAGTATTACGTTATTACGTATGACGTCATGTGGTATTACGTTATTACGAATAACGTTATATTGTGTTATTTTATAACGTATGACCCTATGTTGTATTACGTTATAACGTATAAAGGCATGTAGTATTACGTTGTAACGTACGGCGTCATGTAGAATTACGTTATAACGTATTCCGTCATGTAGTATTACGTTATAACATATGACGTCATGTAGTATTACGATATAACGTACAACGTTATATAGAATTACGATATAACGCACAACGTTATGTCGTATTACGTTATAACTTATCATGTCATGTAGTATTACGTTATAACGTATGACGTTATGTAGTATTACGTTATTACGAATAACGTTATATTGTGTAACTTTATAACGTATGACCTTACGTTGTATTACGTTATAACGTATGACGTCATGTAGTATTACTTTATGACGTATGACGTCATGTAGTATTGCTTTATGACGTATGACGTCATGTAGTATTACTTTATGACGTATGACGTCATGTAGTATTACTTTATGACGTATGACGTCATGTAGTATTTCGTTATAACGTATGACGTTATGCAGTATTACGATATAACGTATGACGTTATGCGGTATTAGGTTATAACTTATGACGTTATGGAGTATTACGTTATAACGTATGACGTCATGTGGTATTACGTTATTACGAATAACGTTATATTATGTTACGTCATGTAGTATTACTTTATGACGTATGACGTCATGTAGTATTACTTTATGACGTATGACGTCATGTAGTATTACTTTATGACGTATGACGTCATGTAGTATTACTTTATGACGTATGACGTCATGTAGTATTACTTTATGACGTATGACGTCATGTAGCATTACTTTATGACGTATGACGTCATGTAGTATTTCGTTTTAACGTACAACGTTATATAGAATTACGATATAACGCACAACGTTATGTCGTATTACGTTATAACTTATCATGTCATGTAGTATTACGTTATAACGTATGACTTTATGTAGTATTACGTTATTACGAATAACGTTATATTGTGTAACTTTATAACGTATGACCTTATGTTGTATTACGTTATAACGTATAAAGACATGTAGTATTACGTTATAACGTATGACGTCATGTGGTATTACGTTATTACGAATATCGTAATATTGTATTACTTTATGACGTATGACGTCATGTAGTATTACTATATGACGTATGACGTCATGTAGTATTACTATATGACGTATGACGTCATGTAGTATTAGGTTATAACGTATGAAGTTATGTATTATTACGATATAACGTATGACGTTAAGCAGTATTAGGTTATAACGTATGACGTTATGTAGTATTAGGTTATAACGTATGGCGTTATGTAGTATTACGATATAACGTATGACGTTATGCAGTACTACGTTATAACGTATGACGTTATGTAGTGTTACGTTATAATGTATGACGTTATGTAGCATTACGGTATCTCGAACAACGTTGTATTGTGTTACTTTATAACGTATGACGTTATGTAGTGTTACGTTATAACGTATGACGCCGTGTAGTATTACGTTATAAGTATAACATTATGTAGTATCACGTTATAGCGTATGACGTCATGTAGTATTACGTTATTACGAATATCGTAATATTGTGTTACTTTATGACGTATGACGTCATGTAATATTGCTTTATGACGTATGACGTCATGTAGTATTTCCTTATAACGTATGACGTTATGTAGTATTACGATATAACGTATGACGTTATGCAGTACTACGTTATAACGTATGACTTTATGTAGTGTTACGTTATAACGTATGACGTTATGTATTAGTACGATATAACGTATGACGTTATGCAGTATGAGGTTATAACGTATGACGTCATGTAGTTTTGCGTTATAACGTATGACGTCATGTAGTATTAGGTTATAACGTATGCCGTCATGTAGTATTACGTTATAACATATGACGTCATGTAGTAATACGATATAACGTACAACGTTATATAGAATTACGATATAACGCACAACGTTATGTCGTATTACGTTATAACGTATCATGTCATGTAGTATTACGTTATTACGAATAACGTTATATTGTGTTACCTTATAACGTGTGACCTTTTGTTGTATTACGTTATAACGTATAAAGGCATGTAGTATTACGTTGTAACGTATGACGTCATGTAGTATTACTTTATGACGTATGACGTCATGTAGTATTATGTTATAACATATGCCGTCATGTAGTATTACGTTATAACATATGACGTCATGTAATATTACGATATAACGTACAGCGTTATATAGAATTACGATATAACGCACAACGTTATGTCGTATTACGTTATACCGTATGACGTTATATTGTGTTACTTTATGACGTATGACGTCATGTAGTATTACTTTATGACGTATGCCGTCATGTAGTATTACGTTATAACATATGACGTCATGTAGTAATACGATATAACGTACAACGTTATATAGAATTACGATATAACGCACAACGTTATGTCGTATTACGTTATAACGTATCATGTCATGTAGTATTACGTTATAACGAATGACGTTATGGAGTATTACGTTATAACGTATGACGCCATGTGGTATTACGTTATTACGAGTAACGTTATATTATGTTACTTTATGACATATGACGTCATGTAGTATTACTTTATGACGTATGACGTCATGTAGGATTACTTTATGACGTATGACGTCATGTAGTATTACTTTATGACGTATGACGTCATGTAGTATTACTTTATGACGTATGACGTCATGTAGTATTTCGTTATAACGTATGACGTTAAGCAGTATTACGATATAACGTATGACGTTATGGAGTATTACGTTATTACGTATGACGTCATGTGGTATTACGTTATTACGAATAACGTTATATTGTGTTATTTTATAACGTATGACCCTATGTTGTATTACGTTATAACGTATAAAGGCATGTAGTATTACGTTGTAACGTACGGCGTCATGTAGAATTACGTTATAACGTATTCCGTCATGTAGTCTTACGTTATAACATATGACGTCATGTAGTATTACGATATAACGTACAACGTTATATAGAATTACGATATAACGCACAACGTTATGTCGTATTACGTTATAACTTATCATGTCATGTAGTATTACGTTATAACGTATGACGTTATGTAGTATTACGTTATTACGAATAACGTTATATTGTGTAACTTTATAACGTATGACCTTACGTTGTATTACGTTATAACGTATGACGTCATGTAGTATTACTTTATGACGTATGACGTCATGTAGTATTACTTTATGACGTATGACGTCATGTAGTATTACTTTATGACGTATGACGTCATGTAGTATTTCGTTATAACGTATGACGTTATGCAGTATTACGATATAACGTATGACGTTATGCGGTATTAGGTTATAACTTATGACGTTATGGAGTATTACGTTATAACGTATGACGTCATGCGGTATTACGTTATTACGAATAACGTTATATTATGTTACGTCATGTAGTATTACTTTATGACGTATGACGTCATGTAGTATTACTTTATGACGTATGACGTCATGTAGTATTACTTTATGACGTATGACGTCATGTAGTATTACTTTATGACGTATGACGTCATGTAGTATTACTTTATGACGTATGACGTCATGTAGTATTACTTTATGACGTATGACGTCATGTAGTATTACTTTATGACGTATGACGTCATGTAGTATTACTTTATGACGTATGACGTCATGTAGTATTACTTTATGACGTATGACGTCATGTAGTATTTCGTTTTAACGTACAACGTTATATAGAATTACGATATAACGCACAACGTTATGTCGTATTACGTTATAACTTATCATGTCATGTAGTATTACGTTATAACGTATGACTTTATGTAGTATTACGTTATTACGAATAACGTTATATTGTGTAACTTTATAACGTATGACCTTATGCTGTATTACGTTATAACGTATAAAGACATGTAGTATTACGTTATAACGTATGACGTCATGTGGTATTACGTTATTACGAATATCGTAATATTGTATTACTTTATGACGTATGACGTCATGTAGTATTACTATATGACGTATGACGTCATGTAGTATTACTATATGACGTATGACGTCATGTAGTATTAGGTTATAACGTATGAAGTTATGTATTATTACGATATAACGTATGACGTTAAGCAGTATTAGGTTATAACGTATGACGTTATGTAGTATTAGGTTATAACGTATGGCGTTATGTAGTATTACGATATAACGTATGACGTTATGCAGTACTACGTTATAACGTATGACGTTATGTAGTGTTACGTTATAATGTATGACGTTATGTAGCATTACGGTATTTCGAACAACGTTGTATTGTGTTACTTTATAACGTATGACGTTATGTAGTGTTACGTTATAACGTATGACGCCGTGTAGTATTACGTTATAAGTATAACATTATGTAGTATCACGTTATAGCGTATGACGTCATGTAGTATTACGTTATTGCGAATATCGTAATATTGTGTTACTTTATGACGTATGACGTCATGTAATATTGCTTTATGACGTATGACGTCATGTAGTATTTCCTTATAACGTATGACGTTATGTAGTATTACGATATAACGTATGACGTTATGCAGTACTACGTTATAACGTATGACTTTATGTAGTGTTACGTTATAACGTATGACGTTATGTATTAGTACGATATAACGTATGACGTTATGCAGTATGAGGTTATAACGTATGACGTCATGTAGTTTTGCGTTATAACGTATGACGTCATGTAGTATTAGGTTATAACGTATGCCGTCATGTAGTATTACGTTATAACATATGACGTCATGTAGTAATACGATATAACGTACAACGTTATATAGAATTACGATATAACGCACAACGTTATGTCGTATTACGTTATAACGTATCATGTCATGTAGTATTACGTTATTACGAATAACGTTATATTGTGTTACCTTATAACGTGTGACCTTTTGTTGTATTACGTTATAACGTATAAAGGCATGTAGTATTACGTTGTAACGTATGACGTCATGTAGTATTACTTTATGACGTATGACGTCATGTAGTAATACTTTATGACGTATGACGTCATGTAGTATTATGTTATAACATATGCCGTCATGTAGTATTACGTTATAACATATGACGTCATGTAATATAACGATATAACGTACAGCGTTATATAGAATTACGATATAACGCACAACGTTATGTCGTATTACGTTATACCGTATGACGTTATATTGTGTTACTTTATGACGTATGACGTCATGTAGTATTACTTTATGACGTATGCCGTCATGTAGTATTAAGTTATAACATATGACGTCATGTAGTAATACGATATAACGTACAACGTTATATAGAATTACGATATAACGCACAACGTTATGTCGTATTACGTTATAACGCATCATGTCATGTAGTATTACGTTATAACGAATGACGTTATGGAGTATTACGTTATAACGTATGACGCCATGTGGTATTACGTTATTACGAGTAACGTTATATTATGTTACTTTATGACATATGACGTCATGTAGTATTACTTTATGACGTATGACGTCATGTAGGATTACTTTATGACGTATGACGTCATGTAGTATTACTTTATGACGTATGACGTCATGTAGTATTTCGTTTTAACGTACAACGTTATATAGAATTACGATATAACGCACAACGTTATGTCGTATTACGTTATAACTTATCATGTCATGTAGTATTACGTTATAACGTATGACTTTATGTAGTATTACGTTATTACGAATAACGTTATATTGTGTAACTTTATAACGTATGACCTTATGTTGTATTACGTTATAACGTATAAAGACATGTAGTATTACGTTATAACGTATGACGTCATGTGGTATTACGTTATTACGAATATCGTAATATTGTATTACTTTATGACGTATGACGTCATGTAGTATTACTATATGACGTATGACGTCATGTAGTATTACTATATGACGTATGACGTCATGTAGTATTAGGTTATAACGTATGAAGTTATGTATTATTACGATATAACGTATGACGTTAAGCAGTATTAGGTTATAACGTATGACGTTATGTAGTATTAGGTTATAACGTATGGCGTTATGTAGTATTACGATATAACGTATGACGTTATGCAGTACTACGTTATAACGTATGACGTTATGTAGTGTTACGTTATAATGTATGACGTTATGTAGCATTACGGTATTTCGAACAACGTTGTATTGTGTTACTTTATAACGTATGACGTTATGTAGTGTTACGTTATAACGTATGACGCCGTGTAGTATTACGTTATAAGTATAACATTATGTAGTATCACGTTATAGCGTATGACGTCATGTAGTATTACGTTATTACGAATATCGTAATATTGTGTTACTTTATGACGTATGACGTCATGTAATATTGCTTTATGACGTATGACGTCATGTAGTATTTCCTTATAACGTATGACGTTATGTAGTATTACGATATAACGTATGACGTTATGCAGTACTACGTTATAACGTATGACTTTATGTAGTGTTACGTTATAACAATGACGTTATGTATTAGTACGATATAACGTATGACGTTATGCAGTATGAGGTTATAACGTATGACGTCATGTAGTTTTGCGTTATAACGTATGACGTCATGTAGTATTAGGTTATAACGTATGCCGTCATGTAGTATTACGTTATAACATATGACGTCATGTAGTAATACGATATAACGTACAACGTTATATAGAATTACGATACAACGCACAACGTTATGTCGTATTACGTTATAACGTATCATGTCATGTAGTATTACGTTATTACGAATAACGTTATATTGTGTTACCTTATAACGTGTGACCTTTTGTTGTATTACGTTATAACGTATAAAGGCATGTAGTATTACGTTGTAACGTATGACGTCATGTAGTATTACTTTATGACGTATGACGTCATGAAGTATTATGTTATAACATATGCCGTCATGTAGTATTACGTTATAACATATGACGTCATGTAATATTACGATATAACGTACAGCGTTATATAGAATTACGATATAACGCACAACGTTATGTCGTATTACGTTATACCGTATGACGTTATATTGTGTTACTTTATGACGTATGACGTCATGTAGTATTACTTTATGACGTATGCCGTCATGTAGTATTACGTTATAACATATGACGTCATGTAGTAATACGATATAACGTACAATGTTATATAGAATTACGATATAACGCACAACGTTATGTCGTATTACGTTATAACGTATCATGTCATGTAGTATTACGTTATAACGAATGACGTTATGGAGTATTACGTTATAACGTATGACGCCATGTGGTATTACGTTATTACGAGTAACGTTATATTATGTTACTTTATGACATATGACGTCATGTAGTATTACTTTATGACGTATGACGTCATGTAGGATTACTTTATGACGTATGACGTCATGTAGTATTACTTTATGACGTATGACGTCATGTAGTATTACTTTATGACGTATGACGTCATGTAGTATTTCGTTATAACGTATGACGTTATGCAGTATTACGATATAACGTATGACGTTATGGAGTATTACGTTATTACGTATGACGTCATGTGGTATTACGTTATTACGAATAACGTTATATTGTGTTATTTTATAACGTATGACCTTATGTTGTATTACGTTATAACGTATAAAGGCATGTAGTATTACGTTGTTACGTACGGCGTCATGTAGAATTACGTTATAACGTATTCCGTCATGTAGTATTACGTTATAACATATGACGTCATGTAGTATTACGATATAACGTACAACGTTATATAGAATTACGATATAACGCACAACGTTATGTCGTATTACGTTATAACTTATCATGTCATGTAGTATTACGTTATAACGTATGACGTTATGTAGTATTACGTTATTACGAATAACGTTATATTGTGTAACTTTATAACGTATGACCTTACGTTGTATTACGTTATAACGTATGACGTCATGTAGTATTACTTTATGACGTATGACGTCATGTAGTATTACTTTATGACGTATGACGTCATGTAGTATTACTTTATGACGTATGACGTCATGTAGTATTACTTTATGACGTATGACGTCATGTAGTATTTCGTTATAACGTATGACGTTATGCAGTATTACGATATAACGTATGACGTTATGCGGTATTAGGTTATAACTTATGACGTTATGGAGTATTACGTTATAACGTATGACGTCATGCGGTATTACGTTATTACGAATAACGTTATATTATGTTACGACATGTAGTATTACTTTATGACGTATGACGTCATGTAGTATTACTTTATGACGTATGACGTCATGTAGTATTACTTTATGACGTATGACGTCATGTAGTATTACTTTATGACGTATGACGTCATGTAGTATTACTTTATGACGTATGACGTCATGTAGTATTACTTTATGACGTATGACGTCATGTAGTATTACTTTATGACGTATGACGTCATGTAGTATTTCGTTATAACGTATGACGTTATGCAGTATTACGATATAACGTATGACGTTATGCAGTATTAGGTTATAACGTATGACGTCATGTAGTATTACTTTATGACGTATGACGTCATGTAGTATTACTTTATGACGTATGACGTCATGTAGTATTTCGTTTTAACGTACAACGTTATATAGAATTACGATATAACGCACAACGTTATGTCGTATTACGTTATAACTTATCATGTCATGTAGTATTACGTTATAACGTATGACGTTATGTAGTATTACGTTATTACGAATAACGTTATATTGTGTAACTTTATAACGTATGACCTTATGTTGTATTACCTTATAACGTATAAAGACATGTAGTATTACGTTATAACGTATGACGTCATGTGGTATTACGTTATTACGAATATCGTAATATTGTATTACTTTATGACGTATGACGTCATGCAGTATTACTATATGACGTATGACGTCATGTAGTATTACTATATGACGTATGACGTCATGTAGTATTAGGTTATAACGTATGAAGTTATGTATTATTACGATATAACGTATGACGTTAAGCAGCATTAGGTTATAACGTATGACGTTATGTAGTATTAGGTTATAACGTATGGCGTTATGTAGTATTACGATATAACGTATAACGTTATGCAGTACTACGTTATAACGTATGACGTTATGTAGTGTTACGTTATAATGTATGACGTTATGTAGCATTACGGTATTTCGAACAACGTTGTATTGTGTTACTTTATAACGTATGACGTTATGTAGTGTTACGTTATAACGTATGACGCCGTGTAGTATTACGCTATAAGTATAACATTATGTAGTATCACGTTATAGCGTATGACGCCATGTGGTATTACGTTATTACGAATAACGTTATATTATGTTACTTTATGACATGTGACGTCATGTAGTATTACTTTATGACGTATGACGTCATGTAGTATTACTTTATGACGTATGACGTCATGTAGTATTACTTTATGACGTATGACGTCATGTAGTATTACTTTATGACGTATGACGTCATGTAGTATTTCGTTATAACGTATGACGTTATGCAGTATTACGATATAACGTATGACGTTATGCGGTATTAGGTTATAACTTATGACGTTATGGAGTATTACGTTATAACGTATGACGTCATGTGGTATTACGTTATTACGAATAACGTTATATTATGTTACGTCATGTAGTATTACTTTATGACGTATGACGTCATGTAGTATTACTTTATGACGTATGACGTCATGTAGTATTACTTTATGACGTATGACGTCATGTAGTATTACTTTATGACGTATGACGTCATGTAGTATTACTTTATGACGTATGACGTCATGTAGTATTACTTTATGACGTATGACGTCATGTAGTATTACTTTATGACGTATGACGTCATGTAGTATTACTTTATGACGTATGACGTCATGTAGTATTACTTTATGACGTATGACGTCATGTAGTATTACTTTATGACGTATGACGTCATGTAGTATTACTTTATGACGTATGACGTCATGTAGTATTTCGTTATAACGTATGACGTTATGCAGTATTACGATATAACGTATGACGTTATGCAGTATTAGGTTATAACGTATGACGTCATGTAGTATTACTTTATGACGTATGACGTCATGTAGTATTACTTTATGACGTATGACGTCATGTAGTATTTCGTTTTAACGTACAACGTTATATAGAATTACGATATAACGCACAACGTTATGTCGTATTACGTTATAACTTATCATGTCATGTAGTATTACGTTATAACGAATGACGTTATGGAGTATTACGTTATAACGTATGACGCCATGTGGTATTACGTTATTACGAGTAACGTTATATTATGTTACTTTATGACATATGACGTCATGTAGTATTACTTTATGACGTATGACGTCATGTAGGATTACTTTATGACGTATGACGTCATGTAGTATTACTTTATGACGTATGACGTCATGTAGTATTACTTTATGACGTATGACGTCATGTAGTATTTCGTTATAACGTATGACGTTATGCAGTATTACGATATAACGTATGACGTTATGGAGTATTACGTTATTACGTATGACGTCATGTGGTATTACGTTATTACGAATAACGTTATATTGTGTTATTTTATAACGTATGACCTTATGTTGTATTACGTTATAACGTATAAAGGCATGTAGTATTACGTTGTTACGTACGGCGTCATGTAGAATTACGTTATAACGTATTCCGTCATGTAGTATTACGTTATAACATATGACGTCATGTAGTATTACGATATAACGTACAACGTTATATAGAATTACGATATAACGCACAACGTTATGTCGTATTACGTTATAACTTATCATGTCATGTAGTATTACGTTATAACGTATGACGTTATGTAGTATTACGTTATTACGAATAACGTTATATTGTGTAACTTTATAACGTATGACCTTACGTTGTATTACGTTATAACGTATGACGTCATGTAGTATTACTTTATGACGTATGACGTCATGTAGTATTACTTTATGACGTATGACGTCATGTAGTATTACTTTATGACGTATGACGTCATGTAGTATTACTTTATGACGTATGACGTCATGTAGTATTTCGTTATAACGTATGACGTTATGCAGTATTACGATATAACGTATGACGTTATGCGGTATTAGGTTATAACTTATGACGTTATGGAGTATTACGTTATAACGTATGACGTCATGCGGTATTACGTTATTACGAATAACGTTATATTATGTTACGACATGTAGTATTACTTTATGACGTATGACGTCATGTAGTATTACTTTATGACGTATGACGTCATGTAGTATTACTTTATGACGTATGACGTCATGTAGTATTACTTTATGACGTATGACGTCATGTAGTATTACTTTATGACGTATGACGTCATGTAGTATTACTTTATGACGTATGACGTCATGTAGTATTACTTTATGACGTATGACGTCATGTAGTATTTCGTTATAACGTATGACGTTATGCAGTATTACGATATAACGTATGACGTTATGCAGTATTAGGTTATAACGTATGACGTCATGTAGTATTACTTTATGACGTATGACGTCATGTAGTATTACTTTATGACGTATGACGTCATGTAGTATTTCGTTTTAACGTACAACGTTATATAGAATTACGATATAACGCACAACGTTATGTCGTATTACGTTATAACTTATCATGTCATGTAGTATTACGTTATAACGTATGACGTTATGTAGTATTACGTTATTACGAATAACGTTATATTGTGTAACTTTATAACGTATGACCTTATGTTGTATTACCTTATAACGTATAAAGACATGTAGTATTACGTTATAACGTATGACGTCATGTGGTATTACGTTATTACGAATATCGTAATATTGTATTACTTTATGACGTATGACGTCATGCAGTATTACTATATGACGTATGACGTCATGTAGTATTACTATATGACGTATGACGTCATGTAGTATTAGGTTATAACGTATGAAGTTATGTATTATTACGATATAACGTATGACGTTAAGCAGCATTAGGTTATAACGTATGACGTTATGTAGTATTAGGTTATAACGTATGGCGTTATGTAGTATTACGATATAACGTATAACGTTATGCAGTACTACGTTATAACGTATGACGTTATGTAGTGTTACGTTATAATGTATGACGTTATGTAGCATTACGGTATTTCGAACAACGTTGTATTGTGTTACTTTATAACGTATGACGTTATGTAGTGTTACGTTATAACGTATGACGCCGTGTAGTATTACGCTATAAGTATAACATTATGTAGTATCACGTTATAGCGTATGACGCCATGTGGTATTACGTTATTACGAATAACGTTATATTATGTTACTTTATGACATATGACGTCATGTAGTATTACTTTATGACGTATGACGTCATGTAGTATTACTTTATGACGTATGACGTCATGTAGTATTACTTTATGACGTATGACGTCATGTAGTATTACTTTATGACGTATGACGTCATGTAGTATTTCGTTATAACGTATGACGTTATGCAGTATTACGATATAACGTATGACGTTATGCGGTATTAGGTTATAACTTATGACGTTATGGAGTATTACGTTATAACGTATGACGTCATGTGGTATTACGTTATTACGAATAACGTTATATGATGTTACGTCATGTAGTATTACTTTATGACGTATGACGTCATGTAGTATTACTTTATGACGTATGACGTCATGTAGTATTACTTTATGACGTATGACGTCATGTAGTATTACTTTATGACGTATGACGTCATGTAGTATTACTTTATGACGTATGACGTCATGTAGTATTACTTTATGACGTATGACGTCATGTAGTATTACTTTATGACGTATGACGTCATGTAGTATTACTTTATGACGTATGACGTCATGTAGTATTACTTTATGACGTATGACGTCATGTAGTATTACTTTATGACGTATGACGTCATGTAGTATTACTTTATGACGTATGACGTCATGTAGTATTTCGTTATAACGTATGACGTTATGCAGTATTACGATATAACGTATGACGTTATGCAGTATTAGGTTATAACGTATGACGTCATGTAGTATTACTTTATGACGTATGACGTCATGTAGTATTACTTTATGACGTATGACGTCATGTAGTATTTCGTTTTAACGTACAACGTTATATAGAATTACGATATAACGCACAACGTTATGTCGTATTACGTTATAACTTATCATGTCATGTAGTATTACGTTATAACGTATGACGTTATGTAGTATTACGTTATTACGAATAACGTTATATTGTGTAACTTTATAACGTATGACCTTATGTTGTATTACGTTATAACGTATAAAGACAAGTAGTATTACGTTATAACGTATGACGTCATGTGGTATTACGTTATTACGAATATCGTAATATTGTATTACTTTATGACGTATGACGTCATGTAGTATTACTATATGACGTATGACGTCATGTAGTATTACTATATGACGTATGACGTCATGTAGTATTAGGTTATAACGTATGAAGTTATGTATTATTACGATATAACGTATGACGTTAAGCAGTATTAGGTTATAACGTATGACGTTATGTAGTATTAGGTTATAACGTATGGCGTTATGTAGTATTACGATATAACGTATGACGTTATGCAGTACTACGTTATAACGTATGACGTTATGTAGTGTTACGTTAGAATGTATGACGTTATGTAGCATTACGGTATTTCGAACAACGTTGTATTGTGTTACTTTATAACGTATGACGTTATGTAGTGTTACGTTATAACGTATGACGCCGTGTAGTATTACGTTATAAGTATAACATTATGTAGTATCACGTTATAGCGTATGACGTCATGTAGTATTACGTTATTACGAATATCGTAATATTGTGTTACTTTATGACGTATGACGTCATGTAATATTGCTTTATGACGTATGACGTCATGTAGTATTTCCTTATAACGTATGACGTTATGTAGTATTACGATATAACGTATGACGTTATGCGGTATTAGGTTATAACTTATGACGTTATGGAGTATTACGTTATAACGTATGACGTCATGTGGTATTACGTTATTACGAATAACGTTATATTATGTTACGTCATGTAGTATTACTTTATGACGTATGACGTCATGTAGTATTACTTTATGACGTATGGCGTCATGTAGTATTACTTTATGACGTATGACGTCATGTAGTATTACTTTATGACGTATGACGTCATGTAGTATTACTTTATGACGTATGACGTCATGTAGTATTACTTTATGACGTATGACGTCATGTAGTATTTCGTTATAACGTATGACGTTATGCAGTATTACGATATAACGTATGACGTTATGCAGTATTAGGTTATAACGTATGACGTCATGTAGTATTACTTTATGACGTATGACGTCATGTAGTATTACTTTATGACGTATGGCGTCATGTAGTATTTCGTTTTAACGTACAACGTTATATAGAATTACGATATAACGCACAACGTTATGTCGTATTACGTTATAACTTATCATGTCATGTAGTATTACGTTATAACGTATGACGTTATGTAGTATTACGTTATTACGAATAACGTTATATTGTGTAACTTTATAACGTATGACCTTATGTTGTATTACGTTATAACGTATAAAGACATGTAGTATTACGTTATAACGTATGACGTCATGTGGTATTACGTTATTACGAATATCGTAATATTGTATTACTTTATGACGTATGACGTCATGTAGTATTACTATATGACGTATGACGTCATGTAGTATTACTATATGACGTATGACGTCATGTAGTATTAGGTTATAACGTATGAAGTTATGTATTATTACGATATAACGTATGACGTTAAGCAGCATTAGGTTATAACGTATGACGTTATGTAGTATTAGGTTATAACGTATGGCGTTATGTAGTATTACGATATAACGTATGACGTTATGCAGTACTACGTTATAACGTATGACGTTATGTAGTGTTACGTTATAATGTATGACGTTATGTAGCATTACGGTATTTCGAACAACGTTGTATTGTGTTACTTTATAACGTATGACGTTATGTAGTGTTACGTTATAACGTATGACGCCGTGTAGTATTACGTTATAAGTATAACATTATGTAGTATCACGTTATAGCGTATGACGTCATGTAGTATTACGTTATTACGAATATCGTAATATTGTGTTACTTTATGACGTATGACGTCATGTAATATTGCTTTATGACGTATGACGTCATGTAGTATTTCCTTATAACGTATGACGTTATGTAGTATTACGATATAACGTATGACGTTATGCAGTACTACGTTATAACGTATGACGTTATGTAGTGTTACGTTATAACGTATGACGTTATGTATTAGTACGATATAACGTATGACGTTATGCAGTATGAGGTTATAACGTATGACGTCATGTAGTTTTGCGTTATAACGTATGACGTCATGTAGTATTAGGTTATAACGTATGCCGTCATGTAGTATTACGTTATAACATATGACGTCATGTAGTAATACGATATAACGTACAACGTTATATAGAATTACGATATAACGCACAACGTTATGTCGTATTACGTTATAACGTATCATGTCATGTAGTATTACGTTATTACGAATAACGTTATATTGTGTTACCTTATAACGTGTGACCTTTTGTTGTATTACTTTATAACGTATAAAGACATGTAGTATTACGTTGTAACGTATGACGTCATGTAGTATTACTTTATGACGTATGACGTCATGTAGTATTATGTTATAACATATGCCGTCATGTAGTATTACGTTATAACATATGACGTCATGTAATATTACGATATAACGTACAGCGTTATATAGAATTACGATATAACGCACAACGTTATGTCGTATTACGTTATACCGTCTGACGTTATATTGTGTTACTTTATGACGTATGACGTCATGTAGTATTACTTTATGACGTATGCCGTCATGTAGTATTACGTTATAACATATGACGTCATGTAGTATTACTTTATGACGTATGACGTCATGTAGTATTACTTTATGACGTATGACGTCATGTAGTATTACTTTATGACGTATGACGTCATGTAGTATTTCGTTATAACGTATGACGTTATGCAGTATTACGATATAACGTATGACGTTATGCGGTATTAGGTTATAACTTATGACGTTATGGAGTATTACGTTATAACGTATGACGTCATGTGGTATTACGTTATTACGAATAACGTTATATTATGTTACGTCATGTAGTATTACTTTATGACGTATGACGTCATGTAGTATTACTTTATGACGTATGACGTCATGTAGTATTACTTTATGACGTATGACGTCATGTAGTATTACTTTATGACGTATGACGTCATGTAGTATTACTTTATGACGTATGACGTCATGTAGTATTTCGTTATAACGTATGACGTTATGCAGTATTACGATATAACGTATGACGTTATGCAGTATTAGGTTATAACGTATGACGTCATGTAGTATTACTTTATGACGTATGACGTCATGTAGTATTTCGTTTTAACGTACAACGTTATATAGAATTACGATATAACGCACAACGTTATGTCGTATTACGTTATAACTTATCATGTCATGTAGTATTACGTTATAACGTATGACGTTATGCAGTATTACTATATGACGTATGACGTCATGTAGTATTAGGTTATAACGTATGAAGTTATGTATTATTACGATATAACGTATGACGTTAAGCAGTATTAGGTTATAACGTATGACGTTATGTAGTATTAGGTTATAACGTATGGCGTTATGTAGTATTACGATATAACGTATGACGTTATGCAGTACTACGTTATAACGTATGACGTTATGTAGTGTTACGTTATAATGTATGACGTTATGTAGCATTACGGTATTTCGAACAACGTTGTATTGTGTTACTTTATAACGTATGACGTTATGTAGTGTTACGTTATAACGTATGACGCCGTGTAGTATTACGTTATAAGTATAACATTATGTAGTATCACGTTATAGCGTATGACGTCATGTAGTATTACGTTATTACGAATATCGTAATATTGTGTTACTTTATGACGTATGACGTCATGTAATATTGCTTTATGACGTATGACGTCATGTAGTATTTCCTTATAACGTATGACGTTATGTAGTATTACGATATAACGTATGACGTTATGCAGTACTACGTTATAACGTATGACTTTATGTAGTGTTACGTTATAACGTATGACGTTATGTATTAGTACGATATAACGTATGACGTTATGCAGTATGAGGTTATAACGTATGACGTCATGTAGTTTTGCGTTATAACGTATGACGTCATGTAGTATTAGGTTATAACGTATGCCGTCATGTAGTATTACGTTATAACATATGACGTCATGTAGTAATACGATATAACGTACAACGTTATATAGAATTACGATATAACGCACAACGTTATGTCGTATTACGTTATAACGTATCATGTCATGTAGTATTACGTTATTACGAATAACGTTATATTGTGTTACCTTATAACGTGTGACCTTTTGTTGTATTACGTTATAACGTATAAAGGCATGTAGTATTACGTTGTAACGTATGACGTCATGTAGTATTACTTTATGACGTATGACGTCATGTAGTATTACTTTATGACGTATGACGTCATGTAGTATTATGTTATAACATATGCCGTCATGTAGTATTACGTTATAACATATGACGTCATGTAATATTACGATATAACGTACAGCGTTATATAGAATTACGATATAACGCACAACGTTATGTCGTATTACGTTATACCGTATGACGTTATATTGTGTTACTTTATGACGTATGACGTCATGTAGTATTACTTTATGACGTATGCCGTCATGTAGTATTAAGTTATAACATATGACGTCATGTAGTAATACGATATAACGTACAACGTTATATAGAATTACGATATAACGCACAACGTTATGTCGTATTACGTTATAACGTATCATGTCATGTAGTATTACGTTATAACGAATGACGTTATGGAGTATTACGTTATAACGTATGACGCCATGTGGTATTACGTTATTACGAGTAACGTTATATTATGTTACTTTATGACATATGACGTCATGTAGTATTACTTTATGACGTATGACGTCATGTAGGATTACTTTATGACGTATGACGTCATGTAGTATTACTTTATGACGTATGACGTCATGTAGTATTTCGTTTTAACGTACAACGTTATATAGAATTACGATATAACGCACAACGTTATGTCGTATTACGTTATAACTTATCATGTCATGTAGTATTACGTTATAACGTATGACTTTATGTAGTATTACGTTATTACGAATAACGTTATATTGTGTAACTTTATAACGTATGACCTTATGTTGTATTACGTTATAACGTATAAAGACATGTAGTATTACGTTATAACGTATGACGTCATGTGGTATTACGTTATTACGAATATCGTAATATTGTATTACTTTATGACGTATGACGTCATGTAGTATTACTATATGACGTATGACGTCATGTAGTATTACTATATGACGTATGACGTCATGTAGTATTAGGTTATAACGTATGAAGTTATGTATTATTACGATATAACGTATGACGTTAAGCAGTATTAGGTTATAACGTATGACGTTATGTAGTATTAGGTTATAACGTATGGCGTTATGTAGTATTACGATATAACGTATGACGTTATGCAGTACTACGTTATAACGTATGACGTTATGTAGTGTTACGTTATAATGTATGACGTTATGTAGCATTACGGTATTTCGAACAACGTTGTATTGTGTTACTTTATAACGTATGACGTTATGTAGTGTTACGTTATAACGTATGACGCCGTGTAGTATTACGTTATAAGTATAACATTATGTAGTATCACGTTATAGCGTATGACGTCATGTAGTATTACGTTATTACGAATATCGTAATATTGTGTTACTTTATGACGTATGACGTCATGTAATATTGCTTTATGACGTATGACGTCATGTAGTATTTCCTTATAACGTATGACGTTATGTAGTATTACGATATAACGTATGACGTTATGCAGTACTACGTTATAACGTATGACTTTATGTAGTGTTACGTTATAACGTATGACGTTATGTATTAGTACGATATAACGTATGACGTTATGCAGTATGAGGTTATAACGTATGACGTCATGTAGTTTTGCGTTATAACGTATGACGTCATGTAGTATTAGGTTATAACGTATGCCGTCATGTAGTATTACGTTATAACATATGACGTCATGTAGTAATACGATATAACGTACAACGTTATATAGAATTACGATATAACGCACAACGTTATGTCGTATTACGTTATAACGTATCATGTCATGTAGTATTACGTTATTACGAATAACGTTATATTGTGTTACCTTATAACGTGTGACCTTTTGTTGTATTACGTTATAACGTATAAAGGCATGTAGTATTACGTTGTAACGTATGACGTCATGTAGTATTACTTTATGACGTATGACGTCATAAAGTATTATGTTATAACATATGCCGTCATGTAGTATTACGTTATAACATATGACGTCATGTAATATTACGATATAACGTACAGCGTTATATAGAATTACGATATAACGCACAACGTTATGTCGTATTACGTTATACCGTATGACGTTATATTGTGTTACTTTATGACGTATGACGTCATGTAGTATTACTTTATGACGTATGCCGTCATGTAGTATTACGTTATAACATATGACGTCATGTAGTAATACGATATAACGTACAACGTTATATAGAATTACGATATAACGCACAACGTTATGTCGTATTACGTTATAACGTATCATGTCATGTAGTATTACGTTATAACGAATGACGTTATGGAGTATTACGTTATAACGTATGACGCCATGTGGTATTACGTTATTACGAGTAACGTTATATTATGTTACTTTATGACATATGACGTCATGTAGTATTACTTTATGACGTATGACGTCATGTAGGATTACTTTATGACGTATGACGTCATGTAGTATTACTTTATGACGTATGACGTCATGTAGTATTACTTTATGACGTATGACGTCATGTAGTATTTCGTTATAACGTATGACGTTATGCAGTATTACGATATAACGTATGACGTTATGGAGTATTACGTTATTACGTATGACGTCATGTGGTATTACGTTATTACGAATAACGTTATATTGTGTTATTTTATAACGTATGACCTTATGTTGTATTACGTTATAACGTATAAAGGCATGTAGTATTACGTTGTTACGTACGGCGTCATGTAGAATTACGTTATAACGTATTCCGACATGTAGTATTACGTTATAACATATGACGTCATGTAGTATTACGATATAACGTACAACGTTATATAGAATTACGATATAACGCACAACGTTATGTCGTATTACGTTATAACTTATCATGTCATGTAGTATTACGTTATAACGTATGACGTTATGTAGTATTACGTTATTACGAATAACGTTATATTGTGTAACTTTATAACGTATGACCTTACGTTGTATTACGTTATAACGTATGACGTCATGTAGTATTACTTTATGACGTATGACGTCATGTAGTATTACTTTATGACGTATGACGTCATGTAGTATTACTTTATGACGTATGACGTCATGTAGTATTACTTTATGACGTATGACGTCATGTAGTATTACTTTATGACGTATGACGTCATGTAGTATTTCGTTATAACGTATGACGTTATGCAGTATTACGATATAACGTATGACGTTATGCGGTATTAGGTTATAACTTATGACGTTATGGAGTATTACGTTATAACGTATGACGTCATGCGGTATTACGTTATTACGAATAACGTTATATTATGTTACGTCATGTAGTATTACTTTATGACGTATGACGTCATGTAGTATTACTTTATGACGTATGACGTCATGTAGTATTACTTTATGACGTATGACGTCATGTAGTATTACTTTATGACGTATGACGTCATGTAGTATTACTTTATGACGTATGACGTCATGTAGTATTACTTTATGACGTATGACGTCATGTAGTATTACTTTATGACGTATGACGTCATGTAGTATTTCGTTATAACGTATGACGTTATGTAGTATTACGTTATTACGAATAACGTTATATTGTGTAACTTTATAACGTATGACCTTATGTTGTATTACCTTATAACGTATAAAGACATGTAGTATTACGTTATAACGTATGACGTCATGTGGTATTACGTTATTACGAATATCGTAATATTGTATTACTTTATGACGTATGACGTCATGTAGTATTACTATATGACGTATGACGTCATGTAGTATTACTATATGACGTATGACGTCATGTAGTATTAGGTTATAACGTATGAAGTTATGTATTATTACGATATAACGTATGACGTTAAGCAGCATTAGGTTATAACGTATGACGTTATGTAGTATTAGGTTATAACGTATGGCGTTATGTAGTATTACGATATAACGTATGACGTTATGCAGTACTACGTTATAACGTATGACGTTATGTAGTGTTACGTTATAATGTATGACGTTATGTAGCATTACGGTATTTCGAACAACGTTGTATTGTGTTACTTTATAACGTATGACGTTATGTAGTGTTACGTTATAACGTATGACGCCGTGTAGTATTACGTTATAAGTATAACATTATGTAGTATCACGTTATAGCGTATGACGCCATGTGGTATTACTTTATTACGAATAACGTTATATTATGTTACTTTATGACATATGACGTCATGTAGTATTACTTTATGACGTATGACGTCATGTAGTATTACTTTATGACGTATGACGTCATGTAGTATTACTTTATGACGTATGACGTCATGTAGTATTACTTTATGACGTATGACGTCATGTAGTATTACTTTATGACGTATGACGTCATGTAGTATTTCGTTATAACGTATGACGTTATGCAGTATTACGATATAACGTATGACGTTATGCGGTATTAGGTTATAACTTATGACGTTATGGAGTATTACGTTATAACGTATGACGTCATGTGGTATTACGTTATTACGAATAACGTTATATTATGTTACGTCATGTAGTATTACTTTATGACGTATGACGTCATGTAGTATTACTTTATGACGTATGACGTCATGTAGTATTACTTTATGACGTATGACGTCATGTAGTATTACTTTATGACGTATGACGTCATGTAGTATTACTTTATGACGTATGACGTCATGTAGTATTACTTTATGACGTATGACGTCATGTAGTATTACTTTATGACGTATGACGTCATGTAGTATTACTTTATGACGTATGACGTCATGTAGTATTACTTTATGACGTATGACGTCATGTAGTATTACTTTATGACGTATGACGTCATGTAGTATTACTTTATGACGTATGACGTCATGTAGTATTACTTTATGACGTATGACGTCATGTAGTATTACATTATGACGTATGACGTCATGTAGTATTTCGTTATAACGTATGACGTTATGCAGTATTACGATATAACGTATGACGTTATGCAGTATTAGGTTATAACGTATGACGTCATGTAGTATTACTTTATGACGTATGACGTCATGTAGTATTACTTTATGACGTATGACGTCATGTAGTATTAGGTTATAACGTATGAAGTTATGTATTATTACGATATAACGTATGACGTTAAGCAGTATTAGGTTATAACGTATGACGTTATGTAGTATTAGGTTATAACGTATGGCGTTATGTAGTATTACGATATAACGTATGACGTTATGCAGTACTACGTTATAACGTATGACGTTATGTAGTGTTACGTTATAATGTATGACGTTATGTAGCATTACGGTATTTCGAACAACGTTGTATTGTGTTACTTTATAACGTATGACGTTATGTAGTGTTACGTTATAACGTATGACGCCGTGTAGTATTACGTTATAAGTATAACATTATGTAGTATCACGTTATAGCGTATGACGTCATGTAGTATTACGTTATTACGAATATCGTAATATTGTGTTACTTTATGACGTATGACGTCATGTAATATTGCTTTATGACGTATGACGTCATGTAGTATTTCCTTATAACGTATGACGTTATGTAGTATTACGATATAACGTATGACGTTATGCGGTATTAGGTTATAACTTATGACGTTATGGAGTATTACGTTATAACGTATGACGTCATGTGGTATTACGTTATTACGAATAACGTTATATTATGTTACGTCATGTAGTATTACTTTATGACGTATGACGTCATGTAGTATTACTTTATGACGTATGACGTCATGTAGTATTACTTTATGACGTATGACGTCATGTAGTATTACTTTATGACGTATGACGTCATGTAGTATTACTTTATGACGTATGACGTCATGTAGTATTTCGTTATAACGTATGACGTTATGCAGTATTACGATATAACGTATGACGTTATGCAGTATTAGGTTATAACGTATGACGTCATGTAGTATTACTTTATGACGTATGACGTCATGTAGTATTACATTATGACGTATGGCGTCATGTAGTATTTCGTTTTAACGTACAACGTTATATAGAATTACGATATAACGCACAACGTTATGTCGTATTACGTTATAACTTATCATGTCATGTAGTATTACGTTATAACGTATGACGTTATGTAGTATTACGTTATTACGAATAACGTTATATTGTGTAACTTTATAACGTATGACCTTATGTTGTATTACGTTATAACGTATAAAGACATGTAGTATTACGTTATAACGTATGACGTCATGTGGTATTACGTTATTACGAATATCGTAATATTGTATTACTTTATGACGTATGACGTCATGTAGTATTACTATATGACGTATGACGTCATCTAGTATTACTATATGACGTATGACGTCATGTAGTATTAGGTTATAACGTATGAAGTTATGTATTATTACGATATAACGTATGACGTTAAGCAGCATTAGGTTATAACGTATGACGTTATGTAGTATTAGGTTATAACGTATGGCGTTATGTAGTATTACGATATAACGTATGACGTTATGCAGTACTACGTTATAACGTATGACGTTATGTAGTGTTACGTTATAATGTATGACGTTATGTAGCATTACGGTATTTCGAACAACGTTGTATTGTGTTACTTTATAACGTATGACGTTATGTAGTGTTACGTTATAACGTATGACGCCGTGTAGTATTACGTTATAAGTATAACATTATGTAGTATCACGTTATAGCGTATGACGTCATGTAGTATTACATTATTACGAATATCGTAATATTGTGTTACTTTATGACGTATGACGTCATGTAATATTGCTTTATGACGTATGACGTCATGTAGTATTTCCTTATAACGTATGACGTTATGTAGTATTACGATATAACGTATGACGTTATGCAGTACTACGTTATAACGTATGACGTTATGTAGTGTTACGTTATAACGTATGACGTTATGTATTAGTACGATATAACGTATGACGTTATGCAGTATGAGGTTATAACGTATGACGTCATGTAGTTTTGCGTTATAACGTATGACGTCATGTAGTATTAGGTTATAACGTATGCCGTCATGTAGTATTACGTTATAACATATGACGTCATGTAGTAATACGATATAACGTACAACGTTATATAGAATTACGATATAACGCACAACGTTATGTCGTATTACGTTATAACGTATCATGTCATGTAGTATTACGTTATTACGAATAACGTTATATTGTGTTACCTTATAACGTGTGACCTTTTGTTGTATTACTTTATAACGTATAAAGACATGTAGTATTACGTTGTAACGTATGACGTCATGTAATATTACTTTATGACGTATGACGTCATGTAGTATTATGTTATAACATATGCCGTCATGTAGTATTACGTTATAACATATGACGTCATGTAATATTACGATATAACGTACAGCGTTATATAGAATTACGATATAACGCACAACGTTATGTCGTATTACGTTATACCGTATGACGTTATATTGTGTTACTTTATGACGTATGACGTCATGTAGTATTACTTTATGACGTATGCCGTCATGTAGTATTACGTTATAACATATGACGTCATGTAGTATTACTTTATGACGTATGACGTCATGTAGTATTACTTTATGACGTATGACGTCATGTAGTATTACTTTATGACGTATGACGTCATGTAGTATTTCGTTATAACGTATGACGTTATGCAGTATTACGATATAACGTATGACGTTATGCAGTATTAGGTTATAACTTATGACGTTATGGAGTATTACGTTATAACGTATGACGTCATGTGGTATTACGTTATTACGAATAACGTTATATTATGTTACGTCATGTAGTATTACTTTATGACGTATGACGTCATGTAGTATTACTTTATGACGTATGACGTCATGTAGTATTACTTTATGACGTATGACGTCATGTAGTATTACTTTATGACGTATGACGTCATGTAGTATTTCGTTATAACGTATGACGTTATGCAGTATTACGATATAACGTATGACGTTATGCAGTATTAGGTTATAACGTATGACGTCATGTAGTATTACTTTATGACGTATGACGTCATGTAGTATTTCGTTTTAACGTACAACGTTATATAGAATTACGATATAACGCACAACGTTATGTCGTATTACGTTATAACTTATCATGTCATGTAGTATTACGTTATAACGTATGACGTTATGCAGTATTACGTTATAACGTATGACGTTATGTAGTGTAACTTTATAACGTATGACCTTATGTTGTATTACGTTATAACGTATAAAGACATGTAGTATTACGTTATAACGTATGACGTCATGTGGTATTACGTTATTACGAATATCGTAATATTGTATTACTTTATGACGTATGACGTCATGTAGTATTACTATATGACGTATGACGTCATGTAGTATTACTATATGACGTATGACGTCATGTAGTATTAGGTTATAACGTATGAAGTTATGTATTATTACGATATAACGTATGACGTTAAGCAGTATTAGGTTATAACGTATGACGTTATGTAGTGTTACGTTATAATGTATGACGTTATGTAGCATTACGGTATTTCGAACAACGTTGTATTGTGTTACTTTATAACGTATGACGTTATGTAGTGTTACGTTATAACGTATGACGCCGTGTAGTATTACGTTATAAGTATAACATTATGTAGTATCACGTTATAGCGTATGACGTCATGTAGTATTACGTTATTACGAATATCGTAATATTGTGTTACTTTATGACGTATGACGTCATGTAATATTGCTTTATGACGTATGACGTCATGTAGTATTTCCTTATAACGTATGACGTTATGTAGTATTACGATATAACGTATGACGTCATGTAGTATTACTTTATGACGTATGACGTCATGTAGTATTACTTTATGACGTATGACGTCATGTAGTATTACTTTATGACTTATGACGTCATGTAGTATTACTTTATGACGTATGACGTCATGTAGTATTTCGTTATAACGTATGACGTTATGCAGTATTACGATATAACGTATGACGTTATGCAGTATTAGGTTATAACGTATGACGTCATGTAGTATTACTTTATGACGTATGACGTCATGTAGTATTACATTATGACGTATGGCGTCATGTAGTATTTCGTTTTAACGTACAACGTTATATAGAATTACGATATAACGCACAACGTTATGTCGTATTACGTTATAACTTATCATGTCATGTAGTATTACGTTATAACGTATGACGTTATGTAGTATTACGTTATTACGAATAACGTTATATTGTGTAACTTTATAACGTATGACCTTATGTTGTATTACGTTATAACGTATAAAGACATGTAGTATTACGTTATAACGTATGACGTCATGTGGTATTACGTTATTACGAATATCGTAATATTGTATTACTTTATGACGTATGACGTCATGTAGTATTACTATATGACGTATGACGTCATGTAGTATTACTATATGACGTATGACGTCATGTAGTATTACTATATGACGTATGACGTCATGTAGTATTACTATATGACGTATGACGTCATGTAGTATTAGGTTATAACGTATGAAGTTATGTATTATTACGATATAACGTATGACGTTAAGCAGCATTAGGTTATAACGTATGACGTTATGTAGTATTAGGTTATAACGTATGGCGTTATGTAGTATTACGATATAACGTATGACGTTATGCAGTACTACGTTATAACGTATGACGTTATGTAGTGTTACGTTATAATGTATGACGTTATGTAGCATTACGGTATTTCGAACAACGTTGTATTGTGTTACTTTATAACGTATGACGTTATGTAGTGTTACGTTATAACGTATGACGCCGTGTAGTATTACGTTATAAGTATAACATTATGTAGTATCACGTTATAGCGTATGACGTCATGTAGTATTACAATATTACGAATATCGTAATATTGTGTTACTTTATGACGTATGACGTCATGTAATATTGCTTTATGACGTATGACGTCATGTAGTATTTCCTTATAACGTATGACGTTATGTAGTATTACGATATAACGTATGACGTTATGCAGTACTACGTTATAACGTATGACGTTATGTAGTGTTACGTTATAACGTATGACGTTATGTATTAGTACGATATAACGTATGACGTTATGCAGTATGAGGTTATAACGTATGACGTCATGTAGTTTTGCGTTATAACGTATGACGTCATGTAGTATTAGGTTATAACGTATGCCGTCATGTAGTATTACGTTATAACATATGACGTCATGTAGTAATACGATATAACGTACAACGTTATATAGAATTACGATATAACGCACAACGTTATGTCGTATTACGTTATAACGTATCATGTCATGTAGTATTACGTTATTACGAATAACGTTATATTGTGTTACCTTATAACGTGTGACCTTTTGTTGTATTACTTTATAACGTATAAAGACATGTAGTATTACGTTGTAACGTATGACGTCATGTAGTATTACTTTATGACGTATGACGTCATGTAGTATTATGTTATAACATATGCCGTCATGTAGTATTACGTTATAACATATGACGTCATGTAATATTACGATATAACGTACAGCGTTATATAGAATTACGATATAACGCACAACGTTATGTCGTATTACGTTATACCGTATGACGTTATATTGTGTTACTTTATGACGTATGACGTCATGTAGTATTACTTTATGACGTATGCCGTCATGTAGTATTACGTTATAACATATGACGTCATGTAGTATTACTTTATGACGTATGACGTCATGTAGTATTACTTTATGACGTATGACGTCATGTAGTATTTCGTTATAACGTATGACGTTATGCAGTATTACGATATAACGTATGACGTTATGCAGTATTAGGTTATAACGTATGACGTCATGTAGTATTACTTTATGACGTATGACGTCATGTAGTATTACATTATGACGTATGGCGTCATGTAGTATTTCGTTTTAACGTACAACGTTATATAGAATTACGATATAACGCACAACGTTATGTCGTATTACGTTATAACTTATCATGTCATGTAGTATTACGTTATAACGTATGACGTTATGTAGTATTACGTTATTACGAATAACGTTATATTGTGTAACTTTATAACGTATGACCTTATGTTGTATTACGTTATAACGTATAAAGACATGTAGTATTACGTTATAACGTATGACGTCATGTGGTATTACGTTATTACGAATATCGTAATATTGTATTACTTTATGACGTATGACGTCATGTAGTAATACTATATGACGTATGACGTCATGTAGTATTACTATATGACGTATGACGTCATGTAGTATTACTATATGACGTATGACGTCATGTAGTATTAGGTTATAACGTATGAAGTTATGTATTATTACGATATAACGTATGACGTTAAGCAGCATTAGGTTATAACGTATGACGTTATGTAGTATTAGGTTATAACGTATGGCGTTATGTAGTATTACGATATAACGTATGACGTTATGCAGTACTACGTTATAACGTATGACGTTATGTAGTGTTACGTTATAATGTATGACGTTATGTAGCATTACGGTATTTCGAACAACGTTGTATTGTGTTACTTTATAACGTATGACGTTATGTAGTGTTACGTTATAACGTATGACGCCGTGTAGTATTACGTTATAAGTATAACATTATGTAGTATCACGTTATAGCGTATGACGTCATGTAGTATTACATTATTACGAATATCGTAATATTGTGTTACTTTATGACGTATGACGTCATGTAATATTGCTTTATGACGTATGACGTCATGTAGTATTTCCTTATAACGTATGACGTTATGTAGTATTACGATATAACGTATGACGTTATGCAGTACTACGTTATAACGTATGACGTTATGTAGTGTTACGTTATAACGTATGACGTTATGTATTAGTACGATATAACGTATGACGTTATGCAGTATGAGGTTATAACGTATGACGTCATGTAGTTTTGCGTTATAACGTATGACGTCATGTAGTATTAGGTTATAACGTATGCCGTCATGTAGTATTACGTTATAACATATGACGTCATGTAGTAATACGATATAACGTACAACGTTATATAGAATTACGATATAACGCACAACGTTATGTCGTATTACGTTATAACGTATCATGTCATGTAGTATTACGTTATTACGAATAACGTTATATTGTGTTACCTTATAACGTGTGACCTTTTGTTGTATTACTTTATAACGTATAAAGACATGTAGTATTACGTTGTAACGTATGACGTCATGTAGTATTACTTTATGACGTATGACGTCATGTAGTATTATGTTATAACATATGCCGTCATGTAGTATTACGTTATAACATATGACGTCATGTAATATTACGATATAACGTACAGCGTTATATAGAATTACGATATAACGCACAACGTTATGTCGTATTACGTTATACCGTATGACGTTATATTGTGTTACTTTATGACGTATGACGTCATGTAGTATTACTTTATGACGTATGCCGTCATGTAGTATTACGTTATAACATATGACGTCATGTAGTATTACTTTATGACGTATGACGTCATGTAGTATTACTTTATGACGTATGACGTCATGTAGTATTACTTTATGACGTATGACGTCATGTAGTATTTCGTTATAACGTATGACGTTATGCAGTATTACGATATAACGTATGACGTTATGCGGTATTAGGTTATAACTTATGACGTTATGGAGTATTACGTTATAACGTATGACGTCATGTGGTATTACGTTATTACGAATAACGTTATATTATGTTACGTCATGTAGTATTACTTTATGACGTATGACGTCATGTAGTATTACTTTATGACGTATGACGTCATGTAGTATTACTTTATGACGTATGACGTCATGTAGTATTACTTTATGACGTATGACGTCATGTAGTATTTCGTTATAACGTATGACGTTATGCAGTATTACGATATAACGTATGACGTTATGCAGTATTAGGTTATAACGTATGACGTCATGTAGTATTACTTTATGACGTATGACGTCATGTAGTATTTCGTTTTAACGTACAACGTTATATAGAATTACGATATAACGCACAACGTTATGTCGTATTACGTTATAACTTATCATGTCATGTAGTATTACGTTATAACGTATGACGTTATGCAGTATTACGTTATTACGAATAACGTTATATTGTGTAACTTTATAACGTATGACCTTATGTTGTATTACGTTATAACGTATAAAGACATGTAGTATTACGTTATAACGTATGACGTCATGTGGTATTACGTTATTACGAATATCGTAATATTGTATTACTTTATGACGTATGACGTCATGTAGTATTACTATATGACGTATGACGTCATGTAGTATTACTATATGACGTATGACGTCATGTAGTATTACGTTATAACGTATGAAGTTATGTATTATTACGATATAACGTATGACGTTAAGCAGTATTAGGTTATAACGTATGACGTTATGTAGTGTTACGTTATAATGTATGACGTTATGTAGCATTACGGTATTTCGAACAACGTTGTATTGTGTTACTTTATAACGTATGACGTTATGTAGTGTTACGTTATAACGTATGACGCCGTGTAGTATTACGTTATAAGTATAACATTATGTAGTATCACGTTATAGCGTATGACGTCATGTAGTATTACGTTATTACGAATATCGTAATATTGTGTTACTTTATGACGTATGACGTCATGTAATATTGCTTTATGACGTATGACGTCATGTAGTATTTCCTTATAACGTATGACGTTATGTAGTATTACGATATAACGTATGACGTCATGTAGTATTACTTTATGACGTATGACGTCATGTAGTATTACTTTATGACGTATGACGTCATGTAGTATTACTTTATGACTTATGACGTCATGTAGTATTACTTTATGACGTATGACGTCATGTAGTATTACTTTATGACGTATGACGTCATGTAGTATTACCTTATGACGTATGACGTCATGTCGTATTTCGTTATAACGTATGACGTTATGCAGTATTACGATATAACGTATGACGTTATGCGGTATTAGGTTATAACGTATGACGTTATGGAGTATTACGTTATAACGTATGACGTCATGTGGTATTACGTTATTACGAATAACGTTATATTATGTTACGTCATGTAGTATTACTTTATGACGTATGACGTCATGTAGTATTACTTTATGACGTATGACGTCATGTAGTATTACTTTATGACGTATGACGTCATGTAGTATTATGTTATAACATATGCCGTCATGTAGTATTACGTTATAACATATGACGTCATGTAATATTACGATATAACGTACAGCGTTATATAGAATTACGATATAACGCACAACGTTATGTCGTATTACGTTATACCGTATGACGTTATATTGTGTTACTTTATGACGTATGACGTCATGTAGTATTACTTTATGACGTATGCCGTCATGTAGTATTACGTTATAACATATGACGTCATGTAGTATTACTTTATGACGTATGACGTCATGTAGTATTACTTTATGACGTATGACGTCATGTAGTATTACTTTATGACGTATGACGTCATGTAGTATTTCGTTATAACGTATGACGTTATGCAGTATTACGATATAACGTATGACGTTATGCGGTATTAGGTTATAACTTATGACGTTATGGAGTATTACGTTATAACGTATGACGTCATGTGGTATTACGTTATTACGAATAACGTTATATTATGTTACGTCATGTAGTATTACTTTATGACGTATGACGTCATGTAGTATTACTTTATGACGTATGACGTCATGTAGTATTACTTTATGACGTATGACGTCATGTAGTATTACTTTATGACGTATGACGTCATGTAGTATTTCGTTATAACGTATGACGTTATGCAGTATTACGATATAACGTATGACGTTATGCAGTATTAGGTTATAACGTATGACGTCATGTAGTATTACTTTATGACGTATGACGTCATGTAGTATTACTTTATGACGTATGACGTCATGTAGTATTACTTTATGACGTATGACGTCATGTAGTATTACTTTATGACGTATGACGTCATGTAGTATTTCGTTATAACGTATGACGTTATGCAGTATTACGATATAACGTATGACGTTATGCAGTATTAGGTTATAACGTATGACGTCATGTAGTATTACTTTATGACGTATGACGTCATGTAGTATTACTTTATGACGTATGACGTCATGTAGTATTACCTTATGACGTATGACGTCATGTAGTATTTCGTTATAACGTATGACGTTATGCAGTATTACGATATAACGTATGACGTTATGCGGTATTAGGTTATAACGTATGACGTTATGGAGTATTACGTTATAACGTATGACGTCATGTGGTATTACGTTATTACGAATAACGTTATATTATGTTACGTCATGTAGTATTACTTTATGACGTATGACGTCATGTAGTATTACTTTATGACGTATGACGTCATGTAGTATTACTTTATGACGTATGACGTCATGTAGTATTACTTTATGACGTATGACGTCATGTAGTATTACTTTATGACGTATGACGTCATGTAGTATTTCGTTATAACGTATGACGTTATGCAGTATTACGATATAACGTATGACGTTATGCAGTATTAGGTTATAACGTATGACGTCATGTAGTATTACTTTATGATGTATGACGTCATGTAGTATTACTTTATGACGTATGACGTCATGCAGTATTTCGTTTTAACGTACAACGTTATATAGAATTACGATATAACGCACAACGTTATGTCGTATTACGTTATAACTTATCATGTCATGTAGTATTACGTTATAACGTATGACTTTATGTAGTATTACGTTATTACGAATAACGTTATATTGTGTAACTTTATAACGTATGACCTTATGTTGTATTACGTTATAACGTATAAAGACATGTAGTATTACGTTATAACGTATGACGTCATGTGGTATTACGTTATTACGTATATCGTAATATTGTATTACTTTATGACGTATGACGTCATGTAGTATTACTATATGACGTATGACGTCATGTAGTATTACTATATGACGTATGACGTTATGTAGTATTAGGTTATAACGTATGGCGTTATGTAGTATTACGATATAACGTATGACGTTATGCAGTACTACGTTATAACGTATGACGTTATGTAGTGTTACGTTATAATGTATGACGTTATGTAGCATTACGGTATTTCGAACAACGTTGTATTGTGTTACTTTATAACGTATGACGTTATGTAGTGTTACGTTATAACGTATAACGCCGTGTAGTATTACGTTATAAGTATAACATTATGTAGTATCACGTTATAGCGTATGACGTCATGTAGTATTACGTTATTACGAATATCGTAATATTGTGTTACTTTATGACGTATGACGTCATGTAATATTGCTTTATGACGTATGACGTCATGTAGTATTTCCTTATAACGTATGACGTTATGTAGTATTACGATATAACGTATGACGTTATGCAGTACTACGTTATAACGTATGACTTTATGTAGTGTTACGTTATAACGTATGACGTTATGTATTAGTACGATATAACGTATGACGTTATGCAGTATGAGGTTATAACGTATGACGTCATGTAGTTTTGCGTTATAACGTATGACGTCATGTAGTATTAGGTTATAACGTATGCCGTCATGTAGTATTACGTTATAACATATGACGTCATGTAGTAATACGATATAACGTACAACGTTATATAGAATTACGATATAACGCACAACGTTATGTCGTATTACGTTATAACGTATCATGTCATGTAGTATTACGTTATAACGAATGACTTTATGGAGTATTACGTTATAACGTATGACGTCATGTAGTATTACGATATAACGTACAACGTTATGCAGTATTAGGTTATAACGTATGACGTTATGCAGTATTACGTTATAACGTATGACGTTATGTATTAGTACGATATAACGTATGACGTTATGCAGTATGAGGTTATAGCGTATGACGTCATGTAGTTTTGCGTTATAACGTATGACGTCATGTAGTATTACGATATAACGTACAACGTTATGCAGTATTAGGTTATAACGTATGACGTTATGGAGTATTACGTTATTACGTATGACGTCATGTGGTATTACGTTATTACGAATAACGTTATATTGTGTTATTTTATAACGTATGACCTTATGTTGTATTACGTTATAACGTATAAAGGCATGTAGTATTACGTTGTAACGTACGGCGTCATGTAGAATTACGTTATAACGTATTCCGTCATGTAGTATTACGTTATAACATATGACGTCATGTAGTATTACGATATAACGTACAACGTTATATAGAATTACGATATAACGCACAACGTTATGTCGTATTACGTTATAACTTATCATGTCATGTAGTATTACGTTATAACGTATGACGTTATGTAGTATTACGTTATTACGAATAACGTTATATTGTGTAACTTTATAACGTATGACCTTACGTTGTATTACGTTATAACGTATAAAGACATGTAGTATTACGTTATGACGTATGACGTCATGTAGTATTACTTTATGACGTATGACGTCATGTAGTATTACTTTATGACGTATGACGTCATGTAGTATTACTTTATGACGTATGACGTCATGTAGTATTTCGTTACAACGTATGACGTTATGCAGTATTACGATATAACGTATGACGTTATGCGGTATTAGGTTATAACTTATGACGTTATGGAGTATTACGTTATAACGTATGACGTCATGTGGTATTACGTTATTACGAATAACGTTATATTATGTTACGTCATGTAGTATTACTTTATGACGTATGACGTCATGTAGTATTACTTTATGACGTATGACGTCATGTAGTATTACTTTATGACGTATGACGTCATGTAGTATTACTTTATGACGTATGACGTCATGTAGTATTACTTTATGACGTGTGACGTCATGTAGTATTTCGTTATAACGTATGACGTTATGCAGTATTACGATATAACGTATGACGTTATGCAGTATTAGGTTATAACGTATGACGTCATGTAGTATTACTTTATGACGTATGACGTCATGTAGTATTACTTTATGACGTATGACGTCATGTAGTATTTCGTTTTAACGTACAACGTTATATAGAATTACGATATAACGCACAACGTTATGTCGTATTACGTTATAACTTATCATGTCATGTAGTATTACGTTATAACGTATGACGTTATGTAGTATTACGTTATTACGAATAACGTTATATTGTGTAACTTTATAACGTATGACCTTATGTTGTATTACGATATAACGTATAAAGACATGTAGTATTACGTTATAACGTATGACGTCATGTGGTATTACGTTATTACGAATATCGTAATATTGTATTACTTTATGACGTATGACGTCATGTAGTATTACTATATGACGTATGACGTCATGTAGTATTACTATATGACGTATGACGTCATGTAGTATTAGGTTATAACGTATGAAGTTATGTATTATTACGATATAACGTATGACGTTAAGCAGTATTAGGTTATAACGTATGACGTTATGTAGTATTAGGTTATAACGTATGGCGTTATGTAGTATTACGATATAACGTATGACGTTATGCAGTACTACGTTATAACGTATGACTTTATGTAGTGTTACGTTATAACGTATGACGTTATGTATTAGTACGATATAACGTATGACGTTATGCAGTATGAGGTTATAACGTATGACGTCATGTAGTTTTGCGTTATAACGTATGACGTCATGTAGTATTAGGTTATAACGTATGCCGTCATGTAGTATTACGTTATAACATATGACGTCATGTAGTAATACGATATAACGTACAACGTTATATAGAATTACGATATAACGCACAACGTTATGTCGTATTACGTTATAACGTATCATGTCATGTAGTATTACGTTATTACGACTAACGTTATATTGTGTTACCTTATAACGTGTGACCTTTTGTTGTATTACGTTATAACGTATAAAGACATGTAGTATTACGTTGTAACGTATGACGTCATGTAGTATTACTTTATGACGTATGACGTCATGTAGTATTATGTTATAACGTATGCCGTCATGTAGTATTACGTTATAACATATGACGTCATGTAGTAATACGATATAACGTACAACGTTATATAGAATTACGATATAACGCACAACGTTATGTCGTATTACGTTATAACGTATCATGTCATGTAGTATTACGTTATTACGAATAACGTTATATTGTGTTACCTTATAACGTGTGACCTTTTGTTGTATTACGTTATAACGTATAAAGACATGTTGTATTACGTTATAACGTATAAAGGCATGTAGTATTACGTTGTTACGTACGGCGTCATGTAGAATTACGTTATAAAGTATTCCGTTATGTAGTATTACGTTATAACATATGACGTCATGTAGTATTACGATATAACGTACAACGTTATATAGAATTACGATATAACGCACAACGTTATGTCGTATTACGTTATAACTTATCATGTCATGTAGTATTACGTTATAACGTATGACGTTATGTAGTATTATGTTATTACGAATAACGTTATATTGTGTAACTTTATAACGTATGACCTTACGTTGTATTACGTTATAACGTATGACGTCATGTAGTATTACTTTATGACGTATGACGTCATGTAGTATTACTTTATGACGTATGACGTCATGTAGTATTACTTTATGACGTATGACGTCATGTAGTATTACTTTATGACGTATGACGTCATGTAGTATTTCGTTATAACGTATGACGTTATGCAGTATTACGATATAACGTATGACATTATGCGGTATTAGGTTATAACTTATGACGTTATGGAGTATTACGTTATAACGTATGACGTCATGTGGTATTACGTTATTACGAATAACGTTACATTATGTTACGTCATGTAGTATTACTTTATGACGTATGACGTCATGTAGTATTACTTTATGACGTATGACGTCATGTAGTATTACTTTATGACGTATGACGTCATGTAGTATTACTTTATGACGTATGACGTCATGTAGTATTACTTTATGACGTATGACGTCATGTAGTATTACTTTATGACGTATGACGTCATGTAGTATTTCGTTATAACGTATGACGTTATGCAGTATTACGATATAACGTATGACGTTATGCAGTATTAGGTTATAACGTATGACGTCATGTAGTATTACTTTATGACGTATGACGTCATGTAGTATTACTTTATGACGTATGACGTCATGTAGTATTTCGTTTTAACGTACAACGTTATATAGAATTACGATATAACGCACAACGTTATGTCGTATTACGTTATAACTTATCATGTCATGTAGTATTACGTTATAACGTATGACTTTATGTAGTATTACGTTATTACGAATAACGTTATATTGTGTAACTTTATAACGTATGACCTTATGTTGTATTACGTTATAACGTATAAAGACATGTAGTATTACGTTATAACGTATGACGTCATGTGGTATTACGTTATTACGAATATCGTAATATTGTATTACTTTATGACGTATGACGTCATGTAGTATTACTATATGACGTATGACGTCATGTAGTATTACTATATGACGTATGACGTCATGTAGTATTAGGTTATAACGTATGAAGTTATGTATTATTACGATATAACGTATGACGTTAAGCAGTATTAGGTTATAACGTATGACGTTATGTAGTATTAGGTTATAACGTATGGCGTTATGTAGTATTACGATATAACGTATGACGTTATGCAGTACTACGTTATAACGTATGACGTTATGTAGTGTTACGTTATAATGTATGACGTTATGTAGCATTACGGTATTTCGAACAACGTTGTATTGTGTTACTTTATAACGTATGACGTTATGTAGTGTTACGTTATAACGTATGACGCCGTGTAGTATTACGTTATAAGTATAACATTATGTAGTATCACGTTATAGCGTATGACGTCATGTAGTATTACGTTATTACGAATATCGTAATATTGTGTTACTTTATGACGTATGACGTCATGTAATATTGCTTTATGACGTATGACGTCATGTAGTATTTCCTTATAACGTATGACGTTATGTAGTATTACGATATAACGTATGACGTTATGCAGTACTACGTTATAACGTATGACTTTATGTAGTGTTACGTTATAACGTACGACGTTATGTATTAGTACGATATAACGTATGACGTTATGCAGTATGAGGTTATAACGTATGACGTCATGTAGTTTTGCGTTATAACGTATGACGTCATGTAGTATTAGGTTATAACGTATGCCGTCATGTAGTATTACGTTATAACATATGACGTCATGTAGTAATACGATATAACGTACAACGTTATATAGAATTACGATATAACGCACAACGTTATGTCGTATTACGTTATAACTTATCATGTCATGTAGTATTACGTTATAACGTATGACGTTATGTAGTATTACGTTATTACGAATAACGTTATATTGTGTAACTTTATAACGTATGACGTTGTATTACGTTATAACGTATAAAGACATGTAGTATTACGTTATGACGTATGACGTCATGTAGTATTACTTTATGACGTATGACGTCATGTAGTATTACTTTATGACGTATGACGTCATGTAGTATTACTTTATGACGTATGACGTCATGTAGTATTTCGTTACAACGTATGACGTTATGCAGTATTACGATATAACGTATGACGTTATGCGGTATTAGGTTATAACTTATGACGTTATGGAGTATTACGTTATAACGTATGACGTCATGTGGTATTACGTTATTACGAATAACGTTATATTATGTTACGTCATGTAGTATTACTTTATGACGTATGACGTCATGTAGTATTACTTTATGACGTATGACGTCATGTAGTATTACTTTATGACGTATGACGTCATGTAGTATTACTTTATGACGTATGACGTCATGTAGTATTACTTTATGACGTATGACGTCATGTAGTATTTCGTTATAACGTATGACGTTATGCAGTATTACGATATAACGTATGACGTTATGCAGTATTAGGTTATAACGTATGACGTCATGTAGTATTACTTTATGACGTATGACGTCATGTAGTATTACTTTATGACGTATGACGTCATGTAGTATTTCGTTTTAACGTACAACGTTATATAGAATTACGATATAACGCACAACGTTATGTCGTATTACGTTATAACTTATCATGTCATGTAGTATTACGTTATAACGTATGACGTTATGTAGTATTACGTTATTACGAATAACGTTATATTGTGTAACTTTATAACGTATGACCTTATGTTGTATTACGATATAACGTATAAAGACATGTAGTATTACGTTATAACGTATGACGTCATGTGGTATTACGTTATTACGAATATCGTAATATTGTATTACTTTATGACGTATGACGTCATGTAGTATTACTATATGACGTATGACGTCATGTAGTATTACTATATGACGTATGACGTCATGTAGTATTAGGTTATAACGTATGAAGTTATGTATTATTACGATATAACGTATGACGTTAAGCAGTATTAGGTTATAACGTATGACGTTATGTAGTATTAGGTTATAACGTATGGCGTTATGTAGTATTACGATATAACGTATGACGTTATGCAGTACTACGTTATAACGTATGACGTTATGTAGTGTTACGTTATAATGTATGACGTTATGTAGCATTACGGTATTTCGAACAACGTTGTATTGTGTTACTTTATAACGTATGACGTTATGTAGTGTTACGTTATAACGTATGACGCCGTGTAGTATTACGTTATAAGTATAACATTATGTAGTATCACGTTATAGCGTATGACGTCATGTAGTATTACGTTATTACGAATATCGTAATATTGTGTTACTTTATGACGTATGACGTCATGTAATATTGCATTATGACGTATGACGTCATGTAGTATTTCCTTATAAGGTATGACGTTATGTAGTATTACGATATAACGTATGACGTTATGCAGTACTACGTTATAACGTATGACTTTATGTAGTGTTACGTTATAACGTATGACGTTATGTATTAGTACGATATAACGTATGACGTTATGCAGTATGAGGTTATAACGTATGACGTCATGTAGTATTACGTTATAACATATGACGTCATGTAGTAATACGATATAACGTACAACGTTATATAGAATTACGATATAACGCACAACGTTATGTCGTATTACGTTATAACTTATCATGTCATGTAGTATTACGTTATAACATATGACGTCATGTAGTATTACGATATAACGTACAACGTTATATAGAATTACGATATAACGCACAACGTTATGTCGTATTACGTTATAACTTATCATGTCATGTAGTATTTCGTTATAACGTATGACGTTATGCAGTATTACGATATAACGTACAACGTTATGCAGTATTAGGTTATAACGTATGACGTTATGGAGTATTACGTTATAACGTATGACGCCATGTGGTATTACGTTATTACGAGTAACGTTATATTATGTTACTTTATGACATATGACGTCATGTAGTATTACTTTATGACGTATGACGTCATGTAGGATTACTTTATGACGTATGACGTCATGTAGTATTACTTTATGACGTATGACGTCATGTAGTATTACTATATGACGTATGACGTCATGTAGTATTACTATATGACGTATGACGTCATGTAGTATTAGGTTATAACGTATGAAGTTATGTATTATTACGATATAACGTATGACGTTAAGCAGTATTAGGTTATAACGT
Source organism: Bombus terrestris (assembly GCF_910591885.1). Classification (NCBI taxonomy): domain Eukaryota; kingdom Metazoa; phylum Arthropoda; class Insecta; order Hymenoptera; family Apidae; genus Bombus; species Bombus terrestris. The sequence goes on from NW_025963556.1 coordinate 839,894, forward strand.
ATGACGTTATGTAGTATTAGGTTATAACGTATGGCGTTATGTAGTATTACGATATAACGTATGACGTTATGCAGTACTACGTTATAACGTATGACGTTATGTAGTGTTACGTTATAATGTATGACGTTATGTAGCATTACGGTATTTCGAACAACGTTGTATTGTGTTACTTTATAACGTATGACGTTATGTAGTGTTACGTTATAACGTATGACGCCGTGTAGTATTACGTTATAAGTATAACATTATGTAGTATCACGTTATAGCGTATGACGTCATGTAGTATTACGTTATTACGAATATCGTAATATTGTGTTACTTTATGACGTATGACGTCATGTAATATTGCTTTATGACGTATGACGTCATGTAGTATTTCCTTATAAGGTATGACGTTATGTAGTATTACGATATAACGTATGACGTTATGCAGTACTACGTTATAACGTATGACTTTATGTAGTGTTACGTTATAACGTATGACGTTATGTATTAGTACGATATAACGTATGACGTTATGCAGTATGAGGTTATAACGTATGACGTCATGTAGTTTTGCGTTATAACGTATGACGTCATGTAGTATTAGGTTATAACGTATGCCGTCATGTAGTATTACGTTATAACATATGACGTCATGTAGTAATACGATATAACGTACAACGTTATATAGAATTACGATATAACGCACAACGTTATGTCGTATTACGTTATAACGTATCATGTCATGTAGTATTACGTTATTACGAATAACGTTATATTGTGTTACCTTATAACGTGTGACCTTTTGTTGTATTACGTTATAACGTATAAAGACATGTAGTATTACGTTGTAACGTATGACGTCATGTAGTATTACTTTATGACGTATGACGTCATGTAGTATTATGTTATAACATATGCCGTCATGTAGTATTACGTTATAACATATGACGTCATGTAATATTACGATATAACGTACAGCGTTATATAGAATTACGATATAACGCACAACGTTATGTCGTATTACGTTATACCGTATGACGTTATATTGTGTTACTTTATGACGTATGACGTCATGTAGTATTACTTTATGACGTATGCCGTCATGTAGTATTACGTTATAACATATGACGTCATGTAGTAATACGATATAACGTACAACGTTATATAGAATTACGATATAACGCACAACGTTATGTCGTATTACGTTATAACGTATCATGTCATGTAGTATTACGTTATAACGAATGACGTTATGGAGTATTACGTTATAACGTATGACGCCATGTGGTATTAGGTTATTACGAATAACGTTATATTATGTTACTTTATGACATATGACGTCATGTAGTATTACTTTATGACGTATGACGTCATGTAGGATTACTTTATGACGTATGACGTCATGTAGTATTACTTTATGACGTATGACGTCATGTAGTATTACTTTATGACGTATGACGTCATGTAGTATTTCGTTATAACGTATGACGTTATGCAGTATTACGATATAACGTATGACGGTATGCAGTATTACGTTATAACGTATGACGTTATGCAGTATTACGATATAACGTATGACGGTATGCAGTATTACGTTATAACGTATGACGTTATGCAGTATTACGTTATAACGTATGACGTTATGTATTAGTACGATATAACGTATGACGTTATGCAGTATGAGGTTATAGCGTATGACGTCATGTAGTTTTGCGTTATAACGTATGACGTCATGTAGTATTACGATATAACGTACAACGTTATGCAGTATTAGGTTATAACGTATGACGTTATGGAGTATTACGTTATTACGTATGACGTCATGTGGTATTACGTTATTACGAATAACGTTATATTGTGTTATTTTATAACGTATGACCTTATGTTGTATTACGTTATAACGTATAAAGGCATGTAGTATTACGTTGTAACGTACGGCGTCATGTAGAATTACGTTATAACGTATTCCGTCATGTAGTATTACGTTATAACATATGACGTCATGTAGTATTACGATATAACGTACAACGTTATATAGAATTACGATATAACGCACAACGTTATGTCGTATTACGTTATAACTTATCATGTCATGTAGTATTACGTTATAACGTATGACGTTATGTAGTATTACGTTATTACGAATAACGTTATATTGTGTAACTTTATAACGTATGACCTTACGTTGTATTACGTTATAACGTATAAAGACATGTAGTATTACGTTATGACGTATGACGTCATGTAGTATTACTATATGACGTATGACGTCATGTAGTATTAGGTTATAACGTATGAAGTTATGTATTATTACGATATAACGTATGACGTTAAGCAGTATTAGGTTATAACGTATGACGTTATGTAGTATTAGGTTATAACGTATGGCGTTATGTAGTATTACGATATAACGTATGACGTTATGCAGTACTACGTTATAACGTATGACTTTATGTAGTGTTACGTTATAACGTATGACGTTATGTATTAGTACGATATAACGTATGACGTTATGCAGTATGAGGTTATAACGTATGACGTCATGTAGTTTTGCGTTATAACGTATGACGTCATGTAGTATTAGGTTATAACGTATGCCGTCATGTAGTATTACGTTATAACATATGACGTCATGTAGTAATACGATATAACGTACAACGTTATATAGAATTACGATATAACGCACAACGTTATGTCGTATTACGTTATAACGTATCATGTCATGTAGTATTACGTTATTACGAATAACGTTATATTGTGTTACCTTATAACGTGTGACCTTTTGTTGTATTACGTTATAACGTATAAAGACATGTAGTATTACGTTGTAACGTATGACGTCATGTAGTATTACTTTATGACGTATGACGTCATGTAGTATTATGTTATAACGTATGCCGTCATGTAGTATTACGTTATAACATATGACGTCATGTAGTAATACGATATAACGTACAACGTTATATAGAATTACGATATAACGCACAACGTTATGTCGTATTACGTTATAACGTATCATGTCATGTAGTATTACGTTATTACGAATAACGTTATATTGTGTTACCTTATAACGTGTGACCTTTTGTTGTATTACGTTATAACGTATAAAGACATGTTGTATTACGTTATAACGTATAAAGGCATGTAGTATTACGTTGTTACGTACGGCGTCATGTAGAATTACGTTATAACGTATTCCGTCATGTAGTATTACGTTATAACATATGACGTCATGTAGTATTACGATATAACGTACAACGTTATATAGAATTACGATATAACGCACAACGTTATGTCGTATTACGTTATAACTTATCATGTCATGTAGTATTACGTTATAACGTATGACGTTATGTAGTATTATGTTATTACGAATAACGTTATATTGTGTAACTTTATAACGTATGACCTTACGTTGTATTACGTTATAACGTATGACGTCATGTAGTATTACTTTATGACGTATGACGTCATGTAGTATTACTTTATGACGTATGACGTCATGTAGTATTACTTTATGACGTATGACGTCATGTAGTATTACTTTATGACGTATGACGTCATGTAGTATTTCGTTATAACGTATGACGTTATGCAGTATTACGATATAACGTATGACGTTATGCGGTATTAGGTTATAACTTATGACGTTATGGAGTATTACGTTATAACGCATGACGTCATGTGGTATTACGTTATTACGAATAACGTTACATTATGTTACGTCATGTAGTATTACTTTATGACGTATGACGTCATGTAGTATTACTTTATGACGTATGACGTCATGTAGTATTACTTTATGACGTATGACGTCATGTAGTATTACTTTATGACGTATGACGTCATGTAGTATTTCGTTATAACGTATGACGTTATGCAGTATTACGATATAACGTATGACGTTATGCAGTATTAGGTTATAACGTATGACGTCATGTAGTATTACTTTATGACGTATGACGTCATGTAGTATTACTTTATGACGTATGACGTCATGTAGTATTTCGTTTTAACGTACAACGTTATATAGAATTACGATATAACGCACAACGTTATGTCGTATTACGTTATAACTTATCATGTCATGTAGTATTACGTTATAACGTATGACTTTATGTAGTATTACGTTATTACGAATAACGTTATATTGTGTAACTTTATAACGTATGACCTTATGTTGTATTACGTTATAACGTATAAAGACATGTAGTATTACGTTATAACGTATGACGTCATGTGGTATTACGTTATTACGAATATCGTAATATTGTATTACTTTATGACGTATGACGTCATGTAGTATTACTATATGACGTATGACGTCATGTAGTATTACTATATGACGTATGACGTCATGTAGTATTAGGTTATAACGTATGAAGTTATGTATTATTACGATATAACGTATGACGTTAAGCAGTATTAGGTTATAACGTATGACGTTATGTAGTATTAGGTTATAACGTATGGCGTTATGTAGTATTACGATATAACGTATGACGTTATGCAGTACTACGTTATAACGTATGACGTTATGTAGTGTTACGTTATAATGTATGACGTTATGTAGCATTACGGTATTTCGAACAACGTTGTATTGTGTTACTTTATAACGTATGACGTTATGTAGTGTTACGTTATAACGTATGACGCCGTGTAGTATTACGTTATAAGTATAACATTATGTAGTATCACGTTATAGCGTATGACGTCATGTAGTATTACGTTATTACGAATATCGTAATATTGTGTTACTTTATGACGTATGACGTCATGTAATATTGCTTTATGACGTATGACGTCATGTAGTATTTCCTTATAACGTATGACGTTATGTAGTATTACGATATAACGTATGACGTTATGCAGTACTACGTTATAACGTATGACTTTATGTAGTGTTACGTTATAACGTATGACGTTATGTATTAGTACGATATAACGTATGACGTTATGCAGTATGAGGTTATAACGTATGACGTCATGTAGTTTTGCGTTATAACGTATGACGTCATGTAGTATTAGGTTATAACGTATGCCGTCATGTAGTATTACGTTATAACATATGACGTCATGTAGTAATACGATATAACGTACAACGTTATATAGAATTACGATATAACGCACAACGTTATGTCGTATTACGTTATAACGTATCATGTCATGTAGTATTACGTTATTACGAATAACGTTATATTGTGTTACCTTATAACGTGTGACCTTTTGTTGTATTACGTTATAACGTATAAAGACATGTAGTATTACGTTGTAACGTATGACGTCATGTAGTATTACTTTATGACGTATGACGTCATGTAGTATTATGTTATAACATATGCCGTCATGTAGTATTACATTATAACATATGACGTCATGTAATATTACGATATAACGTACAGCGTTATATAGAATTACGATATAACGCACAACGTTATGTCGTATTACGTTATACCGTATGACGTTATATTGTGTTACTTTATGACGTATGACGTCATGTAGTATTACTTTATGACGTATGCCGTCATGTAGTATTACGTTATAACATATGACGTCATGTAGTAATACGATATAACGTACAACGTTATATAGAATTACGATATAACGCACAACGTTATGTCGTATTACGTTATAACGTATCATGTCATGTAGTATTACGTTATAACGAATGACGTTATGGAGTATTACGTTATAACGTATGACGCCATGTGGTATTACGTTATTACGAGTAACGTTATATTATGTTACTTTATGACATATGACGTCATGTAGTATTACTTTATGACGTATGACGTCATGTAGGATTACTTTATGACGTATGACGTCATGTAGTATTACTTTATGACGTATGACGTCATGTAGTATTTCGTTATAACGTATGACGTTATGCAGTATTACGATATAACGTATGACGGTATGCAGTATTACGTTATAACGTATTACGTTATGCAGTATTACGATATAACGTATGACGGTATGCAGTATTACGTTATAACGTATGACGTTATGCAGTATTACGTTATAACGTATGACGTTATGTATTAGTACGATATAACGTATGACGTTATGCGGTATGAGGTTATAGCGTATGACGTCATGTAGTTTTACGTTATAACGTATGACGTCATGTAGTATTACGATATAACGTACAACGTTATGCAGTATTAGGTTATAACGTATGACGTTATGGAGTATTACGTTATTACGTATGACGTCATGTGGTATTACGTTATTACGAATAACGTTATATTGTGTAACTTTATAACGTATGACCTTACGTTGTATTACGTTATAACGTATAAAGACATGTAGTATTACGTTATGACGTATGACGTCATGTAGTATTACTTTATGACGTATGACGTCATGTAGTATTACTTTATGACGTATGACGTCATGTAGTATTTCATTATAACGTATGACGTTATGCAGTATTACGATATAACGTATGACGGTATGCAGTATTACGTTATAACGTATGACGTTATGCAGTATTACGATATAACGTATGACCTTATGTTGTATTACGTTATAACGTATAAAGGCATGTAGTATTACGTTGTAACGTACGGCGTCATGTAGAATTACGTTATAACGTATTCCGTCATGTAGTATTACGTTATAACATATGACGTCATGTAGTATTACGATATAACGTACAACGTTATATAGAATTACGATATAACGCACAACGTTATGTCGTATTACGTTATAACTTATCATGTCATGTAGTATTACGTTATAACGTATGACGTTATGTAGTATTACGTTATTACGAATAACGTTATATTGTGTAACTTTATAACGTATGACCTTACGTTGTATTACGTTATAACGTATAAAGACATGTAGTATTACGTTATGACGTATGACGTCATGTAGTATTACTTTATGACGTATGACGTCATGTAGTATTACTTTATGACGTATGACGTCATGTAGTATTACTTTATGACGTATGACGTCATGTAGTATTTCGTTACAACGTATGACGTTATGCAGTATTACGATATAACGTATGACGTTATGCGGTATTAGGTTATAACTTATGACGTTATGGAGTATTACGTTATAACGTATGACGTCATGTGGTATTACGTTATTACGAATAACGTTATATTATGTTACGTCATGTAGTATTACTTTATGACGTATGACGTCATGTAGTATTACTTTATGACGCATGACGTCATGTAGTATTACTTTATGACGTATGACGTCATGTAGTATTACTTTATGACGTATGACGTCATGTAGTATTACTTTATGACGTATGACGTCATGTAGTATTTCGTTATAACGTATGACGTTATGCAGTATTACGATATAACGTATGACGTTATGCAGTATTAGGTTATAACGTATGACGTCATGTAGTATTACTTTATGACGTATGACGTCATGTAGTATTACTTTATGACGTATGACGTCATGTAGTATTTCGTTTTAACGTACAACGTTATATAGAATTACGATATAACGCACAACGTTATGTCGTATTACGTTATAACTTATCATGTCATGTAGTATTACGTTATAACGTATGACGTTATGTAGTATTACGTTATTACGAATAACGTTATATTGTGTAACTTTATAACGTATGACCTTATGTTGTATTACGATATAACGTATAAAGACATGTAGTATTACGTTATAACGTATGACGTCATGTGGTATTACGTTATTACGAATATCGTAATATTGTATTACTTTATGACGTATGACGTCATGTAGTATTACTATATGACGTATGACGTCATGTAGTATTACTATATGACGTATGACGTCATGTAGTATTAGGTTATAACGTATGAAGTTATGTATTATTACGATATAACGTATGACGTTAAGCAGTATTAGGTTATAACGTATGACGTTATGTAGTATTAGGTTATAACGTATGGCGTTATGTAGTATTACGATATAACGTATGACGTTATGCAGTACTACGTTATAACGTATGACGTTATGTAGTGTTACGTTATAATGTATGACGTTATGTAGCATTACGGTATTTCGAACAACGTTGTATTGTGTTACTTTATAACGTATGACGTTATGTAGTGTTACGTTATAACGTATGACGCCGTGTAGTATTACGTTATAAGTATAACATTATGTAGTATCACGTTATAGCGTATGACGTCATGTAGTATTACGTTATTACGAATATCGTAATATTGTGTTACTTTATGACGTATGACGTCATGTAATATTGCTTTATGACGTATGACGTCATGTAGTATTTCCTTATAACGTATGACGTTATGTAGTATTACGATATAACGTATGACGTCATGTAGTATTACTTTATGACGTATGACGTCATGTAGTATTACTTTATGACGTATGACGTCATGTAGTATTACTTTATGACTTATGACGTCATGTAGTATTACTTTATGACGTATGACGTCATGTAGTATTACTTTATGACGTATGACGTCATGTAGTATTACCTTATGACGTATGACGTCATGTAGTATTTCGTTATAACGTATGACGTTATGCAGTATTACGATATAACGTATGACGTTATGCGGTATTAGGTTATAACGTATGACGTTATGGAGTATTACGTTATAACGTATGACGTCATGTGGTATTACGTTATTACGAATAACGTTATATTATGTTACGTCATGTAGTATTACTTTATGACGTATGACGTCATGTAGTATTACTTTATGACGTATGACGTCATGTAGTATTACTTTATGACGTATGACGTCATGTAGTATTATGTTATAACATATGCCGTCATGTAGTATTACGTTATAACATATGACGTCATGTAATATTACGATATAACGTACAGCGTTATATAGAATTACGATATAACGCACAACGTTATGTCGTATTACGTTATACCGTATGACGTTATATTGTGTTACTTTATGACGTATGACGTCATGTAGTATTACTTTATGACGTATGCCGTCATGTAGTATTACGTTATAACATATGACGTCATGTAGTATTACTTTATGACGTATGACGTCATGTAGTATTACTTTATGACGTATGACGTCATGTAGTATTACTTTATGACGTATGACGTCATGTAGTATTTCGTTATAACGTATGACGTTATGCAGTATTACGATATAACGTATGACGTTATGCGGTATTAGGTTATAACTTATGACGTTATGGAGTATTACGTTATAACGTATGACGTCATGTGGTATTACGTTATTACGAATAACGTTATATTATGTTACGTCATGTAGTATTACTTTATGACGTATGACGTCATGTAGTATTACTTTATGACGTATGACGTCATGTAGTATTACTTTATGACGTATGACGTCATGTAGTATTACTTTATGACGTATGACGTCATGTAGTATTTCGTTATAACGTATGACGTTATGCAGTATTACGATATAACGTATGACGTTATGCAGTATTATGTTATAACGTATGACGTCATGTAGTATTACTTTATGACGTATGACGTCATGTAGTATTTCGTTTTAACGTACAACGTTATATAGAATTACGATATAACGCACAACGTTATGTCGTATTACGTTATAACTTATCATGTCATGTAGTATTACGTTATAACGTATGACGTTATGCAGTATTACGTTATTACGAATAACGTTATATTGTGTAACTTTATAACGTATGACCTTATGTTGTATTACGTTATAACGTATAAAGACATGTAGTATTACGTTATAACGTATGACGTCATGTGGTATTACGTTATTACGAATATCGTAATATTGTATTACTTTATGACGTATGACGTCATGTAGTATTACTATATGACGTATGACGTCATGTAGTATTACTATATGACGTATGACGTCATGTAGTATTAGGTTATAACGTATGAAGTTATGTATTATTACGATATAACGTATGACGTTAAGCAGTATTAGGTTATAACGTATGACGTTATGTAGTGTTACGTTATAATGTATGACGTTATGTAGCATTACGGTATTTCGAACAACGTTGTATTGTGTTACTTTATAACGTATGACGTTATGTAGTGTTACGTTATAACGTATGACGCCGTGTAGTATTACGTTATAAGTATAACATTATGTAGTATCACGTTATAGCGTATGACGTCATGTAGTATTACTTTATGACTTATGACGTCATGTAGTATTACTTTATGACGTATGACGTCATGTAGTATTACTTTATGACGTATGACGTCATGTAGTATTACCTTATGACGTATGACGTCATGTAGTATTTCGTTATAACGTATGACGTTATGCAGTATTACGATATAACGTATGACGTTATGCGGTATTAGGTTATAACGTATGACGTTATGGAGTATTACGTTATAACGTATGACGTCATGTGGTATTACGTTATTACGAATAACGTTATATTATGTTACGTCATGTAGTATTACTTTATGACGTATGACGTCATGTAGTATTACTTTATGACGTATGACGTCATGTAGTATTACTTTATGACGTATGACGTCATGTAGTATTACTTTATGACGTATGACGTCATGTAGTATTACTTTATGACGTATGACGTCATGTAGTATTTCGTTATAACGTATGACGTTATGCAGTATTACGATATAACGTATGACGTTATGCAGTATTAGGTTATAACGTATGACGTCATGTAGTATTACTTTATGATGTATGACGTCATGTAGTATTACTTTATGACGTATGACGTCATGCAGTATTTCGTTTTAACGTACAACGTTATATAGAATTACGATATAACGCACAACGTTATGTCGTATTACGTTATAACTTATCATGTCATGTAGTATTACGTTATAACGTATGACTTTATGTAGTATTACGTTATTACGAATAACGTTATATTGTGTAACTTTATAACGTATGACCTTATGTTGTATTACGTTATAACGTATAAAGACATGTAGTATTACGTTATAACGTATGACGTCATGTGGTATTACGTTATTACGTATATCGTAATATTGTATTACTTTATGACGTATGACGTCATGTAGTATTACTATATGACGTATGACGTCATGTAGTATTACTATATGACGTATGACGTTATGTAGTATTACGTTATAACGTATGGCGTTATGTAGTATTACGATATAACGTATGACGTTATGCAGTACTACGTTATAACGTATGACGTTATGTAGTGTTACGTTATAATGTATGACGTTATGTAGCATTACGGTATTTCGAACAACGTTGTATTGTGTTACTTTATAACGTATGACGTTATGTAGTGTTACGTTATAACGTATAACGCCGTGTAGTATTACGTTATAAGTATAACATTATGTAGTATCACGTTATAGCGTATGACGTCATGTAGTATTACGTTATTACGAATATCGTAATATTGTGTTACTTTATGACGTATGACGTCATGTAATATTGCTTTATGACGTATGACGTCATGTAGTATTTCCTTATAACGTATGACGTTATGTAGTATTACGATATAACGTATGACGTTATGCAGTACTACGTTATAACGTATGACTTTATGTAGTGTTACGTTATAACGTATGACGTTATGTATTAGTACGATATAACGTATGACGTTATGCAGTATGAGGTTATAACGTATGACGTCATGTAGTTTTGCGTTATAACGTATGACGTCATGTAGTATTAGGTTATAACGTATGCCGTCATGTAGTATTACGTTATAACATATGACGTCATGTAGTAATACGATATAACGTACAACGTTATATAGAATTACGATATAACGCACAACGTTATGTCGTATTACGTTATAACGTATCATGTCATGTAGTATTACGTTATAACGAATGACTTTATGGAGTATTACGTTATAACGTATGACGTCATGTAGTATTACGATATAACGTACAACGTTATGCAGTATTAGGTTATAACGTATGACGTTATGCAGTATTACGTTATAACGTATGACGTTATGTATTAGTACGATATAACGTATGACGTTATGCAGTATGAGGTTATAGCGTATGACGTCATGTAGTTTTGCGTTATAACGTATGACGTCATGTAGTATTACGATATAACGTACAACGTTATGCAGTATTAGGTTATAACGTATGACGTTATGGAGTATTACGTTATTACGTATGACGTCATGTGGTATTACGTTATTACGAATAACGTTATATTGTGTTATTTTATAACGTATGACCTTATGTTGTATTACGTTATAACGTATAAAGGCATGTAGTATTACGTTGTAACGTACGGCGTCATGTAGAATTACGTTATAACGTATTCCGTCATGTAGTATTACTTTATGACGTATGACGTCATGTAGTATTACTTTATGACGTATGACGTCATGTAGTATTACTTTATGACGTATGACGTCATGTAGTATTTCGTTACAACGTATGACGTTATGCAGTATTACGATATAACGTATGACGTTATGCGGTATTAGGTTATAACTTATGACGTTATGGAGTATTACGTTATAACGTATGACGTCATGTGGTATTACGTTATTACGAATAACGTTATATTATGTTACGTCATGTAGTATTACTTTATGACGTATGACGTCATGTAGTATTACTTTATGACGTATGACGTCATGTAGTATTACTTTATGACGTATGACGTCATGTAGTATTACTTTATGACGTATGACGTCATGTAGTATTACTTTATGACGTGTGACGTCATGTAGTATTTCGTTATAACGTATGACGTTATGCAGTATTACGATATAACGTATGACGTTATGCAGTATTAGGTTATAACGTATGACGTCATGTAGTATTACTTTATGACGTATGACGTCATGTAGTATTACTTTATGACGTATGACGTCATGTAGTATTTCGTTTTAACGTACAACGTTATATAGAATTACGATATAACGCACAACGTTATGTCGTATTACGTTATAACTTATCATGTCATGTAGTATTACGTTATAACGTATGACGTTATGTAGTATTACGTTATTACGAATAACGTTATATTGTGTAACTTTATAACGTATGACCTTATGTTGTATTACGATATAACGTATAAAGACATGTAGTATTACGTTATAACGTATGACGTCATGTGGTATTACGTTATTACGAATATCGTAATATTGTATTACTTTATGACGTATGACGTCATGTAGTATTACTATATGACGTATGACGTCATGTAGTATTACTATATGACGTATGACGTCATGTAGTATTAGGTTATAACGTATGAAGTTATGTATTATTACGATATAACGTATGACGTTAAGCAGTATTAGGTTATAACGTATGACGTTATGTAGTATTAGGTTATAACGTATGGCGTTATGTAGTATTACGATATAACGTATGACGTTATGCAGTACTACGTTATAACGTATGACTTTATGTAGTGTTACGTTATAATGTATGACGTTATGTATTAGTACGATATAACGTATGACGTTATGCAGTATGAGGTTATAACGTATGACGTCATGTAGTTTTGCGTTATAACGTATGACGTCATGTAGTATTAGGTTATAACGTATGCCGTCATGTAGTATTACGTTATAACATATGACGTCATGTAGTAATACGATATAACGTACAACGTTATATAGAATTACGATATAACGCACAACGTTATGTCGTATTACGTTATAACGTATCATGTCATGTAGTATTACGTTATTACGAATAACGTTATATTGTGTTACCTTATAACGTGTGACCTTTTGTTGTATTACGTTATAACGTATAAAGACATGTAGTATTACGTTGTAACGTATGACGTCATGTAGTATTACTTTATGACGTATGACGTCATGTAGTATTATGTTATAACGTATGCCGTCATGTAGTATTACGTTATAACATATGACGTCATGTAGTAATACGATATAACGTACAACGTTATATAGAATTACGATATAACGCACAACGTTATGTCGTATTACGTTATAACGTATCATGTCATGTAGTATTACGTTATTACGAATAACGTTATATTGTGTTACCTTATAACGTGTGACCTTTTGTTGTATTACGTTATAACGTATAAAGACATGTTGTATTACGTTATAACGTATAAAGGCATGTAGTATTACGTTGTTACGTACGGCGTCATGTAGAATTACGTTATAAAGTATTCCGTCATGTAGTATTACGTTATAACATATGACGTCATGTAGTATTACGATATAACGTACAACGTTATATAGAATTACGATATAACGCACAACGTTATGTCGTATTACGTTATAACTTATCATGTCATGTAGTATTACGTTATAACGTATGACGTTATGTAGTATTATGTTATTACGAATAACGTTATATTGTGTAACTTCATAACGTATGACCTTACGTTGTATTACGTTATAACGTATGACGTCATGTAGTATTACTTTATGACGTATGACGTCATGTAGTATTACTTTATGACGTATGACGTCATGTAGTATTACTTTATGACGTATGACGTCATGTAGTATTACTTTATGACGTATGACGTCATGTAGTATTTCGTTATAACGTATGACGTTATGCAGTATTACGATATAACGTATGACGTTATGCGGTATTAGGTTATAACTTATGACGTTATGGAGTATTACGTTATAACGTATGACGTCATGTGGTATTACGTTATTACGAATAACGTTACATTATGTTACGTCATGTAGTATTACTTTATGACGTATGACGTCATGTAGTATTACTTTATGACGTATGACGTCATGTAGTATTACTTTATGACGTATGACGTCATGTAGTATTACTTTATGACGTATGACGTCATGTAGTATTACTTTATGACGTATGACGTCATGTAGTATTACTTTATGACGTATGACGTCATGTAGTATTTCGTTATAACGTATGACGTTATGCAGTATTACGATATAACGTATGACGTTATGCAGTATTAGGTTATAACGTATGACGTCATGTAGTATTACTTTATGACGTATGACGTCATGTAGTATTACTTTATGACGTATGACGTCATGTAGTATTTCGTTTTAACGTACAACGTTATATAGAATTACGATATAACGCACAACGTTATGTCGTATTACGTTATAACTTATCATGTCATGTAGTATTACGTTATAACGTATGACTTTATGTAGTATTACGTTATTACGAATAACGTTATATTGTGTAACTTTATAACGTATGACCTTATGTTGTATTACGTTATAACGTATAAAGACATGTAGTATTACGTTATAACGTATGACGTCATGTGGTATTACGTTATTACGAATATCGTAATATTGTATTACTTTATGACGTATGACGTCATGTAGTATTACTATATGACGTATGACGTCATGTAGTATTACTATATGACGTATGACGTCATGTAGTATTAGGTTATAACGTATGAAGTTATGTATTATTACGATATAACGTATGACGTTAAGCAGTATTAGGTTATAACGTATGACGTTATGTAGTATTAGGTTATAACGTATGGCGTTATGTAGTATTACGATATAACGTATGACGTTATGCAGTACTACGTTATAACGTATGACGTTATGTAGTGTTACGTTATAATGTATGACGTTATGTAGCATTACGGTATTTCGAACAACGTTGTATTGTGTTACTTTATAACGTATGACGTTATGTAGTGTTACGTTATAACGTATGACGCCGTGTAGTATTACGTTATAAGTATAACATTATGTAGTATCACGTTATAGCGTATGACGTCATGTAGTATTACGTTATTACGAATATCGTAATATTGTGTTACTTTATGACGTATGACGTCATGTAATATTGCTTTATGACGTATGACGTCATGTAGTATTTCCTTATAACGTATGACGTTATGTAGTATTACGATATAACGTATGACGTTATGCAGTACTACGTTATAACGTATGACTTTATGTAGTGTTACGTTATAACGTATGACGTTATGTATTAGTACGATATAACGTATGACGTTATGCAGTATGAGGTTATAACGTATGACGTCATGTAGTTTTGCGTTATAACGTATGACGTCATGTAGTATTAGGTTATAACGTATGCCGTCATGTAGTATTACGTTATAACATATGACGTCATGTAGTAATACGATATAACGTACAACGTTATATAGAATTACGATATAACGCACAACGTTATGTCGTATTACGTTATAACTTATCATGTCATGTAGTATTACGTTATAACGTATGACGTTATGTAGTATTACGTTATTACGAATAACGTTATATTGTGTAACTTTATAACGTATGACGTTGTATTACGTTATAACGTATAAAGACATGTAGTATTACGTTATGACGTATGACGTCATGTAGTATTACTTTATGACGTATGACGTCATGTAGTATTACTTTATGACGTATGACGTCATGTAGTATTACTTTATGACGTATGACGTCATGTAGTATTTCGTTACAACGTATGACGTTATGCAGTATTACGATATAACGTATGACGTTATGCGGTATTAGGTTATAACTTATGACGTTATGGAGTATTACGTTATAACGTATGACGTCATGTGGTATTACGTTATTACGAATAACGTTATATTATGTTACGTCATGTAGTATTACTTTATGACGTATGACGTCATGTAGTATTACTTTATGACGTATGACGTCATGTAGTATTACTTTATGACGTATGACGTCATGTAGTATTACCTTATGACGTATGACGTCATGTAGTATTTCGTTATAACGTATGACGTTATGCAGTATTACGATATAACGTATGACGTTATGCGGTATTAGGTTATAACGTATGACGTTATGGAGTATTACGTTATAACGTATGACGTCATGTGGTATTACGTTATTACGAATAACGTTATATTATGTTACGTCATGTAGTATTACTTTATGACGTATGACGTCATGTAGTATTACTTTATGACGTATGACGTCATGTAGTATTACTTTATGACGTATGACGTCATGTAGTATTACTTTATGACGTATGACGTCATGTAGTATTACTTTATGACGTATGACGTCATGTAGTATTTCGTTATAACGTATGACGTTATGCAGTATTACGATATAACGTATGACGTTATGCAGTATTAGGTTATAACGTATGACGTCATGTAGTATTACTTTATGATGTATGACGTCATGTAGTATTACTTTATGACGTATGACGTCATGCAGTATTTCGTTTTAACGTACAACGTTATATAGAATTACGATATAACGCACAACGTTATGTCGTATTACGTTATAACTTATCATGTCATGTAGTATTACGTTATAACGTATGACTTTATGTAGTATTACGTTATTACGAATAACGTTATATTGTGTAACTTTATAACGTATGACCTTATGTTGTATTACGTTATAACGTATAAAGACATGTAGTATTACGTTATAACGTATGACGTCATGTGGTATTACGTTATTACGTATATCGTAATATTGTATTACTTTATGACGTATGACGTCATGTAGTATTACTATATGACGTATGACGTCATGTAGTATTACTATATGACGTATGACGTTATGTAGTATTACGTTATAACGTATGGCGTTATGTAGTATTACGATATAACGTATGACGTTATGCAGTACTACGTTATAACGTATGACGTTATGTAGTGTTACGTTATAATGTATGACGTTATGTAGCATTACGGTATTTCGAACAACGTTGTATTGTGTTACTTTATAACGTATGACGTTATGTAGTGTTACGTTATAACGTATAACGCCGTGTAGTATTACGTTATAAGTATAACATTATGTAGTATCACGTTATAGCGTATGACGTCATGTAGTATTACGTTATTACGAATATCGTAATATTGTGTTACTTTATGACGTATGACGTCATGTAATATTGCTTTATGACGTATGACGTCATGTAGTATTTCCTTATAACGTATGACGTTATGTAGTATTACGATATAACGTATGACGTTATGCAGTACTACGTTATAACGTATGACTTTATGTAGTGTTACGTTATAACGTATGACGTTATGTATTAGTACGATATAACGTATGACGTTATGCAGTATGAGGTTATAACGTATGACGTCATGTAGTTTTGCGTTATAACGTATGACGTCATGTAGTATTAGGTTATAACGTATGCCGTCATGTAGTATTACGTTATAACATATGACGTCATGTAGTAATACGATATAACGTACAACGTTATATAGAATTACGATATAACGCACAACGTTATGTCGTATTACGTTATAACGTATCATGTCATGTAGTATTACGTTATAACGAATGACTTTATGGAGTATTACGTTATAACGTATGACGTCATGTAGTATTACGATATAACGTACAACGTTATGCAGTATTAGGTTATAACGTATGACGTTATGCAGTATTACGTTATAACGTATGACGTTATGTATTAGTACGATATAACGTATGACGTTATGCAGTATGAGGTTATAGCGTATGACGTCATGTAGTTTTGCGTTATAACGTATGACGTCATGTAGTATTACGATATAACGTACAACGTTATGCAGTATTAGGTTATAACGTATGACGTTATGGAGTATTACGTTATTACGTATGACGTCATGTGGTATTACGTTATTACGAATAACGTTATATTGTGTTATTTTATAACGTATGACCTTATGTTGTATTACGTTATAACGTATAAAGGCATGTAGTATTACGTTGTAACGTACGGCGTCATGTAGAATTACGTTATAACGTATTCCGTCATGTAGTATTACTTTATGACGTATGACGTCATGTAGTATTACTTTATGACGTATGACGTCATGTAGTATTACTTTATGACGTATGACGTCATGTAGTATTTCGTTACAACGTATGACGTTATGCAGTATTACGATATAACGTATGACGTTATGCGGTATTAGGTTATAACTTATGACGTTATGGAGTATTACGTTATAACGTATGACGTCATGTGGTATTACGTTATTACGAATAACGTTATATTATGTTACGTCATGTAGTATTACTTTATGACGTATGACGTCATGTAGTATTACTTTATGACGTATGACGTCATGTAGTATTACTTTATGACGTATGACGTCATGTAGTATTACTTTATGACGTATGACGTCATGTAGTATTACTTTATGACGTGTGACGTCATGTAGTATTTCGTTATAACGTATGACGTTATGCAGTATTACGATATAACGTATGACGTTATGCAGTATTAGGTTATAACGTATGACGTCATGTAGTATTACTTTATGACGTATGACGTCATGTAGTATTACTTTATGACGTATGACGTCATGTAGTATTTCGTTTTAACGTACAACGTTATATAGAATTACGATATAACGCACAACGTTATGTCGTATTACGTTATAACTTATCATGTCATGTAGTATTACGTTATAACGTATGACGTTATGTAGTATTACGTTATTACGAATAACGTTATATTGTGTAACTTTATAACGTATGACCTTATGTTGTATTACGATATAACGTATAAAGACATGTAGTATTACGTTATAACGTATGACGTCATGTGGTATTACGTTATTACGAATATCGTAATATTGTATTACTTTATGACGTATGACGTCATGTAGTATTACTATATGACGTATGACGTCATGTAGTATTACTATATGACGTATGACGTCATGTAGTATTAGGTTATAACGTATGAAGTTATGTATTATTACGATATAACGTATGACGTTAAGCAGTATTAGGTTATAACGTATGACGTTATGTAGTATTAGGTTATAACGTATGGCGTTATGTAGTATTACGATATAACGTATGACGTTATGCAGTACTACGTTATAACGTATGACTTTATGTAGTGTTACGTTATAATGTATGACGTTATGTATTAGTACGATATAACGTATGACGTTATGCAGTATGAGGTTATAACGTATGACGTCATGTAGTTTTGCGTTATAACGTATGACGTCATGTAGTATTAGGTTATAACGTATGCCGTCATGTAGTATTACGTTATAACATATGACGTCATGTAGTAATACGATATAACGTACAACGTTATATAGAATTACGATATAACGCACAACGTTATGTCGTATTACGTTATAACGTATCATGTCATGTAGTATTACGTTATTACGAATAACGTTATATTGTGTTACCTTATAACGTGTGACCTTTTGTTGTATTACGTTATAACGTATAAAGACATGTAGTATTACGTTGTAACGTATGACGTCATGTAGTATTACTTTATGACGTATGACGTCATGTAGTATTATGTTATAACGTATGCCGTCATGTAGTATTACGTTATAACATATGACGTCATGTAGTAATACGATATAACGTACAACGTTATATAGAATTACGATATAACGCACAACGTTATGTCGTATTACGTTATAACGTATCATGTCATGTAGTATTACGTTATTACGAATAACGTTATATTGTGTTACCTTATAACGTGTGACCTTTTGTTGTATTACGTTATAACGTATAAAGACATGTTGTATTACGTTATAACGTATAAAGGCATGTAGTATTACGTTGTTACGTACGGCGTCATGTAGAATTACGTTATAAAGTATTCCGTCATGTAGTATTACGTTATAACATATGACGTCATGTAGTATTACGATATAACGTACAACGTTATATAGAATTACGATATAACGCACAACGTTATGTCGTATTACGTTATAACTTATCATGTCATGTAGTATTACGTTATAACGTATGACGTTATGTAGTATTATGTTATTACGAATAACGTTATATTGTGTAACTTCATAACGTATGACCTTACGTTGTATTACGTTATAACGTATGACGTCATGTAGTATTACTTTATGACGTATGACGTCATGTAGTATTACTTTATGACGTATGACGTCATGTAGTATTACTTTATGACGTATGACGTCATGTAGTATTACTTTATGACGTATGACGTCATGTAGTATTTCGTTATAACGTATGACGTTATGCAGTATTACGATATAACGTATGACGTTATGCGGTATTAGGTTATAACTTATGACGTTATGGAGTATTACGTTATAACGTATGACGTCATGTGGTATTACGTTATTACGAATAACGTTACATTATGTTACGTCATGTAGTATTACTTTATGACGTATGACGTCATGTAGTATTACTTTATGACGTATGACGTCATGTAGTATTACTTTATGACGTATGACGTCATGTAGTATTACTTTATGACGTATGACGTCATGTAGTATTACTTTATGACGTATGACGTCATGTAGTATTACTTTATGACGTATGACGTCATGTAGTATTTCGTTATAACGTATGACGTTATGCAGTATTACGATATAACGTATGACGTTATGCAGTATTAGGTTATAACGTATGACGTCATGTAGTATTACTTTATGACGTATGACGTCATGTAGTATTACTTTATGACGTATGACGTCATGTAGTATTTCGTTTTAACGTACAACGTTATATAGAATTACGATATAACGCACAACGTTATGTCGTATTACGTTATAACTTATCATGTCATGTAGTATTACGTTATAACGTATGACTTTATGTAGTATTACGTTATTACGAATAACGTTATATTGTGTAACTTTATAACGTATGACCTTATGTTGTATTACGTTATAACGTATAAAGACATGTAGTATTACGTTATAACGTATGACGTCATGTGGTATTACGTTATTACGAATATCGTAATATTGTATTACTTTATGACGTATGACGTCATGTAGTATTACTATATGACGTATGACGTCATGTAGTATTACTATATGACGTATGACGTCATGTAGTATTAGGTTATAACGTATGAAGTTATGTATTATTACGATATAACGTATGACGTTAAGCAGTATTAGGTTATAACGTATGACGTTATGTAGTATTAGGTTATAACGTATGGCGTTATGTAGTATTACGATATAACGTATGACGTTATGCAGTACTACGTTATAACGTATGACGTTATGTAGTGTTACGTTATAATGTATGACGTTATGTAGCATTACGGTATTTCGAACAACGTTGTATTGTGTTACTTTATAACGTATGACGTTATGTAGTGTTACGTTATAACGTATGACGCCGTGTAGTATTACGTTATAAGTATAACATTATGTAGTATCACGTTATAGCGTATGACGTCATGTAGTATTACGTTATTACGAATATCGTAATATTGTGTTACTTTATGACGTATGACGTCATGTAATATTGCTTTATGACGTATGACGTCATGTAGTATTTCCTTATAACGTATGACGTTATGTAGTATTACGATATAACGTATGACGTTATGCAGTACTACGTTATAACGTATGACTTTATGTAGTGTTACGTTATAACGTATGACGTTATGTATTAGTACGATATAACGTATGACGTTATGCAGTATGAGGTTATAACGTATGACGTCATGTAGTTTTGCGTTATAACGTATGACGTCATGTAGTATTAGGTTATAACGTATGCCGTCATGTAGTATTACGTTATAACATATGACGTCATGTAGTAATACGATATAACGTACAACGTTATATAGAATTACGATATAACGCACAACGTTATGTCGTATTACGTTATAACTTATCATGTCATGTAGTATTACGTTATAACGTATGACGTTATGTAGTATTACGTTATTACGAATAACGTTATATTGTGTAACTTTATAACGTATGACGTTGTATTACGTTATAACGTATAAAGACATGTAGTATTACGTTATGACGTATGACGTCATGTAGTATTACTTTATGACGTATGACGTCATGTAGTATTACTTTATGACGTATGACGTCATGTAGTATTACTTTATGACGTATGACGTCATGTAGTATTTCGTTACAACGTATGACGTTATGCAGTATTACGATATAACGTATGACGTTATGCGGTATTAGGTTATAACTTATGACGTTATGGAGTATTACGTTATAACGTATGACGTCATGTGGTATTACGTTATTACGAATAACGTTATATTATGTTACGTCATGTAGTATTACTTTATGACGTATGACGTCATGTAGTATTACTTTATGACGTATGACGTCATGTAGTATTACTTTATGACGTATGACGTCATGTAGTATTACTTTATGACGTATGACGTCATGTAGTATTACTTTATGACGTATGACGTCATGTAGTATTTCGTTATAACGTATGACGTTATGCAGTATTACGATATAACGTATGACGTTATGCAGTATTAGGTTATAACGTATGACGTCATGTAGTATTACTTTATGACGTATGACGTCATGTAGTATTACTTTATGACGTATGACGTCATGTAGTATTTCGTTTTAACGTACAACGTTATATAGAATTACGATATAACGCACAACGTTATGTCGTATTACGTTATAACTTATCATGTCATGTAGTATTACGTTATAACGTATGACGTTATGTAGTATTACGTTATTACGAATAACGTTATATTGTGTAACTTTATAACGTATGACCTTATGTTGTATTACGATATAACGTATAAAGACATGTAGTATTACGTTATAACGTATGACGTCATGTGGTATTACGTTATTACGAATATCGTAATATTGTATTACTTTATGACGTATGACGTCATGTAGTATTACTATATGACGTATGACGTCATGTAGTATTACTATATGACGTATGACGTCATGTAGTATTAGGTTATAACGTATGAAGTTATGTATTATTACGATATAACGTATGACGTTAAGCAGTATTAGGTTATAACGTATGACGTTATGTAGTATTAGGTTATAACGTATGGCGTTATGTAGTATTACGATATAACGTATGACGTTATGCAGTACTACGTTATAACGTATGACGTTATGTAGTGTTACGTTATAATGTATGACGTTATGTAGCATTACGGTATTTCGAACAACGTTGTATTGTGTTACTTTATAACGTATGACGTTATGTAGTGTTACGTTATAACGTATGACGCCGTGTAGTATTACGTTATAAGTATAACATTATGTAGTATCACGTTATAGCGTATGACGTCATGTAGTATTACGTTATTACGAATATCGTAATATTGTGTTACTTTATGACGTATGACGTCATGTAATATTGCATTATGACGTATGACGTCATGTAGTATTTCCTTATAAGGTATGACGTTATGTAGTATTACGATATAACGTATGACGTTATGCAGTACTACGTTATAACGTATGACTTTATGTAGTGTTACGTTATAACGTATGACGTTATGTATTAGTACGATATAACGTATGACGTTATGCAGTATGAGGTTATAACGTATGACGTCATGTAGTATTACGTTATAACATATGACGTCATGTAGTAATACGATATAACGTACAACGTTATATAGAATTACGATATAACGCACAACGTTATGTCGTATTACGTTATAACTTATCATGTCATGTAGTATTACGTTATAACATATGACGTCATGTAGTATTACGATATAACGTACAACGTTATATAGAATTACGATATAACGCACAACGTTATGTCGTATTACGTTATAACTTATCATGTCATGTAGTATTTCGTTATAACGTATGACGTTATGCAGTATTACGATATAACGTACAACGTTATGCAGTATTAGGTTATAACGTATGACGTTATGGAGTATTACGTTATAACGTATGACGCCATGTGGTATTACGTTATTACGAGTAACGTTATATTATGTTACTTTATGACATATGACGTCATGTAGTATTACTTTATGACGTATGACGTCATGTAGGATTACTTTATGACGTATGACGTCATGTAGTATTACTTTATGACGTATGACGTCATGTAGTATTACTATATGACGTATGACGTCATGTAGTATTACTATATGACGTGTGACGTCATGTAGTATTAGGTTATAACGTATGAAGTTATGTATTATTACGATATAACGTATGACGTTAAGCAGTATTAGGTTATAACGTATGACGTTATGTAGTATTAGGTTATAACGTATGGCGTTATGTAGTATTACGATATAACGTATGACGTTATGCAGTACTACGTTATAACGTATGACGTTATGTAGTGTTACGTTATAATGTATGACGTTATGTAGCATTACGGTATTTCGAACAACGTTGTATTGTGTTACTTTATAACGTATGACGTTATGTAGTGTTACGTTATAACGTATGACGCCGTGTAGTATTACGTTATAAGTATAACATTATGTAGTATCACGTTATAGCGTATGACGTCATGTAGTATTACGTTATTACGAATATCGTAATATTGTGTTACTTTATGACGTATGACGTCATGTAATATTGCTTTATGACGTATGACGTCATGTAGTATTTCCTTATAAGGTATGACGTTATGTAGTATTACGATATAACGTATGACGTTATGCAGTACTACGTTATAACGTATGACTTTATGTAGTGTTACGTTATAACGTATGACGTTATGTATTAGTACGATATAACGTATGACGTTATGCAGTATGAGGTTATAACGTATGACGTCATGTAGTTTTGCGTTATAACGTATGACGTCATGTAGTATTAGGTTATAACGTATGCCGTCATGTAGTATTACGTTATAACATATGACGTCATGTAGTAATACGATATAACGTACAACGTTATATAGAATTACGATATAACGCACAACGTTATGTCGTATTACGTTATAACGTATCATGTCATGTAGTATTACGTTATTACGAATAACGTTATATTGTGTTACCTTATAACGTGTGACCTTTTGTTGTATTACGTTATAACGTATAAAGACATGTAGTATTACGTTGTAACGTATGACGTCATGTAGTATTACTTTATGACGTATGACGTCATGTAGTATTATGTTATAACATATGCCGTCATGTAGTATTACGTTATAACATATGACGTCATGTAATATTACGATATAACGTACAGCGTTATATAGAATTACGATATAACGCACAACGTTATGTCGTATTACGTTATACCGTATGACGTTATATTGTGTTACTTTATGACGTATGACGTCATGTAGTATTACTTTATGACGTATGCCGTCATGTAGTATTACGTTATAACATATGACGTCATGTAGTAATACGATATAACGTACAACGTTATATAGAATTACGATATAACGCACAACGTTATGTCGTATTACGTTATAACGTATCATGTCATGTAGTATTACGTTATAACGAATGACGTTATGGAGTATTACGTTATAACGTATGACGCCATGTGGTATTAGGTTATTACGAATAACGTTATATTATGTTACTTTATGACATATGACGTCATGTAGTATTACTTTATGACGTATGACGTCATGTAGGATTACTTTATGACGTATGACGTCATGTAGTATTACTTTATGACTTATGACGTCATGTAGTATTACTTTATGACGTATGACGTCATGTAGTATTTCGTTATAACGTATGACGTTATGCAGTATTACGATATAACGTATGACGGTATGCAGTATTACGTTATAACGTATGACGTTATGCAGTATTACGATATAACGTATGACGGTATGCAGTATTACGTTATAACGTATGACGTTATGCAGTATTACGTTATAACGTATGACGTTATGTATTAGTACGATATAACGTATGACGTTATGCAGTATGAGGTTATAGCGTATGACGTCATGTAGTTTTGCGTTATAACGTATGACGTCATGTAGTATTACGATATAACGTACAACGTTATGCAGTATTAGGTTATAACGTATGACGTTATGGAGTATTACGTTATTACGTATGACGTCATGTGGTATTACGCTATTACGAATAACGTTATATTGTGTTATTTTATAACGTATGACCTTATGTTGTATTACGTTATAACGTATAAAGGCATGTAGTATTACGTTGTAACGTACGGCGTCATGTAGAATTACGTTATAACGTATTCCGTCATGTAGTATTACGTTATAACATATGACGTCATGTAGTATTACGATATAACGTACAACGTTATATAGAATTACGATATAACGCACAACGTTATGTCGTATTACGTTATAACTTATCATGTCATGTAGTATTACGTTATAACGTATGACGTTATGTAGTATTACGTTATTACGAATAACGTTATAATGTGTAACTTTATAACGTATGACCTTACGTTGTATTACGTTATAACGTATAAAGACATGTAGTATTACGTTATGACGTATGACGTCATGTAGTATTACTTTATGACGTATGACGTCATGTAGTATTACTTTATGACGTATGACGTCATGTAGTATTTCGTTATAACGTATGACGTTATGCAGTATTACGATATAACGTATGACGTTATGCAGTATTAGGTTATAACGTATGACGTCATGTAGTATTACTTTATGACGTATGACGTCATGTAGTATTACTTTATGACGTATGACGTCATGTAGTATTTCGTTTTAACGTACAACGTTATATAGAATTACGATATAACGCACAACGTTATGTCGTATTACGTTATAACTTATCATGTCATGTAGTATTACGTTATAACGTATGACGTTATGTAGTATTACGTTATTATGAATAACGTTATATTGTGTAACTTTATAACGTATGACCTTATGTTGTATTACGATATAACGTATAAAGACATGTAGTATTACGTTATAACGTATGACGTCATGTGGTATTACGTTATTACGAATATCGTAATATTGTATTACTTTATGACGTATGACGTCATGTAGTATTACTATATGACGTATGACGTCATGTAGTATTACTATATGACGTATGACGTCATGTAGTATTAGGTTATAACGTATGAAGTTATGTATTATTACGATATAACGTATGACGTTAAGCAGTATTAGGTTATAACGTATGACGTTATGTAGTATTAGGTTATAACGTATGGCGTTATGTAGTATTACGATATAACGTATGACGTTATGCAGTACTACGTTATAACGTATGACTTTATGTAGTGTTACGTTATAACGTATGACGTTATGTATTAGTACGATATAACGTATGACGTTATGCAGTATGAGGTTATAACGTATGACGTCATGTAGTTTTGCGTTATAACGTATGACGTCATGTAGTATTAGGTTATAACGTATGCCGTCATGTAGTATTACGTTATAACATATGACGTCATGTAGTAATACGATATAACGTACAACGTTATATAGAATTACGATATAACGCACAACGTTATGTCGTATTACGTTATAACGTATCATGTCATGTAGTATTACGTTATTACGAATAACGTTATATTGTGTTACCTTATAACGTGTGACCTTTTGTTGTATTACGTTATAACGTATAAAGACATGTGGTATTACGTTGTAACGTATGACGTCATGTAGTATTACTTTATGACGTATGACGTCATGTAGTATTATGTTATAACGTATGCCGTCATGTAGTATTACGTTATAACATATGACGTCATGTAGTAATACGATATAACGTACAACGTTATATAGAATTACGATATAACGCACAACGTTATGTCGTATTACGTTATAACGTATCATGTCATGTAGTATTACGTTATTACGAATAACGTTATATTGTGTTACCTTATAACGTGTGACCTTTTGTTGTATTACGTTATAACGTATAAAGACATGTTGTATTACGTTATAACGTATAAAGGCATGTAGTATTACGTTGTTACGTACGGCGTCATGTAGAATTACGTTATAACGTATTCCGTCATGTAGTATTACGTTATAACATATGACGTCATGTAGTATTACGATATAACGTACAACGTTATATAGAATTACGATATAACGCACAACGTTATGTCGTATTACGTTATAACTTATCATGTCATGTAGTATTACGTTATAACGTATGAGGTTATGTAGTATTATGTTATTACGAATAACGTTATATTGTGTAACTTTATAACGTATGACCTTACGTTGTATTACGTTATAACGTATGACGTCATGTAGTATTACTTTATGACGTATGACGTCATGTAGTATTACTTTATGACGTATGACGTCATGTAGTATTACTTTATGACGTATGACGTCATGTAGTATTACTTTATGACGTATGACGTCATGTAGTATTTCGTTATAACGTATGACGTTATGCAGTATTACGATATAACGTATGACGTTATGCGGTATTAGGTTATAACTTATGACGTTATGGAGTATTACGTTATAACGTATGACGTCATGTGGTATTACGTTATTACGAATAACGTTACATTATGTTACGTCATGTAGTATTACTTTATGACGTATGACGTCATGTAGTATTACTTTATGACGTATGACGTCATGTAGTATTACTTTATGACGTATGACGTCATGTAGTATTACTTTATGACGTATGACGTCATGTAGTATTACTTTATGACGTATGACGTCATGTAGTATTACTTTATGACGTATGACGTCATGTAGTATTTCGTTATAACGTATGACGTTATGCAGTATTACGATATAACGTATGACGTTATGCAGTATTAGGTTATAACGTATGACGTCATGTAGTATTACTTTATGACGTATGACGTCATGTAGTATTACTTTATGACGTATGACGTCATGTAGTATTTCGTTTTAACGTACAACGTTATATAGAATTACGATATAACGCACAACGTTATGTCGTATTACGTTATAACTTATCATGTCATGTAGTATTACGTTATAACGTATGACTTTATGTAGTATTACGTTATTACGAATAACGTTATATTGTGTAACTTTATAACGTATGACCTTATGTTGTATTACGTTATAACGTATAAAGACATGTAGTATTACGTTATAACGTATGACGTCATGTGGTATTACGTTATTACGAATATCGTAATATTGTATTACTTTATGACGTATGACGTCATGTAGTATTACTATATGACGTATGACGTCATGTAGTATTACTATATGACGTATGACGTCATGTAGTATTAGGTTATAACGTATGAAGTTATGTATTATTACGATATAACGTATGACGTTAAGCAGTATTAGGTTATAACGTATGACGTTATGTAGTATTAGGTTATAACGTATGGCGTTATGTAGTATTACGATATAACGTATGACGTTATGCAGTACTACGTTATAACGTATGACGTTATGTAGTGTTACGTTATAATGTATGACGTTATGTAGCATTACGGTATTTCGAACAACGTTGTATTGTGTTACTTTATAACGTATGACGTTATGTAGTGTTACGTTATAACGTATGACGCCGTGTAGTATTACGTTATAAGTATAACATTATGTAGTATCACGTTATAGCGTATGACGTCATGTAGTATTACGTTATTACGAATATCGTAATATTGTGTTACTTTATGACGTATGACGTCATGTAATATTGCTTTATGACGTATGACGTCATGTAGTATTTCCTCATAACGTATGACGTTATGTAGTATTACGATATAACGTATGACGTTATGCAGTACTACGTTATAACGTATGACTTTATGTAGTGTTACGTTATAACGTATGACGTTATGTATTAGTACGATATAACGTATGACGTTATGCAGTATGAGGTTATAACGTATGACGTCATGTAGTTTTGCGTTATAACGTATGACGTCATGTAGTATTAGGTTATAACGTATGCCGTCATGTAGTATTACGTTATAACATATGACGTCATGTAGTAATACGATATAACGTACAACGTTATATAGAATTACGATATAACGCACAACGTTATGTCGTATTACGTTATAACGTATCATGTCATGTAGTATTACGTTATTACGAATAACGTTATATTGTGTTACCTTATAACGTGTGACCTTTTGTTGTATTACGTTATAACGTATAAAGACATGTAGTATTACGTTGTAACGTATGACGTCATGTAGTATTACTTTATGACGTATGACGTCATGTAGTATTATGTTATAACATATGCCGTCATGTAGTATTACATTATAACATATGACGTCATGTAATATTACGATATAACGTACAGCGTTATATAGAATTACGATATAACGCACAACGTTATGTCGTATTACGTTATACCGTATGACGTTATATTGTGTTACTTTATGACGTATGACGTCATGTAGTATTACTTTATGACGTATGCCGTCATGTAGTATTACGTTATAACATATGACGTCATGTAGTAATACGATATAACGTACAACGTTATATAGAATTACGATATAACGCACAACGTGATGTCGTATTACGTTATAACGTATCATGTCATGTAGTATTACGTTATAACGAATGACGTTATGGAGTATTACGTTATAACGTATGACGCCATGTGGTATTACGTTATTACGAGTAACGTTATATTATGTTACTTTATGACATATGACGTCATGTAGTATTACTTTATGACGTATGACGTCATGTAGGATTACTTTATGACGTATGACGTCATGTAGTATTACTTTATGACGTATGACGTCATGTAGTATTTCGTTATAACGTATGACGTTATGCAGTATTACGATATAACGTATGACGGTATGCAGTATTACGTTATAACGTATTACGTTATGCAGTATTACGATATAACGTATGACGGAATGCAGTATTACGTTATAACGTATGACGTTATGCAGTATTACGTTATAACGTATGACGTTATGTATTAGTACGATATAACGTATGACGTTATGCGGTATGAGGTTATAGCGTATGACGTCATGTAGTTTTGCGTTATAACGTATGACGTCATGTAGTATTACGATATAACGTACAACGTTATGCAGTATTAGGTTATAACGTATGACGTTATGGAGTATTACGTTATTACGTATGACGTCATGTGGTATTACGTTATTACGAATAACGTTATATTGTGTAACTTTATAACGTATGACCTTACGTTGTATTACGTTATAACGTATAAAGACATGTAGTATTACGTTATGACGTATGACGTCATGTAGTATTACTTTATGACGTATGACGTCATGTAGTATTACTTTATGACGTATGACGTCATGTAGTATTTCATTATAACGTATGACGTTATGCAGTATTACGATATAACGTATGACGGTATGCAGTATTACGTTATAACGTATGACGTTATGCAGTATTACGATATAACGTATGACCTTATGTTGTATTACGTTATAACGTATAAAGGCATGTAGTATTACGTTGTAACGTACGGCGTCATGTAGAATTACGTTATAACGTATTCCGTCATGTAGTATTACGTTATAACATATGACGTCATGTAGTATTACGATATAACGTACAACGTTATATAGAATTACGATATAACGCACAACGTTATGTCGTATTACGTTATAACTTATCATGTCATGTAGTATTACGTTATAACGTATGACGTTATGTAGTATTACGTTATTACGAATAACGTTATATTGTGTAACTTTATAACGTATGACCTTACGTTGTATTACGTTATAACGTATAAAGACATGTAGTATTACGTTATGACGTATGACGTCATGTAGTATTACTTTATGACGTATGACGTCATGTAGTATTACTTTATGACGTATGACGTCATGTAGTATTACTTTATGACGTATGACGTCATGTAGTATTTCGTTACAACGTATGACGTTATGCAGTATTACGATATAACGTATGACGTTATGCGGTATTAGGTTATAACTTATGACGTTATGGAGTATTACGTTATAACGTATGACGTCATGTGGTATTACGTTATTACGAATAACGTTATATTATGTTACGTCATGTAGTATTACTTTATGACGTATGACGTCATGTAGTATTACTTTATGACGTATGACGTCATGTAGTATTACTTTATGACGTATGACGTCATGTAGTATTACTTTATGACGTATGACGTCATGTAGTATTACTTTATGACGTATGACGTCATGTAGTATTTCGTTATAACGTATGACGTTATGCAGTATTACGATATAACGTATGACGTTATGCAGTATTAGGTTATAACGTATGACGTCATGTAGTATTACTTTATGACGTATGACGTCATGTAGTATTACTTTATGACGTATGACGTCATGTAGTATTTCGTTTTAACGTACAACGTTATATAGAATTACGATATAACGCACAACGTTATGTCGTATTACGTTATAACTTATCATGTCATGTAGTATTACGTTATAACGTATGACGTTATGTAGTATTACGTTATTACGAATAACGTTATATTGTGTAACTTTATAACGTATGACCTTATGTTGTATTACGATATAACGTATAAAGACATGTAGTATTACGTTATAACGTATGACGTCATGTGGTATTACGTTATTACGAATATCGTAATATTGTATTACTTTATGACGTATGACGTCATGTAGTATTACTATATGACGTATGACGTCATGTAGTATTACTATATGACGTATGACGTCATGTAGTATTAGGTTATAACGTATGAAGTTATGTATTATTACGATATAACGTATGACGTTAAGCAGTATTAGGTTATAACGTATGACGTTATGTAGTATTAGGTTATAACGTATGGCGTTATGTAGTATTACGATATAACGTATGACGTTATGCAGTACTACGTTATAACGTATGACGTTATGTAGTGTTACGTTATAATGTATGACGTTATGTAGCATTACGGTATTTCGAACAACGTTGTATTGTGTTACTTTATAACGTATGACGTTATGTAGTGTTACGTTATAACGTATGACGCCGTGTAGTATTACGTTATAAGTATAACATTATGTAGTATCACGTTATAGCGTATGACGTCATGTAGTATTACGTTATTACGAATATCGTAATATTGTGTTACTTTATGACGTATGACGTCATGTAATATTGCTTTATGACGTATGACGTCATGTAGTATTTCCTTATAAGGTATGACGTTATGTAGTATTACGATATAACGTATGACGTTATGCAGTACTACGTTATAACGTATGACTTTATGTAGTGTTACGTTATAACGTATGACGTTATGTATTAGTACGATATAACGTATGACGTTATGCAGTATGAGGTTATAACGTATGACGTCATGTAGTTTTGCGTTATAACGTATGACGTCATGTAGTATTAGGTTATAACGTATGCCGTCATGTAGTATTACGTTATAACATATGACGTCATGTAGTAATACGATATAACGTACAACGTTGTATAGAATTACGATATAACGCACAACGTTATGTCGTATTACGTTATAACGTATCATGTCATGTAGTATTACGTTATTACGAATAACGTTATACTGTGTTACCTTATAACGTGTGACCTTTTGTTGTATTACGTTATAACGTATAAAGACATGTAGTATTACGTTGTAACGTATGACGTCATGTAGTATTACTTTATGACGTATGACGTCATGTAGTATTATGTTATAACATATGCCGTCATGTAGTATTACGTTATAACATATGACGTCATGTAATATTACGATATAACGTACAGCGTTATATAGAATTACGATATAACGCACAACGTTATGTCGTATTACGTTATACCGTATGACGTTATATTGTGTTACTTTATGACGTATGACGTCATGTAGTATTACTTTATGACGTATGCCGTCATGTAGTATTACGTTATAACATATGACGTCATGTAGTAATACGATATAACGTACAACGTTATATAGAATTACGATATAACGCACAACGTTATGTCGTATTACGTTATAACGTATCATGTCATGTAGTATTACGTTATAACGAATGACGTTATGGAGTATTACGTTATAACGTATGACGCCATGTGGTATTAGGTTATCACGAATAACGTTATATTATGTTACTTTATGACATATGACGTCATGTAGTATTACTTTATGACGTATGACGTCATGTAGGATTACTTTATGACGTATGACGTCATGTAGTATTACTTTATGACGTATGACGTCATGTAGTATTACTTTATGACGTATGACGTCATGTAGTATTTCGTTATAACGTATGACGTTATGCAGTATTACGATATAACGTATGACGGTATGCAGTATTACGTTATGACGTATGACGTTATGCAGTATTACGATATAAGGTATGACGGTATGCAGTATTACGTTATAACGTATGACGTTATGCAGTATTACGTTATAACGTATGACGTTATGTATTAGTACGATATAACGTATGACGTTATGCAGTATGAGGTTATAGCGTATGACGTCATGTAGTTTTGCGTTATAACGTATGACGTCATGTAGTATTACGATGTAACGTACAACGTTATGCAGTATTAGGTTATAACGTATGACGTTATGGAGTATTACGTTATTACGTATGACGTCATGTGGTATTACGTTATTACGAATAACGTTATATTGTGTTATTTTATAACGTATGACCTTATGTTGTAATACGTTATAACGTATAAAGGCATGTAGTATTACGTTGTAACGTACGGCGTCATGTAGAATTACGTTATAACGTATTCCGTCATGTAGTATTACGTTATAACATATGACGTCATGTAGTATTACGATATAACGTACAACGTTATATAGAATTACGATATAACGCACAACGTTATGTCGTATTACGTTATAACTTATCATGTCATGTAGTATTACGTTATAACGTATGACGTTATGTAGTATTACGTTATTACGAATAACGTTATATTGTGTAACTTTATAACGTATGACCTTACGTTGTATTACGTTATAACGTATAAAGACATGTAGTATTACGTTATGACGTATGACGTCATGTGGTATTACTTTATGACGTATGACGTCAGGTAGTATTACTTTATGACGTATGACGTCATGTAGTATTACTTTATGACGTATGACGTCATGTAGTATTACTTTATGACGTATGACGTCATGTAGTATTTCGTTATAACGTATGACGTTATGCAGTATTACGATATAACGTACAACGTTATGCAGTATTAGGTTATAACGTATGACGTTATGGAGTATTACGTTATTACGTATGACGTCATGTGGTATTACGTTATTACGAATAACGTTATATTGTGTTATTTTATAACGTATGACCTTATGTTGTATTACGTTATAACGTATAAAGGCATGTAGTATTACGTTGTAACGTACGGCGTCATGTAGAATTACGTTATAACGTATTCCGTCATGTAGTATTACGTTATAACATATGACGTCATGTAGTATTACGATATAACGTACAACGTTATATAGAATTACGATATAACGCACAACGTTATGTCGTATTACGTTATAACTTATCATGTCATGTAGTATTACGTTATAACGTATGACGTTATGTAGTATTACGTTATTACGAATAACGTTATATTGTGTAACTTTATAACGTATGACCTTACGTTGTATTACGTTATAACGTATAAAGACATGTAGTATTACGTTATGACGTATGACGTCATGTGGTATTACTTTATGACGTATGACGTCAGGTAGTATTACTTTATGACGTATGACGTCATGTAGTATTACTTTATGACGTATGACGTCATGTAGTATTACTTTATGACGTATGACGTCATGTAGTATTTCGTTATAACGTATGACGTTATGCAGTATTACGATATAACGTACAACGTTATGCAGTATTAGGTTATAACGTATGACGTTATGGAGTATTACGTTATTACGTATGACGTCATGTGGTATTACGTTATTACGAATAACGTTATATTGTGTTATTTTATAACGTATGACCTTATGTTGTATTACGTTATAACGTATAAAGGCATGTAGTATTACGTTGTAACGTACGACGTCATGTAGTATTACTTTATGACGTATGCCGTCATGTAGTATTACGTTATAACATATGACGTCATGTAGTAATACGATATAACGTACAACGTTATATAGAATTACGATATAACGCACAACGTTATGTCGTATTACGTTATAACGTATCATGTCATGTAGTATTACGTTATAACGAATGACGATATGGAGTATTACGTTATAACGTATGACGCCATGTGGTATTACGTTATTACGAGTAACGTTATATTATGTTACTTTATGACATATGACGTCATGTAGTATTACTTTATGACGTATGACGTCATGTAGGATTACTTTATGACGTATGACGTCATGTAGTATTACTTTATGACGTATGACGTCATGTAGTATTTCGTTATAACGTATGACGTTATGCAGTATTACGATATAACGTATGACGGTATGCAGTATTACGTTATAACGTATTACGTTATGCAGTATTACGATATAACGTATGACGGTATGCAGTATTACGTTATAACGTATGACGTTATGCAGTATTACGTTATAACGTATGACGTTATGTATTAGTACGATATAACGTATGACGTTATGCGGTATGAGGTTATAGCGTATGACGTCATGTAGTTTTGCGTTATAACGTATGACGTCATGTAGTATTACGATATAACGTACAACGTTATGCAGTATTAGGTTATAACGTATGACGTTATGGAGTATTACGTTATTACGTATGACGTCATGTGGTATTACGTTATTACGAATAACGTTATATTGTGTAACTTTATAACGTATGACCTTACGTTGTATTACGTTATAACGTATAAAGACATGTAGTATTACGTTATGACGTATGAGGTCATGTAGTATTACTTTATGACGTATGACGTCATGTAGTATTACTTTATGACGTATGACGTCATGTAGTATTTCATTATAACGTATGACGTTATGCAGTATTACGATATAACGTATGACGGTATGCAGTATTACGTTATAACGTATGACGTTATGCAGTATTACGATATAACGTATGACCTTATGTTGTATTACGTTATAACGTATAAAGGCATGTAGTATTACGTTGTAACGTACGGCGTCATGTAGAATTACGTTATAACGTATTCCGTCATGTAGTATTACGTTATAACATATGACGTCATGTAGTATTACGATATAACGTACAACGTTATATAGAATTACGATATAACGCACAACGTTATGTCGTATTACGTTATAACTTATCATGTCATGTAGTATTACGTTATAACGTATGACGTTATGTAGTATTACGTTATTACGAATAACGTTATATTGTGTAACTTTATAACGTATGACCTTATGTTGTATTACGTTATAACGTATAAAGACATGTAGTATTACGTTATGACGTATGACGTCATGTAGTATTACTTTATGACGTATGACGTCATGTAGTATTACTTTATGACGTATGACGTCATGTAGTATTACTTTATGACGTATGACGTCATGTAGTATTTCGTTACAACGTATGACGTTATGCAGTATTACGATATAACGTATGACGTTATGCGGTATTAGGTTATAACTTATGACGTTATGGAGTATTACGTTATAACGTATGACGTCATGTGGTATTACGTTATTACGAATAACGTTATATTATGTTACGTCATGTAGTATTACTTTATGACGTATGACGTCATGTAGTATTACTTTATGACGTATGACGTCATGTAGTATTACTTTATGACGTATGACGTCATGTAGTATTACTTTATGACGTATGACGTCATGTAGTATTACTTTATGACGTATGACGTCATGTAGTATTTCGTTATAACGTATGACGTTATGCAGTATTACGATATAACGTATGACGTTATGCAGTATTAGGTTATAACGTATGACGTCATGTAGTATTACTTTATGACGTATGACGTCATGTAGTATTACTTTATGACGTATGACGTCATGTAGTATTTCGTTTTAACGTACAACGTTATATAGAATTACGATATAACGCACAACGTTATGTCGTATTACGTTATAACTTATCATGTCATGTAGTATTACGTTATAACGTATGACGTTATGTAGTATTACGTTATTACGAATAACGTTATATTGTGTAACTTTATAACGTATGACCTTATGTTGTATTACGATATAACGTATAAAGACATGTAGTATTACGTTATAACGTATGACGTCATGTGGTATTACGTTATTACGAATATCGTAATATTGTATTACTTTATGACGTATGACGTCATGTAGTATTACTATATGACGTATGACGTCATGTAGTATTACTATATGACGTATGACGTCATGTAGTATTAGGTTATAACGTATGAAGTTATGTATTATTACGATATAACGTATGACGTTAAGCAGTATTAGGTTATAACGTATGACGTTATGTAGTATTAGGTTATAACGTATGGCGTTATGTAGTATTACGATATAACGTATGACGTTATGCAGTACTACGTTATAACGTATGACGTTATGTAGTGTTACGTTATAATGTATGACGTTATGTAGCATTACGGTATTTCGAACAACGTTGTATTGTGTTACTTTATAACGTATGACGTTATGTAGTGTTACGTTATAACGTATGACGCCGTGTAGTATTACGTTATAAGTATAACATTATGTAGTATCACGTTATAGCGTATGACGTCATGTAGTATTACGTTATTACGAATATCGTAATATTGTGTTACTTTATGACGTATGACGTCATGTAATATTGCTTTATGACGTATGACGTCATGTAGTATTTCCTTATAAGGTATGACGTTATGTAGTATTACGATATAACGTATGACGTTATGCAGTACTACGTTATAACGTATGACTTTATGTAGTGTTACGTTATAACGTATGACGTTATGTATTAGTACGATATAACGTATGACGTTATGCAGTATGAGGTTATAACGTATGACGTCATGTAGTTTTGCTTTATAACGTATGACGTCATGTAGTATTAGGTTATAACGTATGCCGTCATGTAGTATTACGTTATAACATATGACGTCATGTAGTAATACGATATAACGTACAACGTTATATAGAATTACGATATAACGCACAACGTTATGTCGTATTACGTTATAACGTATCATGTCATGTAGTATTACGTTATTACGAATAACGTTATATTGTGTTACCTTATAACGTGTGACCTTTTGTTGTATTACGTTATAACGTATAAAGACATGTAGTATTACGTTGTAACGTATGACGTCATGTAGTATTACTTTATGACGTATGACGTCATGTAGTATTATGTTATAACATATGCCGTCATGTAGTATTACGTTATAACATATGACGTCATGTAATATTACGATATAACGTACAGCGTTATATAGAATTACGATATAACGCACAACGTTATGTCGTATTACGTTATACCGTATGACGTTATATTGTGTTACTTTATGACGTATGACGTCATGTAGTATTACTTTATGACGTATGCCGTCATGTAGTATTACGTTATAACATATGACGTCATGTAGTAATACGATATAACGTACAACGTTATATAGAATTACGATATAACGGACAACGTTATGTCGTATTACGTTATAACGTATCATGTCATGTAGTATTACGTTATAACGAATGACGTTATGGAGTATTACGTTATAACGTATGACGCCATGTGGTATTAGGTTATCACGAATAACGTTATATTATGTTACTTTATGACATATGACGTCATGTAGTATTACTTTATGACGTATGACGTCATGTAGGATTACTTTATGACGTATGACGTCATGTAGTATTACTTTATGACGTATGACGTCATGTAGTATTACTTTATGACGTATGACGTCATGTAGTATTTCGTTATAACGTATGACGTTATGCAGTATTACGATATAACGTATGACGGTATGCAGTATTACGTTATGACGTATGACGTTATGCAGTATTACGATATAAGGTATGACGGTATGCAGTATTACGTTATAACGTATGACGTTATGCAGTATTACGTTATAACGTATGACGTTATGTATTAGTACGATATAACGTATGACGTTATGCAGTATGAGGTTATAGCGTATGACGTCATGTAGTTTTGCGTTATAACGTATGACGTCATGTAGTATTACGATGTAACGTACAACGTTATGCAGTATTAGGTTATAACGTATGACGTTATGGAGTATTACGTTATAACGTATAAAGGCATGTAGTATTACGTTGTAACGTACGGCGTCATGTAGAATTACGTTATAACGTATGACGTTATGCAGTATTACGATATAACGTACAACGTTATGCAGTATTAGGTTATAACGTATGACGTTATGGAGTATTACGTTATTACGTATGACGTCATGTGGTATTACGTTATTACGAATAACGTTATATTGTGTTATTTTATAACGTATGACCTTATGTTGTATTACGTTATAACGTATAAAGGCATGTAGTATTACGTTATGACGTATGACGTCATGTGGTATTACTTTATGACGTATGACGTCAGGTAGTATTACTTTATGACGTATGACGTCATGTAGTATTACTTTATGACGTATGACGTCATGTAGTATTACTTTATGACGTATGACGTCATGTAGTATTTCGTTATAACGTATGACGTTATGCAGTATTACGATATAACGTACAACGTTATGCAGTATTAGGTTATAACGTATGACGTTATGGAGTATTACGTTATTACGTATGACGTCATGTGGTATTACGTTATTACGAATAACGTTATATTGTGTTATTTTATAACGTATGACCTTATGTTGTATTACGTTATAACGTATAAAGGCATGTAGTATTACGTTGTAACGTACGGCGTCATGTAGAATTACGTTATAACGTATTCCGTCATGTAGTATTACGTTATAACATATGACGTCATGTAGTATTACGATATAACGTACAACGTTATATAGAATTACGATATAACGCACAACGTTATGTCGTATTACGTTATAACTTATCATGTCATGTAGTATTACGTTATAACGTATGACGTTATGTAGTATTACGTTATTACGAATAACGTTATATTGTGTAACTTTATAACGTATGACCTTACGTTGTAT
Organism: Bombus terrestris; assembly: GCF_910591885.1. Lineage (NCBI taxonomy): Eukaryota > Metazoa > Arthropoda > Insecta > Hymenoptera > Apidae > Bombus > Bombus terrestris. Next base: position 881,513 of record NW_025963556.1, read on the forward strand.
TACGTTATAACGTATAAAGACATGTAGTATTACGTTATGACGTATGACGTCATGTGGTATTACTTTATGACGTATGACGTCAGGTAGTATTACTTTATGACGTATGACGTCATGTAGTATTACTTTATGACGTATGACGTCATGTAGTATTACTTTATGACGTATGACGTCATGTAGTATTTCGTTATAACGTATGACGTTATGCAGTATTACGATATAACGTACAACGTTATGCAGTATTAGGTTATAACGTATGACGTTATGGAGTATTACGTTATTACGTATGACGTCATGTGGTATTACGTTATTACGAATAACGTTATATTGTGTTATTTTATAACGTATGACCTTATGTTGTATTACGTTATAACGTATAAAGGCATGTAGTATTACGTTGTAACGTACGGCGTCATGTAGAATTACGTTATAACGTATTCCGTCATGTAGTATTACGTTATAACATATGACGTCATGTAGTATTACGATATAACGTACAACGTTATATAGAATTACGATATAACGCACAACGTTATGTCGTATTACGTTATAACTTATCATGTCATGTAGTATTTCGTTATAACGTATGACGTTATGCAGTATTACGATATAACGTACAACGTTATGCAGTATTAGGTTATAACGTATGACGTTATGGAGTATTACGTTATAACGTATGACGCCATGTGGTATTACGTTATTACGAGTAACGTTATATTATGTTACTTTATGACATATGACGTCATGTAGTATTACTTTATGACGTATGACGTCATGTAGGATTACTTTATGACGTATGACGTCATGTAGTATTACTTTATGACGTATGACGTCATGTAGTATTACTATATGACGTATGACGTCATGTAGTATTACTATATGACGTATGACGTCATGTAGTATTAGGTTATAACGTATGAAGTTATGTATTATTACGATATAACGTATGACGTTAAGCAGTATTAGGTTATAACGTATGACGTTATGTAGTATTAGGTTATAACGTATGGCGTTATGTAGTATTACGATATAACGTATGACGTTATGCAGTACTACGTTATAACGTATGACGTTATGTAGTGTTACGTTATAATGTATGACGTTATGTAGCATTACGGTATTTCGAACAACGTTGTATTGTGTTACTTTATAACGTATGACGTTATGTAGTGTTACGTTATAACGTATGACGCCGTGTAGTATTACGTTATAAGTATAACATTATGTAGTATCACGTTATAGCGTATGACGTCATGTAGTATTACGTTATTACGAATATCGTAATATTGTGTTACTTTATGACGTATGACGTCATGTAATATTGCTTTATGACGTATGACGTCATTTAGTATTTCCTTATAAGGTATGACGTTATGTAGTATTACGATATAACGTATGACGTTATGCAGTACTACGTTATAACGTATGACTTTATGTAGTGTTACGTTATAACGTATGACGTTATGTATTAGTACGATATAACGTATGACGTTATGCAGTATGAGGTTATAACGTATGACGTCATGTAGTTTTGCGTTATAACGTATGACGTCATGTAGTATTAGGTTATAACGTATGCCGTCATGTAGTATTACGTTATGACATATGACGTCATGTAGTAATACGATATAACGTACAACGTTATATAGAATTACGATATAACGCACAACGTTATGTCGTATTACGTTATAACGTATCATGTCATGTAGTATTACGTTATTACGAATAACGTTATATTGTGTTACCTTATAACGTGTGACCTTTTGATGTATTACGTTATAACGTATAAAGACATGTAGTATTACGTTGTAACGTATGACGTCATGTAGTATTACTTTATGACGTATGACGTCATGTAGTATTATGTTATAACATATGCCGTCATGTAGTATTACGTTATAACATATGACGTCATGTAATATTACGATATAACGTACAGCGTTATATAGAATTACGATATAACGCACAACGTTATGTCGTATTGCGTTATAACGTATCATGTCATGTAGTATTACGTTATAACGAATGACGTTATGGAGTATTACGTTATAACGTATGACGCCATGTGGTATTAGGTTATTACGAATAACGTTATATTATGTTACTTTATGACATATGACGTCATGTAGTATTACTTTATGACGTATGACGTCATGTAGGATTACTTTATGACGTATGACGTCATGTAGTATTACTTTATGACGTATGACGTCATGTAGTATTACTTTATGACGTATGACGTCATGTAGTATTTCGTTATAACGTATGACGTTATGCAGTATTACGATATAACGTATGACGGTATGCAGTATTACGTTATGACGTATGACGTTATGCAGTATTACGATATAACGTATGACGGTATGCAGTATTACGTTATAACGTATGACGTTATGCAGTATTACGTTATAACGTATGACGTTATGTATTAGTACGATATAACGTATGACGTTATGCAGTATGAGGTTATAGCGTATGACGTCATGTAGTTTTGCGTTATAACGTATGACGTCATGTAGTATTACGATATAACGTACAACGTTATGCAGTATTAGGTTATAACGTATGACGTTATGGAGTATTACGTTATTACGTATGACGTCATGTGGTATTACGTTATTACGAATAACGTTATATTGTGTTATTTTATAACGTATGACCTTATGTTGTATTACGTTATAACGTATAAAGGCATGTAGTATTACGTTGTAACGTACGGCGTCATGTAGAATTACGTTATAACGTATTCCGTCATGTAGTATTACGTTATAACATATGACGTCATGTAGTATTACGATATAACGTACAACGTTATATAGAATTACGATATAACGCACAACGTTATGTCGTATTACGTTATAACTTATCATGTCATGTAGTATTACGTTATAACGTATGACGTTATGTAGTATTACGTTATTACGAATAGCGTTATATTGTGTAACTTTATAACGTATGACCTTACGTTGTATTACGTTATAACGTATAAAGACATGTAGTATTACGTTATGACGTATGACGTCATGTGGTATTACTTTATGACGTATGACGTCAGGTAGTATTACTTTATGACGTATGACGTCATGTAGTATTACTTTATGACGTATGACGTCATGTAGTATTACTTTATGACGTATGACGTCATGTAGTATTTCGTTATAACGTATGACGTTATGCAGTATTACGATATAACGTACAACGTTATGCAGTATTAGGTTATAACGTATGACGTTATGGAGTATTACGTTATTACGTATGACGTCATGTGGTATTACGTTATTACGAATAACGTTATATTGTGTTATTTTATAACGTATGACCTTATGTTGTATTACGTTATAACGTATAAAGGCATGTAGTATTACGTTGTAACGTACGGCGTCATGTAGAATTACGTTATAACGTATTCCGTCATGTAGTATTACGTTATAACATATGACGTCATGTAGTATTACGATATAACGTACAACGTTATATAGAATTACGATATAACGCACAACGTTATGTCGTATTACGTTATAACTTATCATGTCATGTAGTATTACGTTATAACATATGACGTCATGTAGTATTACGATATAACGTACAACGTTATATAGAATTACGATATAACGCACAACGTTATGTCGTATTACGTTATAACTTATCATGTCATGTAGTATTTCGTTATAACGTATGACGTTATGCAGTACTACGTTATAACGTATGACGTTATGTAGTGTTACGTTATAATGTATGACGTTATGTAGCATTACGGTATTTCGAACAACGTTGTATTGTGTTACTTTATAACGTATGACGTTATGTAGTGTTACGTTATAACGTATGACGCCGTGTAGTATTACGTTATAAGTATAACATTATGTAGTATCACGTTATAGCGTATGACGTCATGTAGTATTACGTTATTACGAATATCGTAATATTGTGTTACTTTATGACGTATGACGTCATGTAATATTGCTTTATGACGTATGACGTCATGTAGTATTTCCTTATAAGGTATGACGTTATGTAGTATTACGATATAACGTATGACGTTATGCAGTACTACGTTATAACGTATGACTTTATGTAGTGTTACGTTATAACGTATGACGTTATGTATTAGTACGATATAACGTATGACGTTATGCAGTATGAGGTTATAACGTATGACGTCATGTAGTTTTGCGTTATAACGTATGACGTCATGTAGTATTAGGTTATAACGTATGCCGTCATGTAGTATTACGTTATAACATATGACGTCATGTAGTAATACGATATAACGTACAACGTTATATAGAATTACGATATAACGCACAACGTTATGTCGTATTACGTTATAACGTATCATGTCATGTAGTATTACGTTATTACGAATAACGTTATATTGTGTTACCTTATAACGTGTGACCTTTTGTTGTATTACGTTATAACGTATAAAGACATGTTGTATTACGTTATAACGTATAAAGGCATGTAGTATTACGTTGTTACGTACGGCGTCATGTAGAATTACGTTATAACGTATTCCGTCATGTAGTATTACGTTATAACATATGACGTCATGTAGTATTACGATATAACGTACAACGTTATATAGAATTACGATATAACGCACAACGTTATGTCGTATTACGTTATAACTTATCATGTCATGTAGTATTACGTTATAACGTATGACGTTATGTAGTATTATGTTATTACGAATAACGTTATATTGTGTAACTTTATAACGTATGACCTTACGTTGTATTACGTTATAACGTATGACGTCATGTAGTATTACTTTATGACGTATGACGTCATGTAGTATTACTTTATGACGTATGACGTCATGTAGTATTACTTTATGACGTATGACGTCATGTAGTATTACTTTATGACGTATGACGTCATGTAGTATTTCGTTATAACGTATGACGTTATGCAGTATTACGATATAACGTATGACGTTATGCGGTATTAGGTTATAACTTATGACGTTATGGAGTATTACGTTATAACGTATGACGTCATGTGGTATTACGTTATTACGAATAACGTTACATTATGTTACGTCATGTAGTATTACTTTATGACGTATGACGTCATGTAGTATTACTTTATGACGTATGACGTCATGTAGTATTACTTTATGACGTATGACGTCATGTAGTATTACTTTATGACGTATGACGTCATGTAGTATTACTTTATGACGTATGACGTCATGTAGTATTACTTTATGACGTATGACGTCATGTAGTATTTCGTTATAACGTATGACGTTATGCAGTATTACGATATAACGTATGACGTTATGTAGTATTAGGTTATAACGTATGACGTCATGTAGTATTACTTTATGACGTATGACGTCATGTAGTATTACTTTATGACGTATGACGTCATGTAGTATTTCGTTTTAACGTACAACGTTATATAGAATTACGATATAACGCACAACGTTATGTCGTATTACGTTATAACTTATCATGTCATGTAGTATTACGTTATAACGTATGACTTTATGTAGTATTACGTTATTACGAATAACGTTATATTGTGTAACTTTATAACGTATGACCTTATGTTGTATTACGTTATAACGTATAAAGACATGTAGTATTACGTTATAACGTATGACGTCATGTGGTATTACGTTATTACGAATATCGTAATATTGTATTACTTTATGACGTATGACGTCATGTAGTATTACTATATGACGTATGACGTCATGTAGTATTACTATATGACGTATGACGTCATGTAGTATTAGGTTATAACGTATGAAGTTATGTATTATTACGATATAACGTATGACGTTAAGCAGTATTAGGTTATAACGTATGACGTTATGTAGTATTAGGTTATAACGTATGGCGTTATGTAGTATTACGATATAACGTATGACGTTATGCAGTACTACGTTATAACGTATGACGTTATGTAGTGTTACGTTATAATGTATGACGTTATGTAGCATTACGGTATTTCGAACAACGTTGTATTGTGTTACTTTATAACGTATGACGTTATGTAGTGTTACGTTATAACGTATGACGCCGTGTAGTATTACGTTATAAGTATAACATTATGTAGTATCACGTTATAGCGTATGACGTCATGTAGTATTACGTTATTACGAATATCGTAATATTGTGTTACTTTATGACGTATGACGTCATGTAATATTGCTTTATGACGTATGACGTCATGTAGTATTTCCTTATAACGTATGACGTTATGTAGTATTACGATATAACGTATGACGTTATGCAGTACTACGTTATAACGTATGACTTTATGTAGTGTTACGTTATAACGTATGACGTTATGTATTAGTACGATATAACGTATGACGTTATGCAGTATGAGGTTATAACGTATGACGTCATGTAGTTTTGCGTTATAACGTATGACGTCATGTAGTATTAGGTTATAACGTATGCCGTCATGTAGTATTACGTTATAACATATGACGTCATGTAGTAATACGATATAACGTACAACGTTATATAGAATTACGATATAACGCACAACGTTATGTCGTATTACGTTATAACGTATCATGTCATGTAGTATTACGTTATTACGAATAACGTTATATTGTGTTACCTTATAACGTGTGACCTTTTGTTGTATTACGTTATAACGTATAAAGACATGTAGTATTACGTTGTAACGTATGACGTCATGTAGTATTACTTTATGACGTATGACGTCATGTAGTATTACTTTACGTAATGTAGTATTACTTTACATGTAGTATTATGTTATAACATATGCCGTCATGTAGTATTACATTATAACATATGACGTCATGTAATATTACGATATAACGTACAGCGTTATATAGAATTACGATATAACGCACAACGTTATGTCGTATTACGTTATACCGTATGACGTTATATTGTGTTACTTTATGACGTATGACGTCATGTAGTATTACTTTATGACGTATGCCGTCATGTAGTATTACGTTATAACATATGACGTCATGTAGTAATACGATATAACGTACAACGTTATATAGAATTACGATATAACGCACAACGTTATGTCGTATTACGTTATAACGTATCATGTCATGTAGTATTACGTTATAACGAATGACGTTATGGAGTATTACGTTATAACGTATGACGCCATGTGGTATTACGTTATTACGAGTAACGTTATATTATGTTACTTTATGACATATGACGTCATGTAGTATTACTTTATGACGTATGACGTCATGTAGGATTACTTTATGACGTATGACGTCATGTAGTATTACTTTATGACGTATGACGTCATGTAGTATTACTTTATGACGTATGACGTCATGTAGTATTTCGTTATAACGTATGACGTTATGCAGTATTACGATATAACGTATGACGGTATGCAGTATTACGTTATAACGTAATACGTTATGCAGTATTACGATATAACGTATGACGGTATGCAGTATTACGTTATAACGTATGACGTTATGCAGTATTACGTTATAACGTATGACGTTATGTATTAGTACGATATAACGTATGACGTTATGCGGTATGAGGTTATAGCGTATGACGTCATGTAGTTTTGCGTTATAACGTATGACGTCATGTAGTATTACGATATAACGTACAACGTTATGCAGTATTAGGTTATAACGTATGACGTTATGGAGTATTACGTTATTACGTATGACGTCATGTGGTATTACGTTATTACGAATAACGTTATATTGTGTAACTTTATAACGTATGACCTTACGTTGTATTACGTTATAACGTATAAAGACATGTAGTATTACGTTATAACGTATGACGTCATGTAGTATTACTTTATGACATATGACGTCATGTAGTATTACTTTATGACGTATGACGTCATGTAGTATTACTTTATGACGTATGACGTCATGTAGTATTACTTTATGACGTATGACGTCATGTAGTATTACTTTATGACGTATGACGTCATGTAGTATTTCGTTATAACGTATGACGTTATGCAGTATTACGATATAACGTATGACGTTATGCAGTATTAGGTTATAACGTATGACGTCATGTAGTATTACTTTATGACGTATGACGTCATGTAGTATTACTTTATGACGTATGACGTCATGTAGTATTTCGTTTTAACGTACAACGTTATATAGAATTACGATATAACGCACAACGTTATGTCGTATTACGTTATAACTTATCATGTCATGTAGTATTACGTTATAACGTATGACGTTATGTAGTATTACGTTATTACGAATAACGTTATATTGTGTAACTTTATAACGTATGACCTTATGTTGTATTACGATATAACGTATAAAGACATGTAGTATTACGTTATAACGTATGACGTCATGTGGTATTACGTTATTACGAATATCGTAATATTGTATTACTTTATGACGTATGACGTCATGTAGTATTACTATATGACGTATGACGTCATGTAGTATTACTATATGACGTATGACGTCATGTAGTATTAGGTTATAACGTATGAAGTTATGTATTATTACGATATAACGTATGACGTTAAGCAGTATTAGGTTATAACGTATGACGTTATGTAGTATTAGGTTATAACGTATGGCGTTATGTAGTATTACGATATAACGTATGACGTTATGCAGTACTACGTTATAACGTATGACGTTATGTAGTGTTACGTTATAATGTATGACGTTATGTAGCATTACGGTATTTCGAACAACGTTGTATTGTGTTACTTTATAACGTATGACGTTATGTAGTGTTACGTTATAACGTATGACGCCGTGTAGTATTACGTTATAAGTATAACATTATGTAGTATCACGTTATAGCGTATGACGTCATGTAGTATTACGTTATTACGAATATCGTAATATTGTGTTACTTTATGACGTATGACGTCATGTAATATTGCTTTATGACGTACGACGTCATGTAGTATTTCCTTATAAGGTATGACGTTATGTAGTATTACGATATAACGTATGACGTTATGCAGTACTACGTTATAACGTATGACTTTATGTAGTGTTACGTTATAACGTATGACGTTATGTATTAGTACGATATAACGTATGACGTTATGCAGTATGAGGTTATAACGTATGACGTCATGTAGTTTTGCGTTATAACGTATGACGTCATGTAGTATTAGGTTATAACGTATGCCGTCATGTAGTATTACGTTATAACATATGACGTCATGTAGTAATACGATATAACGTACAACGTTATATAGAATTACGATATAACGCACAACGTTATGTCGTATTACGTTATAACGTATCATGTCATGTAGTATTACGTTATTACGAATAACGTTATATTGTGTTACCTTATAACGTGTGACCTTTTGTTGTATTACGTTATAACGTATAAAGACATGTAGTATTACGTTGTAACGTATGACGTCATGTAGTATTACTTTATGACGTATGACGTCATGTAGTATTATGTTATAACATATGCCGTCATGTAGTATTACGTTATAACATATGACGTCATGTAATATTACGATATAACGTACAGCGTTATATAGAATTACGATATAACGCACAACGTTATGTCGTATTACGTTATACCGTATGACGTTATATTGTGTTACTTTATGACGTATGACGTCATGTAGTATTACTTTATGACGTATGCCGTCATGTAGTATTACGTTATAACATATGACGTCATGTAGTAATACGATATAACGTACAACGTTATATAGAATTACGATATAACGCACAACGTTATGTCGTATTACGTTATAACGTATCATGTCATGTAGTATTACGTTATAACGAATGACGTTATGGAGTATTACGTTATAACGTATGACGCCATGTGGTATTAGGTTATCACGAATAACGTTATATTATGTTACTTTATGACATATGACGTCATGTAGTATTACTTTATGACGTATGACGTCATGTAGGATTACTTTATGACGTATGACGTCATGTAGTATTACTTTATGACGTATGACGTCATGTAGTATTACTTTATGACGTATGACGCCATGTAGTATTTCGTTATAACGTATGACGTTATGCAGTATTACGATATAACGTATGACGGTATGCAGTATTACGTTATGACGTATGACGTTATGCAGTATTACGATATAAGGTATGACGGTATGCAGTATTACGTTATAACGTATGACGTTATGCAGTATTACGTTATAACGTATGACGTTATGTATTAGTACGATATAACGTATGACGTTATGCAGTATGAGGTTATAGCGTATGACGTCATGTAGTTTTGCGTTATAACGTATGACGTCATGTAGTATTACGATATAACGTACAACGTTATGCAGTATTAGGTTATAACGTATGACGTTATGGAGTATTACGTTATTACGTATGACGTCATGTGGTATTACGTTATTACGAATAACGTTATATTGTGTTATTTTATAACGTATGACCTTATGTTGTAATACGTTATAACGTATAAAGGCATGTAGTATTACGTTGTAACGTACGGCGTCATGTAGAATTACGTTATAACGTATTCCGTCATGTAGTATTACGTTATAACATATGACGTCATGTAGTATTACGATATAACGTACAACGTTATATAGAATTACGATATAACGCACAACGTTATGTCGTATTACGTTATAACTTATCATGTCATGTAGTATTACGTTATAACGTATGACGTTATGTAGTATTACGTTATTACGAATAACGTTATATTGTGTAACTTTATAACGTATGACCTTACGTTGTATTACGTTATAACGTATAAAGACATGTAGTATTACGTTATGACGTATGACGTCATGTGGTATTACTTTATGACGTATGACGTCAGGTAGTATTACTTTATGACGTATGACGTCATGTAGTATTACTTTATGACGTATGACGTCATGTAGTATTACTTTATGACGTATGACGTCATGTAGTATTTCGTTATAACGTATGACGTTATGCAGTATTACGATATAACGTACAACGTTATGCAGTATTAGGTTATAACGTATGACGTTATGGAGTATTACGTTATTACGTATGACGTCATGTGGTATTACGTTATTACGAATAACGTTATATTGTGTTATTTTATAACGTATGACCTTATGTTGTATTACGTTATAACGTATAAAGGCATGTAGTATTACGTTGTAACGTACGGCGTCATGTAGAATTACGTTATAACGTATTCCGTCATGTAGTATTACGTTATAACATATGACGTCATGTAGTATTACGATATAACGTACAACGTTATATAGAATTACGATATAACGCACAACGTTATGTCGTATTACGTTATAACTTATCATGTCATGTAGTATTACGTTATAACATATGACGTCATGTAGTATTACGATATAACGTACAACGTTATATAGAATTACGATATAACGCACAACGTTATGTCGTATTACGTTATAACTTATCATGTCATGTAGTATTTCGTTATAACGTATGACGTTATGCAGTATTACGATATAACGTACAACGTTATGCAGTATTAGGTTATAACGTATGACGTTATGGAGTATTACGTTATAACGTATGACGCCATGTGGTATTACGTTATTACGAGTAACGTTATATTATGTTACTTTATGACATATGACGTCATGTAGTATTACTTTATGACGTATGACGTCATGTAGGATTACTTTATGACGTATGACGTCATGTAGTATTACTTTATGACGTATGACGTCATGTAGTATTACGATATAACGTACAACGTTATGCAGTATTAGGTTATAACGTATGACGTTATGGAGTATTACGTTATTACGTATGACGTCATGTGGTATTACGTTATTACGAATAACGTTATATTGTGTTATTTTATAACGTGTGACCTTATGTTGTAATACGTTATAACGTATAAAGGCATGTAGTATTACGTTGTAACGTACGGCGTCATGTAGAATTACGTTATAACGTATTCCGTCATGTAGTATTACGTTATAACATATGACGTCATGTAGTATTACGATATAACGTACAACGTTATATAGAATTACGATATAACGCACAACGTTATGTCGTATTACGTTATAACTTATCATGTCATGTAGTATTACGTTATAACGTATGACGTTATGTAGTATTACGTTATTACGAATAACGTTATATTGTGTAACTTTATAACGTATGACCTTACGTTGTATTACGTTATAACGTATAAAGACATGTAGTATTACGTTATGACGTATGACGTCATGTGGTATTACTTTATGACGTATGACGTCAGGTAGTATTACTTTATGACGTATGACGTCATGTAGTATTACTTTATGACGTATGACGTCATGTAGTATTACTTTATGACGTATGACGTCATGTAGTATTTCGTTATAACGTATGACGTTATGCAGTATTACGATATAACGTACAACGTTATGCAGTATTAGGTTATAACGTATGACGTTATGGAGTATTACGTTATTACGTATGACGTCATGTGGTATTACGTTATTACGAATAACGTTATATTGTGTTATTTTATAACGTATGACCTTATGTTGTATTACGTTATAACGTATAAAGGCATGTAGTATTACGTTGTAACGTACGGCGTCATGTAGAATTACGTTATAACGTATTCCGTCATGTAGTATTACGTTATAACATATGACGTCATGTAGTATTACGATATAACGTACAACGTTATATAGAATTACGATATAACGCACAACGTTATGTCGTATTACGTTATAACTTATCATGTCATGTAGTATTACGTTATAACATATGACGTCATGTAGTATTACGATATAACGTACAACGTTATATAGAATTACGATATAACGCACAACGTTATGTCGTATTACGTTATAACTTATCATGTCATGTAGTATTTCGTTATAACGTATGACGTTATGCAGTATTACGATATAACGTACAACGTTATGCAGTATTAGGTTATAACGTATGACGTTATGGAGTATTACGTTATAACGTATGACGCCATGTGGTATTACGTTATTACGAGTAACGTTATATTATGTTACTTTATGACATATGACGTCATGTAGTATTACTTTATGACGTATGACGTCATGTAGGATTACTTTATGACGTATGACGTCATGTAGTATTACTTTATGACGTATGACGTCATGTAGTAATACTACATGACGTATGACGTCATGTAGTATTACTATATGACGTATGACGTCATGTAGTATTAGGTTATAACGTATGAAGTTATGTATTATTACGATATAACGTATGACGTTAAGCAGTATTAGGTTATAACGTATGACGTTATGTAGTATTAGGTTATAACGTATGGCGTTATGTAGTATTACGATATAACGTATGACGTTATGCAGTACTACGTTATAACGTATGACGTTATGTAGTGTTACGTTATAATGTATGACGTTATGTAGCATTACGGTATTTCGAACAACGTTGTATTGTGTTACTTTATAACGTATGACGTTATGTAGTGTTACGTTATAACGTATGACGCCGTGTAGTATTACGTTATAAGTATAACATTATGTAGTATCACGTTATAGCGTATGACGTCATGTAGTATTACGTTATTACGAATATCGTAATATTGTGTTACTTTATGACGTATGACGTCATGTAATATTGCTTTATGACGTATGACGTCATGTAGTATTTCCTTATAAGGTATGACGTTATGTAGTATTACGATATAACGTATGACGTTATGCAGTACTACGTTATAACGTATGACTTTATGTAGTGTTACGTTATAACGTATGACGTTATGTATTAGTACGATATAACGTATGACGTTATGCAGTATGAGGTTATAACGTATGACGTCATGTAGTTTTGCGTTATAACGTATGACGTCATGTAGTATTAGGTTATAACGTATGCCGTCATGTAGTATTACGTTATAACATATGACGTCATGTAGTAATACGATATAACGTACAACGTTATATAGAATTACGATATAACGCACAACGTTATGTCGTATTACGTTATAACGTATCATGTCATGTAGTATTACGTTATTACGAATAACGTTATATTGTGTTACCTTATAACGTGTGACCTTTTGTTGTATTACGTTATAACGTATAAAGACATGTAGTATTACGTTGTAACGTATGACGTCATGTAGTATTACTTTATGACGTATGACGTCATGTAGTATTATGTTATAACATATGCCGTCATGTAGTATTACGTTATAACATATGACGTCATGTAATATTACGATATAACGTACAGCGTTATATAGAATTACGATATAACGCACAACGTTATGTCGTATTACGTTATACCGTATGACGTTATATTGTGTTACTTTATGACGTATGACGTCATGTAGTATTACTTTATGACGTATGCCGTCATGTAGTATTACGTTATAACATATGACGTCATGTAGTAATACGATATAACGTACAACGTTATATAGAATTACGATATAACGCACAACGTTACGTCGTATTACGTTATAACGTATCATGTCATGTAGTATTACGTTATAACGAATGACGTTATGGAGTATTACGTTATAACGTATGACGCCATGTGGTATTAGGTTATTACGAATAACGTTATATTATGTTACTTTATGACATATGACGTCATGTAGTATTACTTTATGACGTATGACGTCATGTAGGATTACTTTATGACGTATGACGTCATGTAGTATTACTTTATGACGTATGACGTCATGTAGTATTACTTTATGACGTATGACGTCATGTAGTATTTCGTTATAACGTATGACGTTATGCAGTATTACGATATAACGTATGACGGTATGCAGTATTACGTTATGACGTATGACGTTATGCAGTATTACGATATAACGTATGACGGTATGCAGTATTACGTTATAACGTATGACGTTATGCAGTATTACGTTATAACGTATGACGTTATGTATTAGTACGATATAACGTATGACGTTATGCAGTATGAGGTTATAGCGTATGACGTCATGTAGTTTTGCGTTATAACGTATGACGTCATGTAGTATTACGATATAACGTACAACGTTATGCAGTATTAGGTTATAACGTATGACGTTATGGAGTATTACGTTATTACGTATGACGTCATGTGGTATTACGTTATTACGAATAACGTTATATTGTGTTATTTTATAACGTATGACCTTATGTTGTATTACGTTATAACGTATAAAGGCATGTAGTATTACGTTGTAACGTACGGCGTCATGTAGAATTACGTTATAACGTATTCCGTCATGTAGTATTACGTTATAACATATGACGTCATGTAGTATTACGATATAACGTACAACGTTATATAGAATTACGATATAACGCACAACGTTATGTCGTATTACGTTATAACTTATCATGTCATGTAGTATTACGTTATAACGTATGACGTTATGTAGTATTACGTTATTACGAATAACGTTATGTCGTATTACGTTATAACTTATCATGTCATGTAGTATTACGTTATAACGTATGACGTTATGTAGTATTACGTTATTACGAATAACGTTATATTGTGTAACTTTATAACGTATGACCTTACGTTGTATTACGTTATAACGTATAAAGACATGTAGTATTACGTTATGACGTATGACGTCATGTAGTATTACTTTATGACGTATGACGTCATGTAGTATTACTTTATGACGTATGACGTCATGTAGTATTACTTTATGACGTATGACGTCATGTAGTATTACTTTATGACGTATGACGTCATGTAGTATTACTTTATGACGTATGACGTCATGTAGTATTTCGTTATAACGTATGACGTTATGCAGTATTACGATATAACGTATGACGTTATGCAGTATTAGGTTATAACGTATGACGTCATGTAGTATTTCGTTTTAACGTACAACGTTATATAGAATTACGATATAACGCACAACGTTATGTCGTATTACGTTATAACTTATCATGTCATGTAGTATTACGTTATAACGTATGACGTTATGTAGTATTACGTTATTACGAATAACGTTATATTGTGTAACTTTATAACGTATGACCTTATGTTGTATTACGATATAACGTATAAAGACATGTAGTATTACGTTATAACGTATGACGTCATGTGGTATTACGTTATTACGAATATCGTAATATTGTATTACTTTATGACGTATGACGTCATGTAGTATTACTATATGACGTATGACGTCATGTAGTATTACTATATGACGTATGACGTTAAGCAGTATTAGGTTATAACGTATGACGTTATGTAGTATTAGGTTATAACGTATGGCGTTATGTAGTATTACGATATAACGTATGACGTTATGCAGTACTACGTTATAACGTATGACTTTATGTAGTGTTACGTTATAACGTATGACGTTATGTATTAGTACGATATAACGTATGACGTTATGCAGTATGAGGTTATAACGTATGACGTCATGTAGTTTTGCGTTATAACGTATGACGTCATGTAGTAATACGATATAACGTACAACGTTATATAGAATTACGATATAACGCACAACGTTATGTCGTATTACGTTATAACGTATCATGTCATGTAGTATTACGTTATTACGAATAACGTTATATTGTGTTACCTTATAACGTGTGACCTTTTGTTGTATTACGTTATAACGTATAAAGGCATGTAGTATTACGTTGTAACGTATGACGTCATGTAGTATTACTTTATGACGTATGACGTCATGTAGTATTATGTTATAACGTATGCCGTCATGTAGTATTACGTTATAACATATGACGTCATGTAGTAATACGATATAACGTACAACGTTATATAGAATTACGATATAACGCACAACGTTATGTCGTATTACGTTATAACGTATCATGTCATGTAGTATTACGTTATTACGAATAACGTTATATTGTGTTACCTTATAACGTGTGACCTTTAGTTGTATTACGTTATAACGTATAAAGACATGTTGTATTACGTTATAACGTATAAAGGCATGTAGTATTACGTTGTTACGTACGGCGTCATGTAGAATTACGTTATAACGTATTCCGTCATGTAGTATTACGTTATAACATATGACGTCATGTAGTATTACGATATAACGTACAACGTTATATAGAATTACGATATAACGCACAACGTTATGTCGTATTACGTTATAACTTATCATGTCATGTAGTATTACGTTATAACGTATGACGTTATGTAGTATTATGTTATTACGAATAACGTTATATTGTGTAACTTTATAACGTATGACCTTACGTTGTATTACGTTATAACGTACGACGTCATGTAGTATTACTTTATGACGTATGACGTCATGTAGTATTACTTTATGACGTATGACGTCATGTAGTATTTCGTTATAACGTATGACGTTATGCAGTATTACGATATAACGTATGACGTTATGCGGTATTAGGTTATAACTTATGACGTTATGGAGTATTACGTTATAACGTATGACGTCATGTGGTATTACGTTATTACGAATAACGTTACATTATGTTACGTCATGTAGTATTACTTTATGACGTATGACGTCATGTAGTATTACTTTATGACGTATGACGTCATGTAGTATTACTTTATGACGTATGACGTCATGTAGTATTACTTTATGACGTATGACGTCATGTAGTATTACTTTATGACGTATGACGTCATGTAGTATTACTTTATGACGTATGACGTCATGTAGTATTTCGTTATAACGTATGACGTTATGCAGTATTACGATATAACGTATGACGTTATGCAGTATTAGGTTATAACGTATGACGTCATGTAGTATTACTTTATGACGTATGACGTCATGTAGTATTACTTTATGACGTATGACGTCATGTAGTATTACTTTATGACTTATGACGTCATGTAGTATTACTTTATGACGTATGACGTCATGTAGTATTACTTTATGACGTATGACGTCATGTAGTATTACCTTATGACGTATGACGTCATGTAGTATTTCGTTATAACGTATGACGTTATGCAGTATTACGATATAACGTATGACGTTATGCGGTATTAGGTTATAACGTATGACGTTATGGAGTATTACGTTATAACGTATGACGTCATGTGGTATTACGTTATTACGAATAACGTTATATTATGTTACGTCATGTAGTATTACTTTATGACGTATGACGTCATGTAGTATTACTTTATGACGTATGACGTCATGTAGTATTACTTTATGACGTATGACGTCATGTAGTATTACTTTATGAAGTATGACGTCATGTAGTATTACTTTATGACGTATGACGTCATGTAGTATTTCGTTATAACGTATGACGTTATGCAGTATTACGATATAACGTATGACGTTATGCAGTATTAGGTTATAACGTATGACGTCATGTAGTATTACTTTATGACGTATGACGTCATGTAGTATTACTTTATGACGTATGACGTCATGCAGTATTTCGTTTTAACGTACAACGTTATATAGAATTACGGTATAACGCACAACGTTATGTCGTATTACGTTATAACTTATCATGTCATGTAGTATTACGTTATAACGTATGACTTTATGTAGTATTACGTTATTACGAATAACGTTATATTGTGTAACTTTATAACGTATGACCTTATGTTGTATTACGTTATAACGTATAAAGACATGTAGTATTACGTTATAACGTATGACGTCATGTGGTATTACGTTATTACGAATATCGTAATATTGTATTACTTTATGACGTATGACGTCATGTAGTATTACTATATGACGTATGACGTCATGTAGTATTACTATATGACGTATGACGTCATGTAGTATTAGGTTATAACGTATGAAGTTATGTATTATTACGATATAACGTATGACGTTAAGCAGTATTAGGTTATAACGTATGACGTTATGTAGTATTAGGTTATAACGTATGGCGTTATGTAGTATTACGATATAACGTATGACGTTATGCAGTACTACGTTATAACGTATGACGTTATGTAGTGTTACGTTATAATGTATGACGTTATGTAGCATTACGGTATTTCGAACAACGTTGTATTGTGTTACTTTATAACGTATGACGTTATGTAGTGTTACGTTATAACGTATGACGCCGTGTAGTATTACGTTATAAGTATAACATTATGTAGTATCACGTTATAGCGTATGACGTCATGTAGTATTACGTTATTACGAATATCGTAATATTGTGTTACTTTATGACGTATGACGTCATGTAATATTGCTTTATGACGTATGACGTCATGTAGTATTTCCTTATAACGTATGACGTTATGTAGTATTACGATATAACGTATGACGTTATGCAGTACTACGTTATAACGTATGACTTTATGTAGTGTTACGTTATAACGTATGACGTTATGTATTAGTACGATATAACGTATGACGTTATGCAGTATGAGGTTATAACGTATGACGTCATGTAGTTTTGCGTTATAACGTATGACGTCATGTAGTAATACGATATAACGTACAACGTTATATAGAATTACGATATAACGCACAACGTTATGTCGTATTACGTTATAACGTATCATGTCATGTAGTATTACGTTATTACGAATAACGTTATATTGTGTTACCTTATAACGTGTGACCTTTTGTTGTATTACGTTATAACGTATAAAGACATGTAGTATTACGTTGTAACGTATGACGTCATGTAGTATTACTTTATGACGTATGACGTCATGTAGTATTATGTTATAACATATGCCGTCATGTAGTATTACGTTATAACATATCACGTCATGTAATATTACGATATAACGTACAGCGTTATATAGAATTACGATATAACGCACAACGTTATGTCGTATTACGTTATACCGTATGACGTTATATTGTGTTACTTTATGACGTATGACGTCATGTAGTATTACTTTATGACGTATGCCGTCATGTAGTATTACGTTATAACATATGACGTCATGTAGTAGTACGATATAACGTACAACGTTATATAGAATTACGATATAACGCACAACGTTATGTCGTATTACGTTATAACGTATCATGTCATGTAGTATTACGTTATAACGAATGACGTTATGGAGTATTACGTTATAACGTATGACGCCATGTGGTATTAGGTTATTACGAATAACGTTATATTATTTTACTTTTTGACATATGACGTCATGTAGTATTACTTTATGACGTATGACGTCATGTAGGATTACTTTATGACGTATGACGTCATGTAGGATTACTTTATGACGTATGACGTCATGTAGTATTACTTTATGACGTATGACGTCATGTAGTATTTCGTTATAACGTATGACGTTATGCAGTATTACGATATAACGTATGACGGTATGCAGTATTACGTTATAACGTATGACGTTATGCAGTATTACGATATAACGTATGACGGTATGCAGTATTACGTTATAACGTATGACGTTATGCAGTATTACGTTATAACGTATGACGTTATGTATTAGTACGATATAACGTATGACGTTATGCAGTATGAGGTTATAGCGTATGACGTCATGTAGTTTTGCGTTATAACGTATGACGTCATGTAGTATTACGATATAACGTACAACGTTATGCAGTATTAGGTTATAACGTATGACGTTATGGAGTATTACGTTATTACGTATGACGTCATGTGGTATTACGTTATTACGAATAACGTTATATTGTGTTATTTTATAACGTATGACCTTATGTTGTATTACGTTATAACGTATAAAGGCATGTAGTATTACGTTGTAACGTACGGCGTCATGTAGAATTACGTTATAACGTATTCCGTCATGTAGTATTACGTTATAACATATGACGTCATGTAGTATTACGATATAACGTACAACGTTATATAGAATTACGATATAACGCACAACGTTATGTCGTATTACGTTATAACTTATCATGTCATGTAGTATTACGTTATAACGTATGACGTTATGTAGTATTACGTTATTACGAATAACGTTATGTCGTATTACGTTATAACTTATCATGTCATGTAGTATTACGTTATAACGTATGACGTTATGTAGTATTACGTTATTACGAATAACGTTATATTGTGTAACTTTATAACGTATGACCTTACGTTGTATTACGTTATAACGTATAAAGACATGTAGTATTACGTTATGACGTATGACGTCATGTAGTATTACTTTATGACGTATGACGTCATGTAGTATTACTTTATGACGTATGACGTCATGTAGTATTACTTTATGACGTATGACGTCATGTAGTATTACTTTATGACGTATGACGTCATGTAGTATTACTTTATGAAGTATGACGTCATGTAGTATTACTTTATGACGTATGACGTCATGTAGTATTTCGTTATAACGTATGACGTTATGCAGTATTACGATATAACGTATGACGTTATGCAGTATTAGGTTATAACGTATGACGTCATGTAGTATTACTTTATGACGTATGACGTCATGTAGTATTACTTTATGACGTATGACGTCATGCAGTATTTCGTTTTAACGTACAACGTTATATAGAATTACGATATAACGCACAACGTTATGTCGTATTACGTTATAACTTATCATGTCATGTAGTATTACGTTATAACGTATGACTTTATGTAGTATTACGTTATTACGAATAACGTTATATTGTGTAACTTTATAACGTATGACCTTATGTTGTATTACGTTATAACGTATAAAGACATGTAGTATTACGTTATAACGTATGACGTCATGTGGTATTACGTTATTACGAATATCGTAATATTGTATTACTTTATGACGTATGACGTCATGTAGTATTACTATATGACGTATGACGTCATGTAGTATTACTATATGACGTATGACGTCATGTAGTATTAGGTTATAACGTATGAAGTTATGTATTATTACGATATAACGTATGACGTTAAGCAGTATTAGGTTATAACGTATGACGTTATGTAGTATTAGGTTATAACGTATGGCGTTATGTAGTATTACGATATAACGTATGACGTTATGCAGTACTACGTTATAACGTATGACGTTATGTAGTGTTACGTTATAATGTATGACGTTATGTAGCATTACGGTATTTCGAACAACGTTGTATTGTGTTACTTTATAACGTATGACGTTATGTAGTGTTACGTTATAACGTATGACGCCGTGTAGTATTACGTTATAAGTATAACATTATGTAGTATCACGTTATAGCGTATGACGTCATGTAGTATTACGTTATTACGAATATCGTAATATTGTGTTACTTTATGACGTATGACGTCATGTAATATTGCTTTATGACGTATGACGTCATGTAGTATTTCCTTATAACGTATGACGTTATGTAGTATTACGATATAACGTATGACGTTATGCAGTACTACGTTATAACGTATGACTTTATGTAGTGTTACGTTATAACGTATGACGTTATGTATTAGTACGATATAACGTATGACGTTATGCAGTATGAGGTTATAACGTATGACGTCATGTAGTTTTGCGTTATAACGTATGACGTCATGTAGTAATACGATATAACGTACAACGTTATATAGAATTACGATATAACGCACAACGTTATGTCGTATTACGTTATAACGTATCATGTCATGTAGTATTACGTTATTACGAATAACGTTATATTGTGTTACCTTATAACGTGTGACCTTTTGTTGTATTACGTTATAACGTATAAAGACATGTAGTATTACGTTGTAACGTATGACGTCATGTAGTATTACTTTATGACGTATGACGTCATGTAGTATTATGTTATAACATATGCCGTCATGTAGTATTACGTTATAACATATGACGTCATGTAATATTACGATATAACGTACAGCGTTATATAGAATTACGATATAACGCACAACGTTATGTCGTATTACGTTATACCGTATGACGTTATATTGTGTTACTTTATGACGTATGACGTCATGTAGTATTACTTTATGACGTATGCCGTCATGTAGTATTACGTTATAACATATGACGTCATGTAGTAGTACGATATAACGTACAACGTTATATAGAATTACGATATAACGCACAACGTTATGTCGTATTACGTTATAACGTATCATGTCATGTAGTATTACGTTATAACGAATGACGTTATGGAGTATTACGTTATAACGTATGACGCCATGTGGTATTAGGTTATTACGAATAACGTTATATTATGTTACTTTATGACATATGACGTCATGTAGTATTACTTTATGACGTATGACGTCATGTAGGATTACTTTATGACGTATGACGTCATGTAGGATTACTTTATGACGTATGACGTCATGTAGTATTACTTTATGACGTATGACGTCATGTAGTATTTCGTTATAACGTATGACGTTATGCAGTATTACGATATAACGTATGACGGTATGCAGTATTACGTTATAACGTATGACGTTATGCAGTATTACGATATAACGTATGACGGTATGCAGTATTACGTTATAACGTATGACGTTATGCAGTATTACGTTATAACGTATGACGTTATGTATTAGTACGATATAACGTATGACGTTATGCAGTATGAGGTTATAGCGTATGACGTCATGTAGTTTTGCGTTATAACGTATGACGTCATGTAGTATTACGATATAACGTACAACGTTATGCAGTATTAGGTTATAACGTATGACGTTATGGAGTATTACGTTATTACGTATGACGTCATGTGGTATTACGTTATTACGAATAACGTTATATTGTGTTATTTTATAACGTATGACCTTATGTTGTATTACGTTATAACGTATAAAGGCATGTAGTATTACGTTGTAACGTACGGCGTCATGTAGAATTACGTTATAACGTATTCCGTCATGTAGTATTACGTTATAACATATGACGTCATGTAGTATTACGATATAACGTACAACGTTATATAGAATTACGATATAACGCACAACGTTATGTCGTATTACGTTATAACTTATCATGTCATGTAGTATTACGTTATAACGTATGACGTTATGTAGTATTACGTTATTACGAATAACGTCATACGTTATAACTTATCATGTCATGTAGTATTACGTTATAACGTATGACGTTATGTAGTATTACGTTATTACGAATAACGTTATATTGTGTAACTTTATAACGTATGACCTTATGTTGTATTACGTTATAACGTATAAAGACATGTAGTATTACGTTATGACGTATGACGTCATGTAGTATTACTTTATGACGTATGACGTCATGTAGTATTACTTTATGACGTATGACGTCATGTAGTATTACTTTATGACGTATGACGTCATGTAGTATTACTTTATGACGTATGACGTCATGTAGTATTTCGTTATAACGTATGACGTTATGCAGTATTACGATATAACGTATGACGTTATGCAGTATTAGGTTATAACGTATGACGTCATGTAGTATTTCGTTTTAACGTACAACGTTATATAGAATTACGATATAACGCACAACGTTATGTCGTATTACGTTATAACTTATCATGTCATGTAGTATTACGTTATAACGTATGACGTTATGTAGTATTACGTTATTACGAATAACGTTATATTGTGTAACTTTATAACGTATGACCTTATGTTGTATTACGATATAACGTATAAAGACATGTAGTATTACGTTATAACGTATGACGTCATGTGGTATTACGTTATTACGAATATCGTAATATTGTATTACTTTATGACGTATGACGTCATGTAGTATTACTATATGACGTATGACGTCATGTAGTATTACTATATGACGTATGACGTTAAGCAGTATTAGGTTATAACGTATGACGTTATGTAGTATTAGGTTATAACGTATGGCGTTATGTAGTATTACGATATAACGTATGACGTTATGCAGTACTACGTTATAACGTATGACTTTATGTAGTGTTACGTTATAACGTATGACGTTATGTATTAGTACGATATAACGTATGACGTTATGCAGTATGAGGTTATAACGTATGACGTCATGTAGTTTTGCGTTATAACGTATGACGTCATGTAGTAATACGATATAACGTACAACGTTATATAGAATTACGATATAACGCACAACGTTATGTCGTATTACGTTATAACGTATCATGTCATGTAGTATTACGTTATTACGAATAACGTTATATTGTGTTACCTTATAACGTGTGACCTTTTGTTGTATTACGTTATAACGTATAAAGGCATGTAGTATTACGTTGTAACGTATGACGTCATGTAGTATTACTTTATGACGTATGACGTCATGTAGTATTATGTTATAACGTATTCCGTCATGTAGTATTACGTTATAACATATGACGTCATGTAGTAATACGATATAACGTACAACGTTATATAGAATTACGATATAACGCACAACGTTATGTCGTATTACGTTATAACGTATCATGTCATGTAGTATTACGTTATTACGAATAACGTTATATTGTGTTACCTTATAACGTGTGACCTTTAGTTGTATTACGTTATAACGTATAAAGACATGTTGTATTACGTTATAACGTATAAAGGCATGTAGTATTACGTTGTTACGTACGGCGTCATGTAGAATTACGTTATAACGTATTCCGTCATGTAGTATTACGTTATAACATATGACGTCATGTAGTATTACGATATAACGTACAACGTTATATAGAATTACGATATAACGCACAACGTTATGTCGTATTACGTTATAACTTATCATGTCATGTAGTATTACGTTATAACGTATGACGTTATGTAGTATTATGTTATTACGAATAACGTTATATTGTGTAACTTTATAACGTATGACCTTACGTTGTATTACGTTATAACGTACGACGTCATGTAGTATTACTTTATGACGTATGACGTCATGTAGTATTACTTTATGACGTATGACGTCATGTAGTATTTCGTTATAACGTATGACGTTATGCAGTATTACGATATAACGTATGACGTTATGCGGTATTAGGTTATAACTTATGACGTTATGGAGTATTACGTTATAACGTATGACGTCATGTGGTATTACGTTATTACGAATAACGTTACATTATGTTACGTCATGTAGTATTACTTTATGACGTATGACGTCATGTAGTATTACTTTATGACGTATGACGTCATGTAGTATTACTTTATGACGTATGACGTCATGTAGTATTACTTTATGACGTATGACGTCATGTAGTATTACTTTATGACGTATGACGTCATGTAGTATTACTTTATGACGTATGACGTCATGTAGTATTTCGTTATAACGTATGACGTTATGCAGTATTACGATATAACGTATGACGTTATGCAGTATTAGGTTATAACGTATGACGTCATGTAGTATTACTTTATGACGTATGACGTCATGTAGTATTACTTTATGACGTATGACGTCATGCAGTATTTCGTTTTAACGTACAACGTTATATAGAATTACGATATAACGCACAACGTTATGTCGTATTACGTTATAACTTATCATGTCATGTAGTATTACGTTATAACGTATGACTTTATGTAGTATTACGTTATTACGAATACCGTTATATTGTGTAACTTTATAACGTATGACCTTATGTTGTATTACGTTATAACGTATAAAGACATGTAGTATTACGGTATAACGTATGACGTCATGTGGTATTACGTTATTACGAATATCGTAATATTGTATTACTTTATGACGTATGACGTCATGTAGTATTACTATATGACGTATGACGTCATGTAGTATTACTATATGACGTATGACGTCATGTAGTATTAGGTTATAACGTATGAAGTTATGTATTATTACGATATAACGTATGACGTTAAGCAGTATTAGGTTATAACGTATGACGTTATGTAGTATTAGGTTATAACGTATGGCGTTATGTAGTATCACGATATAACGTATGACGTTATGCAGTACTACGTTATAACGTATGACGTTATGTAGTGTTACGTTATAATGTATGACGTTATGTAGCATTACGGTATTTCGAACAACGTTGTATTGTGTTACTTTATAACGTATGACGTTATGTAGTGTTACGTTATAACGTATGACGCCGTGTAGTATTACGTTATAAGTATAACATTATGTAGTATCACGTTATAGCGTATGACGTCATGTAGTATTACGTTATTACGAATATCGTAATATTGTGTTACTTTATGACGTATGACGTCATGTAATATTGCTTTATGACGTATGACGTCATGTAGTATTTCCTTATAACGTATGACGTTATGTAGTATTACGATATAACGTATGACGTTATGCAGTACTACGTTATAACGTATGACTTTATGTAGTGTTACGTTATAACGTATGACGTTATGTATTAGTACGATATAACGTATGACGTTATGCAGTATGAGGTTATAACGTATGACGTCATGTAGTTTTGCGTTATAACGTATGACGTCATGTAGTATTAGGTTATAACGTATGCCGTCATGTAGTATTACGTTATAACATATGACGTCATGTAGTAATACGATATAACGTACAACGTTATATAGAATTACGATATAACGCACAACGTTATGTCGTATTACGTTATAACGTATCATGTCATGTAGTATTACGTTATTACGAATAACGTTATATTGTGTTACCTTATAACGTGTGACCTTTTGTTGTATTACGTTATAACGTATAAAGACATGTAGTATTACGTTGTAACGTATGACGTCATGTAGTATTACTTTATGACGTATGACGTCATGTAGTATTATGTTATAACATATGCCGTCATGTAGTATTACGTTATAACATATGACGTCATGTAATATTACGATATAACGTACAGCGTTATATAGAATTACGATATAACGCACAACGTTATGTCGTATTACGTTATACCGTATGACGTTATATTGTGTTACTTTATGACGTATGACGTCATGTAGTATTACTTTATGACGTATGCCGTCATGTAGTATTACGTTATAACATATGACGTCATGTAGTAATACGATATAACGTACAACGTTATATAGAATTACGATATAACGCACAACGTTATGTCGTATTACGTTATAACGTATCATGTCATGTAGTATTACGTTATAACGAATGACGTTATGGAGTATTACGTTATAACGTATGACGCCATGTGGTATTAGGTTATCACGAATAACGTTATATTATGTTACTTTATGACATATGACGTCATGTAGTATTACTTTATGACGTATGACGTCATGTAGGATTACTTTATGACGTATGACGTCATGTAGTATTACTTTATGACGAATGACGTCATGTAGTATTACTTTATGACGTATGACGTCATGTAGTATTTCGTTATAACGTATGACGTTATGCAGTATTACGATATAACGTATGACGGTATGCAGTATTACGTTATGACGTATGACGTTATGCAGTATTACGATATAACGTATGACGGTATGCAGTATTACGTTATAACGTATGACGTTATGCAGTATTACGTTATAACGTATGACGTTATGTATTAGTACGATATAACGTATGACGTTATGCAGTATGAGGTTATAGCGTATGACGTCATGTAGTTTTGCGTTATAACGTATGACGTCATGTAGTATTACGATATAACGTACAACGTTATGCAGTATTAGGTTATAACGTATGACGTTATGGAGTATTACGTTATTACGTATGACGTCATGTGGTATTACGTTATTACGAATAACGTTATATTGTGTTATTTTATAACGTATGACCTTATGTTGTATTACGTTATAACGTATAAAGGCATGTAGTATTACGTTGTAACGTACGGCGTCATGTAGAATTACGTTATAACGTATTCCGTCATGTAGTATTACGTTATAACATATGACGTCATGTAGTATTACGATATAACGTACAACGTTATATAGAATTACGATATAACGCACAACGTTATGTCGTATTACGTTATAACTTATCATGTCATGTAGTATTACGTTATAACGTATGACGTCATGTGGTATTACGTTATTACGAATAACGTTACATTATGTTACGTCATGTAGTATTACTTTATGACGTATGACGTCATGTAGTATTACTTTATGACGTATGACGTCATGTAGTATTACTTTATGACGTATGACGTCATGTAGTATTACTTTATGACGTATGACGTCATGTAGTATTACTTTATGACGTATGACGTCATGTAGTATTACTTTATGACGTATGACGTCATGTAGTATTTCGTTATAACGTATGACGTTATGCAGTATTACGATATAACGTATGACGTTATGCAGTATTAGGTTATAACGTATGACGTCATGTAGTATTACTTTATGACGTATGACGTCATGTAGTATTACTTTATGACGTATGACGTCATGCAGTATTTCGTTTTAACGTACAACGTTATATAGAATTACGATATAACGCACAACGTTATGTCGTATTACGTTATAACTTATCATGTCATGTAGTATTACGTTATAACGTATGACTTTATGTAGTATTACGTTATTACGAATAACGTTATATTGTGTAACTTTATAACGTATGACCTTATGTTGTATTACGTTATAACGTATAAAGACATGTAGTATTACGGTATAACGTATGACGTCATGTGGTATTACGTTATTACGAATATCGTAATATTGTATTACTTTATGACGTATGACGTCATGTAGTATTACTATATGACGTATGACGTCATGTAGTATTACTATATGACGTATGACGTCATGTAGTATTAGGTTATAACGTATGAAGTTATGTATTATTACGATATAACGTATGACGTTAAGCAGTATTAGGTTATAACGTATGACGTTATGTAGTATTAGGTTATAACGTATGGCGTTATGTAGTATCACGATATAACGTATGACGTTATGCAGTACTACGTTATAACGTATGACGTTATGTAGTGTTACGTTATAATGTATGACGTTATGTAGCATTACGGTATTTCGAACAACGTTGTATTGTGTTACTTTATAACGTATGACGTTATGTAGTGTTACGTTATAACGTATGACGCCGTGTAGTATTACGTTATAAGTATAACATTATGTAGTATCACGTTATAGCGTATGACGTCATGTAGTATTACGTTATTACGAATATCGTAATATTGTGTTACTTTATGACGTATGACGTCATGTAATATTGCTTTATGACGTATGACGTCATGTAGTATTTCCTTATAACGTATGACGTTATGTAGTATTACGATATAACGTATGACGTTATGCAGTACTACGTTATAACGTATGACTTTATGTAGTGTTACGTTATAACGTATGACGTTATGTATTAGTACGATATAACGTATGACGTTATGCAGTATGAGGTTATAACGTATGACGTCATGTAGTTTTGCGTTATAACGTATGACGTCATGTAGTATTAGGTTATAACGTATGCCGTCATGTAGTATTACGTTATAACATATGACGTCATGTAGTAATACGATATAACGTACAACGTTATATAGAATTACGATATAACGCACAACGTTATGTCGTATTACGTTATAACGTATCATGTCATGTAGTATTACGTTATTACGAATAACGTTATATTGTGTTACCTTATAACGTGTGACCTTTTGTTGTATTACGTTATAACGTATAAAGACATGTAGTATTACGTTGTAACGTATGACGTCATGTAGTATTACTTTATGACGTATGACGTCATGTAGTATTATGTTATAACATATGCCGTCATGTAGTATTACGTTATAACATATGACGTCATGTAATATTACGATATAACGTACAGCGTTATATAGAATTACGATATAACGCACAACGTTATGTCGTATTACGTTATACCGTATGACGTTATATTGTGTTACTTTATGACGTATGACGTCATGTAGTATTACTTTATGACGTATGCCGTCATGTAGTATTACGTTATAACATATGACGTCATGTAGTAATACGATATAACGTACAACGTTATATAGAATTACGATATAACGCACAACGTTATGTCGTATTACGTTATAACGTATCATGTCATGTAGTATTACGTTATAACGAATGACGTTATGGAGTATTACGTTATAACGTATGACGCCATGTGGTATTAGGTTATCACGAATAACGTTATATTATGTTACTTTATGACATATGACGTCATGTAGTATTACTTTATGACGTATGACGTCATGTAGGATTACTTTATGACGTATGACGTCATGTAGTATTACTTTATGACGAATGACGTCATGTAGTATTACTTTATGACGTATGACGTCATGTAGTATTTCGTTATAACGTATGACGTTATGCAGTATTACGATATAACGTATGACGGTATGCAGTATTACGTTATGACGTATGACGTTATGCAGTATTACGATATAACGTATGACGGTATGCAGTATTACGTTATAACGTATGACGTTATGCAGTATTACGTTATAACGTATGACGTTATGTATTAGTACGATATAACGTATGACGTTATGCAGTATGAGGTTATAGCGTATGACGTCATGTAGTTTTGCGTTATAACGTATGACGTCATGTAGTATTACGATATAACGTACAACGTTATGCAGTATTAGGTTATAACGTATGACGTTATGGAGTATTACGTTATTACGTATGACGTCATGTGGTATTACGTTATTACGAATAACGTTATATTGTGTTATTTTATAACGTATGACCTTATGTTGTATTACGTTATAACGTATAAAGGCATGTAGTATTACGTTGTAACGTACGGCGTCATGTAGAATTACGTTATAACGTATTCCGTCATGTAGTATTACGTTATAACATATGACGTCATGTAGTATTACGATATAACGTACAACGTTATATAGAATTACGATATAACGCACAACGTTATGTCGTATTACGTTATAACTTATCATGTCATGTAGTATTACGTTATAACGTATGACGTTATGTAGTATTACGTTATTACGAATAACGTTATATTGTGTAACTTTATAACGTATGACCTTACGTTGTATTACGTTATAACGTATAAAGACATGTAGTATTACGTTATGACGTATGACGTCATGTGGTATTACTTTATGACGTATGACGTCAGGTAGTATTACTTTATGACGTATGACGTCATGTAGTATTACTTTATGACGTATGACGTCATGTAGTATTACTTTATGACGTATGACGTCATGTAGTATTTCGTTATAACGTATGACGTTATGCAGTATTACGATATAACGTACAACGTTATGCAGTATTAGGTTATAACGTATGACGTTATGGAGTATTACGTTATTACGTATGACGTCATGTGGTATTACGTTATTACGAATAACGTTATATTGTGTTATTTTATAACGTATGACCTTATGTTGTATTACGTTATAACGTATAAAGGCATGTAGTATTACGTTGTAACGTACGGCGTCATGTAGAATTACGTTATAACGTATTCCGTCATGTAGTATTACGTTATAACATATGACGTCATGTAGTATTACGATATAACGTACAACGTTATATAGAATTACGATATAACGCACAACGTTATGTCGTATTACGTTATAACTTATCATGTCATGTAGTATTACGTTATAACATATGACGTCATGTAGTATTACGATATAACGTACAACGTTATATAGAATTACGATATAACGCACAACGTTATGTCGTATTACGTTATAACTTATCATGTCATGTAGTATTTCGTTATAACGTATGACGTTATGCAGTATTACGATATAACGTACAACGTTATGCAGTATTAGGTTATAACGTATGACGTTATGGAGTATTACGTTATAACGTATGACGCCATGTGGTATTACGTTATTACGAGTAACGTTATATTATGTTACTTTATGACATATGACGTCATGTAGTATTACTTTATGACGTATGACGTCATGTAGGATTACTTTATGACGTATGACGTCATGTAGTATTACTTTATGACGTATGGCGTCATGTAGTATTACTATATGACGTATGACGTCATGTAGTATTACTATATGACGTATGACGTCATGTAGTATTAGGTTATAACGTATGAAGTTATGTATTATTACGATATAACGTATGACGTTAAGCAGTATTAGGTTATAACGTATGACGTTATGTAGTATTAGGTTATAACGTATGGCGTTATGTAGTATTACGATATAACGTATGACGTTATGCAGTACTACGTTATAACGTATGACGTTATGCAGTACTACGTTATAACGTATGACTTTATGTAGTGTTACGTTATAACGTATGACGTTATGTATTAGTACGATATAACGTATGACGTTATGCAGTATGAGGTTATAACGTATGACGTCATGTAGTATTACTTTATGACGTATGACGTCATGTAGTATTTCGTTTTAACGTACAACGTTATATAGAATTACGATATAACGCACAACGTTATGTCGTATTACGTTATAACTTATCATGTCATGTAGTATTACGTTATAATGTATGACGTTATGTAGCATTACGGTATTTCGAACAACGTTGTATTGTGTTACGTTATAACGTATGACGTTATGTAGTGTTACGTTATAACGTATGACGCCGTGTAGTATTACGTTATAAGTATAACATTATGTAGTATCACGTTATAGCGTATGACGTCATGTAGTATTACGTTATTACGAATATCGTAATATTGTGTTACTTTATGACGTATGACGTCATGTAATATTGCTTTATGACGTATGACGTCATGTAGTATTTCCTTATAAGGTATGACGTTATGTAGTATTACGATATAACGTATGACGTTATGCAGTACTACGTTATAACGTATGACTTTATGTAGTGTTACGTTATAACGTATGACGTTATGTATTAGTACGATATAACGTATGACGTTATGCAGTATGAGGTTATAACGTATGACGTCATGTAGTATTACTTTATGACGTATGACGTCATGTAGTATTTCGTTTTAACGTACAACGTTATATAGAATTACGATATAACGCACAACGTTATGTCGTATTACGTTATAACTTATCATGTCATGTAGTATTACGTTATAACGTATGACGTTATGTAGTATTACGTTATTACGAATAACGTTATATTGTGTAACTTTATAACGTATGACCTTATGTTGTATTACGTTATAACGTATAAAGACATGTAGTATTACGTTATAACGTATGACGTCATGTGGTATTACGTTATTACGAATATCGTAATATTGTATTACTTTATGACGTATGACGTCATGTAGTATTACTATATGACGTATGACGTCATGTAGTATTACTATATGACGTATGACGTCATGTAGTATTAGGTTATAACGTATGAAGTTATGTATTATTACGATATAACGTATGACGTTAAGCAGCATTAGGTTATAACGTATGACGTTATGTAGTATTAGGTTATAACGTATGGCGTTATGTAGTATTACGATATAACGTATGACGTTATGCAGTACTACGTTATAACGTATGACGTTATGTAGTGTTACGTTATAATGTATGACGTTATGTAGCATTACGGTATTTCGAACAACGTTGTATTGTGTTACTTTATAACGTATGACGTTATGTAGTGTTACGTTATAACGTATGACGCCGTGTAGTATTACGTTATAAGTATAACATTATGTAGTATCACGTTATAGCGTATTACGTTATGTAGTGTTACGTTATAACGTATGACGTTATGTATTAGTACGATATAACGTATGACGTTATGCAGTATGAGGTTATAACGTATGACGTCATGTAGTTTTGCGTTATAACGTATGACGTCATGTAGTATTACGTTATTACGAATAACGTTATATTGTGTAACTTTATAACGTATGACCTTATGTTGTATTACGTTATAACGTATAAAGACATGTAGTATTACTTTATGACGTATGACGTCATGTAATATTGCTTTATGACGTATGACGTCATGTAGTATTTCCTTATAACGTATGACGTTATGTAGTATTACGATATAACGTATGACGTTATGCAGTACTACGTTATAACGTATGACGTTATGTAGTGTTACGTTATAACGTATGACGTTATGTATTAGTACGATATAACGTATGACGTTATGCAGTATGAGGTTATAACGTATGACGTCATGTAGTTTTGCGTTATAACGTATGACGTCATGTAGTATTAGGTTATAACGTATGCCGTCATGTAGTATTACGTTATAACATATGACGTCATGTAGTAATACGATATAACGTACAACGTTATATAGAATTACGATACAACGCACAACGTTATGTCGTATTGCGTTATAACGTATCATGTCATGTAGTATTACGTTATTACGAATAACGTTATATTGTGTTACCTTATAACGTGTGACCTTTTGTTGTATTACGTTATAACGTATAAAGACATGTAGTATTACGTTGTAACGTATGACGTCATGTAGTATTACTTTATGACGTATGACGTTATGTAGTATTATGTTATAACATATGCCGTCATGTAGTATTACGTTATAACATATGACGTCATGTAATATTACGATATAACGTACAGCGTTATATAGAATTACGATATAACGCACAACGTTATGTCGTATTACGTTATACCGTATGACGTTATATTGTGTTACTTTATGACGTATGACGTCATGTAGTATTACTTTATGACGTATGCCGTCATGTAGTATTACGTTATAACATATGACGTCATGTAGTAATACGATATAACGTACAACGTTATATAGAATTACGATATAACGCACAACGTTATGTCGTATTACGTTATAACGTATCATGTCATGTAGTATTACGTTATAACGAATGACGTTATGGAGTATTACGTTATAACGTATGACGCCATGTGGTATTACGTTATTACGAATAACGTTATATTATGTTACTTTATGACATATGACGTCATGTAGTATTACTTTATGACGTATGACGTCATGTAGTATTACTTTATGACGTATGACGTCATGTAGTATTACTTTATGACGTATGACGTCATGTAGTATTTCGTTATAACGTATGACGTTATGCAGTATTACGATATAACGTATGACGTTATGCGGTATTAGGTTATAACTTATGACGTTATGGAGTATTACGTTATAACGTATGACGTCATGTGGTATTACGTTATTACGAATAACGTTATATTATGTTACGTCATGTAGTATTACTTTATGACGTATGACGTCATGTAGTATTACTTTATGACGTATGACGTCATGTAGTATTACTTTATGACGTATGACGTCATGTAGTATTTCGTTATAACGTATGACGTTATGCAGTATTACGATATAACGTATGACGTTATGCAGTATTAGGTTATAACGTATGACGTCATGTAGTATTACTTTATGACGTATGACGTCATGTAGTATTTCGTTTTAACGTACAACGTTATATAGAATTACGATATAACGCACAACGTTATGTCGTATTACGTTATAACTTATCATGTCATGTAGTATTACGTTATAACGTATGACGTTATGTAGTATTACGTTATTACGAATAACGTTATATTGTGTAACTTTATAACGTATGACCTTATGTTGTATTACGTTATAACGTATAAAGACATGTAGTATTACGTTATAACGTATGACGTCATGTGGTATTACGTTATTACGAATATCGTAATATTGTATTACTTTATGACGTATGACGTCATGTAGTATTACTATATGACGTATGACGTCATGTAGTATTACTATATGACGTATGACGTCATGTAGTATTACTATATGACGTATGACGTCATGTAGTATTACTATATGACGTATGACGTCATGTAGTATTACTATATGACGTATGACGTCATGTAGTATTAGGCTATAACGTATGAAGTTATGTATTATTACGATATAACGTATGACGTTAAGCAGTATTAGGTTATAACGTATGACGTTATGTAGTATTAGGTTATAACGTATGGCGTTATGTAGTATTACGATATAACGTATGACGTTATGCAGTACTACGTTATAACGTATGACGTTATGTAGTGTTACGTTATAATGTATGACGTTATGTAGCATTACGGTATTTCGAACAACGTTGTATTGTGTTACTTTATAACGTATGACGTTATGTAGTGTTACGTTATAACGTATGACGCCGTGTAGTATTACGTTATAAGTATAACATTATGTAGTATCACGTTATAGCGTATGACGTCATGTAGTATTACTTTATGACTTATGACGTCATGTAGTATTACTTTATGACGTATGACGTCATGTAGTATTACTTTATGACGTATGACGTCATGTAGTATTACTTTATGACGTATGACGTCATGTAGTATTTCGTTATAACGTATGACGTTATGCAGTATTACGATATAACGTATGACGTTATGCGGTATTAGGTTATAACTTATGACGTTATGGAGTATTACGTTATAACGTATGACGTCATGTGGTATTACGTTATTACGAATAACGTTATATTATGTTACGTCATGTAGTATTACTTTATGACGTATGACGTCATGTAGTATTACTTTATGACGTATGACGTCATGTAGTATTACTTTATGACGTATGACGTCATGTAGTATTACTTTATGACGTATGACGTCATGTAGTATTACTTTATGACGTATGACGTCATGTAGTATTTCGTTATAACGTATGACGTTATGCAGTATTACGATATAACGTATGACGTTATGCAGTATTAGGTTATAACGTATGACGTCATGTAGTATTACTTTATGACGTATGACGTCATGTAGTATTACTTTATAACGTATGACGTCATGTAGTATTTCGTTTTAACGTACAACGTTATATAGAATTACGATATAACGCACAACGTTATGTCGTATTACGTTATAACTTATCATGTCATGTAGTATTACGTTATAACGTATGACTTTATGTAGTATTACGTTATTACGAATAACGTTATATTGTGTAACTTTATAACGTATGACCTTATGTTGTATTACGTTATAACGTATAAAGACATGTAGTATTACGTTATAACGTATGACGTCATGTGGTATTACGTTATTACGAATATCGTAATATTGTATTACTTTATGACGTATGACGTCATGTAGTATTACTATATGACGTATGACGTCATGTAGTATTAGGTTATAACGTATGAAGTTATGTATTATTACGATATAACGTATGGCGTTAAGCAGTATTAGGTTATAACGTATGACGTTATGTAGTATTAGGTTATAACGTATGGCGTTATGTAGTATTACGATATAACGTATGACGTTATGCAGTACTACGTTATAACGTATGACGTTATGTAGTGTTACGTTATAATGTATGACGTTATGTAGCATTACGGTATTTCGAACAACGTTGTATTGTGTTACTTTATAACGTATGACGTTATGTAGTGTTACGTTATAACGTATGACGCCGTGTAGTATTACGTTATAAGTATAACATTATGTAGTATCACGTTATAGCGTATGACGTCATGTAGTATTACGTTATTACGAATATCGTAATATTGTGTTACTTTATGACGTATGACGTCATGTAATATTGCTTTATGACGTATGACGTCATGTAGTATTTCCTTATAACGTATGACGTTATGTAGTATTACGATATAACGTATGACGTTATGCAGTACTACGTTATAACGTATGACTTTATGTAGTGTTACGTTATAACGTATGACGTTATGTATTAGTACGATATAACGTATGACGTAATGCAGTATGAGGTTATAACGTATGACGTCATGTAGTTTTGCGTTATAACGTATGACGTCATGTAGTATTAGGTTATAACGTATGCCGTCATGTAGTATTACGTTATAACATATGACGTCATGTAGTAATACGATATAACGTACAACGTTATATAGAATTACGATATAACGCACACCGTTATGTCGTATTACGTTATAACGTATCATGTCATGTAGTATTACGTTATTACGAATAACGTTATATTGTGTTACCTTATAACGTGTGACCTTTTGTTGTATTACGTTATAACGTATAAAGACATGTAGTATTACGTTGTAACGTATGACGTCATGTAGTATTACTTTATGACGTATGACGTCATGTAGTATTATGTTATAACATATGCCGTCATGTAGTATTACGTTATAACATATGACGTCATGTAATATTACGATATAACGTACAGCGTTATATATAATTACGATATAACGCACAACGTTATGTCGTATTACGTTATACCGTATGACGTTATATTGTGTTACTTTATGACGTATGACGTCATGTAGTATTACTTTATGACGTATGCCGTCATGTAGTATTACGTTATAACATATGACGTCATGTAGTAATACGATATAACGTACAACGTTATATAGAATTACGATATAACGCACAACGTTATGTCGTATTACGTTATAACGTATCATGTCATGTAGTATTACGTTATAACGAATGACGTTATGGAGTATTACGTTATAACGTATGACGCCATGTGGTATTAGGTTATTACGAATAACGTTATATTATGTTACTTTATGACATATGACGTCATGTAGTATTACTTTATGACGTATGACGTCATGTAGGA
The DNA here is from genome assembly GCF_910591885.1 of Bombus terrestris. Classification (NCBI taxonomy): domain Eukaryota; kingdom Metazoa; phylum Arthropoda; class Insecta; order Hymenoptera; family Apidae; genus Bombus; species Bombus terrestris. Next base: position 920,753 of record NW_025963556.1, read on the forward strand.
TTACTTTATGACGTATGACGTCATGTAGTATTACTTTATGACGTATGACGTCATGTAGTATTACTTTATGACGTATGACGTCATGTAGTATTTCGTTATAACGTATGACGTTATGCAGTATTACGATATAACGTATGACGGTATGCAGTATTACGTTATAACGTATGACGTTATGCAGTATTACGATATAACGTATGACCTTATGTTGTATTACGTTATAACGTATAAAGGCATGTAGTATTACGTTGTAACGTACGGCGTCATGTAGAATTACGTTATAACGTATTCCGTCATGTAGTATTACGTTAAAACATATGACGTCATGTAGTATTACGATATAACGTACAACGTTATATAGAATTACGATATAACGCACAACGTTATGTCGTATTACGTTATAACTTATCATGTCATGTAGTATTACGTTATAACGTATGACGTTATGTAGTATTACGTTATTACGAATAACGTTATATTGTGTAACTTTATAACGTATGACCTTACGTTGTATTACGTTATAACGTATAAAGACATGTAGTATTACGTTATGACGTATGACGTCATGTAGTATTACTTTATGACGTATGACGTCATGTAGTATTACTTTATGACGTATGACGTCATGTAGTATTACTTTATGACGTATGACGTCATGTAGTATTTCGTTACAACGTATGACGTTATGCAGTATTACGATATAACGTATGACGTTATGCGGTATTAGGTTATAACTTATGACGTTATGGAGTATTACGTTATAACGTATGACGTCATGTGGTATTACGTTATTACGAATAACGTTATATTATGTTACGTCATGTAGTATTACTTTATGACGTATGACGTCATGTAGTATTACTTTATGACGTATGACGTCATGTAGTATTACTTTATGACGTATGACGTCATGTAGTATTTCGTTATAACGTATGACGTTATGCAGTATTACGATATAACGTATGACGTTATGCAGTATTAGGTTATAACGTATGACGTCATGTAGTATTACTTTATGACGTATGACGTCATGTAGTATTACTTTATGACGTATGACGTCATGTAGTATTTCGTTTTAACGTACAACGTTATATAGAATTACGATATAACGCACAACGTTATGTCGTATTACGTTATAACTTATCATGTCATGTAGTATTACGTTATAACGTATGACGTTATGTAGTATTACGTTATTACGAATAACGTTATATTGTGTAACTTTATAACGTATGACCTTATGTTGTATTACGATATAACGTATAAAGACATGTAGTATTACGTTATAACGTATGACGTCATGTGGTATTACGTTATTACGAATATCGTAATATTGTATTACTTTATGACGTATGACGTCATGTAGTATTACTTTATGACGTATGACGTCATGTAGTATTACTTTATGACGTATGACGTCATGTAGTATTTCGTTATAACGTATGACGTTATGCAGTATTACGATATAACGTATGACGTTATGCAGTATTAGGTTATAACGTATGACGTCATGTAGTATTACTTTATGACGTTTGACGTCATGTAGTATTACTTTATAACGTATGACGTCATGTAGTATTTCGTTTTAACGTACAACGTTATATAGAATTACGATATAACGCACAACGTTATGTCGTATTACGTTATAACTTATCATGTCATGTAGTATTACGTTATAACGTATGACTTTATGTAGTATTACGTTATTACGAATAACGTTATATTGTGTAACTTTATAACGTATGACCTTATGTTGTATTACGTTATAACGTATAAAGACATGTAGTATTACGTTATAACGTATGACGTCATGTGGTATTACGTTATTACGAATATCGTAATATTGTATTACTTTATGACGTATGACGTCATGTAGTATTACTATATGACGTATGACGTCATGTAGTATTACTATATGACGTATGACGTCATGTAGTATTAGGTTATAACGTATGAAGTTATGTATTATTACGATATAACGTATGGCGTTAAGCAGTATTAGGTTATAACGTATGACGTTATGTAGTATTAGGTTATAACGTATGGCGTTATGTAGTATTACGATATAACGTATGACGTTATGCAGTACTACGTTATAACGTATGACGTTATGTAGTGTTACGTTATAATGTATGACGTTATGTAGCATTACGGTATTTCGAACAACGTTGTATTGTGTTACTTTATAACGTATGACGTTATGTAGTGTTACGTTATAACGTATGACGCCGTGTAGTATTACGTTATAAGTATAACATTATGTAGTATCACGTTATAGCGTATGACGTCATGTAGTATTACGTTATTACGAATATCGTAATATTGTGTTACTTTATGACGTATGACGTCATGTAATATTGCTTTATGACGTATGACGTCATGTAGTATTTCCTTATAACGTATGACGTTATGTAGTATTACGATATAACGTATGACGTTATGCAGTACTACGTTATAACGTATGACTTTATGTAGTGTTACGTTATAACGTATGACGTTATGTATTAGTACGATATAACGTATGACGTAATGCAGTATGAGGTTATAACGTATGACGTCATGTAGTTTTGCGTTATAACGTATGACGTCATGTAGTATTAGGTTATAACGTATGCCGTCATGTAGTATTACGTTATAACATATGACGTCATGTAGTAATACGATATAACGTACAACGTTATATAGAATTACGATATAACGCACACCGTTATGTCGTATTACGTTATAACGTATCATGTCATGTAGTATTACGTTATTACGAATAACGTTATATTGTGTTACCTTATAACGTGTGACCTTTTGTTGTATTACGTTATAACGTATAAAGACATGTAGTATTACGTTGTAACGTATGACGTCATGTAGTATTACTTTATGACGTATGACGTCATGTAGTATTATGTTATAACATATGCCGTCATGTAGTATTACGTTATAACATATGACGTCATGTAATATTACGATATAACGTACAGCGTTATATATAATTACGATATAACGCACAACGTTATGTCGTATTACGTTATACCGTATGACGTTATATTGTGTTACTTTATGACGTATGACGTCATGTAGTATTACTTTATGACGTATGCCGTCATGTAGTATTACGTTATAACATATGACGTCATGTAGTGATACGATATAACGTACAACGTTATATAGAATTACGATATAACGCACAACGTTATGTCGTATTACGTTATAACGTATCATGTCATGTAGTATTACGTTATAACGAATGACGTTATGGAGTATTACGTTATAACGTATGACGCCATGTGGTATTAGGTTATTACGAATAACGTTATATTATGTTACTTTATGACATATGACGTCATGTAGTATTACTTTATGACGTATGACGTCATGTAGTATTTCGTTATAACGTATGACGTTATGCAGTATTACGATATAACGTATGACGGTATGCAGTATTACGTTATAACGTATGACGTTATGCAGTATTACGATATAACGTATGACCTTATGTTGTATTACGTTATAACGTATAAAGGCATGTAGTATTACGTTGTAACGTACGGCGTCATGTAGAATTACGTTATAACGTATTCCGTCATGTAGTATTACGTTATAACATATGACGTCATGTAGTATTACGATATAACGTACAACGTTATATAGAATTACGATATAACGCACAACGTTATGTCGTATTACGTTATAACTTATCATGTCATGTAGTATTACGTTATAACGTATGACGTTATGTAGTATTACGTTATTACGAATAACGTTATATTGTGTAACTTTATAACGTATGACCTTACGTTGTATTACGTTATAACGTATAAAGACATGTAGTATTACGTTATGACGTATGACGTCATGTAGTATTACTTTATGACGTATGACGTCATGTAGTATTACTTTATGACGTATGACGTCATGTAGTATTACTTTATGACGTATGACGTCATGTAGTATTTCGTTACAACGTATGACGTTATGCAGTATTACGATATAACGTATGACGTTATGCGGTATTAGGTTATAACTTATGACGTTATGGAGTATTACGTTATAACGTATGACGTCATGTGGTATTACGTTATTACGAATAACGTTATATTATGTTACGTCATGTAGTATTACTTTATGACGTATGACGTCATGTAGTATTACTTTATGACGTATGACGTCATGTAGTATTACTTTATGACGTATGACGTCATGTAGTATTACTTTATGACGTATGACGTCATGTAGTATTACTTTATGACGTATGACGTCATGTAGTATTTCGTTATAACGTATGACGTTATGCAGTATTACGATATAACGTATGACGTTATGCAGTATTAGGTTATAACGTATGACGTCATGTAGTATTACTTTATGACGTATGACGTCATGTAGTATTACTTTATGACGTATGACGTCATGTAGTATTTCGTTTTAACGTACAACGTTATATAGAATTACGATATAACGCACAACGTTATGTCGTATTACGTTATAACTTATCATGTCATGTAGTATTACGTTATAACGTATGACGTTATGTAGTATTACGTTATTACGAATAACGTTATATTGTGTAACTTTATAACGTATGACCTTATGTTGTATTACGATATAACGTATAAAGACATGTAGTATTACGTTATAACGTATGACGTCATGTGGTATTACGTTATTACGAATATCGTAATATTGTATTACTTTATGACGTATGACGTCATGTAGTATTACTATATGACGTATGACGTCATGTAGTATTACTATATGACGTATGACGTCATGTAGTATTAGGTTATAACGTATGAAGTTATGTATTATTACGATATAACGTATGACGTTAAGCAGTATTAGGTTATAACGTATGACGTTATGTAGTATTAGGTTATAACGTATGGCGTTATGTAGTATTACGATATAACGTATGACGTTATGCAGTACTACGTTATAACGTATGACGTTATGTAGTGTTACGTTATAATGTATGACGTTATGTAGCATTACGGTATTTCGAACAACGTTGTATTGTGTTACTTTATAACGTATGACGTTATGTAGTGTTACGTTATAACGTATGACGCCGTGTAGTATTACGTTATAAGTATAACATTATGTAGTATCACGTTATAGCGTATGACGTCATGTAGTATTACGTTATTACGAATATCGTAATATTGTGTTACTTTATGACGTATGACGTCATGTAATATTGCTTTATGACGTATGACGTCATGTAGTATTTCCTTATAAGGTATGACGTTATGTAGTATTACGATATAACGTATGACGTTATGCAGTACTACGTTATAACGTATGACTTTATGTAGTGTTACGTTATAACGTATGACGTTATGTATTAGTACGATATAACGTATGACGTTATGCAGTATGAGGTTATAACGTATGACGTCATGTAGTTTTGCGTTATAACGTATGACGTCATGTAGTATTAGGTTATAACGTATGCCGTCATGTAGTATTACGTTATAACATATGACGTCATGTAGTAATACGATATAACGTACAACGTTATATAGAATTACGATATAACGCACAACGTTATGTCGTATTACGTTATAACGTATCATGTCATGTAGTATTACGTTATTACGAATAACGTTATATTGTGTTACCTTATAACGTGTGACCTTTTGTTGTATTACGTTATAACGTATAAAGACATGTAGTATTACGTTGTAACGTATGACGTCATGTAGTATTACTTTATGACGTATGACGTCATGTAGTATTATGTTATAACATATGCCGTCATGTAGTATTACGTTATAACATATGACGTCATGTAATATTACGATATAACGTACAGCGTTATATAGAATTACGATATAACGCACAACGTTATGTCGTATTACGTTATACCGTATGACGTTATATTGTGTTACTTTATGACGTATGACGTCATGTAGTATTACTTTATGACGTATGCCGTCATGTAGTATTACGTTATAACATATGACGTCATGTAGTAATACGATATAACGTACAACGTTATATAGAATTACGATATAACGCACAACGTTATGCCGTATTACGTTATAACGTATCATGTCATGTAGTATTACGTTATAACGAATGACGTTATGGAGTATTACGTTATAACGTATGACGCCATGTGGTATTAGGTTATTACGAATAACGTTATATTATGTTACTTTATGACATATGACGTCATGTAGTATTACTTTATGACGTATGACGTCATGTAGGATTACTTTATGACGTATGACGTCATGTAGTATTACTTTATGACGTATGACGTCATGTAGTATTACTTTATGACGTATGACGTCATGTAGTATTTCGTTATAACGTATGACGTTATGCAGTATTACGATATAACGTATGACGGTATGCAGTATTACGTTATGACGTATGACGTTATGCAGTATTACGATATAACGTATGACGGTATGCAGTATTACGTTATAACGTATGACGTTATGCAGTATTACGTTATAACGTATGACGTTATGTATTAGTACGATATAACGTATGACGTTATGCAGTATGAGGTTATAGCGTATGATGTCATGTAGTTTTGCGTTATAACGTATGACGTCATGTAGTATTACGATATAACGTACAACGTTATGCAGTATTAGGTTATAACGTATGACGTTATGGAGTATTACGTTATTACGTATGACGTCATGTGGTATTACGTTATTACGAATAACGTTATATTGTGTTATTTTATAACGTATGACCTTATGTTGTATTACGTTATAACGTATAAAGGCATGTAGTATTACGTTGTAACGTACGGCGTCATGTAGAATTACGTTATAACGTATTCCGTCATGTAGTATTACGTTATAACATATGACGTCATGTAGTATTACGATATAACGTACAACGTTATATAGAATTACGATATAACGCACAACGTTATGTCGTATTACGTTATAACTTATCATGCCATGTAGTATTACGTTATAACGTATGACGTTATGTAGTATTACGTTATTACGAATAGCGTTATATTGTGTAACTTTATAACGTATGACCTTACGTTGTATTACGTTATAACGTATAAAGACATGTAGTATTACGTTATGACGTATGACGTCATGTGGTATTACTTTATGACGTATGACGTCAGGTAGTATTACTTTATGACGTATGACGTCATGTAGTATTACTTTATGACGTATGACGTCATGTAGTATTACTTTATGACGTATGACGTCATGTAGTATTTCGTTATAACGTATGACGTTATGCAGTATTACGATATAACGTACAACGTTATGCAGTATTAGGTTATAACGTATGACGTTATGGAGTATTACGTTATTACGTATGACGTCATGTGGTATTACGTTATTACGAATAACGTTATATTGTGTTATTTTATAACGTATGACCTTATGTTGTATTACGTTATAACGTATAAAGGCATGTAGTATTACGTTGTAACGTACGGCGTCATGTAGAATTACGTTATAACGTATTCCGTCATGTAGTATTACGTTATAACATATGACGTCATGTAGTATTACGATATAACGTACAACGTTATATAGAATTACGATATAACGCACAACGTTATGTCGTATTACGTTATAACTTATCATGTCATGTAGTATTACGTTATAACATATGACGTCATGTAGTATTACGATATAACGTACAACGTTATATAGAATTACGATATAACGCACAACGTTATGTCGTATTACGTTATAACTTATCATGTCATGTAGTATTTCGTTATAACGTATGACGTTATGCAGTATTACGATATAACGTACAACGTTATGCAGTATTAGGTTATAACGTATGACGTTATGGAGTATTACGTTATAACGTATGACGCCATGTGGTATTACGTTATTACGAGTAACGTTATATTATGTTACTTTATGACATATGACGTCATGTAGTATTACTTTATGACGTATGACGTCATGTAGGATTACTTTATGACGTATGACGTCATGTAGTATTACTTTATGACGTATGACGTCATGTAGTATTACTATATGACGTATGACGTCATGTAGTATTACTATATGACGTATGACGTCATTAGTATTAGGTTATAACGTATGAAGTTATGTATTATTACGATATAACGTATGACGTTAAGCAGTATTAGGTTATAACGTATGACGTTATGTAGTATTAGGTTATAGCGTATGGCGTTATGTAGTATTACGATATAACGTATGACGTTATGCAGTACTACGTTATAACGTATGACGTTATGTAGTGTTACGTTATAATGTATGACGTTATGTAGCATTACGGTATTTCGAACAACGTTGTATTGTGTTACTTTATAACGTATGACGTTATGTAGTGTTACGTTATAACGTATGACGCCGTGTAGTATTACGTTATAAGTATAACATTATGTAGTATCACGTTATAGCGTATGACGTCATGTAGTATTACGTTATTACGAATATCGTAATATTGTGTTACTTTATGACGTATGACGTCATGTAGTATTATGTTATAACATATGCCGTCATGTAGTATTACGTTATAACATATGACGTCATGTAATATTACGATATAACGTACAGCGTTATATAGAATTACGATATAACGCACAACGTTATGTCGTATTACGTTATAACGTATCATGTCATGTAGTATTACGTTATAACGAATGACGTTATGGAGTATTACGTTATAACGTATGACGCCATGTGGTATTAGGTTATTACGAATAACGTTATATTATGTTACTTTATGACATATGACGTCATGTAGTATTACTTTATGACGTATGACGTCATGTAGGATTACTTTATGACGTATGACGTCATGTAGTATTACTTTATGACGTATGACGTCATGTAGTATTACTTTATGACGTATGACGTCATGTAGTATTTCGTTATAACGTATGACGTTATGCAGTATTACGATATAACGTATGACGGTATGCAGTATTACGTTATGACGTATGACGTTATGCAGTATTACGATATAACGTATGACGGTATGCAGTATTACGTTATAACGTATGACGTTATGCAGTATTACGTTATAACGTATGACGTTATGTATTAGTACGATATAACGTATGACGTTATGCAGTATGAGGTTATAGCGTATGACGTCATGTAGTTTTGCGTTATAACGTATGACGTCATGTAGTATTACGATATAACGTACAACGTTATGCAGTATTAGGTTATAACGTATGACGTTATGGAGTATTACGTTATTACGTATGACGTCATGTGGTAATACGTTATTACGAATAACGTTATATTGTGTTATTTTATAACGTATGACCTTATGTTGTATTACGTTATAACGTATAAAGGCATGTAGTATTACGTTGTAACGTACGGCGTCATGTAGAATTACGTTATAACGTATTCCGTCATGTAGTATTACGTTATAACATATGACGTCATGTAGTATTACGATATAACGTACAACGTTATATAGAATTACGATATAACGCACAACGTTATGTCGTATTACGTTATAACTTATCATGTCATGTAGTATTACGTTATAACGTATGACGTTATGTAGTATTACGTTATTACGAATAACGTTATATTGTGTAACTTTATAACGTATGACCTTACGTTGTATTACGTTATAACGTATAAAGACATGTAGTATTACGTTATGACGTATGACGTCATGTGGTATTACTTTATGACGTATGACGTCAGGTAGTATTACTTTATGACGTATGACGTCATGTAGTATTACTTTATGACGTATGACGTCATGTAGTATTACTTTATGACGTATGACGTCATGTAGTATTTCGTTATAACGTATGACGTTATGCAGTATTACGATATAACGTACAACGTTATGCAGTATTAGGTTATAACGTATGACGTTATGGAGTATTACGTTATTACGTATGACGTCATGTGGTATTACGTTATTACGAATAACGTTATATTGTGTTATTTTATAACGTATGACCTTATGTTGTATTACGTTATAACGTATAAAGGCATGTAGTATTACGTTGTAACGTACGGCGTCATGTAGAATTACGTTATAACGTATTCCGTCATGTAGTATTACGTTATAACATATGACGTCATGTAGTATTACGATATAACGTACAACGTTATATAGAATTACGATATAACGCACAACGTTATGTCGTATTACTTTATAACTAATCATATCATGTAGTATTACGTTATAACATATGACGTCATGTAGTATTACGATATAACGTACAACGTTATATAGAATTACGATATAACGCACAACGTTATGTCGTATTACGTTATAACTTATCATGTCATGTAGTATTTCGTTATAACGTATGACGTTATGCAGTATTACGATATAACGTACAACGTTATGCAGTATTAGGTTATAACGTATGACGTTATGGAGTATTACGTTATAACGTATGACGCCATGTGGTATTACGTTATTACGAGTAACGTTATATTATGTTACTTTATGACATATGACGTCATGTAGTATTACTTCATGACGTATGACGTCATGTAGGATTACTTTATGACGTATGACGTCATGTAGTATTACTTTATGACGTATGACGTCATGTAGTATTACTTTATGACGTATGACGTCATGTAGTATTTCGTTATAACGTATGACGTTATGCAGTATTACGATATAACGTATGACGTTATGGAGTATTACGTTATTACGTATGACGTCATGTGGTATTACGTTATTACGAATAACGTTATATTGTGTTATTTTATAACGTATGACCTTATGTTGTATTACGTTATAACGTATAAAGGCATGTAGTATTACGTTGTTACGTACGGCGTCATGTAGAATTACGTTATAACGTATTCCGTCATGTAGTATTACGTTATAACATACGACGTCATGTAGTATTACGATATAACGTACAACGTTATATAGAATTACGATATAACGCACAACGTTATGTCGTATTACGTTATAACTTATCATGTCATGTAGTATTACGTTATAACGTATGACGTTATGTAGTATTACGTTATTACGAATAACGTTATATTGTGTAACTTTATAACGTATGACCTTACGTTGTATTACGTTATAACGTATGACGTCATGTGGTATTACGTTATTACGAATAACGTTATATTATGTTACGTCATGTAGTATTACTTTATGACGTATGACGTCATGTAGTATTACTTTATGACGTATGACGTCATGTAGTATTACTTTATGACGTATGACGTCATGTAGTATTACTTTATGACGTATGACGTCATGTAGTATTACTTTATGACGTATGACGTCATGTAGTATTTCGTTATAACGTATGACGTTATGCAGTATTACGATATAACGTATGACGTTATGCAGTATTAGGTTATAACGTATGACGTCATGTAGTATTACTTTATGACGTATGACGTCATGTAGTATTTCGTTTTAACGTACAACGTTATATAGAATTACGATATAACGCACAACGTTATGTCGTATTACGTTATAACTTATCATGTCATGTAGTATTACGTTATAACGTATGACGTTATGTAGTATTACGTTATTACGAATAACGTTATATTGTGTAACTTTATAACGTATGACCTTATGTTGTATTACGTTATAACGTATAAAGACATGTAGTATTACGTTATAACGTATGACGTCATGTGGTATTACGTTATTACGAATATCGTAATATTGTATTACTTTATGACGTATGACGTCATGTAGTATTACTATATGACGTATGACGTCATGTAGTATTACTATATGACGTATGACGTCATGTAGTATTAGGTTATAACGTATGAAGTTATGTATTATTACGATATAACGTATGACGTTAAGCAGCATTAGGTTATAACGTATGACGTTATGTAGTATTAGGTTATAACGTATGGCGTTATGTAGTATTACGATATAACGTATGACGTTATGCAGTACTACGTTATAACGTATGACGTTATGTAGTGTTACGTTATAATGTATGACGTTATGTAGCATTACGGTATTTCGAACAACGTTGTATTGTGTTACTTTATAACGTATGACGTTATGTAGTGTTACGTTATAACGTATGACGCCGTGTAGTATTACGTTATAAGTATAACATTATGTAGTATCACGTTATAGCGTATGACGTCATGTAGTATTACGTTATTACGAATATCGTAATATTGTGTTACTTTATGACGTATGACGTCATGTAATATTGCTTTATGACGTATGACGTCATGTAGTATTTCCTTATAACGTATGACGTTATGTAGTATTACGATATAACGTATGACGTTATGCAGTACTACGTTATAACGTATGACGTTATGTAGTGTTACGTTATAACGTATGACGTTATGTATTAGTACGATATAACGTATGACGTTATGCAGTATGAGGTTATAACGTATGACGTCATGTAGTTTTGCGTTATAACGTATGACGTCATGTAGTATTAGGTTATAACGTATGCCGTCATGTAGTATTACGTTATAACATATGACGTCATGTAGTAATACGATATAACGTACAACGTTATATAGAATTACGATATAACGCACAACGTTATGTCGTATTACGTTATAACGTATCATGTCATGTAGTATTACGTTATTACGAATAACGTTATACTGTGTTACCTTATAACGTGTGACCTTTTGTTGTATTACGTTATAACGTATAAAGACATGTAGTATTACGTTGTAACGTATGACGTCATGTAGTATTACTTTATGACGTATGACGTCATGTAGTATTATGTTATAACATATGCCGTCATGTAGTATTACGTTATAACATATGACGTCATGTAATATTACGATATAACGTACAGCGTTATATAGAATTACGATATAACGCACAACGTTATGTCGTATTACGTTATACCGTATGACGTTATATTGTGTTACTTTATGACGTATGACGTCATGTAGTATTACTTTATGACGTATGCCGTTATGCAGTATTACGATATAACGTATGACGTTATATTATGTTACTTTATGACATATGACGTCATGTAGTATGACTTTATGACGTATGACGTCATGTAGTATTACTTTATGACGTATGACGTCATGTAGTATTACTTTATGACGTATGACGTTATGCAGTATTACGATATAACGTATGACGTTATGCGGTATTAGGTTATAACTTATGACGTTATGGAGTATTACGTTATTACGAATAACGTTATATTATGTTACTTTATGACATATGACGTCATGTGGTATTACGTTATTACGAATAACGTTATATTATGTTACGTCATGTAGTATTACTTTATGACGTATGACGTCATGTAGTATTACTTTATGACGTATGACGTCATGTAGTATTACTTTATGACGTATGACGTCATGTAGTATTACTTTATGACGTATGACGTCATGTAGTATTTCGTTATAACGTATGACGTTATGCAGTATTACGATATAACGTATGACGTTATGCAGTATTAGGTTATAACGTATGACGTCATGTAGTATTACTTTATGACGTATGACGTCATGTAGTATTTCGTTTTAACGTACAACGTTATATAGAATTACGATATAACGCACAACGTTATGTCGTATTACGTTATAACTTATCATGTCATGTAGTATTACGTTATAACGTATGACGTTATGTAGTATTACGTTATTACGAATAACGTTATATTGTGTAACTTTATAACGTATGACCTTATGTTGTATTACGTTATAACGTATAAAGACATGTAGTATTACTTTATGACGTATGACGTCATGTAGTATTACTATATGACGTATGACGTCATGTAGTATTACTATATGACGTATGACGTCATGTAGTATTACTATATGACGTATGACGTCATGTAGTATTAGGTTATAACGTATGAAGTTATGTATTATTACGATATAACGTATGACGTTAAGCAGTATTAGGTTATAACGTATGACGTTATGTAGTATTAGGTTATAACGTATGGCGTTATGTAGTATTACGATATAACGTATGACGTTATGCAGTACTACGTTATAACGTATGACGTTATGTAGTGTTACGTTATAATGTATGACGTTATGTAGCATTACGGTATTTCGAACAACGTTGTATTGTGTTACTTTATAACGTATGACGTTATGTAGTGTTACGTTATAACGTATGACGCCGTGTAGTATTACGTTATAAGTATAACATTATGTAGTATCACGTTATAGCGTATGACGTCATGTAGTATTACGTTATTACGAATATCGTAATATTGTGTTACTTTATGACGTATGACGTCATGTAATATTGCTTTATGACGTATGACGTCATGTAGTATTTCCTTATAACGTATGACGTTATGTAGTATTACGATATAACGTATGACGTCATGTAGTATTACTTTATGACGTATGACGTCATGTAGTATTACTTTATGACGTATGACGTCATGTAGTATTACTTTATGACTTATGACGTCATGTAGTATTACTTTATGACGTATGACGTCATGTAGTATTACTTTATGACGTATGACGTCATGTAGTATTACTTTATGACGTATGACGTCATGTAGTATTTCGTTATAACGTATGACGTTATGCAGTATTACGATATAACGTATGACGTTATGCGGTATTAGGTTATAACGTATGACGTTATGGAGTATTACGTTATAACGTATGACGTCATGTGGTATTACGTTATTACGAATAACGTTATATTATGTTACGTCATGTAGTATTACTTTATGACGTATGACGTCATGTAGTATTACTTTATGACGTATGACGTCATGTAGTATTACTTTATGACGTATGACGTCATGTAGTATTACTTTATGACGTATGACGTCATGTAGTATTACTTTATGACGTATGACGTCATGTAGTATTTCGTTATAACGTATGACGTTATGCAGTATTACGATATAACGTATGACGTTATGCTGTATTAGGTTATAACGTATGACGTCATGTAGTATTACTTTATGACGTATGACGTCATGTAGTATTACTTTATGACGTATGACGTCATGTAGTATTTCGTTTTAACGTACAACGTTATATAGAATTACGATATAACGCACAACGTTATGTCGTATTACGTTATAACTTATCATGTCATGTAGTATTACGTTATAACGTATGACTTTATGTAGTATTACGTTATTACGAATAACGTTATATTGTGTAACTTTATAACGTATGACCTTATGTTGTATTACGTTATAACGTATAAAGACATGTAGTATTACGTTATAACGTATGACGTCATGTGGTATTACGTTATTACGAATATCGTAATATTGTATTACTTTATGACGTATGACGTCATGTAGTATTACTATATGACGTATGACGTCATGTAATATTGCTTTATGACGTATGACGTCATGTAGTATTTCCTTATAACGTATGACGTTATGTAGTATTACGATATAACGTATGACGTTATGCAGTACTACGTTATAACGTATGACGTTATGTAGTGTTACGTTATAACGTATGACGTTATGTATTAGTACGATATAACGTATGACGTTATGCAGTATGAGGTTATAACGTATGACGTCATGTAGTTTTGCGTTATAACGTATGACGTCATGTAGTATTAGGTTATAACGTATGCCGTCATGTAGTATTACGTTATAACATATGACGTCATGTAGTAATACGATATAACGTACAACGTTATATAGAATTACGATATAACGCACAACGTTATGTCGTATTACGTTATAACGTATCATGTCATGTAGTATTACGTTATTACGAATAACGTTATACTGTGTTACCTTATAACGTGTGACCTTTTGTTGTATTACGTTATAACGTATAAAGACATGTAGTATTACGTTGTAACGTATGACGTCATGTAGTATTACTTTATGACGTATGACGTCATGTAGTATTATGTTATAACATATGCCGTCATGTAGTATTACGTTATAACATATGACGTCATGTAATATTACGATATAACGTACAGCGTTATATAGAATTACGATATAACGCACAACGTTATGTCGTATTACGTTATACCGTATGACGTTATATTGTGTTACTTTATGACGTATGACGTCATGTAGTATTACTTTATGACGTATGCCGTTATGCAGTATTACGATATAACGTATGACGTTATATTATGTTACTTTATGACATATGACGTCATGTAGTATGACTTTATGACGTATGACGTCATGTAGTATTACTTTATGACGTATGACGTCATGTAGTATTACTTTATGACGTATGACGTTATGCAGTATTACGATATAACGTATGACGTTATGCGATATTAGGTTATAACTTATGACGTTATGGAGTATTACGTTATTACGAATAACGTTATATTATGTTACTTTATGACATATGACGTCATGTGGTATTACGTTATTACGAATAACGTTATATTATGTTACGTCATGTAGTATTACTTTATGACGTATGACGTCATGTAGTATTACTTTATGACGTATGACGTCATGTAGTATTACTTTATGACGTATGACGTCATGTAGTATTACTTTATGACGTATGACATCATGTAGTATTTCGTTATAACGTATGACGTTATGCAGTATTACGATATAACGTATGACGTTATGCAGTATTAGGTTATAACGTATGACGTCATGTAGTATTACTTTATGACGTATGACGTCATGTAGTATTTCGTTTTAACGTACAACGTTATATAGAATTACGATATAACGCACAACGTTATGTCGTATTACGTTATAACTTATCATGTCATGTAGTATTACGTTATAACGTATGACGTTATGTAGTATTACGTTATTACGAATAACGTTATATTGTGTAACTTTATAACGTATGACCTTATGTTGTATTACGTTATAACGTATAAAGACATGTAGTATTACTTTATGACGTATGACGTCATGTAGTATTACTATATGACGTATGACGTCATGTAGTATTACTATATGACGTATGACGTCATGTAGTATTACTATATGACGTATGACGTCATGTAGTATTAGGTTATAACGTATGAAGTTATGTATTATTACGATATAACGTATGACGTTAAGCAGTATTAGGTTATAACGTATGACGTTATGTAGTATTAGGTTATAACGTATGGCGTTATGTAGTATTACGATATAACGTATGACGTTATGCAGTACTACGTTATAACGTATGACGTTATGTAGTGTTACGTTATAATGTATGACGTTATGTAGCATTACGGTATTTCGAACAACGTTGTATTGTGTTACTTTATAACGTATGACGTTATGTAGTGTTACGTTATAACGTATGACGCCGTGTAGTATTACGTTATAAGTATAACATTATGTAGTATCACGTTATAGCGTATGACGTCATGTAGTATTACGTTATTACGAATATCGTAATATTGTGTTACTTTATGACGTATGACGTCATGTAATATTGCTTTATGACGTATGACGTCATGTAGTATTTCCTTATAACGTATGACGTTATGTAGTATTACGATATAACGTATGACGTCATGTAGTATTACTTTATGACGTATGACGTCATGTAGTATTACTTTATGACGTATGACGTCATGTAGTATTACTTTATGACTTATGACGTCATGTAGTATTACTTTATGACGTATGACGTCATGTAGTATTACTTTATGACGTATGACGTCATGTAGTATTACTTTATGACGTATGACGTCATGTAGTATTTCGTTATAACGTATGACGTTATGCAGTATTACGATATAACGTATGACGTTATGCGGTATTAGGTTATAACGTATGACGTTATGGAGTATTACGTTATAACGTATGACGTCATGTGGTATTACGTTATTACGAATAACGTTATATTATGTTACGTCATGTAGTATTACTTTATGACGTATGACGTCATGTAGTATTACTTTATGACGTATGACGTCATGTAGTATTACTTTATGACGTATGACGTCATGTAGTATTACTTTATGACGTATGACGTCATGTAGTATTACTTTATGACGTATGACGTCATGTAGTATTTCGTTATAACGTATGACGTTATGCAGTATTACGATATAACGTATGAAGTTATGCTGTATTAGGTTATAACGTATGACGTCATGTAGTATTACTTTATGACGTATGACGTCATGTAGTATTACTTTATGACGTATGACGTCATGTAGTATTTCGTTTTAACGTACAACGTTATATAGAATTACGATATAACGCACAACGTTATGTCGTATTACGTTATAACTTATCATGTCATGTAGTATTACGTTATAACGTATGACTTTATGTAGTATTACGTTATTACGAATAACGTTATATTGTGTAACTTTATAACGTATGACCTTATGTTGTATTACGTTATAACGTATAAAGACATGTAGTATTACGTTATAACGTATGACGTCATGTGGTATTACGTTATTACGAATATCGTAATATTGTATTACTTTATGACGTATGACGTCATGTAGTATTACTATATGACGTATGACGTCATGTAGTATTACTATATGACGTATGACGTCATGTAGTATTACTATATGACGTATGACGTCATGTAGTATTAGGTTATAACGTATGAAGTTATGTATTATTACGATATAACGTATGGCGTTAAGCAGTATTAGGTTATAACGTATGACGTTATGTAGTATTAGGTTATAACGTATGGCGTTATGTAGTATTACGATATAACGTATGACGTTATGCAGTACTACGTTATAACGTATGACGTTATGTAGTGTTACGTTATAATGTATGACGTTATGTAGCATTACGGTATTTCGAACAACGTTGTATTGTGTTACTTTATAACGTATGACGTTATGTAGTGTTACGTTATAACGTATGACGCCGTGTAGTATTACGTTATAAGTATAACATTATGTAGTATCACGTTATAGCGTATGACGTCATGTAGTATTACGTTATTACGAATATCGTAATATTGTGTTACTTTATGACGTATGACGTCATGTAATATTGCTTTATGACGTATGACGTCATGTAGTATTTCCTTATAACGTATGACGTTATGTAGTATTACGATATAACGTATGACGTTATGCAGTACTACGTTATAACGTATGACTTTATGTAGTGTTACGTTATAACGTATGACGTTATGTATTAGTACGATATAACGTATGACGTAATGCAGTATGAGGTTATAACGTATGACGTCATGTAGTTTTGCGTTATAACGTATGACGTCATGTAGTATTAGGTTATAACGTATGCCGTCATGTAGTATTACGTTATAACATATGACGTCATGTAGTAATACGATATAACGTACAACGTTATATAGAATTACGATATAACGCACAACGTTATGTCGTATTACGTTATAACGTATCATGTCATGTAGTATTACGTTATTACGAATAACGTTATATTGTGTTACCTTATAACGTGTGACCTTTTGTTGTATTACGTTATAACGTATAAAGACATGTAGTATTACGTTGTAACGTATGACGTCATGTAGTATTACTTTATGACGTATGACGTCATGTAGTATTATGTTATAACATATGCCGTCATGTAGTATTACGTTATAACATATGACGTCATGTAATATTACGATATAACGTACAGCGTTATATAGAATTACGATATAACGCACAACGTTATGTCGTATTACGTTATACCGTATGACGTTATATTGTGTTACTTTATGACGTATGACGTCATGTAGTATTACTTTATGACGTATGCCGTCATGTAGTATTACGTTATAACATATGACGTCATGTAGTAATACGATATAACGTACAACGTTATATAGAATTACGATATAACGCACAACGTTATGTCGTATTACGTTATAACGTATCATGTCATGTAGTATTACGTTATAACGAATGACGTTATGGAGTATTACGTTATAACGTATGACGCCATGTGGTATTAGGTTATTACGAATAACGTTATATTATGTTACTTTATGACATATGACGTCATGTAGTGTTACTTTATGACGTATGACGTCATGTAGGATTACTTTATGACGTATGACGTCATGTAGTATTACTTTATGACGTATGACGTCATGTAGTATTACTTTATGACGTATGACGTCATGTAGTATTTCGTTATAACGTATGACGTTATGCAGTATTACGATATAACGTATGACGGTATGCAGTATTACGTTATAACGTATGACGTTATGCAGTATTACGATATAACGTATGACGGTATGCAGTATTACGTTATAACGTATGACGTTATGCAGTATTACGTTATAACGTATGACGTTATGTATTAGTACGATATAACGTATGACGTTATGCAGTATGAGGTTATAGCGTATGACGTCATGTAGTTTTGCGTTATAACGTATGACGTCATGTAGTATTACGATATAACGTACAACGTTATGCAGTATTAGGTTATAACGTATGACGTTATGGAGTATTACGTTATTACGTATGACGTCATGTGGTATGACGTTATTACGAATAACGTTATATTGTGTAACTTTATAACGTATGACCTTACGTTGTATTACGTTATAACGTATAAAGACATGTAGTATTACGTTATGACGTATGACGTCATGTAGTATTACTTTATGACGTATGACGTCATGTAGTATTACTTTATGACGTATGACGTCATGTAGTATTACTTTATGACGTATGACGTCATGTAGTATTTCGTTATAACGTATGACGTTATGCAGTATTACGATATAACGTATGACGGTATGCAGTATTACGTTATAACGTATGACGTTATGCAGTATTACGATATAACGTATGACCTTATGTTGTATTACGTTAGAACGTATAAAGGCATGTAGTATTACGTTGTAACGTACGGCGTCATGTAGAATTACGTTATAACGTATTCCGTCATGTAGTATTACGTTATAACATATGACGTCATGTAGTATTACGATATAACGTACAACGTTATATAGAATTACGATATAACGCACAACGTTATGTCGTATTACGTTATAACTTATCATGTCATGTAGTATTACGTTATAACGTATGACGTTATGTAGTATTACGTTATTACGAATAACGTTATATTGTGTAACTTTATAACGTATGACCTTACGTTGTATTACGTTATAACGTATAAAGACATGTAGTATTACGTTATGACGTATGACGTCATGTAGTATTACTTTATGACGTATGACGTCATGTAGTATTACTTTATGACGTATGACGTCATGTAGTATTACTTTATGACGTATGACGTCATGTAGTATTTCGTTACAACGTATGACGTTATGCAGTATTACGATATAACGTATGACGTTATGCGGTATTAGGTTATAACTTATGACGTTATGGAGTATTACGTTATAACGTATGACGTCATGTGGTATTACGTTATTACGAATAACGTTATATTATGTTACGTCATGTAGTATTACTTTATGACGTATGACGTCATGTAGTATTACTTTATGACGTATGACGTCATGTAGTATTACTTTATGACGTATGACGTCATGTAGTATTACTTTATGACGTATGACGTCATGTAGTATTACTTTATGACGTATGACGTCATGTAGTATTTCGTTATAACGTATGACGTTATGCAGTATTACGATATAACGTATGACGTTATGCAGTATTAGGTTATAACGTATGACGTCATGTAGTATTACTTTATGACGTATGACGTCATGTAGTATTACTTTATGACGTATGACGTCATGTAGTATTTCGTTTTAACGTACAACGTTATATAGAATTACGATATAACGCACAACGTTATGTCGTATTACGTTATAACTTATCATGTCATGTAGTATTACGTTATAACGTATGACGTTATGTAGTATTACGTTATTACGAATAACGTTATATTGTGTAACTTTATAACGTATGACCTTATGTTGTATTACGATATAACGTATAAAGACATGTAGTATTACGTTATAACGTATGACGTCATGTGGTATTACGTTATTACGAATATCGTAATATTGTATTACTTTATGACGTATGACGTCATGTAGTATTACTATATGACGTATGACGTCATGTAGTATTACTATATGACGTATGACGTCATGTAGTATTAGGTTATAACGTATGAAGTTATGTATTATTACGATATAACGTATGACGTTAAGCAGTATTAGGTTATAACGTATGACGTTATGTAGTATTAGGTTATAACGTATGGCGTTATGTAGTATTACGATATAACGTATGACGTTATGCAGTACTACGTTATAACGTATGACGTTATGTAGTGTTACGTTATAATGTATGACGTTATGTAGCATTACGGTATTTCGAACAACGTTGTATTGTGTTACTTTATAACGTATGACGTTATGTAGTGTTACGTTATAACGTATGACGCCGTGTAGTATTACGTTATAAGTATAACATTATGTAGTATCACGTTATAGCATATGACGTCATGTAGTATTACGTTATTACGAATATCGTAATATTGTGTTACTTTATGACGTATGACGTCATGTAATATTGCTTTATGACGTATGACGTCATGTAGTATTTCCTTATAACGTATGACGTTATGTAGTATTACGATATAACGTATGACGTCATGTAGTATTACTTTATGACGTATGACGTCATGTAGTATTACTTTATGACGTATGACGTCATGTAGTATTACTTTATGACGTATGACGTCATGTAGTATTACTTTATGACGTATGACGTCATGTAGTATTTCGTTATAACGTATGACGTTATGCAGTATTACGATATAACGTATGACGTTATGCAGTATTAGGTTATAACGTATGACGTTATGCAGTATTACTTTATGACGTATGACGTCATGTAGTATTACTTTATGACGTATGACGTCATGTAGTATTTCGTTTTAACGTACAACGTTATATAGAATTACGATATAACGCACAACGTTATGTCGTATTACGTTATAACTTATCATGTCATGTAGTATAACGTTATAACGTATGACGTTATGTAGTATTACGTTATTACGAATAACGTTATATTGTGTAACTTTATAACGTATGACCTTATGTTGTATTACGATATAACGTATAAAGACATGTAGTATTACGTTATAACGTATGACGTCATGTGGTATTACGTTATTACGAATATCGTAATATTGTATTACTTTATGACGTATGACGTCATGTAGTATTACGATATAACGTATGACGTTAAGCAGTATTAGGTTATAACGTATGACGTTATGTAGTATTAGGTTATAACGTATGGCGTTATGTAGTATTACGATATAACGTATGACGTTATGCAGAACTACGTTATAACGTATGACGTTATGTAGTGTTTCGTTATAATGTATGACGTTATGTAGCATTACGGTATTTCGAACAACGTTGTATTGTGTTACTTTATAACGTATGACGTTATGTAGTGTTACGTTATAACGTATGACGCCGTGTAGTATTACGTTATAAGTATAACATTATGTAGTATCACGTTATAGCATATGACGTCATGTAGTATTACGTTATTACGAATATCGTAATATTGTGTTACTTTATGACGTATGACGTCATGTAATATTGCTTTATGACGTATGACGTCATGTAGTATTTCCTTATAACGTATGACGTTATGTAGTATTACGATATAACGTATGACGTTATGTAGTATTACTTTATGACGTATGACGTCATGTAGTATTACTTTATGACGTATGACGTCATGTAGTATTACTTTATGACTTATGACGTCATGTAGTATTACTTTATGACGTATGACGTCATGTAGTATTACTTTATGACGTATGACGTCATGTAGTATTACTTTATGACGTATGACGTCATGTAGTATTTCGTTATAACGTATGACGTTATGCAGTATTACGATATAACGTATGACGTTATGCGGTATTAGGTTATAACGTATGACGTTATGGAGTATTACGTTATAACGTATGACGTCATGTGGTATTACGTTATTACGAATAACGTTATATTATGTTACGTCATGTAGTATTACTTTATGACGTATGACGTCATGTAGTATTACTTTATGACGTATGACGTCATGTAGTATTACTTTATGACGTATGACGTCATGTAGTATTACTTTATGACGTATGACGTCATGTAGTATTACTTTATGACGTATGACGTCATGTAGTATTTCGTTATAACGTATGACGTTATGCAGTATTACGATATAACGTATGACGTTATGCAGTATTAGGTTATAACGTATGACGTCATGTAGTATTACTTTATGACGTATGACGTCATGTAGTATTACTTTATGACGTATGACGTCATGTAGTATTTCGTTTTAACGTACAACGTTATATATAATTACGATATAACGCACAACGTTATGTCGTATTACGTTATAACTTATCATGTCATGTAGTATTACGTTATAACGTATGACGTTATGTAGTATTACGTTATTACGAATAACATTATATTGTGTAACTTTATAACGTATGACCTTATGTTGTATTACGATATAACGTATAAGGACATGTAGTATTAAGTTATAACGTATGACGTCATGTGGTATTACGTTATTACGAATATCGTAATATTGTATTACTTTATGACGTATGACGTCATGTAGTATTACTATATGACGTATGACGTCATGTAGTATTACTATATGACGTATGACGTCATGTAGTATTAGGTTATAACGTATGAAGTTATGTATTATTACGATATAACGTATGACGTTAAGCAGTATTAGGTTATAACGTATGACGTTATGTAGTATTAGGTTATAACGTATGGAGTTATGTAGTATTACGATATAACGTATGACGTTATGCAGTACTACGTTATAACGTATGACGTTATGTAGTGTTACGTTATAATGTATGACGTTATGTAGCATTACGGTATTTCGAACAACGTTGTATTGTGTTACTTTATAACGTATGACGTTATGTAGTGTTACGTTATAACGTATGACGCCGTGTAGTATTACGTTATAAGTATAACATTATGTAGTATCACGTTATAGCGTATGACGTCATGTAGTATTACGTTATTACGAATATCGTAATATTGTGTTACTTTATGACGTATGACGTCATGTAATATTGCTTTATGACGTATGACGTCATGTAGTATTTCCTTATAAGGTATGACGTTATGTAGTATTACGATATAACGTATGACGTTATGCAGTACTACGTTATAACGTATGACTTTATGTAGTGTTACGTTATAACGTATGACGTTATGTATTAGTACGATATAACGTATGACGTTATGCAGTATGAGGTTATAACGTATGACGTCATGTAGTTTTGCGTTATAACGTATGACGTCATGTAGTATTAGGTTATAACGTATGCCGTCATGTAGTATTACGTTATAACATATGACGTCATGTAGTAATACGATATAACGTACAACGTTATATAGAATTACGATATAACGCACAACGTTATGTCGTATTACGTTATAACGTATCATGTCATGTAGTATTACGTTATTACGAATAACGTTATATTGTGTTACCTTATAACGTGTGACCTTTTGTTGTATTACGTTATAACGTATAAAGACATGTAGTATTACGTTGTAACGTATGACGTCATGTAGTATTACGATATAACGTACAACGTTATATAGAATTACGATATAACGCACAACGTTATGTCGTATTACGTTATAACTTATCATGTCATGTAGTATTTCGTTATAACGTATGACGTTATGCAGTATTACGATATAACGTACAACGTTATGCAGTATTAGGTTATAACG
The DNA here is from genome assembly GCF_910591885.1 of Bombus terrestris. Classification (NCBI taxonomy): domain Eukaryota; kingdom Metazoa; phylum Arthropoda; class Insecta; order Hymenoptera; family Apidae; genus Bombus; species Bombus terrestris. The sequence continues at coordinate 946,330 of NW_025963556.1, forward strand.
TATGACGTTATGGAGTATTACGTTATAACGTATGACGCCATGTGGTATTACGTTATTACGAGTAACGTTATATTATGTTACTTTATGACATATGACGTCATGTAGTATTACTTTATGACGTATGACGTCATGTAGTATTACTTTATGACGTATGACGTCATGTAGTATTACTTTATGACGTATGACGTCATGTAGTATTACTTTATGACGTATGACGTCATGTAGTATTACTTTATGACGTATGACGTCATGTAGTATTACTTTATGACGTATGACGTCATGTAGTATTTCGTTATAACGTATGACGTTATGCAGTATTACGATATAACGTATGACGTTATGCGGTATTAGGTTATAACGTATGACGTTATGGAGTATTACGTTATAACGTATGACGTCATGTGGTATTACGTTATTACGAATAACGTTATATTATGTTACGTCATGTAGTATTACTTTATGACGTATGACGTCATGTAGTATTACTTTATGACGTATGACGTCATGTAGTATTACTTTATGACGTATGACGTCATGTAGTATTACTTTATGACGTATGACGTCATGTAGTATTACTTTATGACGTATGACGTCATGTAGTATTACTTTATGACGTATGACGTCATGTAGTATTACTTTATGACGTATGACGTCATGTAGTATTTCGTTATAACGTATGACGTTATGCAGTATTACGATATAACGTATGACGTTATGCAGTATTAGGTTATAACGTATGACGTCATGTAGTATTACTTTATGACGTATGACGTCATGTAGTATTACTTTATGACGTATGACGTCATGTAGTATTACTTTATGACGTATGACGTCATGTAGTATTTCGTTTTAACGTACAACGTTATATATAATTACGATATAACGCACAACGTTATGTCGTATTACGTTATAACTTATCATGTCATGTAGTATTACGTTATAACGTATGACGTTATGTAGTATTACGTTATTACGAATAACGTTATATTGTGTAACTTTGTAACGTATGACCTTATGTTGTATTACGATATAACGTATAAAGACATGTAGTATTACGTTATAACGTATGACGTCATGTGGTATTACGTTATTACGAATATCGTAATATTGTATTACTTTATGACGTATGACGTCATGTAGTATTACTATATGACGTATGACGTCATGTAGTATTACTATATGACGTATGACGTCATGTAGTATTAGGTTATAACGTATGAAGTTATGTATTATTACGATATAACGTATGACGTTAAGCAGTATTAGGTTATAACGTATGACGTTATGTAGTATTAGGTTATAACGTATGGCGTTATGTAGTATTACGATATAACGTATGACGTTATGCAGTACTACGTTATAACGTATGACGTTATGTAGTGTTACGTTATAATGTATGACGTTATGTAGCATTACGGTATTTCGAACAACGTTGTATTGTGTTACTTTATAACGTATGACGTTATGTAGTGTTACGTTATAACGTATGACGCCGTGTAGTATTACGTTATAAGTATAACATTATGTAGTATCACGTTATAGCGTATGACGTCATGTAGTATTACGTTATTACGAATATCGTAATATTGTGTTACTTTATGACGTATGACGTCATGTAATATTGCTTTATGACGTATGACGTCATGTAGTATTTCCTTATAAGGTATGACGTTATGTAGTATTACGATATAACGTATGACGTTATGCAGTACTACGTTATAACGTATGACTTTATGTGGTGTTACGTTATAACGTATGACGTTATGTATTAGTACGATATAACGTATGACGTTATGCAGTATGAGGTTATAACGTATGACGTCATGTAGTTTTGCGTTATAACGTATGACGTCATGTAGTATTAGGTTATAACGTATGCCGTCATGTAGTATTACGTTATAACATATGACGTCATGTAGTAATACGATATAACGTACAACGTTATATAGAATTACGATATAACGCACAACGTTATGTCGTATTACGTTATAACGTATCATGTCATGTAGTATTACGTTATTACGAATAACGTTATATTGTGTTACCTTATAACGTGTGACCTTTTGTTGTATTACGTTATAACGTATAAAGACATGTAGTATTACGTTGTAACGTATGACGTCATGTAGTATTACTTTATGACGTATGACGTCATGTAGTATTATGTTATAACATATGCCGTCATGTAGTATTACGTTATAACATATGACGTCATGTAATATTACGATATAACGTACAGCGTTATATAGAATTACGATATAACGCACAACGTTATGTCGTATTACGTTATACCGTATGACGTTATATTGTGTTACTTTATGACGTATGACGTCATGTAGTATTACTTTATGACGTATGCCGTCATGTAGTATTACGTTATAACATATGACGTCATGTAGTAATACGATATAACGTACAACGTTATATAGAATTACGATATAACGCACAACGTTATGTCGTATTACGTTATAACGTATCATGTCATGTAGTATTACGTTATAACGAATGACGTTATGGAGTATTACGTTATAACGTATGACGCCATGTGGTATTAGGTTATTACGAATAACGTTATATTATGTTACTTTATGACATATGACGTCATGTAGTATTACTTTATGACGTATGACGTCATGTAGGATTACTTTATGACGTATGACGTCATGTAGTATTACGTTATTACGAATATCGTAATATTGTGTTACTTTATGACGTATGACGTCATGTAATATTGCTTTATGACGTATGACGTCATGTAGTATTTCCTTATAACGTATGACGTTATGTAGTATTACGATATAACGTATGACGTTATGCAGTACTACGTTATAACGTATGACTTTATGTAGTGTTACGTTATAACGTATGACGTTATGTATTAGTACGATATAACGTATGACGTTATGCAGTATGAGGTTATAACGTATGACGTCATGTAGTTTTGCGTTATAACGTATGACGTCATGTAGTATTAGGTTATAACGTATGCCGTCATGTAGTATTACGTTATAACATATGACGTCATGTAGTAATACGATATAACGTACAACGTTATATAGAATTACGATATAACGCACAACGTTATGTCGTATTACGTTATAACGTATCATGTCATGTAGTATTACGTTATTACGAATAACGTTATATTGTGTTACCTTATAACGTGTGACCTTTTGTTGTATTACGTTATAACGTATAAAGACATGTAGTATTACGTTGTAACGTATGACGTCATGTAGTATTACTTTATGACGTATGACGTCATGTAGTATTATGTTATAACATATGCCGTCATGTAGTATTACGTTATAACATATGACGTCATGTAATATTACGATATAACGTACAGCGTTATATAGAATTACGATATAACGCACAACGTTATGTCGTATTACGTTATACCGTATGACGTCATATTGTGTTACTTTATGACGTATGACGTCATGTAGTATTACTTTATGACGTATGCCGTCATGTAGTATTACGTTATAACATATGACGTCATGTAGTAATACGATATAACGTACAACGTTATATAGAATTACGATATAACGCACAACGTTATGTCGTATTACGTTATAACGTATCATGTCATGTAGTATTACGTTATAACGAATGACGTTATGGAGTATTACGTTATAACGTATGACGCCATGTGGTATTAGGTTATTACGAATAACGTTATATTATGTTACTTTATGACATATGACGTCATGTAGTATTACTTTATGACGTATGACGTCATGTAGGATTACTTTATGACGTATGACGTCATGTAGTATTACTTTATGACGTATGACGTCATGTAGTATTACTTTATGACGTATGACGTCATGTAGTATTTCGTTATAACGTATGACGTTATGCAGTATTACGATATAACGTATGACGGTATGCAGTATTACGTTATGACGTATGACGTTATGCAGTATTACGATATAACGTATGACGGTATGCAGTATTACGTTATAACGTATGACGTTATGCAGTATTACGTTATAACGTATGACGTTATGTATTAGTACGATATAACGTATGACGTTATGCAGTATGAGGTTATAGCGTATGACGTCATGTAGTTTTGCGTTATAACGTATGACGTCATGTAGTATTACGATATAACGTACAACGTTATGCAGTATTAGGTTATAACGTATGACGTTATGGAGTATTACGTTATTACGTATGACGTCATGTGGTATTACGTTATTACGAATAACGTTATATTGTGTTATTTTATAACGTATGACCTTATGTTGTATTACGTTATAACGTATAAAGGCATGTAGTATTACGTTGTAACGTACGGCGTCATGTAGAATTACGTTATAACGTATTCCGTCATGTAGTATTACGTTATAACATATGACGTCATGTAGTATTACGATATAACGTACAACGTTATATAGAATTACGATATAACGCACAACGTTATGTCGTATTACGTTATAACTTATCATGTCATGTAGTATTACGTTATAACGTATGACGTTATGTAGTATTACGTTATTACGAATAACGTTATATTGTGTAACTTTATAACGTATGACCTTACGTTGTATTACGTTATAACGTATAAAGACATGTAGTATTACGTTATGACGTATGACGTCATGTGGTATTACTTTATGACGTATGACGTCAGGTAGTATTACTTTATGACGTATGACGTCATGTAGTATTACTTTATGACGTATGACGTCATGTAGTATTACTTTATGACGTATGACGTCATGTAGTATTTCGTTATAACGTATGACGTTATGCAGTATTACGATATAACGTACAACGTTATGCAGTATTAGGTTATAACGTATGACGTTATGGAGTATTACGTTATTACGTATGACGTCATGTGGTATTACGTTATTACGAATAACGTTATATTGTGTTATTTTATAACGTATGACCTTATGTTGTATTACGTTATAACGTATAAAGGCATGTAGTATTACGTTGTAACGTACGGCGTCATGTAGAATTACGTTATAACGTATTCCGTCATGTAGTATTACGTTATAACATATGACGTCATGTAGTATTACGATATAACGTACAACGTTATATAGAATTACGATATAACGCACAACGTTATGTCGTATTACGTTATAACTTATCATGTCATGTAGTATTACGTTATAACATATGACGTCATGTAGTATTACGATATAACGTACAACGTTATATAGAATTACGATATAACGCACAGCGTTATGTCGTATTACGTTATAACTTATCATGTCATGTAGTATTTCGTTATAACGTATGACGTTATGCAGTATTACGATATAACGTACAACGTTATGCAGTATTAGGTTATAACGTATGACGTTATGGAGTATTACGTTATAACGTATGACGCCATGTGGTATTACGTTATTACGAGTAACGTTATATTATGTTACTTTATGACATATGACGTCATGTAGTATTACTTTATGACGTATGACGTCATGTAGGATTACTTTATGACGTATGACGTCATGTAGTATTACTTTATGACGTATGACGTCATGTAGTATTACTTTATGACGTATGACGTCATGTAGTATTTCGTTATAACGTATGACGTTATGCAGTATTACGATATAACGTATGACGTTATGGAGTATTACGTTATTACGTATGACGTCATGTGGTATTACGTTATTACGAATAACGTTATATTGTGTTATTTTATAACGTATGACCTTATGTTGTATTACGTTATAACGTATAAAGGCATGTAGTATTACGTTATAACGTATGACGTCATGTAGTATTACTTTATGACGTATGACGTCATGTAGTATTACTTTATGACGTATGACGTCATGTAGTATTACTTTATGACGTATGACGTCATGTAGTATTACTTTATGACGTATGACGTCATGTAGTATTTCGTTATAACGTATGACGTTATGCAGTATTACGATATAACGTATGACGTTATGCAGTATTAGGTTATAACGTATGACGTCATGTAGTATTACTTTATGACGTATGACGTCATGTAGTATTTCGTTTTAACGTACAACGTTATATAGAATTACGATATAACGCACAACGTTATGTCGTATTACGTTATAACTTATCATGTCATGTAGTATTACGTTATAACGTATGACGTTATGTAGTATTACGTTATTACGAATAACGTTATATTGTGTAACTTTATAACGTATGACCTTGTGTTGTATTACGTTATAACGTACAAAGACATGTAGTATTACGTTATAACGTATGACGTCATGTGGTATTACGTTATTACGAATATCGTAATATTGTATTACTTTATGACGTATGACGTCATGTAGTATTACTATATGACGTATGACGTCATGTAGTATTACTATATGAAGTATGACGTCATGTAGTATTAGGTTATAACGTATGAAGTTATGTATTATTACGATATAACGTATGACGTTAAGCAGCATTAGGTTATAACGTATGACGTTATGTAGTATTAGGTTATAACGTATGGCGTTATGTAGTATTACGATATAACGTATGACGTTATGCAGTACTACGTTATAACGTATGACGTTATGTAGTGTTACGTTATAATGTATGACGTTATGTAGCATTACGGTATTTCGAACAACGTTGTATTGTGTTACTTTATAACGTATGACGTTATGTAGTGTTACGTTATAACGTATGACGCCGTGTAGTATTACGTTATAAGTATAACATTATGTAGTATCACGTTATAGCGTATGACGTCATGTAGTATTACGTTATTACGAATATCGTAATATTGTGTTACTTTATGACGTATGACGTCATGTAATATTGCTTTATGACGTATGACGTCATGTAGTATTTCCTTATAACGTATGACGTTATGTAGTATTACGTTATAACGAATGACGTTATGGAGTATTACGTTATAACGTATGACGCCATGTGGTATTACGTTATTACGAATAACGTTATATTATGTTACTTTATGACATATGACGTCATGTAGTATTACTTTATGACGTATGACGTCATGTAGTATTACTTTATGACGTATGACGTCATGTAGTATTACTTTATGACGTATGACGTCATGTAGTATTTCGTTATAACGTATGACGTTATGCAGTATTACGATATAACGTATGACGTTATGCGGTATTAGGTTATAACTTATGACGTTATGGAGTATTACGTTATAACGTATGACGTCATGTGGTATTACGTTATTACGAATAACGTTATATTATGTTACGTCATGTAGTATTACTTTATGACGTATGACGTCATGTAGTATTACTTTATGACGTATGACGTCATGTGGTATTACTTTACGACGTATGACGTCATGTAGTATTACTTTATGACGTATGACGTCATGTAGTATTTCGTTATAACGTATGACGTTATGCAGTATTACGATATAACGTATGACGTTATGCAGTATTAGGTTATAACGTATGACGTCATGTAGTATTACTTTATGACGTATGACGTCATGTAGTATTTCGTTTTAACGTACAACGTTATATAGAATTACGGTATAACGCACAACGTTATGTCGTATTACGTTATAACTTATCATGTCATGTAGTATTACGTTATAACGTATGACGTTATGTAGTATTACGTTATTACGAATAACGTTATATTGTGTAACTGTATAACGTATGACCTTATGTTGTATTACGTTATAACGTATAAAGACATGTAGTATTACGTTATAACGTATGACGTCATGTGGTATTACGTTATTACGAATATCGTAATGTTGTATTACTTTATGACGTATGACGTCATGTAGTATTACTATATGACGTATGACGTCATGTAGTATTACTATATGACGTATGACGTCATGTAGTATTACTATATGACGTATGACGTCATGTAGTATTAGGTTATAACGTATGAAGTTATGTATTATTACGATATAACGTATGACGTTAAGCAGTATTAGGTTATAACGTATGACGTTATGAGTATTAGGTTATAACGTATGGCGTTATGTAGTATTACGATATAACGTATGACGTTATGCAGTACTACGTTATAACGTATGACGTTATGTAGTGTTACGTTATAATGTATGACGTTATGTAGCATTACGGTATTTCGAACAACGTTGTATTGTGTTACGTTATAACGTATGACGTTATGTAGTGTTACGTTATAACGTATGACGCCGTGTAGTATTACGTTATAAGTATAACATTATGTAGTATCACGTTATAGCGTATGACGTCATGTAGTATTACGTTATTACGAATATCGTAATATTGTGTTACTTTATGACGTATGACGTCATGTAATATTGCTTTATGACGTATGACGTCATGTAGTATTTCCTTATAACGTATGACGTTATGTAGTATTACGATATAACGTATGACGTTATGCAGTACTACGTTATAACGTATGACTTTATGTAGTGTTACGTTATAACGTATGACGTTATGTATTAGTACGATATAACGTATGACGTTATGCAGTATGAGGTTATAACGTATGACGTCATGTAGTTTTGCGTTATAACGTATGACGTCATGTAGTATTAGGTTATAACGTATGCCGTCATGTAGTATTACGTTATAACATATGACGTCATGTAGTAATACGATATAACGTACAACGTTATATAGAATTACGATATAACGCACAACGTTATGTCGTATTACGTTATAACGTATCATGTCATGTAGTATTACGTTATTACGAATAACGTTATATTGTGTTACCTTATAACGTGTGACCTTTTGTTGTATTACGTTATAACGTATAAAGACATGTAGTATTACGTTGTAACGTATGACGTCATGTAGTATTACTTTATGACGTATGACGTCATGTAGTATTATGTTATAACATATGCCGTCATGTAGTATTACGTTATAACATATGACGTCATGTAATATTACGATATAACGTACAGCGTTATATAGAATTACGATATAACGCACAACGTTATGTCGTATTACGTTATACCGTATGACGTTATATTGTGTTACTTTATGACGTATGACGTCATGTAGTATTACTTTATGACGTATGCCGTCATGTAGTATTACGTTATAACATATGACGTCATGTAGTAATACGATATAACGTACAACGTTATATAGAATTACGATATAACGCACAACGTTATGTCGTATTACGTTATAACGTATCATGTCATGTAGTATTACGTTATAACGAATGACGTTATGGAGTATTACGTTATAACGTATGACGCCATGTGGTATTAGGTTATTACGAATAACGTTATATTATGATACTTTATGACATATGACGTCATGTAGTATTACTTTATGACGTATGACGTCATGTAGAATTACGTTATAACGTATTCCGTCATGTAGTATTACGTTATAACATATGACGTCATGTAGTATTACGATATAACGTACAACGTTATATAGAATTACGATATAACGCACAACGTTATGTCGTATTACGTTATAACTTATCATGTCATGTAGTATTACGTTATAACATATGACGTCATGTAGTATTACGATATAACGTACAACGTTATATAGAATTACGATATAACGCACAACGTTATGTCGTATTACGTTATAACTTATCATGTCATGTAGTATTTCGTTATAACGTATGACGTTATGCAGTATTACGATATAACGTACAACGTTATGCAGTATTAGGTTATAACGTATGACGTTATGGAGTATTACGTTATAACGTATGACGCCATGTGGTATTACGTTATTACGAGTAACGTTATATTATGTTACTTTATGACATATGACGTCATGTAGTATTACTTTATGACGTATGACGTCATGTAGTATTACTTTATGACGTATGACGTCATGTAGTATTACTTTATGACGTATGACGTCATGTAGTATTACTTTATGACGTATGACGTCATGTAGCATTACTTTATGACGTATGACGTCATGTAGTATTTCGTTATAACGTATGACGTTATGCAGTATTACGATATAACGTATGACGTTATGCGGTATTAGGTTATAACTTATGACGTTATGGAGTATTACGTTATAACGTATGACGTCATGTGGTATTACGTTATTACGAATAACGTTATATTATGTTACGTCATGTAGTATTACTTTATGACGTATGACGTCATGTAGTATTACTTTATGACGTATGACGTCATGTAGTATTACTTTACGACGTATGACGTCATGTAGTATTACTTTATGACGTATGACGTTATGCAGTATTACGATATAACGTATGACGTTATGCAGTATTAGGTTATAACGTATGACGTCATGTAGTATTACTTTATGACGTATGACGTCATGTAGTATTTCGTTTTAACGTACAACGTTATATAGAATTACGGTATAACGCACAACGTTATGTCGTATTACGTTATAACTTATCATGTCATGTAGTATTACGTTATAACGTATGACGTTATGTAGTATTACGTTATTACGAATAACGTTATATTGTGTAACTGTATAACGTATGACCTTAGGTTGTATTACGTTATAACGTATAAAGACATGTAGTATTACGTTATAACGTATGACGTCATGTGGTATTACGTTATTACGAATATCGTAATATTGTATTACTTTATGACGTATGACGTCATGTAGTATTACTATATGACGTATGACGTCATGTAGTATTACTATATGACGTATGACGTCATGTAGTATTACTATATGACGTATGACGTCATGTAGTATTAGGTTATAACGTATGAAGTTATGTATTATTACGATATAACGTATGACGTTAAGCAGTATTAGGTTATAACGTATGACGTTATGAGTATTAGGTTATAACGTATGGCGTTATGTAGTATTACGATATAACGTATGACGTTATGCAGTACTACGTTATAACGTATGACGTTATGTAGTGTTACGTTATAATGTATGACGTTATGTAGCATTACGGTATTTCGAACAACGTTGTATTGTGTTACTTTATAACGTATGACGTTATGTAGTGTTACGTTATAACGTATGACGCCGTGTAGTATTACGTTATAAGTATAACATTATGTAGTATCACGTTATAGCGTATGACGTCATGTAGTATTACGTTATTACGAATATCGTAATATTGTGTTACTTTATGACGTATGACGTCATGTAATATTGCTTTACGACGTATGACGTCATGTAGTATTTCCTTATAACGTATGACGTTATGTAGTATTACGATATAACGTATGACGTTATGCAGTACTACGTTATAACGTATGACTTTATGTAGTGTTACGTTATAACGTATGACGTTATGTATTAGTACGATATAACGTATGACGTTATGCAGTATGAGGTTATAACGTATGACGTCATGTAGTTTTGCGTTATAACGTATGACGTCATGTAGTATTAGGTTATAACGTATGCCGTCATGTAGTATTACGTTATAACATATGACGTCATGTAGTAATACGATATAACGTACAACGTTATATAGAATTACGATATAACGCACAACGTTATGTCGTATTACGTTATAACGTATCATGTCATGTAGTATTACGTTATTACGAATAACGTTATATTGTGTTACCTTATAACGTGTGACCTTTTGTTGTATTACGTTATAACGTATAAAGACATGTAGTATTACGTTGTAACGTATGACGTCATGTAGTATTACTTTATGACGTATGACGTCATGTAGTATTATGTTATAACATATGCCGTCATGTAGTATTACGTTATAACATATGACGTCATGTAATATTACGATATAACGTACAGCGTTATATAGAATTACGATATAACGCACAACGTTATGTCGTATTACGTTATACCGTATGACGTTATATTGTGTTACTTTATGACGTATGACGTCATGTAGTATTACTTTATGACGTATGCCGTCATGTAGTATTACGTTATAACATATGACGTCATGTAGTAATACGATATAACGTACAACGTTATATAGAATTACGATATAACGCACAACGTTATGTCGTATTACGTTATAACGTATCATGTCATGTAGTATTACGTTATAACGAATGACGTTATGGAGTATTACGTTATAACGTATGACGCCATGTGGTATTAGGTTATTACGAATAACGTTATATTATGATACTTTATGACATATGACGTCATGTAGTATTACTTTATGACGTATGACGTCATGTAGAATTACGTTATAACGTATTCCGTCATGTAGTATTACGTTATAACATATGACGTCATGTAGTATTACGATATAACTTACAACGTTATATAGAATTACGATATAACGCACAACGTTATGTCGTATTACGTTATAACTTATCATGTCATGTAGTATTACGTTATAACATATGACGTCATGTAGTATTACGATATAACGTACAACGTTATATAGAATTACGATATAACGCACAACGTTATGTCGTATTACGTTATAACTTATCATGTCATGTAGTATTTCGTTATAACGTATGACGTTATGCAGTATTACGATATAACGTACAACGTTATGCAGTATTAGGTTATAACGTATGACGTTATGGAGTATTACGTTATAACGTATGACGCCATGTGGTATTACGTTATTACGAGTAACGTTATATTATGTTACTTTATGACATATGACGTCATGTAGTATTACTTTATGACGTATGATGTCATGTAGTATTACTTTATGACGTATGACGTCATGTAGTATTACTTTATGACGTATGACGTCATGTAGTATTTCGTTATAACGTATGACGTTATGCAGTATTACGATATAACGTACAACGTTATGCAGTATTAGGTTATAACGTATGACGTTATGGAGTATTACGTTATTACGTATGACGTCATGTGGTATTACGTTATTACGAATAACGTTATATTGTGTTATTTTATAACGTATGACCTTATGTTGTATTACGTTATAACGTATAAAGGCATGTAGTATTACGTTGTAACGTACGGCGTCATGTAGAATTACGTTATAACGTATTCCGTCATGTAGTATTACGTTATAACATATGACGTCATGTAGTATTACGATATAACGTACAACGTTATATAGAATTACGATATAACGCACAACGTTATGTCGTATTACGTTATAACTTATCATGTCATGTAGTATTACGTTATAACATATGACGTCATGTAGTATCACGATATAACGTACAACGTTATATAGAATTACGATATAACGCACAACGTTATGTCGTATTACGTTATAACTTATCATGTCATGTAGTATTTCGTTATAACGTATGACGTTATGCAGTATTACGATATAACGTACAACGTTATGCAGTATTAGGTTATAACGTATGACGTTATGGAGTATTACGTTATAACGTATGACGCCATGTGGTATTACGTTATTACGAGTAACGTTATATTATGTTACTTTATGACATATGACGTCATGTAGTATTACTTTATGACGTATGACGTCATGTAGGATTACTTTATGACGTATGACGTCATGTAGTATTACTTTATGACGTATGACGTCATGTAGTATTACTTTATGACGAATGACGTCATGTAGTATTTCGTTATAACGTATGACGTTATGCAGTATTACGATATAACGTATGACGTTATGGAGTATTACGTTATTACGTATGACGTCATGTGGTATTACGTTATTACGAATAACGTTATATTGTGTTATTTTATAACGTATGACCTTATGTTGTATTACGTTATAACGTATAAAGGCATGTAGTATTACGTTGTTACGTACGGCGTCATGTAGAATTACGTTATAACGTATTCCGTCATGTAGTATTACGTTATAACATACGACGTCATGTAGTATTACGATATAACGTACAACGTTATATAGAATTACGATATAACGCACAACGTTATGTCGTATTACGTTATAACTTATCATGTCATGTAGTATTACGTTATAACGTATGACGTTATGTAGTATTACGTTATTACGAATAACGTTATATTGTGTAACTTTATAACGTATGACCTTACGTTGTATTACGTTATAACGTATGACGTCATGTAGTATTACTTTATGACGTATGACGTCATGTAGTATTACTTTATGACGTATGACGTCATGTAGTATTACTTTATGACGTATGACGTCATGTAGTATTTCGTTATAACGTATGACGTTATGCAGTATTACGATATAACGTATGACGTTATGCGGTATTAGGTTATAACTTATGACGTTATGGAGTATTACGTTATAACGTATGACGTCATGTGGTATTACGTTATTACGAATAACGTTATATTATGTTACGTCATGTAGTATTACTTTATGACGTATGACGTCATGTAGTATTACTTTATGACGTATGACGTCATGTAGTATTACTTTATGACGTATGACGTCATGTAGTATTACTTTATGACGTATGACGTCATGTAGTATTACTTTATGACGTATGACGTCATGTAGTATTACTTTATGACGTATGACGTCATGTAGTATTACTTTATGACGTATGACGTCATGTAGTATTACTTTATGACGTATGACGTCATGTAGTATTTCGTTATAACGTATGACGTTATGCAGTATTACGATATAACGTATGACGTTATGCAGTATTAGGTTATAACGTATGACGTCATGTAGTATTACTTTATGACGTATGACGTCATGTAGTATTTCGTTTTAACGTACAACGTTATATAGAATTACGATATAACGCACAACGTTATGTCGTATTACGTTATAACTTATCATGTCATGTAGTATTACGTTATAACGTATGACGTTATGTAGTATTACGTTATTACGAATAACGTTATATCGTGTAACTTTATAACGTATGACCTTGTGTTGTATTACGTTATAACGTATAAAGACATGTAGTATTACGTTATAACGTATGACGTCATGTGGTATTACGTTATTACGAATATCGTAATATTGTATTACTTTATGACGTATGACGTCATGTAGTATTACTATATGACGTATGACGTCATGTAGTATTAGGTTATAACGTATGGCGTTATGTAGTATTACGATATAACGTATGACGTTATGCAGTACTACGTTATAACGTATGACGTTATGTAGTGTTACGTTATAATGTATGACGTTATGTAGCATTACGGTATTTCGAACAACGTTGTATTGTGTTACTTTATAACGTATGACGTTATGTAGTGTTACGTTATAACGTATGACGCCGTGTAGTATTACGTTATAAGTATAACATTATGTAGTATCACGTTATAGCGTATGACGTCATGTAGTATTACGTAATTACGAATATCGTAATATTGTGTTACTTTATGACGTATGACGTCATGTAATATTGCTTTATGACGTATGACGTCATGTAGTATTTCCTTATAACGTATGACGTTATGTAGTATTACGATATAACGTATGACGTTATGCAGTACTACGTTATAACGTATGACGTTATGTAGTGTTACGTTATAACGTATGACGTTATGTATTAGTACGATATAACGTATGACGTTATGCAGTATGAGGTTATAACGTATGACGTCATGTAGTTTTGCGTTATAACGTATGACGTCATGTAGTATTAGGTTATAACGTATGCCGTCATGTAGTATTACGTTATAACATATGACGTCATGTAGTAATACGATATAACGTACAACGTTATATAGAATTACGATATAACGCACAACGTTATGTCGTATTACGTTATAACGTATCATGTCATGTAGTATTACGTTATTACGAATAACGTTATACTGTGTTACCTTATAACGTGTGACCTTTTGTTGTATTACGTTATAACGTATAAAGACATGTAGTATTACGTTGTAACGTATGACGTCATGTAGTATTACTTTATGACGTATGACGTCATGTAGTATTATGTTATAACATATGCCGTCATGTAGTATTACGTTATAACATATGACGTCATGTAATATTACGATATAACGTACAGCGTTATATAGAATTACGATATAACGCACAACGTTATGTCGTATTACGTTATACCGTATGACGTTATATTGTGTTACTTTATGACGTATGACGTCATGTAGTATTACTTTATGACGTATGCCGTCATGTAGTATTACGTTATAACATATGACGTCATGTAGTAATACGATATAACGTACAACGTTATATAGAATTACGATATAACGCACAACGTTATGTCGTATTACGTTATAACGTATCATGTCATGTAGTATTACGTTATAACGAATGACGTTATGGAGTATTACGTTATAACGTATGACGCCATGTGGTATTACGTTATTACGAATAACGTTATATTATGTTACTTTATGACATATGACGTCATGTAGTATTACTTTATGACGTATGACGTCATGTAGTATTACTTTATGACGTATGACGTCATGTAGTATTACTTTATGACGTATGACGTCATGTAGTATTTCGTTATAACGTATGACGTTATGCAGTATTACGATATAACGTATGACGTTATGCGGTATTAGGTTATAGCTTATGACGTTATGGAGTATTACGTTATAACGTATGACGTCATGTGGTATTACGTTATTACGAATAACGTTATATTATGTTACGTCATGTAGTATTACTTTATGACGTATGACGTCATGTAGTATTACTTTATGACGTATGACGTCATGTAGTATTACTTTACGACGTATGACGTCATGTAGTATTACTTTATGACGTATGACGTCATGTAGTATTTCGTTATAACGTATGACGTTATGCAGTATTACGATATAACGTATGACGTTATGCAGTATTAGGTTATAACGTATGACGTCATGTAGTATTACTTTATGACGTATGACGTCATGTAGTATTTCGTTTTAACGTACAACGTTATATAGAATTACGGTATAACGCACAACGTTATGTCGTATTACGTTATAACTTATCATGTCATGTAGTATTACGTTATAACGTATGACGTTATGTAGTATTACGTTATTACGAATAACGTTATATTGTGTAACTGTATAACGTATGACCTTATGTTGTATTACGTTATAACGTATAAAGACATGTAGTATTACGTTATAACGTATGACGTCATGTGGTATTACGTTATTACGAATATCGTAATATTGTATTACTTTATGACGTATGACGTCATGTAGTATTACTATATGACGTATGACGTCATGTAGTATTACTATATGACGTATGACGTCATGTATTATTACGATATAACGTATGACGTTAAGCAGTATTAGGTTATAACGTATGACGTTATGTAGTATTAGGTTATAACGTATGGCGTTATGTAGTATTACGATATAACGTATGACGTTATGCAGTACTACGTTATAACGTATGACGTTATGTAGTGTTACGTTATAATGTATGACGTTATGTAGCATTACGGTATTTCGAACAACGTTGTATTGTGTTACTTTATAACGTATGACGTTATGTAGTGTTACGTTATAACGTATGACGCCGTGTAGTATTACGTTATAAGTATAACATTATGTAGTATCACGTTATAGCGTATGACGTCATGTAGTATTACGTTATTACGAATATCGTAATATTGTGTTACTTTATGACGTATGACGTCATGTAATATTGCTTTATGACGTATGACGTCATGTAGTATTTCCTTATAACGTATGACGTTATGTAGTATTACGATATAACGTATGACGTTATGCAGTACTACGTTATAACGTATGACTTTATGTAGTGTTACGTTATAACGTATGACGTTATGTATTAGTACGATATAACGTATGACGTTATGCAGTATGAGGTTATAACGTATGACGTCATGTAGTTTTGCGTTATAACGTATGACGTCATGTAGTATTAGGTTATAACGTATGCCGTCATGTAGTATTACGTTATAACATATGACGTCATGTAGTAATACGATATAACGTACAACGTTATATAGAATTACGATATAACGCACAACGTTATGTCGTATTACGTTATAACGTATCATGTCATGTAGTATTACGTTATTACGAATAACGTTATATTGTGTTACCTTATAACGTGTGACCTTTTGTTGTATTACGTTATAACGTATAAAGACATGTAGTATTACGTTGTAACGTATGACGTCATGTAGTATTACTTTATGACGTATGACGTCATGTAGTATTATGTTATAACATATGCCGTCATGTAGTATTACGTTATAACATATGACGTCATGTAATATTACGATATAACGTACAGCGTTATATAGAATTACGATATAACGCACAACGTTATGTCGTATTACGTTATACCGTATGACGTTATATTGTGTTACTTTATGACGTATGACGTCATGTAGTATTACTTTATGACGTATGCCGTCATGTAGTATTACGTTATAACATATGACGTCATGTAGTAATACGATATAACGTACAACGTTATATAGAATTACGATATAACGCACAACGTTATGTCGTATTACGTTATAACGTATCATGTCATGTAGTATTACGTTATAACGAATGACGTTATGGAGTATTACGTTATAACGTATAACGCCATGTGGTATTAGGTTATTACGAATAACGTTATATTATGATACTTTATGACATATGACGTCATGTAGTATTACTTTATGACGTATGACGTCATGTAGAATTACGTTATAACGTATTCCGTCATGTAGTATTACGTTATAACATATGACGTCATGTAGTATTACGATATAACGTACAACGTTATATAGAATTACGATATAACGCACAACGTTATGTCGTATTACGTTATAACTTATCATGTCATGTAGTATTACGTTATAACATATGACGTCATGTAGTATTACGATATAACGTACAACGTTATATAGAATTACGATATAACGCACAACGTTATGTCGTATTACGTTATAACTTATCATGTCATGTAGTATTTCGTTATAACGTATGACGTTATGCAGTATTACGATATAACGTACAACGTTATGCAGTATTAGGTTATAACGTATGACGTTATGGAGTATTACGTTATAACGTATGACGCCATGTGGTATTACGTTATTACGAGTAACGTTATATTATGTTACTTTATGACATATGACGTCATGTAGTATTACTTTATGACGTATGACGTCATGTAGGATTACTTTATGACGTATGACGTCATGTAGTATTACTTTATGACGTATGACGTCATGTAGTATTACTTTATGACGTATGACGTCATGTAGTATTTCGTTATAACGTATGACGTTATGCAGTATTACGATATAACGTATGACGTTATGGAGTATTACGTTATTACGTATGACGTCATGTGGTATTACGTTATTACGAATAACGTTATATTGTGTTATTTTATAACGTATGACCTTATGTTGTATTACGTTATAACGTATAAAGGCATGTAGTATTACGTTGTAACGTACGGCGTCATGTAGAATTACGTTATAACGTATTCCGTCATGTAGTATTACGTTATAACATATGACGTCATGTAGTATTACGATATAACGTACAACGTTATATAGAATTACGATATAACGCACAACGTTATGTCGTATTACGTTATAACTTATCATGTCATGTAGTATTACGTTATAACGTATGACGTTATGTAGTATTACGTTATTACGAATAACGTTATATTGTGTAACTTTATAACGTATGACCTTACGTTGTATTACGTTATAACGTATGACGTCATGTCGTATTACTTTATGACGTATGACGTCATGTAGTATTACTTTATGACGTATGACGTCATGTAGTATTACTTTATGACGTATGACGTCATGTAGTATTTCGTTACAACGTATGACGTTATGCAGTATTACGATATAACGTATGACGTTATGCAGTATTACGATATAACGTATGACGTTATGCGGTATTAGGTTATAACTTATGACGTTATGGAGTATTACGTTATAACGTATGACGTCATGTGGTATTACGTTATTACGAATAACGTTATATTATGTTACGTCATGTAGTATTACTTTATGACGTATGACGTCATGTAGTATTACTTTATGACGTATGACGTCATGTAGTATTACTTTATGACGTATGACGTCATGTAGTATTTCGTTATGACGTATGACGTTATGCAGTATTACGATATAACGTATGACGTTATGCAGTATTAGGTTATAGCGAATGACGTCATGTAGTATTACTTTATGACGTATGACGTCATGTAGTATTACTTTATGACGTATGACGTCATGTAGTATTTCGTTACAACGTATGACGTTATGCAGTATTACGATATAACGTATGACGTTATGCGGTATTAGGTTATAACTTATGACGTTATGGAGTATTACGTTATAACGTATGACGTCATGTGGTATTACGTTATTACGAATAACGTTATATTATGTTACGTCATGTAGTATTACTTTATGACGTATGACGTCATGTAGTATTACTTTATGACGTATGACGTCATGTAGTATTACTTTATGACGTATGACGTCATGTAGTATTACTTTATGACGTATGACGTCATGTAGTATTACTTTATGACGTATGACGTCATGTAGTATTTCGTTATAACGTATGACGTTATGCAGTATTACGATATAACGTATGACGTTATGCGGTATTAGGTTATAACGTATGACGTTATGGAGTATTACGTTATAACGTATGACGTTATGTGGTATTACGTTATTACGAATAACGTTATATTATGTTACGTCATGTAGTATTACTTTATGACGTATGACGTCATGTAGTATTACTTTATGACGTATGACGTCATGTAGTATTACTTTATGACGTATGACGTCATGTAGTATTACTTTATGACGTATGACGTCATGTAGTATTACTTTATGACGTATGACGTCATGTAGTATTTCGTTATGACGTATGACGTTATGCAGTATTACGATATAACGTATGACGTTATGCAGTATTAGGTTATAACGTATGACGTCATGTAGTATTACTTTATGACGTATGACGTCATGTAGTATTACTTTATGACGTATGACGTCATGTAGTATTTCGTTTTAACGTACAACGTTATATAGAATTACGATATAACGCACAACGTTATGTCGTATTACGTTATAACTTATCATGTCATGTAGTATTACGTTATAACGTATGACTTTATGTAGTATTACGTTATTACGAATAACGTTATATTGTGTAACTTTATAACGTATGACCTTATGTTGTATTACGTTATAACGTATAAAGACATGTAGTATTACGTTATAACGTATGACGTCATGTGGTATTACGTTATTACGAATATCGTAATATTGTATTACTTTATGACGTATGACGTCATGTAGTATTACTATATGGCGTATGACGTCATGTAGTATTACTATATTACGTATGACGTCATGTAGTATTACTATATGACGTATGACGTCATGTAGTATTAGGTTATAACGTATGAAGTTATGTATTATTACGATATAACGTATGACGTTAAGCAGTATTAGGTTATAACGTATGACGTTATGTAGTATTAGGTTATAACGTATGGCGTTATGTAGTATTACGATATAACGTATGACGTTATGCAGTACTACGTTATAACGTATGACGTTATGTAGTGTTACGTTATAATGTATGACGTTATGTAGCATTACGGTATTTCGAACAACGTTGTATTGTGTTACTTTATAACGTATGACGTTATGTAGTGTTACGTTATAACGTATGACGCCGTGTAGTATTACGTTATAAGTATAACATTATGTAGTATCACGTTATAGCGTATGACGTCATGTAGTATTACGTTATTACGAATATCGTAATATTGTGTTACTTTATGACGTATGACGTCATGTAATATTGCTTTATGACGTATGACGTCATGTAGTATTTCCTTATAACGTATGACGTTATGTAGTATTACGATATAACGTATGACGTTATGCAGTACTACGTTATAACGTATGACTTTATGTAGTGTTACGTTATAACGTATGACGTTATGTATTAGTACGATATAACGTATGACGTTATGCAGTATGAGGTTATAACGTATGACGTCATGTAGTTTTGCGTTATAACGTATGACGTCATGTAGTATTAGGTTATAACGTATGCCGTCATGTAGTATTATGTTATAACATATGCCGTCATGTAGTATTACGTTATAACATATGACGTCATGTAATATTACGATATAACGTACAGCGTTATATAGAATTACGATATAACGCACAACGTTATGTCGTATTACGTTATAGCGTATGACGTCATGTAGTATTACGTTATTACGAATATCGTAATATTGTGTTACTTTATGACGTATGACGTCATGTAATATTGCTTTATGACGTATGACGTCATGTAGTATTTCCTTATAACGTATGACGTCATGTAGTAATACGATATAACGTACAACGTTATATAGAATTACGATATAACGCACAACGTTATGTCGTATTACGTTATAACGTATCATGTCATGTAGTATTACGTTATTACGAATAACGTTATATTGTGTTACCTTATAACGTGTGACCTTTTGTTGTATTACGTTATAACGTATAAAGACATGTAGTATTACGTTGTAACGTATGACGTCATGTAGTATTACTTTATGACGTATGACGTCATGTAGTATTATGTTATAACATATGCCGTCATGTAGTATTATGTTATAACATATGCCGTCATGTAGTATTACGTTATAACATATGACGTCATGTAATATTACGATATAACGTACAGCGTTATATAGAATTACGATATAACGCACAACGTTATGTCGTATTACGTTATACCGTATGACGTTATATTGTGTTACTTTATGACGTATGACGTCATGTAGTATTACTTTATGACGTATGCCGTCATGTAGTATTACGTTATAACATATGACGTCATGTAGTAATACGATATAACGTACAACGTTATATAGAATTACGATATAACGCACAACGTTATGTCGTATTACGTTATAACGTATCATGTCATGTAGTATTACGTTATAACGAATGACGTTATGGAGTATTACGTTATAACGTATGACGCCATGTGGTATTAGGTTATTACGAATAACGTTATATTATGTTACTTTATGACATATGACGTCATGTAGTATTACTTTATGACGTATGACGTCATGTAGTATTTCGTTATAACGTATGACGTTATGCAGTATTACGATATAACGTATGACGGTATGCAGTATTACGTTATAACGTATGACGTTATGCAGTATTACGATATAACGTATGACGGTATGCAGTATTACGTTATAACGTATGACGTTATGCAGTATTACGTTATAACGTATGACGTTATGTATTAGTACGATATAACGTATGACGTTATGCAGTATGAGGTTATAGCGTATGACGTCATGTAGTTTTGCGTTATAACGTATGACGTCATGTAGTATTACGATATAACGTACAACGTTATGCAGTATTAGGTTATAACGTATGACGTTATGGAGTATTACTTTATTACGTATGACGTCATGTGGTATTACGTTATTACGAATAATGTTATATTGTGTTATTTTATAACGTATGACCTTATGTTGTATTACGTTATAACGTATCATGTCATGTAGTATTACGTTATTACGAATAACGTTATATTGTGTTACCTTATAACGTGTGACCTTTTGTTGTATTACGTTATAACGTATAAAGACATGTAGTATTACGTTGTAACGTATGACGTCATGTAGTATTACTTTATGACGTATGACGTCATGTAGTATTATGTTATAACATATGCCGTCATGTAGTATTACGTTATAACATATGACGTCATGTAATATTACGATATAACGTACAGCGTTATATAGAATTACGATATAACGCACAACGTTATGTCGTATTACGTTATACCGTATGACGTTATATTGTGTTACTTTATGACGTATGACGTCATGTAGTATTACTTTATGACGTATGCCGTCATGTAGTATTACGTTATAACATATGACGTCATGTAGTAATACGATATAACGTACAACGTTATATAGAATTACGATATAACGCACAACGTTATGTCGTATTACGTTATAACGTATCATGTCATGTAGTATTACGTTATAACGAATGACGTTATGGAGTATTACGTTATAACGTATGACGCCATGTGGTATTAGGTTATTACGAATAACGTTATATTATGTTACTTTATGACATATGACGTCATGTAGTATTACTTTATGACGTATGACGTCATGTAGTATTTCGTTATAACGTATGACGTTATGCAGTATTACGATATAACGTATGACGGTATGCAGTATTACGTTATAACGTATGACGTTATGCAGTATTACGATATAACGTATGACGGTATGCAGTATTACGTTATAACGTATGACGTTATGCAGTATTACGTTATAACGTATGACGTTATGTATTAGTACGATATAACGTATGACGTTATGCAGTATGAGGTTATAGCGTATGACGTCATGTAGTTTTGCGTTATAACGTATGACGTCATGTAGTATTACGATATAACGTACAACGTTATGCAGTATTAGGTTATAACGTATGACGTTATGGAGTATTACTTTATTACGTATGACGTCATGTGGTATTACGTTATTACGAATAATGTTATATTGTGTTATTTTATAACGTATGACCTTATGTTGTATTACGTTATAACGTATAAAGGCATGTAGTATTACGTTGTAACGTACGGGGTCATGTAGAATTACGTTATAACGTATTCCGTCATGTAGTATTACGTTATAACATATGACGTCATGTAGTATTACGATATAACGTACAACGTTATATAGAATTACGATATAACGCACAACGTTATGTCGTATTACGTTATAACTTATCATGTCATGTAGTATTACGTTATAACGTATGACGTTATGTAGTATTACGTTATTACGAATAACGTTATATTGTGTAACTTTATAACGTATGACCTTACGTTGTATTACGTTATAACGTATGACGTCATGTAGTATTACTTTATGACGTATGACGTCATGTAGTATTACTTTATGACGTATGGCGTCATGTAGTATAACTTTATGACGTATGACGTCATGTAGTATTACTTTATGACGTATGACGTCATGTAGTATTTCGTTACAACGTATGACGTTATGCAGTATTACGATATAACGTATGACGTTATGCGGTATTAGGTTATAACTTATGACGTTATGGAGTATTACGTTATAACGTATGACGTCATGTGGTATTACGTTATTACGAATAACGTTATATTATGTTACGTCATGTAGTATTACTTTATGACGTATGACGTCATGTAGTATTACTTTATGACGTATGACGTCATGTAGTATTACTTTATGACGTATGACGTCATGTAGTATAACTTTATGACGTATGACGTCATGTAGTATTACTTTATGACGTATGACGTCATGTAGTATTTCGTTACAACGTATGACGTTATGCAGTATTACGATATAACGTATGACGTTATGCGGTATTAGGTTATAACTTATGACGTTATGGAGTATTACGTTATAACGTATGACGTCATGTGGTATTACGTTATTACGAATAACGTTATATTATGTTACGTCATGTAGTATTACTTTATGACGTATGACGTCATGTAGTATTACGTTATAACGTATGACGTTATGTAGTATTACGTTATTACGAATAACGTTATATTGTGTAACTTTATAACGTATGACCTTATGTTGTATTACGTTATAACGTATAAAGACATGTAGTATTACGTTATAACGTATGACGTCATGTGGTATTACGTTATTACGAATATCGTAATATTGTATTACTTTATGACGTATGACGTCATGTAGTATTACTATATGACGTATGACGTCATGTAGTATTACTATATGACGTATGACGTCATGTAGTATTACTATATGACGTATGACGTCATGTAGTATTAGGTTATAACGTATGAAGTTATGTATTATTACGATATAACGTATGACGTTAAGCAGCATTAGGTTATAACGTATGACGTTATGTAGTATTAGGTTATAACGTATGGCGTTATGTAGTATTACGATATAACGTATGACGTTATGCAGTACTACGTTATAACGTATGACGTTATGTAGTGTTACGTTATAATGTATGACGTTATGTAGCATTACGGTATTTCGAACAACGTTGTATTGTGTTACTTTATAACGTATGACGTTATGTAGTGTTACGTTATAACGTATGACGCCGTGTAGTATTACGTTATAAGTATAACATTATGTAGTATCACGTTATAGCGTATGACGTCATGTAGTATTACGTTATTACGAATAACGTTATATTGTGTAACTTTATAACGTATGACCTTATGTTGTATTACGTTATAACGTATAAAGACATGTAGTATTACGTTATAACGTATGACGTCATGTGGTATTACGTTATTACGAATATCGTAATATTGTATTACTTTATGACGTATGACGTCATGTAGTATTACTATATGACGTATGACGTCATGTAGTATTACTATATGACGTATGACGTCATGTAGTATTACTATATGACGTATGACGTCATGTAGTATTAGGTTATAACGTATGAAGTTATGTATTATTACGATATAACGTATGACGTTAAGCAGCATTAGGTTATAACGTATGACGTTATGTAGTATTACGATATAACGTATGACGTTATGCAGTACTACGTTATAACGTATGACGTTATGTAGTGTTACGTTATAACGTATGACGTTATGTATTAGTACGATATAACGTATGACGTTATGCAGTATGAGGTTATAACGTATGACGTCATGTAGTTTTGCGTTATAACGTATGACGTCATGTAGTATTAGGTTATAACGTATGCCGTCATGTAGTATTACGTTATAACATATGACGTCATGTAGTAATACGATATAACGTACAACGTTATATAGAATTACGATATAACGCACAACGTTATGTCGTATTACGTTATAACGTATCATGTCATGTAGTATTACGTTATTACGAATAACGTTATACTGTGTTACCTTATAACGTGTGACCTTTTGTTGTATTACGTTATAACGTATAAAGACATGTAGTATTACGTTGTAACGTATGACGTCATGTAGTATTACTTTATGACGTATGACGTTATGTAGTATTATGTTATAACGTATGCCGTCATGTAGTATTACGTTATAACATATGACGTCATGTAATATTACGATATAACGTACAGCGTTATATAGAATTACGATATAACGCACAACGTTATGTCGTATTACGTTATACCGTATGACGTTATATTGTGTTACTTTATGACGTATGACGTCATGTAGTATTACTTTATGACGTATGCCGTCATGTAGTATTACGTTATAACATATGACGTCATGTAGTAATACGATATAACGTACAACGTTATATAGAATTACGATATAACGCACAACGTTATGTCGTATTACGTTATAACGTATCATGTCATGTAGTATTACGTTATAACGAATGACGCCGTGTAGTATTACGTTATAAGTATAACATTATGTAGTATCACGTTATAGCGTATGACGCCATGTGGTATTACGTTATTACGAATAACGTTATATTATGTTACTTTATGACATATGACGTCATGTAGTATTACTTTATGACGTATGACGTCATGTAGTATTACTTTATGACGTATGACGTCATGTAGTATTACTTTATGACGTATGACGTCATGTAGTATTTCGTTATAACGTATGACGTTATGCAGTATTACGATATAACGTATGACGTTATGCAGTATTAGGTTATAACGTATGACGTCATGTAGTATTACTTTATGACGTATGACGTCATGTAGTATTTCGTTTTAACGTACAACGTTATATAGAATTACGATATAACGCACAACGTTATGTCGTATTACGTTATAACTTATCATGTCATGTAGTATTACGTTATAACGTATGACGTTATGTAGTATTACGTTATTACGAATAACGTTATATTGTGTAACTGTATAACGTATGACCTTATGTTGTATTACGTTATAACGTATAAAGACATGTAGTATTACGTTATAACGTATGACGTCATGTGGTATTACGTTATTACGAATATCGTAATATTGTATTACTTTATGACGTATGACGTCATGTAGTATTACTATATGACGTATGACGTCATGTAGTATTACTATATGACGTATGACGTCATGTAGTATTACTATATGACGTATGACGTCATGTAGTATTAGGTTATAACGTATGAAGTTATGTATTATTACGATATAACGTATGACGTTAAGCAGTATTAGGTTATAACGTATGACGTTATGTAGTATTAGGTTATAACGTATGGCGTTATGTAGTATTACGATATAACGTATGACGTTATGCAGTACTACGTTATAACGTATGACGTTATGTAGTGTTACGTTATAATGTATGACGTTATGTAGCATTACGGTATTTCGAACAACGTTGTATTGTGTTACTTTATAACGTATGACGTTATGTAGTGTTACGTTATAACGTATGACGCCGTGTAGTATTACGTTATAAGTATAACATTATGTAGTATCACGTTATAGCGTATGACGTCATGTAGTATTACGTTATTACGAATATCGTAATATTGTGTTACTTTATGACGTATGACCTTATGTTGTATTACGTTATAACGTATAAAGGCATGTAGTATTACGTTGTAACGTACGGCGTCATGTAGAATTACGCTATAACGTATTCCGTCATGTAGTATTACGTTATAACATATGACGTCATGTAGTATTACGATATAACGTACAACGTTATGCAGTATTAGGTTATAACGTATGACGTTATGGAGTATTACGTTATTACGTATGACGTCATGTGGTATTACGTTATTACGAATAACGTTATATTGTGTTATTTTATAACGTATGACCTTATGTTGTATTACGTTATAACGTATAAAGGCATGTAGTATTACGTTGTAACGTACGGCGTCATGTAGAATTACGCTATAACGTATTCCGTCATGTAGTATTACGTTATAACATATGACGTCATGTAGTATTACGATATAACGTACAACGTTATATAGAATTACGATATAACGCACAACGTTATGTCGTATTACGTTATAACTTATCATGTCATGTAGTATTACGTTATAACGTATGACGTTATGTAGTATTACGTTATTACGAATAACGTTATATTGTGTAACTTTATAACGTATGACCTTACGTTGTATTACGTTATAACGTATGACGTCATGTAGTATTACTTTATGACATATGACGTCATGTAGTATTACTTTATGACGTATGACGTCATGTAGTATTACTTTATGACGTATGACGTCATGTAGTATAACTTTATGACGTATGACGTATGTAGTATTACTTTATGACGTATGACGTCATGTAGTATTACTTTATGACGTATGACGTCATGTAGTATTTCGTTATAACGTATGACGTTATGCAGTATTACGATATAACGTATGACGTTATGCAGTATTAGGTTATAACGTATGACGTCATGTAGTATTACTTTATGACGTATGACGTCATGTAGTATTACTTTATGACGTATGACGTCATGTAGTATTTCGTTTTAACGTACAACGTTATATAGAATTACGATATAACGCACAACGTTATGTCGTATTACGTTATAACTTATCATGTCATGTAGTATTACGTTATAACGTATGACGTTATGTAGTATTACGTTATTACGAATAACGTTATATTGTGTAACTTTATAACGTATGACCTTATGTTGTATTACGATATAACGTATAAAGACATGTAGTATTACGTTATAACGTATGACGTCATGTGGTATTACGTTATTACGAATATCGTAATATTGTATTACTTTATGACGTATGACGTCATGTAGTATTACTATATGACGTATGACGTCATGTAGTATTACTATATGACGTATGACGTCATGTAGTATTAGGTTATAACATATGCCGTCATGTAGTATTACGTTATAACATATGACGTCATGTAATATTACGATATAACGTACAACGTTATATAGAATTACGATATAACGCACAACGTTATGTCGTATTACGTTATAACGTATCATGTCATGTAGTATTACGTTATAACGAATGACGTTATGGAGTATTACGTTATAACGTATGACGCCATGTGGTATTACGTTATTACGAATAACGTTATATTATGTTACTTTATGACATATGACGTCATGTAGTATTACTTTATGACGTATGACGTCATGTAGTATTACTTTATGACGTATGACGTCATGTAGTATTACTTTATGACGTATGACGTCATGTAGTATTTCGTTATGACGTATGACGTTATGCAGTATTACGATATAACGTATGACGTTATGCAGTATTAGGTTATAACGTATGACGTCATGTAGTATTACTTTATGACGTATGACGTCATGTAGTATTACTTTATGACGTATGACGTCATGTAGTATTACTTTATGACGTATGACGTCATGTAGTATTTCGTTACAACGTATGACGTTATGCAGTATTACGATATAACGTATGACGTTATGCGGTATTAGGTTATAACTTATGACGTTATGGAGTATTACGTTATAACGTATGACGTCATGTGGTATTACGTTATTACGAATAACGTTATATTATGTTACGTCATGTAGTATTACTTTATGACGTATGACGTCATGTAGTATTACTTTATGACGTATGACGTCATGTAGTATTACTTTATGACGTATGACGTCATGTAGTATTTCGTTATGACGTATGAAGTTATGTATTATTACGATATAACGTATGACGTTAAGCAGTATTAGGTTATAACGTATGACGTTATGTAGTATTAGGTTATAACGTATGGCGTTATGTAGTATTACGATATAACGTATGACGTTATGCAGTACTACGTTATAACGTATGACTTTATGTAGTGTTACGTTATAACGTATGACGTTATGTATTAGTACGATATAACGTATGACGTTATGCAGTATGAGGTTATAACGTATGACGTCATGTAGTTTTGCGTTATAACGTATGACGTCATGTAGTATTAGGTTATAACGTATGCCGTCATGTAGTATTACGTTATAACATATGACGTCATGTAGTAATACGATATAACGTACAACGTTATATAGAATTACGATATAACGCACAACGTTATGTCGTATTACGTTATAACGTATCATGTCATGTAGTATTACGTTATTACGAATAACGTTATATTGTGTTACCTTATAACGTGTGACCTTTTGTTGTATTACGTTATAACGTATAAAGACATGTAGTATTACGTTGTAACGTATGACGTCATGTAGTATTACTTTATGACGTATGACGTCATGTAGTATTATGTTATAACATATGCCGTCATGTAGTATTACGTTATAACATATGACGTCATGTAATATTACGATATAACGTACAGCGTTATATAGAATTACGATATAACGCACAACGTTATGTCGTATTACGTTATACCGTATGACGTTATACTGTGTTACTTTATGACGTATGACGTCATGTAGTATTACTTTATGACGTATGCCGTCATGTAGTATTACGTTATAACATATGACGTCATGTAGTAATACGATATAACGTACAACGTTATATAGAATTACGATATAACGCACAACGTTATGTCGTATTACGTTATAACGTATCATGTCATGTAGTATTACGTTATAACGAATGACGTTATGGAGTATTACGTTATAACGTATGACGCCATATGGTATTAGGTTATTACGAATAACGTTATATTATGATACTTTATGACATATGACGTCATGTAGTATTACTTTATGACGTATGACGTCATGTAGAATTACGTTATAACGTATTCCGTCATGTAGTATTACGTTATAACATATGACGTCATGTAGTATTACGATATAACGTACAACGTTATATAGAATTACGATATAACGCACAACGTTATGTCGTATTACGTTATAACTTATCATGTCATGTAGTATTACGTTATAACATATGACGTCATGTAGTATTACGATATAACGTACAACGTTATATAGAATTACGATATAACGCACAACGTTATGTCGTATTACGTTATAACTTATCATGTCATGTAGTATTAGGTTATAACGTATGAAGTTATGTATTATTACGATATAACGTATGACGTTAAGCAGCATTAGGTTATAACGTATGACGTTATGTAGTATTAGGTTATAACGTATGGCGTTATGTAGTATTACGTTATAATGTATGACGTTATGTAGCATTACGGTATTTCGAACAACGTTGTATTGTGTTACTTTATAACGTATGACGTTATGTAGTGTTACGTTATAACGTATGACGCCGTGTAGTATTACGTTATAAGTATAACATTATGTAGTATCACGTTATAGCGTATGACGTCATGTAGTATTACGTTATTACGAATATCGTAATATTGTGTTACTTTATGACGTATGACGTCATGTAATATTGCTTTATGACGTATGACGTCATGTAGTATTTCCTTATAACGTATGACGTTATGTAGTATTACGATATAACGTATGACGTTATGCAGTACTACGTTATAACGTATGACGTTATGTAGTGTTACGTTATAACGTATGACGTTATGTATTAGTACGATATAACGTATGACGTTATGCAGTATGAGGTTATAACGTATGACGTCATGTAGTTTTGCGTTATAACGTATGACGTCATGTAGTATTAGGTTATAACGTATGCCGTCATGTAGTATTACGTTATAACATATGACGTCATGTAGTAATACGATATAACGTACAACGTTATATAGAATTACGATATAACGCACAACGTTATGTCGTATTACGTTATAACGTATCATGTCATGTAGTATTACGTTATTACGAATAACGTTATACTGTGTTACCTTATAACGTGTGACCTTTTGTTGTATTACGTTATAACGTATAAAGACATGTAGTATTACGTTGTAACGTATGACGTCATGTAGTATTACTTTATGACGTATGACGTTATGTAGTATTATGTTATAACATATGCCGTCATGTAGTATTACGTTATAACATATGACGTCATGTAATATTACGATATAACGTACAGCGTTATATAGAATTACGATATAACGCACAACGTTATGTCGTATTACGTTATACCGTATGACGTTATATTGTGTTACTTTATGACGTATGACGTCATGTAGTATTACTTTATGACGTATGCCGTCATGTAGTATTACGTTATAACATATGACGTCATGTAGTAATACGATATAACGTACAACGTTATATAGAATTACGATATAACGCACAACGTTATGTCGTATTACGTTATAACGTATCATGTCATGTAGTATTACGTTATAACGTATGACGCCGTGTAGTATTACGTTATAAGTATAACATTATGTAGTATCACGTTATAGCGTATGACGCCATGTGGTATTACGTTATTACGAATAACGTTATATTATGTTACTTTATGACATATGACGTCATGTAGTATTACTTTATGACGTATGACGTCATGTAGTATTACTTTATGACGTATGACGTCATGTAGTATTACTTTATGACGTATGACGTCATGTAGTATTTCGTTATAACGTATGACGTTATGCAGTATTACGATATAACGTATGACGTTATGCGGTATTAGGTTATAACTTATGACGTTATGGAGTATTACGTTATAACGTATGACGTCATGTGGTATTACGTTATTACGAATAACGTTATATTATGTTACGTCATGTAGTATTACTTTATGACGTATGACGTCATGTAGTATTACTTTATGACGTATGACGTCATGTAGTATTACTTTATGACGTATGACGTCATGTAGTATTACTTTATGACGTATGACGTCATGTAGTATTTCGTTATAACGTATGACGTTATGCAGTATTACGATATAACGTATGACGTTATGCAGTATTAGGTTATAACGTATGACGTCATGTAGTATTACTTTATGACGTATGACGTCATGTAGTATTTCGTTTTAACGTACAACGTTATATAGAATTACGATATAACGCACAACGTTATGTCGTATTACGTTATAACTTATCATGTCATGTAGTATTACGTTATAACGTATGACGTTATGTAGTATTACGTTATTACGAATAACGTTATATTGTGTAACTGTATAACGTATGACCTTATGTTGTATTACGTTATAACGTATAAAGACATGTAGTATTACGTTATAACGTATGACGTCATGTGGTATTACGTTATTACGAATATCGTAATATTGTATTACTTTATGACGTATGACGTCATGTAGTATTACTATATGACGTATGACGTCATGTAGTATTACTATATGACGTATGACGTCATGTAGTATTAGGTTATAACGTATGAAGTTATGTATTATTACGATATAACGTATGACGTTAAGCAGTATTAGGTTATAACGTATGACGTTATGTAGTATTAGGTTATAACGTATGGCGTTATGTAGTATTACGATATAACGTATGACGTTATGCAGTACTACGTTATAACGTATGACGTTATGTAGTGTTACGTTATAATGTATGACGTTATGTAGCATTACGGTATTTCGAACAACGTTGTATTGTGTTACTTTATAACGTATGACGTTATGTAGTGTTACGTTATAACGTATGACGCCGTGTAGTATTACGTTATAAGTATAACATTATGTAGTATCACGTTATAGCGTATGACGTCATGTAGTATTACGTTATTACGAATATCGTAATATTGTGTTACTTTATGACGTATGACCTTATGTTGTATTACGTTATAACGTATAAAGGCATGTAGTATTACGTTGTAACGTACGGCGTCATGTAGAATTACGCTATAACGTATTCCGTCATGTAGTATTACGTTATAACATATGACGTCATGTAGTATTACGATATAACGTACAACGTTATATAGAATTACGATATAACGCACAACGTTATGTCGTATTACGTTATAACTTATCATGTCATGTAGTATTACGTTATAACGTATGACGTTATGTAGTATTACGTTATTACGAATAACGTTATATTGTGTAACTTTATAACGTATGACCTTACGTTGTATTACGTTATAACGTATGACGTCATGTAGTATTACTTTATGACGTATGACGTCATGTAGTATTACTTTATGACGTATGACGTCATGTAGTATTACTTTATGACGTATGACGTCATGTAGTATTACTTTATGACGTATGACGTATGTAGTATTACTTTATGACGTATGACGTCATGTAGTATTACTTTATGACGTATGACGTCATGTAGTATTTCGTTATAACGTATGACGTTATGCAGTATTACGATATAACGTATGACGTTATGCAGTATTAGGTTATAACGTATGACGTCATGTAGTATTACTTTATGACGTATGACGTCATGTAGTATTACTTTATGACGTATGACGTCATGTAGTATTTCGTTTTAACGTACAACGTTATATAGAATTACGATATAACGCACAACGTTATGTCGTATTACGTTATAACTTATCATGTCATGTA
Source organism: Bombus terrestris (assembly GCF_910591885.1). Lineage (NCBI taxonomy): Eukaryota > Metazoa > Arthropoda > Insecta > Hymenoptera > Apidae > Bombus > Bombus terrestris. Next base: position 981,517 of record NW_025963556.1, read on the forward strand.
GTATTACGTTATAACGTATGACGTTATGTAGTATTACGTTATTACGAATAACGTTATATTGTGTAACTTTATAACGTATGACCTTATGTTGTATTACGTTATAACGTATAAAGTCATGTAGTATTACGTTATAACGTATGACGTCATGTGGTATTACGTTATTACGAATATCGTAATATTGTATTACTTTATGACGTATGACGTCATGTAGTATTACTATATGACGTATGACGTCATGTAGTATTACTATATGACGTATGACGTCATGTAGTATTAGGTTATAACATATGCCGTCATGTAGTATTACGTTATAACATATGACGTCATGTAATATTACGATATAACGTACAACGTTATATAGAATTACGATATAACGCACAACGTTATGTCGTATTACGTTATAACGTATCATGTCATGTAGTATTACGTTATAACGAATGACGTTATGGAGTATTACGTTATAACGTATGACGCCATGTGGTATTACGTAATTACGAATAACGTTATATTATGTTACTTTATGACATATGACGTCATGTAGTATTACTTTATGACGTATGACGTCATGTAGTATTACTTTATGACGTATGACGTCATGTAGTATTACTTTATGACGTATGACGTCATGTAGTATTTCGTTATGACGTATGACGTTATGCAGTATTACGATATAACGTATGACGTTATGCAGTATTAGGTTATAACGTATGACGTCATGTAGTATTACTTTATGACGTATGACGTCATGTAGTATTACTTTATGACGTATGACGTCATGTAGTATTACTTTATGACGTATGACGTCATGTAGTATTTCGTTACAACGTATGACGTTATGCAGTATTACGATATAACGTATGACGTTATGCGGTATTAGGTTATAACTTATGACGTTATGGAGTATTACGTTATAACGTATGACGTCATGTGGTATTACGTTATTACGAATAACGTTATATTATGTTACGTCATGTAGTATTACTTTATGACGTATGACGTCATGTAGTATTACTTTATGACGTATGACGTCATGTAGTATTACTTTATGACGTATGACGTCATGTAGTATTTCGTTATGACGTATGAAGTTATGTATTATTACGATATAACGTATGACGTTAAGCAGTATTAGGTTATAACGTATGACGTTATGTAGTATTAGGTTATAACGTATGGCGTTATGTAGTATTACGATATAACGTATGACGTTATGCAGTACTACGTTATAACGTATGACTTTATGTAGTGTTACGTTATAACGTATGACGTTATGTATTAGTACGATATAACGTATGACGTTATGCAGTATGAGGTTATAACGTATGACGTCATGTAGTTTTGCGTTATAACGTATGACGTCATGTAGTATTAGGTTATAACGTATGCCGTCATGTAGTATTACGTTATAACATATGACGTCATGTAGTAATACGATATAACGTACAACGTTATATAGAATTACGATATAACGCACAACGTTATGTCGTATTACGTTATAACGTATCATGTCATGTAGTATTACGTTATAACGAATGACGTTATGGAGTATTACGTTATAACGTATGACGCCATGTGGTATTACGTTATTACGAATAACGTTATATTATGTTACTTTATGACATATGACGTCATGTAGTATTACTTTATGACGTATGACGTCATGTAGTATTACTTTATGACGTATGACGTCATGTAGTATTACTTTATGACGTATGACGTCATGTAGTATTTCGTTATGACGTATGACGTTATGCAGTATTACGATATAACGTATGACGTTATGCAGTATTAGGTTATAACGTATGACGTCATGTAGTATTACTTTATGACGTATGACGTCATGTAGTATTACTTTATGACGTATGACGTCATGTAGTATTACTTTATGACGTATGACGTCATGTAGTATTTCGTTACAACGTATGACGTTATGCAGTATTACGATATAACGTATGACGTTATGCGGTATTAGGTTATAACTTATGACGTTATGGAGTATTACGTTATAACGTATGACGTCATGTGGTATTACGTTATTACGAATAACGTTATATTATGTTACGTCATGTAGTATTACTTTATGACGTATGACGTCATGTAGTATTACTTTATGACGTATGACGTCATGTAGTATTACTTTATGACGTATGACGTCATGTAGTATTTCGTTATGACGTATGAAGTTATGTATTATTACGATATAACGTATGACGTTAAGCAGTATTAGGTTATAACGTATGACGTTATGTAGTATTAGGTTATAACGTATGGCGTTATGTAGTATTACGATATAACGTATGACGTTATGCAGTACTACGTTATAACGTATGACTTTATGTAGTGTTACGTTATAACGTATGACGTTATGTATTAGTACGATATAACGTATGACGTTATGCAGTATGAGGTTATAACGTATGACGTCATGTAGTTTTGCGTTATAACGTATGACGTCATGTAGTATTAGGTTATAACGTATGCCGTCATGTAGTATTACGTTATAACATATGACGTCATGTAGTAATACGATATAACGTACAACGTTATATAGAATTACGATATAACGCACAACGTTATGTCGTATTATGTTATAACGTATCATGTCATGTAGTATTACGTTATTACGAATAACGTTATATTGTGTCACCTTATAACGTGTGACCTTTTGTTGTATTACGTTATAACGTATAAAGACATGTAGTATTACGTTGTAACGTATGACGTCATGTAGTATTACTTTATGACGTATGACGTCATGTAGTATTATGTTATAACATATGCCGTCATGTAGTATTACGTTATAACATATGACGTCATGTAATATTACGATATAACGTACAGCGTTATATAGAATTACGATATAACGCACAACGTTATGTCGTATTACGTTATACCGTATGACGTTATATTGTGTTACTTTATGACGTATGACGTCATGTAGTATTACTTTATGACGTATGCCGTCATGTAGTATTACGTTATAACATATGACGTCATGTAGTAATACGATATAACGTACAACGTTATATAGAATTACGATATAACGCACAACGTTATGTCGTATTACGTTATAACGTATCATGTCATGTAGTATTACGTTATAACGAATGACGTTATGGAGTATTACGTTATAACGTATGACGCCATATGGTATTAGGTTATTACGAATAACGTTATATTATGATACTTTATGACATATGACGTCATGTAGTATTACTTTATGACGTATGACGTCATGTAGAATTACGTTATAACGTATTCCGTCATGTAGTATTACGTTATAACATATGACGTCATGTAGTATTACGATATAACGTACAACGTTATATAGAATTACGATATAACGCACAACGTTATGTCGTATTACGTTATAACTTATCATGTCATGTAGTATTACGTTATAACATATGACGTCATGTAGTATTACGATATAACGTACAACGTTATATAGAATTACGATATAACGCACAACGTTATGTCGTATTACGTTATAACTTATCATGTCATGTAGTATTTCGTTATAACGTATGACGTTATGCAGTATTACGATATAACGTACAACGTTATGCAGTATTAGGTTATAACGTATGACGTTATGGAGTATTACGTTATAACGTATGACGACATGTGGTATTACGTTATTACGAGTAACGTTATATTATGTTACTTTATGACATATGACGTCATGTAGTATTACTTTATGACGTATGACGTCATGTAGGATTACTTTATGACGTATGACGTCATGTAGTATTACCTTATGACGTATGACGTCATGTAGTTTTACTTTATGACGTATGACGTCATGTAGTATTTCGTTATAACGTATGACGTTATGCAGTATTACGATATAACGTATGACGTTATGGAGTATTACGTTATTACGTATGACGTCATGTGGTATTACGTTATTACGAATAACGTTATATTGTGTTATTTTATAACGTATGACCTTATGTTGTATTACGTTATAACGTATAAAGGCATGTAGTATTACGTTGTAACGTACGGCGTCATGTAGAATTACGTTATAACGTATTCCGTCATGTAGTATTACGTTATAACATATGACGTCATGTAGTATTACGATATAACGTACAACTTTATATAGAATTACGATATAACGCACAACGTTATGTCGTATTACGTTATAACTTATCATGTCATGTAGTATTACGTTATAACGTATGACCTTACGTTGTATTACGTTATAACGTATGACGTCATGTAGTATTACTTTATGACGTATGACGTCATGTAGTATTACTTTATGACGTATGACGTCATGTAGTATAACTTTATGACGTATGACGTCATGTAGTATTACTTTATGACGTATGACGTCATGTAGTATTTCGTTACAACGTATGACGTTATGCAGTATTACGATATAACGTATGACGTTATGCGGTATTAGGTTATAACTTATGACGTTATGGAGTATTACGTTATAACGTATGACGTCATGTGGTATTACGATATAACGTATGACGTTATGCGGTATTAGGTTATAACGTATGACGTTATGCAGTATTAGGTTATAACGTATGACGTCATGTAGTATTACTTTATGACGTATGACGTCATGTAGTATTACTTTATGACGTATGACGTCATGTAGTATTTCGTTATGACGTATGACGTTATGCAGTATTACGATATAACGTATGACGTTATGCAGTATTAGGTTATAACGTATGACGTCATGTAGTATTACTTTATGACGTATGACGTCATGTAGTATTACTTTATGACGTATGACGTCATGTAGTATTTCGTTACAACGTATGACGTTATGCAGTATTACGATATAACGTATGACGTTATGCGGTATTAGGTTATAACTTATGACGTTATGGAGTATTACGTTATAACGTATGACGTCATGTGGTATTACGTTATTACGAATAACGTTATATTATGTTACGTCATGTAGTATTACTTTATGACGTATGACGTCATGTAGTATTACTTTATGACGTATGACGTCATGTAGTATTACTTTATGACGTATGACGTCATGTAGTATTACTTTATGACGTATGACGTCATGTAGTATTACTTTATGACGTATGACGTCATGTAGTATTTCGTTATAACGTATGACGTTATGCAGTATTACGATATAACGTATGACGTTATGCGGTATTAGGTTATAACGTATGACGTTATGGAGTATTACGTTATAACGTATGACGTCATGTGGTATTACGTTATTACGAATAACGTTATATTATGTTACGTCATGTAGTATTACTTTATGACGTATGACGTCATGTAGTATTACTTTATGACGTATGACGTCATGTAGTATTACTTTATGACGTATGACGTCATGTAGTATTACTTTATGACGTATGACGTCATGTAGTATTACTTTATGACGTATGACGTCATGTAGTATTTCGTTATAACGTATGACGTTATGCAGTATTACGATATAACGTATGACGTTATGCGGTATTAGGTTATAACGTATGACGTTATGGAGTATTACGTTATAACGTATGACGTCATGTGGTATTACGTTATTACGAATAACGTTATATTATGTTACGTCATGTAGTATTACTTTATGACGTATGACGTCATGTAGTATTACTTTATGACGTATGACGTCATGCAGTATTACTTTATGACGTATGACGTCATGTAGTATTACTTTATGACGTATGACGTCATGTAGTATTACTTTATGACGTATGACGTCATGTAGTATTTCGTTATGACGTATGACGTCATGTAGTATTTCGTTATGACGTATGACGTTATGCAGTATTACGATATGACGTATGACGTTATGCAGAATTAGGTTATAACGTATGACGTCATGTAGTATTACTTTATGACGTATGACGTCATGTAGTATTACTTTATGACGTGTGACGTCATGTAGTATTTCGTTTTAACGTACAACGTTATATAGAATTACGATATAACGCACAACGTTATGTCGTATTACGTTATAACTTATCATGTCATGTAGTATTACGTTATAACGTATGACTTTATGTAGTATTACGTTATTACGAATAACGTTATATTGTGTACCTTTATAACGTATGACCTTATGTTGTATTACGTTATAACGTATAAAGACATGTAGTATTACGTTATAACGTATGACGTCATGTGGTATTACGTTATTACGAATATCGTAATATTGTATTACTTTATGACGTATGACGTCATGTAGTATTACTATATGACGTATGACGTCATGTAGTATTACTATATGACGTATGACGTCATGTAGTATTACTATATGACGTATGACGTCATGTAGTATTAGGTTATAACGTATGAAGTTATGTATTATTACGATATAACGTATGACGTTAAGCAGTATTAGGTTATAACGTATGACGTTATGTAGTATTAGGTTATAACGTATGGCGTTATGTAGTATTACGATATAACGTATGACGTTATGCAGTACTACGTTATAACGTATGACGTTATGTAGTGTTACGTTATAATGTATGACGTTATGTAGCATTACGGTATTTCGAACAACGTTGTATTGTGTTACTTTATAACGTATGACGTTATGTAGTGTTACGTTATAACGTATGACGCCGTGTAGTATTACGTTATAAGTATAACATTATGTAGTATCACGTTATAGCGTATGACGTCATGTAGTATTACTTTATTACGAATATCGTAATATTGTGTTACTTTATGACGTATGACGTCATGTAGTATTATGTTATAACGTATGCCGTCATGTAGTATTACGTTATAACATATGACGTCATGTAGTATTACGATATAACGTACAACGTTATATAGAATTACGATATAACGCACAACGTTATGTCTTATTACGTTATAACTTATCATGTCATGTAGTATTACGTTATAACGTATGACGTTATGTAGTATTATGTTATTACGAATAACGTTATATTGTGTAACTTTATAACGTATGACCTTACGTTGTATTACGTTATAACGTATGACGTCATGTAGTATTACTTTATGACGTATGACGTCATGTAGTATTACTTTATGACGTATGACGTCATGTAGTATTACTTTATGACGTATGACGTCATGTAGTATTACTTTATGACGTATGACGTCATGTAGTATTTCGTTATAACGTATGACGTTATGCAGTATTACGATATAACGTATGACGTTATGCGGTATTAGGTTATAACTTATGACGTTATGGAGTATTACGTTATAACGTATGACGTCATGTGGTATTACGTTATTACGAATAACGTTACATTATGTTACGTCATGTAGTATTACTTTATGACGTATGACGTCATGTAGTATTACTTTATGACGTATGACGTCATGTAGTATTACTTTATGACGTATGACGTCATGTAGTATTACTTTATGACGTATGACGTCATGTAGTATTACTTTATGACGTATGACGTCATGTAGTATTACTTTATGACGTATGACGTCATGTAGTATTTCGTTATAACGTATGACGTTATGCAGTATTACGATATAACGTATGACGTTATGCAGTATTAGGTTATAACGTATGACGTCATGTAGTATTACTTTATGACGTATGACGTCATGTAGTATTACTTTATGACGTATGACGTCATGTAGTATTTCGTTTTAACGTACAACGTTATATAGAATTACGATATAACGCACAACGTTATGTCGTATTACGTTATAACTTATCATGTCATGTAGTATTACGTTATAACGTATGACTTTATGTAGTATTACGTTATTACGAATAACGTTATATTGTGTAACTTTATAACGTATGACCTTATGTTGTATTACGTTATAACGTATAAAGACATGTAGTATTACGTTATAACGTATGACGTCATGTGGTATTACGTTATTACGAATATCGTAATATTGTATTACTTTATGACGTATGACGTCATGTAGTATTACTATATGACGTATGACGTCATGTAGTATTACTATATGACGTATGACGTCATGTAGTATTAGGTTATAACGTATGAAGTTATGTATTATTACGATATAACGTATGACGTTAAGCAGTATTAGGTTATAACGTATGACGTTATGTAGTATTAGGTTATAACGTATGGCGTTATGTAGTATTACGATATAACGTATGACGTTATGCAGTACTACGTTATAACGTATGACGTTATGTAGTGTTACGTTATAATGTATGACGTTATGTAGCATTACGGTATTTCGAACAACGTTGTATTGTGTTACTTTATAACGTATGACGTTATGTAGTGTTACGTTATAACGTATGACGCCGTGTAGTATTACGTTATAAGTATAACATTATGTAGTATCACGTTATAGCGTATGACGTCATGTAGTATTACGTTATTACGAATATCGTAATATTGTGTTACTTTATGACGTATGACGTCATGTAATATTGCTTTATGACGTATGACGTCATGTAGTATTTCCTTATAACGTATGACGTTATGTAGTATTACGATATAACGTATGACGTTATGCAGTACTACGTTATAACGTATGACTTTATGTAGTGTTACGTTATAACGTATGACGTTATGTATTAGTACGATATAACGTATGACGTTATGCAGTATGAGGTTATAACGTATGACGTCATGTAGTTTTGCGTTATAACGTATGACGTCATGTAGTATTAGGTTATAACGTATGCCGTCATGTAGTATTACGTTATAACATATGACGTCATGTAGTAATACGATATAACGTACAACGTTATATCGTATTACGATATAACGCACAACGTTATGTCGTATTACGTTATAACTTATCATGTCATGTAGTATTACGTTATAACGTATGACGTTATGTAGTATTACGTTATTACGAATAACGTTATATTGTGTAACTTTATAACGTATGACCTTACGTTGTATTACGTTATAACGTATAAAGACATGTAGTATTACGTTATGACGTATGACGTCATGTAGTATTACTTTATGACGTATGACGTCATGTAGTATTACTTTATGACGTATGACGTCATGTAGTATTACTTTATGACGTATGACGTCATGTAGTATTTCGTTACAACGTATGACGTTATGCAGTATTACGATATAACGTATGACGTTATGCGGTATTAGGTTATAACTTATGACGTTATGGAGTATTACGTTATAACGTATGACGTCATGTGGTATTACGTTATTACGAATAACGTTATATTATGTTACGTCATGTAGTATTACTTTATGACGTATGACGTCATGTAGTATTACTTTATGACGTATGACGTCATGTAGTCTTACTTTATGACGTATGACGTCATGTAGTATTACTTTATGACGTATGACGTCATGTAGTATTACTTTATGACGTATGACGTCATGTAGTATTTCGTTATAACGTATGACGTTATGCAGTATTACGATATAACGTATGACGTTATGCAGTATTAGGTTATAACGTATGACGTCATGTAGTATTACTTTATGACGTATGACGTCATGTAGTATTACTTTATGACGTATGACGTCATGTAGTATTTCGTTTTAACGTACAACGTTATATAGAATTACGATATAACGCACAACGTTATGTCGTATTACGTTATAACTTATCATGTCATGTAGTATTACGTTATAACGTATGACGTTATGTAGTATTACGTTATTACGAATAACGTTATATTGTGTAACTTTATAACGTATGACCTTATGTTGTATTACGATATAACGTATAAAGACATGTAGTATTACGTTATAACGTATGACGTCATGTGGTATTACGTTATTACGAATATCGTAATATTGTATTACTTTATGACGTATGACGTCATGTAGTATTACTATATGACGTATGACGTCATGTAGTATTACTATATGACGTATGACGTCATGTAGTATTACTATATGACGTATGACGTCATGTAGTATTAGGTTATAACGTATGAAGTTATGTATTATTACGATATAACGTATGACGTTAAGCAGTATTAGGTTATAACGTATGACGTTATGTAGTATTAGGTTATAACGTATGGCGTTATGTAGTATTACGATATAACGTATGACGTTATGCAGTACTACGTTATAACGTATGACGTTATGTAGTGTTACGTTATAATGTATGACGTTATGTAGCATTACGGTATTTCGAACAACGTTGTATTGTGTTACTTTATAACGTATGACGTTATGTAGTGTTACGTTATAACGTATGACGCCGTGTAGTATTACGTTATAAGTATAACATTATGTAGTATCACGTTATAGCGTATGACGTCATGTAGTATTACGTTATTACGAATATCGTAATATTGTGTTACTTTATGACGTATGACGTCATGTAATATTGCTTTATGACGTATGACGTCATGTAGTATTTCCTTATAACGTATGACGTTATGTAGTATTACGATATAACGTATGACGTTATGCAGTACTACGTTATAACGTATGACTTTATGTAGTGTTACGTTATAACGTATGACGTTATGTATTAGTACGATATAACGTATGACGTTATGCAGTATGAGGTTATAACGTATGACGTCATGTAGTATTACGTTATAACATATGACGTCATGTAGTAATACGATATAACGTACAACGTTATATCGTATTACTTTATGACGTATGCCGTCATGTAGTATTACGTTATAACATATGACGTCATGTAGTATTACGATATAACGTACAACGTTATATAGAATTACGATATAACGCACAACGTTATGTCGTATTACGTTATAACTTATCATGTCATGTAGTATTTCGTTATAACGTATGACGTTATGCAGTATTACGATATAACGTACAACGTTATGCAGTATTAGGTTATAACGTATGACGTTATGGAGTATTACGTTATAACGTATGACGCCATGTGGTATTACGTTATTACGAGTAACGTTATATTATGTTACTTTATGACATATGACGTCATGTAGTATTACTTTATGACGTATGACGTCATGTAGGATTACTTTATGACGTATGACGTCATGTAGTATTACTTTATGACGTATGACGTCATGTAGTATTACTATATGACGTATGACGTCATGTAGTATTACTATATGACGTATGACGTCATGTAGTATTAGGTTATAACGTATGAAGTTATGTATTATTACGATATAACGTATGACGTTAAGCAGTATTAGGTTATAACGTATGACGTTATGTAGTATTAGGTTATAACGTATGGCGTTATGTAGTATTACGATATAACGTATGACGTTATGCAGTACTACGTTATAACGTATGACGTTATGTAGTGTTACGTTATAATGTATGACGTTATGTAGCATTACGGTATTTCGAACAACGTTGTATTGTGTTACTTTATAACGTATGACGTTATGTAGTGTTACGTTATAACGTATGACGCCGTGTAGTATTACGTTATAAGTATAACATTATGTAGTATCACGTTATAGCGTATGACGTCATGTAGTATTACGTTATTACGAATATCGTAATATTGTGTTACTTTATGACGTATGACGTCATGTAGTATTATGTTATAACGTATGCCGTCATGTAGTATTACGTTATAACATATGACGTCATGTAGTATTACGATATAACGTACAACGTTATATAGAATTACGATATAACGCACAACGTTATGTCGTATTACGTTATAACTTATCATGTCATGTAGTATTACGTTATAACGTATGACGTTATGTAGTATTATGTTATTACGAATAACGTTATATTGTGTAACTTTATAACGTATGACCTTACGTTGTATTACGTTATAACGTATGACGTCATGTAGTATTACTTTATGACGTATGACGTCATGTAGTATTACTTTATGACGTATGACGTCATGTAGTATTACTTTATGACGTATGACGTCATGTAGTATTACTTTATGACGTATGACGTCATGTAGTATTTCGTTATAACGTATGACGTCATGTAGTATTACGATATAACGTACAACGTTATATAGAATTACGATATAACGCACAACGTTATGTCGTATTACGTTATAACTTATCATGTCATGTAGTATTACGTTATAACGTATGACGTTATGTAGTATTATGTTATTACGAATAACGTTATATTGTGTAACTTTATAACGTATGACCTTACGTTGTATTACGTTATAACGTATTCCGTCATGTAGTATTACGTTATAACATATGACGTCATGTAGTATTACGATATAACGTACAACGTTATATAGAATTACGATATAACGCACAACGTTATGTCGTATTACGTTATAACTTATCATGTCATGTAGTATTACGTTATAACATATGACGTCATGTAGTATTACGATATAACGTACAACGTTATATAGAATTACGATATAACGCACAACGTTATGTCGTATTACGTTATAACTTATCATGTCATGTAGTATTTCGTTATAACGTATGACGTTATGCAGTATTACGATATAACGTACAACGTTATGCAGTATTAGGTTATAACGTATGACGTTATGGAGTATTACGTTATAACGTATGACGACATGTGGTATTACGTTATTACGAGTAACGTTATATTATGTTACTTTATGACATATGACGTCATGTAGTATTACTTTATGACGTATGACGTCATGTAGGATTACTTTATGACGTATGACGTCATGTAGTATTACTTTATGACGTATGACGTCATGTAGTATTACTTTATGACGTATGACGTCATGTAGTATTTCGTTATAACGTATGACGTTATGCAGTATTACGATATAACGTATGACGTTATGGAGTATTACGTTATTACGTATGACGTCATGTGGTATTACGTTATTACGAATAACGTTATATTGTGTTATTTTATAACGTATGACCTTATGTTGTATTACGTTATAACGTATAAAGGCATGTAGTATTACGTTGTAACGTACGGCGTCATGTAGAATTGCGTTATAACGTATTCCGTCATGTAGTATTACGTTATAACATATGACGTCATGTAGTATTACGATATAACGTACAACTTTATATAGAATTACGATATAACGCACAACGTTATGTCGTATTACGTTATAACTTATCATGTCATGTAGTATTACGTTATAACGTATGACCTTACGTTGTATTACGTTATAACGTATGACGTCATGTAGTATTACTTTATGACGTATGACGTCATGTAGTATTACTTTATGACGTATGACGTCATGTAGTATAACTTTATGACGTATGACGTCATGTAGTATTACTTTATGACGTATGACGTCATGTAGTATTTCGTTACAACGTATGACGTTATGCAGTATTACGATATAACGTATGACGTTATGCGGTATTAGGTTATAACTTATGACGTTATGGAGTATTACGTTATAACGTATGACGTCATGTGGTATTACGATATAACGTATGACGTTATGCGGTATTAGGTTATAACGTATGACGTTATGCAGTATTAGGTTATAACGTATGACGTCATGTAGTATTACTTTATGACGTATGACGTCATGTAGTATTACTTTATGACGTATGACGTCATGTAGTATTTCGTTATGACGTATGACGTTATGCAGTATTACGATATAACGTATGACGTTATGCAGTATTAGGTTATAACGTATGACGTCATGTAGTATTACTTTATGACGTATGACGTCATGTAGTATTACTTTATGACGTATGACGTCATGTAGTATTTCGTTACAACGTATGACGTTATGCAGTATTACGATATAACGTATGACGTTATGCGGTATTAGGTTATAACTTATGACGTTATGGAGTATTACGTTATAACGTATGACGTCATGTGGTATTACGTTATTACGAATAACGTTATATTATGTTACGTCATGTAGTATTACTTTATGACGTATGACGTCATGTAGTATTACTTTATGACGTATGACGTCATGTAGTATTACTTTATGACGTATGACGTCATGTAGTATTACTTTATGACGTATGACGTCATGTAGTATTACTTTATGACGTATGACGTCATGTAGTATTACTTTATGACGTATGACGTCATGTAGTATTTCGTTATAACGTATGACGTTATGCAGTATTACGATATAACGTATGACGTTATGCGGTATTAGGTTATAACGTATGACGTTATGGAGTATTACGTTATAACGTATGACGTCATGTGGTATTACGTTATTACGAATAACGTTATATTATGTTACGTCATGTAGTATTACTTTATGACGTATGACGTCATGTAGTATTACTTTATGACGTATGACGTCATGTAGTATTACTTTATGACGTATGACGTCATGTAGTATTACTTTATGACGTATGACGTCATGTAGTATTACTTTATGACGTATGACGTCATGTAGTATTTCGTTATAACGTATGACGTTATGCAGTATTACGATATAACGTATGACGTTATGCGGTATTAGGTTATAACGTATGACGTTATGGAGTATTACGTTATAACGTATGACGTCATGTGGTATTACGTTATTACGAATAACGTTATATTATGTTACGTCATGTAGTATTACTTTATGACGTATGACGTCATGTAGTATTACTTTATGACGTATGACGTCATGCAGTATTACTTTATGACGTATGACGTCATGTAGTATTACTTTATGACGTATGACGTCATGTAGTATTACTTTATGACGTATGACGTCATGTAGTATTTCGTTATGACGTATGACGTCATGTAGTATTTCGTTATGACGTATGACGTTATGCAGTATTACGATATGACGTATGACGTTATGCAGAATTAGGTTATAACGTATGACGTCATGTAGTATTACTTTATGACGTATGACGTCATGTAGTATTACTTTATGACGTATGACGTCATGTAGTATTTCGTTTTAACGTACAACGTTATATAGAATTACGATATAACGCACAACGTTATGTCGTATTACGTTATAACTTATCATGTCATGTAGTATTACGTTATAACGTATGACTTTATGTAGTATTACGTTATTACGAATAACGTTATATTGTGTACCTTTATAACGTATGACCTTATGTTGTATTACGTTATAACGTATAAAGACATGTAGTATTACGTTATAACGTATGACGTCATGTGGTATTACGTTATTACGAATATCGTAATATTGTATTACTTTATGACGTATGACGTCATGTAGTATTACTATATGACGTATGACGTCATGTAGTATTACTATATGACGTATGACGTCATGTAGTATTACTATATGACGTATGACGTCATGTAGTATTAGGTTATAACGTATGAAGTTATGTATTATTACGATATAACGTATGACGTTAAGCAGTATTAGGTTATAACGTATGACGTTATGTAGTATTAGGTTATAACGTATGGCGTTATGTAGTATTACGATATAACGTATGACGTTATGCAGTACTACGTTATAACGTATGACGTTATGTAGTGTTACGTTATAATGTATGACGTTATGTAGCATTACGGTATTTCGAACAACGTTGTATTGTGTTACTTTATAACGTATGACGTTATGTAGTGTTACGTTATAACGTATGACGCCGTGTAGTATTACGTTATAAGTATAACATTATGTAGTATCACGTTATAGCGTATGACGTCATGTAGTATTACGTTATTACGAATATCGTAATATTGTGTTACTTTATGACGTATGACGTCATGTAGTATTATGTTATAACGTATGCCGTCATGTAGTATTACGTTATAACATATGACGTCATGTAGTATTACGATATAACGTACAACGTTATATAGAATTACGATATAACGCACAACGTTATGTCGTATTACGTTATAACTTATCATGTCATGTAGTATTACGTTATAACGTATGACGTTATGTAGTATTATGTTATTACGAATAACGTTATATTGTGTAACTTTATAACGTATGACCTTACGTTGTATTACGTTATAACGTATGACGTCATGTAGTATTACTTTATGACGTATGACGTCATGTAGTATTACTTTATGACGTATGACGTCATGTAGTATTACTTTATGACGTATGACGTCATGTAGTATTACTTTATGACGTATGACGTCATGTAGTATTTCGTTATAACGTATGACGTTATGCAGTATTACGATATAACGTATGACGTTATGCGGTATTAGGTTATAACTTATGACGTTATGGAGTATTACGTTATAACGTATGACGTCATGTGGTATTACGTTATTACGAATAACGTTACATTATGTTACGTCATGTAGTATTACTTTATGACGTATGACGTCATGTAGTATTACTTTATGACGTATGACGTCATGTAGTATTACTTTATGACGTATGACGTCATGTAGTATTACTTTATGACGTATGACGTCATGTAGTATTACTTTATGACGTATGACGTCATGTAGTATTACTTTATGACGTATGACGTCATGTAGTATTTCGTTATAACGTATGACGTTATGCAGTATTACGATATAACGTATGACGTTATGCAGTATTAGGTTATAACGTATGACGTCATGTAGTATTACTTTATGACGTATGACGTCATGTAGTATTACTTTATGACGTATGACGTCATGTAGTATTTCGTTTTAACGTACAACGTTATATAGAATTACGATATAACGCACAACGTTATGTCGTATTACGTTATAACTTATCATGTCATGTAGTATTACGTTATAACGTATGACTTTATGTAGTATTACGTTATTACGAATAACGTTATATTGTGTAACTTTATAACGTATGACCTTATGTTGTATTACGTTATAACGTATAAAGACATGTAGTATTACGTTATAACGTATGACGTCATGTGGTATTACGTTATTACGAATATCGTAATATTGTATTACTTTATGACGTATGACGTCATGTAGTATTACTATATGACGTATGACGTCATGTAGTATTACTATATGACGTATGACGTCATGTAGTATTAGGTTATAACGTATGAAGTTATGTATTATTACGATATAACGTATGACGTTAAGCAGTATTAGGTTATAACGTATGACGTTATGTAGTATTAGGTTATAACGTATGGCGTTATGTAGTATTACGATATAACGTATGACGTTATGCAGTACTACGTTATAACGTATGACGTTATGTAGTGTTACGTTATAATGTATGACGTTATGTAGCATTACGGTATTTCGAACAACGTTGTATTGTGTTACTTTATAACGTATGACGTTATGTAGTGTTACGTTATAACGTATGACGCCGTGTAGTATTACGTTATAAGTATAACATTATGTAGTATCACGTTATAGCGTATGACGTCATGTAGTATTACGTTATTACGAATATCGTAATATTGTGTTACTTTATGACGTATGACGTCATGTAATATTGCTTTATGACGTATGACGTCATGTAGTATTTCCTTATAACGTATGACGTTATGTAGTATTACGATATAACGTATGACGTTATGCAGTACTACGTTATAACGTATGACTTTATGTAGTGTTACGTTATAACGTATGACGTTATGTATTAGTACGATATAACGTATGACGTTATGCAGTATGAGGTTATAACGTATGACGTCATGTAGTTTTGCGTTATAACGTATGACGTCATGTAGTATTAGGTTATAACGTATGCCGTCATGTAGTATTACGTTATAACATATGACGTCATGTAGTAATACGATATAACGTTGTACGTTATATCGTATTACGATATAACGCACAACGTTATGTCGTATTACGTTATAACTTATCATGTCATGTAGTATTACGTTATAACGTATGACGTTATGTAGTATTACGTTATTACGAATAACGTTATATTGTGTAACTTTATAACGTATGACCTTACGTTGTATTACGTTATAACGTATAAAGACATGTAGTATTACGTTATGACGTATGACGTCATGTAGTATTACTTTATGACGTATGACGTCATGTAGTATTACTTTATGACGTATGACGTCATGTAGTATTACTTTATGACGTATGACGTCATGTAGTATTTCGTTACAACGTATGACGTTATGCAGTATTACGATATAACGTATGACGTTATGCGGTATTAGGTTATAACTTATGACGTTATGGAGTATTACGTTATAACGTATGACGTCATGTGGTATTACGTTATTACGAATAACGTTATATTATGTTACGTCATGTAGTATTACTTTATGACGTATGACGTCATGTAGTATTACTTTATGACGTATGACGTCATGTAGTCTTACTTTATGACGTATGACGTCATGTAGTATTACTTTATGACGTATGACGTCATGTAGTATTACTTTATGACGTATGACGTCATGTAGTATTTCGTTATAACGTATGACGTTATGCAGTATTACGATATAACGTATGACGTTATGCAGTATTAGGTTATAACGTATGACGTCATGTAGTATTACTTTATGACGTATGACGTCATGTAGTATTACTTTATGACGTATGACGTCATGTAGTATTTCGTTTTAACGTACAACGTTATATAGAATTACGATATAACGCACAACGTTATGTCGTATTACGTTATAACTTATCATGTCATGTAGTATTACGTTATAACGTATGACGTTATGTAGTATTACGTTATTACGAATAACGTTATATTGTGTAACTTTATAACGTATGACCTTATGTTGTATTACGATATAACGTATAAAGACATGTAGTATTACGTTATAACGTATGACGTCATGTGGTATTACGTTATTACGAATATCGTAATATTGTATTACTTTATGACGTATGACGTCATGTAGTATTACTATATGACGTATGACGTCATGTAGTATTACTATATGACGTATGACGTCATGTAGTATTACTATATGACGTATGACGTCATGTAGTATTAGGTTATAACGTATGAAGTTATGTATTATTACGATATAACGTATGACGTTAAGCAGTATTAGGTTATAACGTATGACGTTATGTAGTATTAGGTTATAACGTATGGCGTTATGTAGTATTACGATATAACGTATGACGTTATGCAGTACTACGTTATAACGTATGACGTTATGTAGTGTTACGTTATAATGTATGACGTTATGTAGCATTACGGTATTTCGAACAACGTTGTATTGTGTTACTTTATAACGTATGACGTTATGTAGTGTTACGTTATAACGTATGACGCCGTGTAGTATTACGTTATAAGTATAACATTATGTAGTATCACGTTATAGCGTATGACGTCATGTAGTATTACGTTATTACGAATATCGTAATATTGTGTTACTTTATGACGTATGACGTCATGTAATATTGCTTTATGACGTATGACGTCATGTAGTATTTCCTTATAAGGTATGACGTTATGTAGTATTACGATATAACGTATGACGTTATGCAGTACTACGTTATAACGTATGACTTTATGTAGTGTTACGTTATAACGTATGACGTTATGTATTAGTACGATATAACGTATGACGTTATGCAGTATGAGGTTATAACGTATGACGTCATGTAGTATTACGTTATAACATATGACGTCATGTAGTAATACGATATAACGTACAACGTTATATAGAATTACGATATAACGCACAACGTTATGTCGTATTACGTTATAACTTATCATGTCATGTAGTATTACGTTATAACATATGACGTCATGTAGTATTACGATATAACGTACAACGTTATATAGAATTACGATATAACGCACAACGTTATGTCGTATTACGTTATAACTTATCATGTCATGTAGTATTTCGTTATAACGTATGACGTTATGCAGTATTACGATATAACGTACAACGTTATGCAGTATTAGGTTATAACGTATGACGTTATGGAGTATTACGTTATAACGTATGACGCCATGTGGTATTACGTTATTACGAGTAACGTTATATTATGTTACTTTATGACATATGACGTCATGTAGTATTACTTTATGACGTATGACGTCATGTAGGATTACTTTATGACGTATGACGTCATGTAGTATTACTTTATGACGTATGACGTCATGTAGTATTACTATATGACGTATGACGTCATGTAGTATTACTATATGACGTATGACGTCATGTAGTATTAGGTTATAACGTATGAAGTTATGTATTATTACGATATAACGTATGACGTTAAGCAGTATTAGGTTATAACGTATGACGTTATGTAGTATTAGGTTATAACGTATGGCGTTATGTAGTATTACGATATAACGTATGACGTTATGCAGTACTACGTTATAACGTATGACGTTATGTAGTGTTACGTTATAATGTATGACGTTATGTAGCATTACGGTATTTCGAACAACGTTGTATTGTGTTACTTTATAACGTATGACGTTATGTAGTGTTACGTTATAACGTATGACGCCGTGTAGTATTACGTTATAAGTATAACATTATGTAGTATCACGTTATAGCGTATGACGTCATGTAGTATTACGTTATTACGAATATCGTAATATTGTGTTACTTTATGACGTATGACGTCATGTAGTATTACTTTATGACGTATGCCGTCATGTAGTATTACGTTATAACATATGACGTCATGTAGTATTACGATATAACGTACAACGTTATATAGAATTACGATATAACGCACAACGTTATGTCGTATTACGTTATAACTTATCATGTCATGTAGTATTACGTTATAACGTATGACGTTATGTAGTATTATGTTATTACGAATAACGTTATATTGTGTAACTTTATAACGTATGACCTTACGTTGTATTACGTTATAACGTATGACGTCATGTAGTATTACTTTATGACGTATGACGTCATGTAGTATTACTTTATGACGTATGACGTCATGTAGTATTACTTTATGACGTATGACGTCATGTAGTATTACTTTATGACGTATGACGTCATGTAGTATTTCGTTATAACGTATGACGTTATGCAGTATTACGATATAACGTATGACGTTATGCGGTATTAGGTTATAACTTATGACGTTATGGAGTATTACGTTATAACGTATGACGTCATGTGGTATTACGTTATTACGAATAACGTTACATTATGTTACGTCATGTAGTATTACTTTATGACGTATGACGCCATGTAGTATTACTTTATGACGTATGACGTCATGTAGTATTACTTTATGACGTATGACGTCATGTAGTATTACTTTATGACGTATGACGTCATGTAGTATTACTTTATGACGTATGACGTCATGTAGTATTACTTTATGACGTATGACGTCATGTAGTATTTCGTTATAACGTATGACGTTATGCAGTATTACGATATAACGTATGACGTTATGCAGTATTAGGTTATAACGTATGACGTCATGTAGTATTACTTTATGACGTATGACGTCATGTAGTATTACTTTATGACGTATGACGTCATGTAGTATTTCGTTTTAACGTACAACGTTATATAGAATTACGATATAACGCACAACGTTATGTCGTATTACGTTATAACTTATCATGTCATGTAGTATTACGTTATAACGTATGACTTTATGTAGTATTACGTTATTACGAATAACGTTATATTGTGTAACTTTATAACGTATGACCTTATGTTGTATTACGTTATAACGTATAAAGACATGTAGTATTACGTTATAACGTATGACGTCATGTGGTATTACGTTATTACGAATATCGTAATATTGTATTACTTTATGACGTATGACGTCATGTAGTATTACTATATGACGTATGACGTCATGTAGTATTACTATATGACGTATGACGTCATGTAGTATTAGGTTATAACGTATGAAGTTATGTATTATTACGATATAACGTATGACGTTAAGCAGTATTAGGTTATAACGTATGACGTTATGTAGTATTAGGTTATAACGTATGGCGTTATGTAGTATTACGATATAACGTATGACGTTATGCAGTACTACGTTATAACGTATGACGTTATGTAGTGTTACGTTATAATGTATGACGTTATGTAGCATTACGGTATTTCGAACAACGTTGTATTGTGTTACTTTATAACGTATGACGTTATGTAGTGTTACGTTATAACGTATGACGCCGTGTAGTATTACGTTATAAGTATAACATTATGTAGTATCACGTTATAGCGTATGACGTTATGTAGTATTACGTTATTACGAATATCGTAATATTGTGTTACTTTATGACGTATGACGTCATGTAATATTGCTTTATGACGTATGACGTCATGTAGTATTTCCTTATAACGTATGACGTTATGTAGTATTACGATATAACGTATGACGTTATGCAGTACTACGTTATAACGTATGACTTTATGTAGTGTTACGTTATAACGTATGACGTTATGTATTAGTACGATATAACGTATGACGTTATGCAGTATGAGGTTATAACGTATGACGTCATGTAGTTTTGCGTTATAACGTATGACGTCATGTAGTATTAGGTTATAACGTATGCCGTCATGTAGTATTACGTTATAACATATGACGTCATGTAGTAATACGATATAACGTACAACGTTATATAGAATTACGATATAACGCACAACGTTATGTCGTATTACGTTATAACTTATCATGTCATGTAGTATTACGTTATAACGTATGACGTTATGTAGTATTACGTTATTACGAATAACGTTATATTGTGTAACTTTATAACGTATGACCTTACGTTGTATTACGTTATAACGTATAAAGACATGTAGTATTACGTTATGACGTATGACGTCATGTAGTATTACTTTATGACGTATGACGTCATGTAGTATTACTTTATGACGTATGACGTCATGTAGTATTTCGTTACAACGTATGACGTTATGCAGTATTACGATATAACGTATGACGTTATGCGGTATTAGGTTATAACTTATGACGTTATGGAGTATTACGTTATAACGTATGACGTCATGTGGTATTACGTTATTACGAATAACGTTATATTATGTTACGTCATGTAGTATTACTTTATGACGTATGACGTCATGTAGTATTACTTTATGACGTATGACGTCATGTAGTATTACTTTATGACGTATGACGTCATGTAGTATTACTTTATGACGTATGACGTCATGTAGTATTACTTTATGACGTATGACGTCATGTAGTATTTCGTTATAACGTATGACGTTATGCAGTATTACGATATAACGTATGACGTTATGCAGTATTAGGTTATAACGTATGACGTCATGTAGTATTACTTTATGACGTATGACGTCATGTAGTATTACTATATGACGTATGACGTCATGTAGTATTAGGTTATAACGTATGAAGTTATGTATTATTACGATATAACGTATGACGTTAAGCAGTATTAGGTTATAACGTATGACGTTATGTAGTATTAGGTTATAACGTATGGCGTTATGTAGTATTACGATATAACGTATGACGTTATGCAGTACTACGTTATAACGTATGACGTTATGTAGTGTTACGTTATAATGTATGACGTTATGTAGCATTACGGTATTTCGAACAACGTTGTATTGTGTTACTTTATAACGTATGACGTTATGTAGTGTTACGTTATAACGTATGACGCCGTGTAGTATTACGTTATAAGTATAACATTATGTAGTATCACGTTATAGCGTATGACGTCATGTAGTATTACGTTATTACGAATATCGTAATATTGTGTTACTTTATGACGTATGACGTCATGTAATATTGCTTTATGACGTATGACGTCATGTAGTATTTCCTTATAAGGTATGACGTTATGTAGTATTACGATATAACGTATGACGTTATGCAGTACTACGTTATAACGTATGACTTTATGTAGTGTTACGTTATAACGTATGACGTTATGTATTAGTACGATATAACGTATGACGTTATGCAGTATGAGGTTATAACGTATGACGTCATGTAGTATTACGTTATAACATATGACGTCATGTAGTAATACGATATAACGTACAACGTTATATAGAATTACGATATAACGCACAACGTTATGTCGTATTACGTTATAACTTATCATGTCATGTAGTATTACGTTATAACATATGACGTCATGTAGTATTACGATATAACGTACAACGTTATATAGAATTACGATATAACGCACAACGTTATGTCGTATTACGTTATAACTTATCATGTCATGTAGTATTTCGTTATAACGTATGACGTTATGCAGTATTACGATATAACGTACAACGTTATGCAGTATTAGGTTATAACGTATGACGTTATGGAGTATTACGTTATAACGTATGACGCCATGTGGTATTACGTTATTACGAGTAACGTTATATTATGTTACTTTATGACATATGACGTCATGTAGTATTACTTTATGACGTATGACGTCATGTAGGATTACTTTATGACGTATGACGTCATGTAGTATTACTTTATGACGTATGACGTTATGTAGTATTACGATATAACGTATGACGTTATGCAGTACTACGTTATAACGTATGACTTTATGTAGTGTTACGTTATAACGTATGACGTTATGTATTAGTACGATATAACGTATGACGTTATGCAGTATGAGGTTATAACGTATGACGTCATGTAGTTTTGCGTTATAACGTATGACGTCATGTAGTATTAGGTTATAACGTATGCCGTCATGTAGTATTACGTTATAACATATGACGTCATGTAGTAATACGATATAACGTACAACGTTATATAGAATTACGATATAACGCACAACGTTATGTCGTATTACGTTATAACGTATCATGTCATGTAGTATTACGTTATTACGAATAACGTTATATTGTGTTACCTTATAACGTGTGACCTTTTGTTGTATTACGTTATAACGTATAAAGACATGTAGTATTACGTTGTAACGTATGACGTCATGTAGTATTACTTTATGACGTATGACGTCATGTAGTATTATGTTATAACATATGCCGTCATGTAGTATTACGTTATAACATATGACGTCATGTAATATTACGATATAACGTACAGCGTTATATAGAATTACGATATAACGCACAACGTTATGTCGTATTACGTTATACCGTATGACGTTATATTGTGTTACTTTATGACGTATGACGTCATGTAGTATTACTTTATGACGTATGCCGTCATGTAGTATTACGTTATAACATATGACGTCATGTAGTAATACGATATAACGTACAACGTTATATAGAATTACGATATAACGCACAACGTTATGTCGTATTACGTTATAACGTATCATGTCATGTAGTATTACGTTATAACGAATGACGTTATGGAGTATTACGTTATAACGTATGACGCCATGTGGTATTAGGTTATTACGAATAACGTTATATTATGTTACTTTATGACATATGACGTCATGTAGTATTACTTTATGACGTATGACGTCATGTAGGATTACTTTATGACGTATGACGTCATGTAGTATTACTTTATGACGTATGACGTCATGTAGTATTACTTTATGACGTATGACGTCATGTAGTATTTCGTTATAACGTATGACGTTATGCAGTATTACGATATAACGTATGACGGTATGCAGTATTACGTTATAACGTATGACGTTATGCAGTATTACGATATAACGTATGACGGTATGCAGTATTACGTTATAACGTATGACGTTATGCAGTATTACGTTATAACGTATGACGTTATGTATTAGTACGATATAACGTATGACGTTATGCAGTATGAGGTTATAGCGTATGACGTCATGTAGTTTTGCGTTATAACGTATGACGTCATGTAGTATTACGATATAACGTACAACGTTATGCAGTATTAGGTTATAACGTATGACGTTATGGAGTATTACGTTATTACGTATGACGTCATGTGGTATTACGTTATTACGAATAACGTTATATTGTGTTATTTTATAACGTATGACCTTATGTTGTATTACGTTATAACGTATAAAGGCATGTAGTATTACGTTGTAACGTACGGCGTCATGTAGAATTACGTTATAACGTATTCCGTCATGTAGTATTACGTTATAACATATGACGTCATGTAGTATTACGATATAACGTACAACGTTATATAGAATTACGATATAACGCACAACGTTATGTCGTATTACGTTATAACTTATCATGTCATGTAGTATTACGTTATAACGTATGACGTTATGTAGTATTACGTTATTACGAATAACGTTATATTGTGTAACTTTATAACGTATGACCTTATGTTGTATTACGTTATAACGTATAAAGACATGTAGTATTACGTTATGACGTATGACGTCATGTAGTATTACTTTATGACGTATGACGTCATGTAGTATTACTTTATGACGTATGACGTCATGTAGTATTTCGTTATAACGTATGACGTTATGCAGTATTACGATATAACGTATGACGTTATGCAGTATTAGGTTATAACGTATGACGTCATGTAGTATTACTTTATGACGTATGACGTCATGTAGTATTACTTTATGACGTATGACGTCATGTAGTATTTCGTTTTAACGTACAACGTTATATAGAATTACGATATAACGCACAACGTTATGTCGTATTACGTTATAACTTATCATGTCATGTAGTATTACGTTATAACGTATGACGTTATGTAGTATTACGTTATTACGAATAACGTTATATTGTGTAACTTTATAACGTATGACCTTATGTTGTATTACGATATAACGTATAAAGACATGTAGTATTACGTTATAACGTATGACGTCATGTGGTATTACGTTATTACGAATATCGTAATATTGTATTACTTTATGACGTATGACGTCATGTAGTATTACTATATGACGTATGACGTCATGTAGTATTACTATATGACGTATGACGTCATGTAGTATTAGGTTATAACGTATGAAGTTATGTATTATTACGATATAACGTATGACGTTAAGCAGTATTAGGTTATAACGTATGACGTTATGTAGTTTTAGGTTATAACGTATGGCGTTATGTAGTATTACGATATAACGTATGACGTTATGCAGTACTACGTTATAACGTATGACTTTATGTAGTGTTACGTTATAACGTATGACGTTATGTATTAGTACGATATAACGTATGACGTTATGCAGTATGAGGTTATAACGTATGACGTCATGTAGTTTTGCGTTATAACGTATGACGTCATGTAGTATTAGGTTATAACGTATGCCGTCATGTAGTATTACGTTATAACATATGACGTCATGTAGTAATACGATATAACGTACAACGTTATATAGAATTACGATATAACGCACAACGTTATGTCGTATTACGTTATAACGTATCATGTCATGTAGTATTACGTTATTACGAATAACGTTATATTGTGTTACCTTATAACGTGTGACCTTTTGTTGTATTACGTTATAACGTATAAAGACATGTAGTATTACGTTGTAACGTATGACGTCATGTAGTATTACTTTATGACGTATGACGTCATGTAGTATTATGTTATAACGTATGCCGTCATGTAGTATTACGTTATAACATATGACGTCATGTAGTAATACGATATAACGTACAACGTTATATAGAATTACGATATAACGCACAACGTTATGTCGTATTACGTTATAACGTATCATGTCATGTAGTATTACGTTATTACGAATAACGTTATATTGTGTTACCTTATAACGTGTGACCTTTTGTTGTATTACGTTATAACGTATAAAGACATGTTGTATTACGTTATAACGTATAAAGGCATGTAGTATTACGTTGTTACGTACGGCGTCATGTAGAATTACGTTATAACGTATTCCGTCATGTAGTATTACGTTATAACATATGACGTCATGTAGTATTACGATATAACGTACAACGTTATATAGAATTACGATATAACGCACAACGTTATGTCGTATTACGTTATAACTTATCATGTCATGTAGTATTACGTTATAACGTATGACGTTATGTAGTATTATGTTATTACGAATAACGTTATATTGTGTAACTTTATAACGTATGACCTTACGTTGTATTACGTTATAACGTATGACGTCATGTAGTATTACTTTATGACGTATGACGTCATGTAGTATTACTTTATGACGTATGACGTCATGTAGTATTACTTTATGACGTATGACGTCATGTAGTATTACTTTATGACGTATGACGTCATGTAGTATTTCGTTATAACGTATGACGTTATGCAGTATTACGATATAACGTATGACGTTATGCGGTATTAGGTTATAACTTATGACGTTATGGAGTATTACGTTATAACGTATGACGTCATGTGGTATTACGTTATTACGAATAACGTTACATTATGTTACGTCATGTAGTATTACTTTATGACGTATGACGTCATGTAGTATTACTTTATGACGTATGACGTCATGTAGTATTACTTTATGACGTATGACGTCATGTAGTATTACTTTATGACGTATGACGTCATGTAGTATTACTTTATGACGTATGACGTCATGTAGTATTACTTTATGACGTATGACGTCATGTAGTATTTCGTTATAACGTATGACGTTATGCAGTATTACGATATAACGTATGACGTTATGCAGTATTAGGTTATAACGTATGACGTCATGTAGTATTACTTTATGACGTATGACGTCATGTAGTATTACTTTATGACGTATGACGTCATGTAGTATTTCGTTTTAACGTACAACGTTATATAGAATTACGATATAACGCACAACGTTATGTCGTATTACGTTATAACTTATCATGTCATGTAGTATTACGTTATAACGTATGACTTTATGTAGTATTACGTTATTACGAATAACGTTATATTGTGTAACTTTATAACGTATGACCTTATGTTGTATTACGTTATAACGTATAAAGACATGTAGTATTACGTTATAACGTATGACGTCATGTGGTATTACGTTATTACGAATATCGTAATATTGTATTACTTTATGACGTATGACGTCATGTAGTATTACTATATGACGTATGACGTCATGTAGTATTACTATATGACGTATGACGTCATGTAGTATTAGGTTATAACGTATGAAGTTATGTATTATTACGATATAACGTATGACGTTAAGCAGTATTAGGTTATAACGTATGACGTTATGTAGTATTAGGTTATAACGTATGGCGTTATGTAGTATTACGATATAACGTATGACGTTATGCAGTACTACGTTATAACGTATGACGTTATGTAGTGTTACGTTATAATGTATGACGTTATGTAGCATTACGGTATTTCGAACAACGTTGTATTGTGTTACTTTATAACGTATGACGTTATGTAGTGTTACGTTATAACGTATGACGCCGTGTAGTATTACGTTATAAGTATAACATTATGTAGTATCACGTTATAGCGTATGACGTCATGTAGTATTACGTTATTACGAATATCGTAATATTGTGTTACTTTATGACGTATGAAGTCATGTAATATTGCTTTATGACGTATGACGTCATGTAGTATTTCCTTATAACGTATGACGTTATGTAGTATTACGATATAACGTATGACGTTATGCAGTACTACGTTATAACGTATGACTTTATGTAGTGTTACGTTATAACGTATGACGTTATGTATTAGTACGATATAACGTATGACGTTATGCAGTATGAGGTTATAACGTATGACGTCATGTAGTTTTGCGTTATAACGTATGACGTCATGTAG
Organism: Bombus terrestris; assembly: GCF_910591885.1. Lineage (NCBI taxonomy): Eukaryota > Metazoa > Arthropoda > Insecta > Hymenoptera > Apidae > Bombus > Bombus terrestris. Next base: position 1,010,892 of record NW_025963556.1, read on the forward strand.
TATTAGGTTATAACGTATGCCGTCATGTAGTATTACGTTATAACATATGACGTCATGTAGTAATACGATATAACGTACAACGTTATATAGAATTACGATATAACGCACAACGTTATGTCGTATTACGTTATAACGTATCATGTCATGTAGTATTACGTTATTACGAATAACGTTATATTGTGTTACCTTATAACGTGTGACCTTTTGTTGTATTACGTTATAACGTATAAAGACATGTAGTATTACGTTGTAACGTATGACGTCATGTAGTATTACTTTATGACGTATGACGTCATGTAGTATTATGTTATAACATATGCCGTCATGTAGTATTACATTATAACATATGACGTCATGTAATATTACGATATAACGTACAGCGTTATATAGAATTACGATATAACGCACAACGTTATGTCGTATTACGTTATACCGTATGACGTTATATTGTGTTACTTTATGACGTATGACGTCATGTAGTATTACTTTATGACGTATGCCGTCATGTAGTATTACGTTATAACATATGACGTCATGTAGTAATACGATATAACGTACAACGTTATATAGAATTACGATATAACGCACAACGTTATGTCGTATTACGTTATAACGTATCATGTCATGTAGTATTACGTTATAACGAATGACGTTATGGAGTATTACGTTATAACGTATGACGCCATGTGGTATTACGTTATTACGAGTAACGTTATATTATGTTACTTTATGACATATGACGTCATGTAGTATTACTTTATGACGTATGACGTCATGTAGGATTACTTTATGACGTATGACGTCATGTAGTATTACTTTATGACGTATGACGTCATGTAGTATTTCGTTATAACGTATGACGTTATGCAGTATTACGATATAACGTATGACGGTATGCAGTATTACGTTATAACGTATTACGTTATGCAGTATTACGATATAACGTATGACGGTATGCAGTATTACGTTATAACGTATGACGTTATGCAGTATTACGTTATAACGTATGACGTTAAGTATTAGTACGATATAACGTATGACGTTATGCGGTATGAGGTTATAGCGTATGACGTCATGTAGTTTTGCGTTATAACGTATGACGTCATGTAGTATTACGATATAACGTACAACGTTATGCAGTATTAGGTTATAACGTATGACGTTATGGAGTATTACGTTATTACGTATGACGTCATGTGGTATTACGTTATTACGAATAACGTTATATTGTGTAACTTTATAACGTATGACCTTACGTTGTATTACGTTATAACGTATAAAGACATGTAGTATTACGTTATGACGTATGACGTCATGTAGTATTACTTTATGACGTATGACGTCATGTAGTATTACTTTATGACGTATGACGTCATGTAGTATTTCATTATAACGTATGACGTTATGCAGTATTACGATATAACGTATGACGGTATGCAGTATTACGTTATAACGTATGACGTTATGCAGTATTACGATATAACGTATGACCTTATGTTGTATTACGTTATAACGTATAAAGGCATGTAGTATTACGTTGTAACGTACGGCGTCATGTAGAATTACGTTATAACGTATTCCGTCATGTAGTATTACGTTATAACATATGACGTCATGTAGTATTACGATATAACGTACAACGTTATATAGAATTACGATATAACGCACAACGTTATGTCGTATTACGTTATAACTTATCATGTCATGTAGTATTACGTTATAACGTATGACGTTATGTAGTATTACGTTATTACGAATAACGTTATATTGTGTAACTTTATAACGTATGACCTTACGTTGTATTACGTTATAACGTATAAAGACATGTAGTATTACGTTATGACGTATGACGTCATGTAGTATTACTTTATGACGTATGACGTCATGTAGTATTACTTTATGACGTATGACGTCATGTAGTATTACTTTATGACGTATGACGTCATGTAGTATTTCGTTACAACGTATGACGTTATGCAGTATTACGATATAACGTATGACGTTATGCAGTATTACGATATAACGTATGACGTTATGCGGTATTAGGTTATAACTTATGACGTTATGGAGTATTACGTTATAACGTATGACGTCATGTGGTATTACGTTATTACGAATAACGTTATATTATGTTACGTCATGTAGTATTACTTTATGACGTATGACGTCATGTAGTATTACTTTATGACGTATGACGTCATGTAGTATTACTTTATGACGTATGACGTCATGTAGTATTACTTTATGACGTATGACGTCATGTAGTATTACTTTATGACGTATGACGTCATGTAGTATTTCGTTATAACGTATGACGTTATGCAGTATTACGATATAACGTATGACGTTATGCAGTATTAGGTTATAACGTATGACGTCATGTAGTATTACTTTATGACGTATGACGTCATGTAGTATTACTTTATGACGTATGACGTCATGTAGTATTTCGTTTTAACGTACAACGTTATATAGAATTACGATATAACGCACAACGTTATTTCGTATTACGTTATAACTTATCATGTCATGTAGTATTACGTTATAACGTATGACGTTATGTAGTATTACGTTATTACGAATAACGTTATATTGTGTAACTTTATAACGTATGACCTTATGTTGTATTACGATATAACGTATAAAGACATGTAGTATTACGTTATAACGTATGACGTCATGTGGTATTACGTTATTACGAATATCGTAATATTGTATTACTTTATGACGTATGACGTCATGTAGTATTACTATATGACGTATGACGTCATGTAGTATTACTATATGACGTATGACGTCATGTAGTATTAGGTTATAACGTATGAAGTTATGTATTATTACGATATAACGTATGACGTTAAGCAGTATTAGGTTATAACGTATGACGTTATGTAGTATTAGGTTATAACGTATGGCGTTATGTAGTATTACGATATAACGTATGACGTTATGCAGTACTACGTTATAACGTATGACGTTATGTAGTGTTACGTTATAATGTATGACGTTATGTAGCATTACGGTATTTCGAACAACGTTGTATTGTGTTACTTTATAACGTATGACGTTATGTAGTGTTACGTTATAACGTATGACGCCGTGTAGTATTACGTTATAAGTATAACATTATGTAGTATCACGTTATAGCGTATGACGTCATGTAGTATTACGTTATTACGAATATCGTAATATTGTGTTACTTTATGACGTATGACGTCATGTAATATTGCTTTATGACGTATGACGTCATGTAGTATTTCCTTATAAGGTATGACGTTATGTAGTATTACGATATAACGTATGACGTTATGCAGTACTACGTTATAACGTATGACTTTATGTAGTGTTACGTTATAACGTATGACGTTATGTATTAGTACGATATAACGTATGACGTTATGCAGTATGAGGTTATAACGTATGACGTCATGTAGTTTTGCGTTATAACGTATGACGTCATGTAGTATTAGGTTATAACGTATGCCGTCATGTAGTATTACGTTATAACATATGACGTCATGTAGTAATACGATATAACGTACAACGTTATATAGAATTACGATATAACGCACAACGTTATGTCGTATTACGTTATAACGTATCATGTCATGTAGTATTACGTTATTACGAATAACGTTATACTGTGTTACCTTATAACGTGTGACCTTTTGTTGTATTACGTTATAACGTATAAAGACATGTAGTATTACGTTGTAACGTATGACGTCATGTAGTATTACTTTATGACGTATGACGTCATGTAGTATTATGTTATAACATATGCCGTCATGTAGTATTACGTTATAACATATGACGTCATGTAATATTACGATATAACGTACAGCGTTATATAGAATTACGATATAACGCACAACGTTATGTCGTATTACGTTATAACGTATGACGTTATATTGTGTTACTTTATGACGTATGACGTCATGTAGTATTACTTTATGACGTATGCCGTCATGTAGTATTACGTTATAACATATGACGTCATGTAGTAATACGATATAACGTACAACGTTATATAGAATTACGATATAACGCACAACGTTATGTCGTATTACGTTATAACGTATCATGTCATGTAGTATTACGTTATAACGAATGACGTTATGGAGTATTACGTTATAACGTATGACGCCATGTGGTATTAGGTTATCACGAATAACGTTATATTATGTTACTTTATGACATATGACGTCATGTAGTATTACTTTATGACGTATGACGTCATGTAGGATTACTTTATGACGTATGACGTCATGTAGTATTACTTTATGACGTATGACGTCATGTAGTATTACTTTATGACGTATGACGTCATGTAGTATTTCGTTATAACGTATGACGTTATGCAGTATTACGATATAACGTATGACGGTATGCAGTATTACGTTATGACGTATGACGTTATGCAGTATTACGATATAAGGTATGACGGTATGCAGTATTACGTTATAACGTATGACGTTATGCAGTATTACGTTATAACGTATGACGTTATGTATTAGTACGATATAACGTATGACGTTATGCAGTATGAGGTTATAGCGTATGACGTCATGTAGTTTTGCGTTATAACGTATGACGTCATGTAGTATTACGATGTAACGTACAACGTTATGCAGTATTAGGTTATAACGTATGACGTTATGGAGTATTACGTTATTACGTATGACGTCATGTGGTATTACGTTATTACGAATAACGTTATATTGTGTTATTTTATAACGTATGACCTTATGTTGTAATACGTTATAACGTATAAAGGCATGTAGTATTACGTTGTAACGTACGGCGTCATGTAGAATTACGTTATAACGTATTCCGTCATGTAGTATTACGTTATAACATATGACGTCATGTAGTATTACGATATAACGTACAACGTTATATAGAATTACGATATAACGCACAACGTTATGTCGTATTACGTTATAACTTATCATGTCATGTAGTATTACGTTATAACGTATGACGTTATGTAGTATTACGTTATTACGAATAACGTTATATTGTGTAACTTTATAACGTATGACCTTACGTTGTATTACGTTATAACGTATAAAGACATGTAGTATTACGTTATGACGTATGACGTCATGTGGTATTACTTTATGACGTATGACGTCAGGTAGTATTACTTTATGACGTATGACGTCATGTAGTATTACTTTATGACGTATGACGTCATGTAGTATTACTTTATGACGTATGACGTCATGTAGTATTTCGTTATAACGTATGACGTTATGCAGTATTACGATATAACGTACAACGTTATGCAGTATTAGGTTATAACGTATGACGTTATGGAGTATTACGTTATTACGTATGACGTCATGTGGTATTACGTTATTACGAATAACGTTATATTGTGTTATTTTATAACGTATGACCTTATGTTGTATTACGTTATAACGTATAAAGGCATGTAGTATTACGTTGTAACGTACGGCGTCATGTAGAATTACGTTATAACGTATTCCGTCATGTAGTATTACGTTATAACATATGACGTCATGTAGTATTACGATATAACGTACAACGTTATATAGAATTACGATATAACGCACAACGTTATGTCGTATTACGTTATAACTTATCATGTCATGTAGTATTACGTTATAACGTATGACGTTATGTAGTATTACGTTATTACGAATAACGTTATATTGTGTAACTTTATAACGTATGACCTTACGTTGTATTACGTTAGAACGTATAAAGACATGTAGTATTACGTTATGACGTATGACGTCATGTGGTATTACTTTATGACGTATGACGTCAGGTAGTATTACTTTATGACGTATGACGTCATGTAGTATTACTTTATGACGTATGACGTCATGTAGTATTACTTTATGACGTATGACGTCATGTAGTATTTCGTTATAACGTATGACGTTATGCAGTATTACGATATAACGTACAACGTTATGCAGTATTAGGTTATAACGTATGACGTTATGGAGTATTACGTTATTACGTATGACGTCATGTGGTATTACGTTATTACGAATAACGTTATATTGTGTTATTTTATAACGTATGACCTTATGTTGTATTACGTTATAACGTATAAAGGCATGTAGTATTACGTTGTAACGTACGGCGTCATGTAGTATTACTTTATGACGTATGCCGTCATGTAGTATTACGTTATAACATATGACGTCATGTAGTAATACGATATAACGTACAACGTTATATAGAATTACGATATAACGCACAACGTTATGTCGTATTACGTTATAACGTATCATGTCATGTAGTATTACGTTATAACGAATGACGTTATGGAGTATTACGTTATAACGTATGACGCCATGTGGTATTACGTTATTACGAGTAACGTTATATTATGTTACTTTATGACATATGACGTCATGTAGTATTACTTTATGACGTATGACGTCATGTAGTATTACTTTATGACGTATGACGTCATGTAGTATTACTTTATGACGTATGACGTCATGTAGTATTTCGTTATAACGTATGACGTTATGCAGTATTACGATATAACGTATGACGGTATGCAGTATTACGTTATAACGTATTACGTTATGCAGTATTACGATATAACGTATGACGGTATGCAGTATTACGTTATAACGTATGACGTTATGCAGTATTACGTTATAACGTATGACGTTATGTATTAGTACGATATAACGTATGACGTTATGCAGTATGAGGTTATAGCGTATGACGTCATGTAGTTTTGCGTTATAACGTATGACGTCATGTAGTATTACGATATAACGTACAACGTTATGCAGTATTAGGTTATAACGTATGACGTTATGGAGTATTACGTTATTACGTATGACGTCATGTGGTATTACGTTATTACGAATAACGTTATATTGTGTAACTTTATAACGTATGACCTTACGTTGTATTACGTTATAACGTATAAAGACATGTAGTATTACGTTATGACGTATGAGGTCATGTAGTATTACTTTATGACGTATGACGTCATGTAGTATTACTTTATGACGTATGACGTCATGTAGTATTTCATTATAACGTATGACGTTATGCAGTATTACGATATAACGTATGACGGTATGCAGTATTACGTTATAACGTATGACGTTATGCAGTATTACGATATAACGTATGACCTTATGTTGTATTACGTTATAACGTATAAAGGCATGTAGTATTACGTTGTAACGTACGGCGTCATGTAGAATTACGTTATAACGTATTCCGTCATGTAGTATTACGTTATAACATATGACGTCATGTAGTATTACGATATAACGTACAACGTTATATAGAATTACGATATAACGCACAACGTTATGTCGTATTACGTTATAACTTATCATGTCATGTAGTATTACGTTATAACGTATGACGTTATGTAGTATTACGTTATTACGAATAACGTTATATTGTGTAACTTTATAACGTATGACCTGACGTTGTATTACGTTATAACGTATAAAGACATGTAGTATTACGTTATGACGTATGACGTCATGTAGTATTACTTTATGACGTATGACGTCATGTAGTATTTCGTTATAACGTATGACGTTATGCAGTATTACGATATAACGTATGACGGTATGCAGTATTACGTTATAACGTATTACGTTATGCAGTATTACGATATAACGTATGACGGTATGCAGTATTACGTTATAACGTATGACGTTATGCAGTATTACGTTATAACGTATGACGTTATGTATTAGTACGATATAACGTATGACGTTATGCGGTATGAGGTTATAGCGTATGACGTCATGTAGTTTTGCGTTATAACGTATGACGTCATGTAGTATTACGATATAACGTACAACGTTATGCAGTATTAGGTTATAACGTATGACGTTATGGAGTATTACGTTATTACGTATGACGTCATGTGGTATTACGTTATTACGAATAACGTTATATTGTGTAACTTTATAACGTATGACCTTACGTTGTATTACGTTATAACGTATAAAGACATGTAGTATTACGTTATGACGTATGAGGTCATGTAGTATTACTTTATGACGTATGACGTCATGTAGTATTACTTTATGACGTATGACGTCATGTAGTATTTCATTATAACGTATGACGTTATGCAGTATTACGATATAACGTATGACGGTATGCAGTATTACGTTATAACGTATGACGTTATGCAGTATTACGATATAACGTATGACCTTATGTTGTATTACGTTATAACGTATAAAGGCATGTAGTATTACGTTGTAACGTACGGCGTCATGTAGAATTACGTTATAACGTATTCCGTCATGTAGTATTACGTTATAACATATGACGTCATGTAGTATTACGATATAACGTACAACGTTATATAGAATTACGATATAACGCACAACGTTATGTCGTATTACGTTATAACTTATCATGTCATGTAGTATTACGTTATAACGTATGACGTTATGTAGTATTACGTTATTACGAATAACGTTATATTGTGTAACTTTATAACGTATGACCTGACGTTGTATTACGTTATAACGTATAAAGACATGTAGTATTACGTTATGACGTATGACGTCATGTAGTATTACTTTATGACGTATGACGTCATGTAGTATTACTTTATGACGTATGACGTCATGTAGTATTACTTTATGACGTATGACGTCATGTAGTATTTCGTTACAACGTATGACGTTATGCAGTATTACGATATAACGTATGACGTTATGCGGTATTAGGTTATAACTTATGACGTTATGGAGTATTACGTTATAACGTATGACGTCATGTGGTATTACGTTATTACGAATAACGTTATATTATGTTACGTCATGTAGTATTACTTTATGACGTATGACGTCATGTAGTATTACTTTATGACGTATGACGTCATGTAGTATTACTTTATGACGTATGACGTCATGTAGTATTACTTTATGACGTATGACGTCATGTAGTATTACTTTATGACGTATGACGTCATGTAGTATTTCGTTATAACGTATGACGTTATGCAGTATTACGATATAACGTATGACGTTATGCAGTATTAGGTTATAACGTATGACGTCATGTAGTATTACTTTATGACGTATGACGTCATGTAGTATTACTTTATGACGTATGACGTCATGTAGTATTTCGTTTTAACGTACAACGTTATATAGAATTACGATATAACGCACAACGTTATGTCGTATTACGTTATAACTTATCATGTCATGTAGTATTACGTTATAACGTATGACGTTATGTAGTATTACGTTATTACGAATAACGTTATATTGTGTAACTTTATAACGTATGACCTTATGTTGTATTACGATATAACGTATAAAGACATGTAGTATTACGTTATAACGTATGACGTCATGTGGTATTACGTTATTACGAATATCGTAATATTGTATTACTTTATGACGTATGACGTCATGTAGTATTACTATATGACGTATGACGTCATGTAGTATTACTATATGACGTATGACGTCATGTAGTATTAGGTTATAACGTATGAAGTTATGTATTATTACGATATAACGTATGACGTTAAGCAGTATTAGGTTATAACGTATGACGTTATGTAGTATTAGGTTATAACGTATGGCGTTATGTAGTATTACGATATAACGTATGACGTTATGCAGTACTACGTTATAACGTATGACGTTATGTAGTGTTACGTTATAATGTATGACGTTATGTAGCATTACGGTATTTCGAACAACGTTGTATTGTGTTACTTTATAACGTATGACGTTATGTAGTGTTACGTTATAACGTATGACGCCGTGTAGTATTACGTTATAAGTATAACATTATGTAGTATCACGTTATAGCGTATGACGTCATGTAGTATTACGTTATTACGAATATCGTAATATTGTGTTACTTTATGACGTATGACGTCATGTAATATTGCTTTATGACGTATGACGTCATGTAGTATTTCCTTATAAGGTATGACGTTATGTAGTATTACGATATAACGTATGACGTTATGCAGTACTACGTTATAACGTATGACTTTATGTAGTGTTACGTTATAACGTATGACGTTATGTATTAGTACGATATAACGTATGACGTTATGCAGTATGAGGTTATAACGTATGACGTCATGTAGTTTTGCGTTATAACGTATGACGTCATGTAGTATTAGGTTATAACGTATGCCGTCATGTAGTATTACGTTATAACATATGACGTCATGTAGTAATACGATATAACGTACAACGTTATATAGAATTACGATATAACGCACAACGTTATGTCGTATTACGTTATAACGTATCATGTCATGTAGTATTACGTTATTACGAATAACGTTATATTGTGTTACCTTATAACGTGTGACCTTTTGTTGTATTACGTTATAACGTATAAAGACATGTAGTATTACGTTGTAACGTATGACGTCATGTAGTATTACTTTATGACGTATGACGTCATGTAGTATTATGTTATAACATATGCCGTCATGTAGTATTACGTTATAACATATGACGTCATGTAATATTACGATATAACGTACAGCGTTATATAGAATTACGATATAACGCACAACGTTATGTCGTATTACGTTATACCGTATGACGTTATATTGTGTTACTTTATGACGTATGACGTCATGTAGTATTACTTTATGACGTATGCCGTCATGTAGTATTGCGTTATAACATATGACGTCATGTAGTAATACGATATAACGTACAACGTTATATAGAATTACGATATAACGCACAACGTTATGTCGTATTACGTTATAACGTATCATGTCATGTAGTATTACGTTATAACGAATGACGTTATGGAGTATTACGTTATAACGTATGACGCCATGTGGTATTAGGTTATCACGAATAACGTTATATTATGTTACTTTATGACATATGACGTCATGTAGTATTACTTTATGACGTATGACGTCATGTAGGATTACTTTATGACGTATGACGTCATGTAGTATTACTTTATGACGTATGACGTCATGTAGTATTACTTTATGACGTATGACGTCATGTAGTATTTCGTTATAACGTATGACGTTATGCAGTATTACGATATAACGTATGACGGTATGCAGTATTACGTTATGACGTATGACGTTATGCAGTATTACGATATAAGGTATGACGGTATGCAGTATTACGTTATAACGTATGACGTTATGCAGTATTACGTTATAACGTATGACGTTATGTATTAGTACGATATAACGTATGACGTTATGCAGTATGAGGTTATAGCGTATGACGTCATGTAGTTTTGCGTTATAACGTATGACGTTATGCAGTATTACGATATAACGTACAACGTTATGCAGTATTAGGTTATAACGTATGACGTTATGGAGTATTACGTTATTACGTATGACGTCATGTGGTATTACGTTATTACGAATAACGTTATATTGTGTTATTTTATAACGTATGACCTTATGTTGTATTACGTTATAACGTATAAAGGCATGTAGTATTACGTTGTAACGTACGGCGTCATGTAGAATTACGTTATAACGTATTCCGTCATGTAGTATTACGTTATAACATATGACGTCATGTAGTATTACGATATAACGTACAACGTTATATAGAATTACGATATAACGCACAACGTTATGTCGTATTACGTTATAACTTATCATGTCATGTAGTATTACGTTATAACGTATGACGTTATGTAGTATTACGTTATTACGAATAACGTTATATTGTGTAACTTTATAACGTATGACCTTACGTTGTATTACGTTATAACGTATAAAGACATGTAGTATTACGTTATGACGTATGACGTCATGTGGTATTACTTTATGACGTATGACGTCAGGTAGTATTACTTTATGACGTATGACGTCATGTAGTATTACTTTATGACGTATGACGTCATGTAGTATTACTTTATGACGTATGACGTCATGTAGTATTTCGTTATAACGTATGACGTTATGCAGTATTACGATATAACGTACAACGTTATGCAGTATTAGGTTATAACGTATGACGTTATGGAGTATTACGTTATTACGTATGACGTCATGTGGTATTACGTTATTACGAATAACGTTATATTGTGTTATTTTATAACGTATGACCTTATGTTGTATTACGTTATAACGTATAAAGGCATGTAGTATTACGTTGTAACGTACGGCGTCATGTAGAATTACGTTATAACGTATTCCGTCATGTAGTATTACGTTATAACATATGACGTCATGTAGTATTACGATATAACGTACAACGTTATATAGAATTACGATATAACGCACAACGTTATGTCGTATTACGTTATAACTTATCATGTCATGTAGTATTTCGTTATAACGTATGACGTTATGCAGTATTACGATATAACGTACAACGTTATGCAGTATTAGGTTATAACGTATGACGTTATGGAGTATTACGTTATAACGTATGACGCCATGTGGTATTACGTTATTACGAGTAACGTTATATTATGTTACTTTATGACATATGACGTCATGTAGTATTACTTTATGACGTATGACGTCATGTAGGATTACTTTATGACGTATGACGTCATGTAGTATTACTTTATGACGTATGACGTCATGTAGTATTACTATATGACGTATGACGTCATGTAGTATTAGGTTATAACGTATGAAGTTATGTATTATTACGATATAACGTATGACGTTAAGCAGTATTAGGTTATAACGTATGACGTTATGTAGTATTAGGTTATAACGTATGGCGTTATGTAGTATTACGATATAACGTATGACGTTATGCAGTACTACGTTATAACGTATGACGTTATGTAGTGTTACGTTATAATGTATGACGTTATGTAGCATTACGGTATTTCGAACAACGTTGTATTGTGTTACTTTATAACGTATGACGTTATGTAGTGTTACGTTATAACGTATGACGCCGTGTAGTATTACGTTATAAGTATAACATTATGTAGTATCACGTTATAGCGTATGACGTCATGTAGTATTACGTTATTACGAATATCGTAATATTGTGTTACTTTATGACGTATGACGTCATGTAATATTGCTTTATGACGTATGACGTCATGTAGTATTTCCTTATAAGGTATGACGTTATGTAGTATTACGATATAACGTATGACGTTATGCAGTACTACGTTATAACGTATGACTTTATGTAGTGTTACGTTATAACGTATGACGTTATGTATTAGTACGATATAACGTATGACGTTATGCAGTATGAGGTTATAACGTATGACGTCATGTAGTTTTGCGTTATAACGTATGACGTCATGTAGTATTAGGTTATAACGTATGCCGTCATGTAGTATTACGTTATGACATATGACGTCATGTAGTAATACGATATAACGTACAACGTTATATAGAATTACGATATAACGCACAACGTTATGTCGTATTACGTTATAACGTATCATGTCATGTAGTATTACGTTATTACGAATAACGTTATATTGTGTTACCTTATAACGTGTGACCTTTTGATGTATTACGTTATAACGTATAAAGACATGTAGTATTACGTTGTAACGTATGACGTCATGTAGTATTACTTTATGACGTATGACGTCATGTAGTATTATGTTATAACATATGCCGTCATGTAGTATTACGTTATAACATATGACGTCATGTAATATTACGATATAACGTACAGCGTTATATAGAATTACGATATAACGCACAACGTTATGTCGTATTACGTTATACCGTATGACGTTATATTGTGTTACTTTATGACGTATGACGTCATGTAGTATTACTTTATGACGTATGCCGTCATGTAGTATTACGTTATAACATATGACGTCATGTAGTAATACGATATAACGTACAACGTTATATAGAATTACGATATAACGCACAACGTTATGTCGTATTACGTTATAACGTATCATGTCATGTAGTATTACGTTATAACGAATGACGTTATGGAGTATTACGTTATAACGTATGACGCCATGTGGTATTAGGTTATTACGAATAACGTTATATTATGTTACTTTATGACATATGACGTCATGTAGTATTACTTTATGACGTATGACGTCATGTAGGATTACTTTATGACGTATGACGTCATGTAGTATTACTTTATGACGTATGACGTCATGTAGTATTACTTTATGACGTATGACGTCATGTAGTATTTCGTTATAACGTATGACGTTATGCAGTATTACGATATAACGTATGACGGTATGCAGTATTACGTTATGACGTATGACGTTATGCAGTATTACGATATAACGTATGACGGTATGCAGTATTACGTTATAACGTATGACGTTATGCAGTATTACGTTATAACGTATGACGTTATGTATTAGTACGATATAACGTATGACGTTATGCAGTATGAGGTTATAGCGTATGACGTCATGTAGTTTTGCGTTATAACGTATGACGTCATGTAGTATTACGATATAACGTACAACGTTATGCAGTATTAGGTTATAACGTATGACGTTATGGAGTATTACGTTATTACGTATGACGTCATGTGGTATTACGTTATTACGAATAACGTTATATTGTGTTATTTTATAACGTATGACCTTATGTTGTATTACGTTATAACGTATAAAGGCATGTAGTATTACGTTGTAACGTACGGCGTCATGTAGAATTACGTTATAACGTATTCCGTCATGTAGTATTACGTTATAACATATGACGTCATGTAGTATTACGATATAACGTACAACGTTATATAGAATTACGATATAACGCACAACGTTATGTCGTATTACGTTATAACTTATCATGTCATGTAGTATTACGTTATAACGTATGACGTTATGTAGTATTACGTTATTACGAATGGCGTTATATTGTGTAACTTTATAACGTATGACCTTACGTTGTATTACGTTATAACGTATAAAGACATGTAGTATTACGTTATGACGTATGACGTCATGTGGTATTACTTTATGACGTATGACGTCAGGTAGTATTACTTTATGACGTATGACGTCATGTAGTATTACTTTATGACGTATGACGTCATGTAGTATTACTTTATGACGTATGACGTCATGTAGTATTTCGTTATAACGTATGACGTTATGCAGTATTACGATATAACGTACAACGTTATGCAGTATTAGGTTATAACGTATGACGTTATGGAGTATTACGTTATTACGTATGACGTCATGTGGTATTACGTTATTACGAATAACGTTATATTGTGTTATTTTATAACGTATGACCTTATGTTGTATTACGTTATAACGTATAAAGGCATGTAGTATTACGTTGTAACGTACGGCGTCATGTAGAATTACGTTATAACGTATTCCGTCATGTAGTATTACGTTATAACATATGACGTCATGTAGTATTACGATATAACGTACAACGTTATATAGAATTACGATATAAAGCACAACGTTATGTCGTATTACGTTATAACTTATCATGTCATGTAGTATTACGTTATAACATATGACGTCATGTAGTATTACGATATAACGTACAACGTTATATAGAATTACGATATAACGCACAACGTTATGTCGTATTACGTTATAACTTATCATGTCATGTAGTATTTCGTTATAACGTACGACGTTATGCAGTATTACGATATAACGTACAACGTTATGCAGTATTAGGTTATAACGTATGACGTTATGGAGTATTACGTTATAACGTATGACGCCATGTGGTATTACGTTATTACGAGTAACGTTATATTATGTTACTTTATGACATATGACGTCATGTAGTATTACTTTATGACGTATGACGTCATGTAGGATTACTTTATGACGTATGACGTCATGTAGTATTACTTTATGACGTATGACGTCATGTAGTATTACTATATGACGTATGACGTCATGTAGTATTACTATATGACGTATGACGTCATGTAGTATTAGGTTATAACGTATGAAGTTATGTATTATTACGATATAACGTATGACGTTAAGCAGTATTAGGTTATAACGTATGACGTTATGTAGTATTAGGTTATAACGTATGGCGTTATGTAGTATTACGATATAACGTATGACGTTATGCAGTACTACGTTATAACGTATGACGTTATGTAGTGTTACGTTATAATGTATGACGTTATGTAGCATTACGGTATTTCGAACAACGTTGTATTGTGTTACTTTATAACGTATGACGTTATGTAGTGTTACGTTATAACGTATGACGCCGTGTAGTATTACGTTATAAGTATAACATTATGTAGTATCACGTTATAGCGTATGACGTCATGTAGTATTACGTTATTACGAATATCGTAATATTGTGTTACTTTATGACGTATGACGTCATGTAATATTGCTTTATGACGTATGACGTCATGTAGTATTTCCTTATAAGGTATGACGTTATGTAGTATTACGATATAACGTATGACGTTATGCAGTACTACGTTATAACGTATGACTTTATGTAGTGTTACGTTATAACGTATGACGTTATGTATTAGTACGATATAACGTATGACGTTATGCAGTATGAGGTTATAACGTATGACGTCATGTAGTTTTGCGTTATAACGTATGACGTCATGTAGTATTAGGTTATAACGTATGCCGTCATGTAGTATTACGTTATAACATATGACGTCATGTAGTAATACGATATAACGTACAACGTTATATAGAATTACGATATAACGCACAACGTTATGTCGTATTACGTTATAACGTATCATGTCATGTAGTATTACGTTATTACGAATAACGTTATATTGTGTTACCTTATAACGTGTGACCTTTTGTTGTATTACGTTATAACGTATAAAGACATGTTGTATTACGTTATAACGTATAAAGGCATGTAGTATTACGTTGTTACGTACGGCGTCATGTAGAATTACGTTATAACGTATTCCGTCATGTAGTATTACGTTATAACATATGACGTCATGTAGTATTACGATATAACGTACAACGTTATATAGAATTACGATATAACGCACAACGTTATGTCGTATTACGTTATAACTTATCATGTCATGTAGTATTACGTTATAACGTATGACGTTATGTAGTATTATGTTATTACGAATAACGTTATATTGTGTAACTTTATAACGTATGACCTTACGTTGTATTACGTTATAACGTATGACGTCATGTAGTATTACTTTATGACGTATGACGTCATGTAGTATTACTTTATGACGTATGACGTCATGTAGTATTACTTTATGACGTATGACGTCATGTAGTATTACTTTATGACGTATGACGTCATGTAGTATTTCGTTATAACGTATGACGTTATGCAGTATTACGATATAACGTATGACGTTATGCGGTATTAGGTTATAACTTATGACGTTATGGAGTATTACGTTATAACGTATGACGTCATGTGGTATTACGTTATTACGAATAACGTTACATTATGTTACGTCATGTAGTATTACTTTATGACGTATGACGTCATGTAGTATTACTTTATGACGTATGACGTCATGTAGTATTACTTTATGACGTATGACGTCATGTAGTATTACTTTATGACGTATGACGTCATGTAGTATTACTTTATGACGTATGACGTCATGTAGTATTACTTTATGACGTATGACGTCATGTAGTATTTCGTTATAACGTATGACGTTATGCAGTATTACGATATAACGTATGACGTTATGCAGTATTAGGTTATAACGTATGACGTCATGTAGTATTACTTTATGACGTATGACGTCATGTAGTATTACTTTATGACGTATGACGTCATGTAGTATTTCGTTTTAACGTACAACGTTATATAGAATTACGATATAACGCACAACGTTATGTCGTATTACGTTATAACTTATCATGTCATGTAGTATTACGTTATAACGTATGACTTTATGTAGTATTACGTTATTACGAATAACGTTATATTGTGTAACTTTATAACGTATGACCTTATGTTGTATTACGTTATAACGTATAAAGACATGTAGTATTACGTTATAACGTATGACGTCATGTGGTATTACGTTATTACGAATATCGTAATATTGTATTACTTTATGACGTATGACGTCATGTAGTATTACTATATGACGTATGACGTCATGTAGTATTACTATATGACGTATGACGTCATGTAGTATTAGGTTATAACGTATGAAGTTATGTATTATTACGATATAACGTATGACGTTAAGCAGTATTAGGTTATAACGTATGACGTTATGTAGTATTAGGTTATAACGTATGGCGTTATGTAGTATTACGATATAACGTATGACGTTATGCAGTACTACGTTATAACGTATGACGTTATGTAGTGTTACGTTATAATGTATGACGTTATGTAGCATTACGGTATTTCGAACAACGTTGTATTGTGTTACTTTATAACGTATGACGTTATGTAGTGTTACTTTATAACGTATGACGCCGTGTAGTATTACGTTATAAGTATAACATTATGTAGTATCACGTTATAGCGTATGACGTCATGTAGTATTACGTTATTACGAATATCGTAATATTGTGTTACTTTATGACGTATGACGTCATGTAGTATTGCTTTATGACGTATGACGTCATGTAGTATTTCCTTATAACGTATGACGTTATGTAGTATTACGATATAACGTATGACGTTATGCAGTACTACGTTATAACGTATGACTTTATGTAGTGTTACGTTATAACGTATGACGTTATGTATTAGTACGATATAACGTATGACGTTATGCAGTATGAGGTTATAACGTATGACGTCATGTAGTTTTGCGTTATAACGTATGACGTCATGTAGTATTAGGTTATAACGTATGCCGTCATGTAGTATTACGTTATAACATATGACGTCATGTAGTAATACGATATAACGTACAACGTTATATAGAATTACGATATAACGCACAACGTTATGTCGTATTACGTTATAACGTATCATGTCATGTAGTATTACGTTATTACGAATAACGTTATATTGTGTTACCTTATAACGTGTGACCTTTTGTTGTATTACGTTATAACGTATAAAGACATGTAGTATTACGTTGTAACGTATGACGTCATGTAGTATTACTTTATGACGTATGACGTCATGTAGTATTACTTTACGTAATGTAGTATTACTTTACATGTAGTATTATGTTATAACATATGCCGTCATGTAGTATTACATTATAACATATGACGTCATGTAATATTACGATATAACGTACAGCGTTATATAGAATTACGATATAACGCACAACGTTATGTCGTATTACGTTATACCGTATGACGTTATATTGTGTTACTTTATGACGTATGACGTCATGTAGTATTACTTTATGACGTATGCCGTCATGTAGTATTACGTTATAACATATGACGTCATGTAGTAATACGATATAACGTACAACGTTATATAGAATTACGATATAACGCACAACGTTATGTCGTATTACGTTATAACGTATCATGTCATGTAGTATTACGTTATAACGAATGACGTTATGGAGTATTACGTTATAACGTATGACGCCATGTGGTATTACGTTATTACGAGTAACGTTATATTATGTTACTTTATGACATATGACGTCATGTAGTATTACTTTATGACGTATGACGTCATGTAGTATTACTTTATGACGTATGACGTCATGTAGTATTACTTTATGACGTATGACGTCATGTAGTATTACTTTATGACGTATGACGTCATGTAGTATTTCGTTATAACGTATGACGTTATGCAGTATTACGATATAACGTATGACGGTATGCAGTATTACGTTATAACGTATTACGTTATGCAGTATTACGATATAACGTATGACGTTATGCAGTATTACGTTATAACGTATGACGTTATGCAGTATTACGTTATAACGTATGACGTTATGTATTAGTACGATATAACGTATGACGTTATGCGGTATGAGGTTATAGCGTATGACGTCATGTAGTTTTGCGTTATAACGTATGACGTCATGTAGTATTACGATATAACGTACAACGTTATGCAGTATTAGGTTATAACGTATGACGTTATGGAGTATTACGTTATTACGTATGACGTCATGTGGTATTACGTTATTACGAATAACGTTATATTGTGTAACTTTATAACGTATGACCTTACGTTGTATTACGTTATAACGTATAAAGACATGTAGTATTACGTTATAACGTATGACGTCATGTAGTATTACTTTATGACGTATGACGTCATGTAGTATTACTTTATGACGTATGACGTCATGTAGTATTACTTTATGACGTATGACGTCATGTAGTATTACTTTATGACGTATGACGTCATGTAGTATTACTTTATGACGTATGACGTCATGTAGTATTTCGTTATAACGTATGACGTTATGCAGTATTACGATATAACGTATGACGTTATGCAGTATTAGGTTATAACGTATGACGTCATGTAGTATTACTTTATGACGTATGACGTCATGTAGTATTACTTTATGACGTATGACGTCATGTAGTATTTCGTTTTAACGTACAACGTTATATAGAATTACGATATAACGCACAACGTTATGTCGTATTACGTTATAACTTATCATGTCATGTAGTATTACGTTATAACGTATGACGTTATGTAGTATTACGTTATTACGAATAACGTTATATTGTGTAACTTTATAACGTATGACCTTATGTTGTATTACGATATAACGTATAAAGACATGTAGTATTACGTTATAACGTATGACGTCATGTGGTATTACGTTATTACGAATATCGTAATATTGTATTACTTTATGACGTATGACGTCATGTAGTATTACTATATGACGTATGACGTCATGTAGTATTACTATATGACGTATGACGTCATGTAGTATTAGGTTATAACGTATGAAGTTATGTATTATTACGATATAACGTATGACGTTAAGCAGTATTAGGTTATAACGTATGACGTTATGTAGTATTAGGTTATAACGTATGGCGTTATGTAGTATTACGATATAACGTATGACGTTATGCAGTACTACGTTATAACGTATGACGTTATGTAGTGTTACGTTATAATGTATGACGTTATGTAGCATTACGGTATTTCGAACAACGTTGTATTGTGTTACTTTATAACGTATGACGTTATGTAGTGTTACGTTATAACGTATGACGCCGTGTAGTATTACGTTATAAGTATAACATTATGTAGTATCACGTTATAGCGTATGACGTCATGTAGTATTACGTTATTACGAATATCGTAATATTGTGTTACTTTATGACGTATGACGTCATGTAATATTGCTTTATGACGTACGACGTCATGTAGTATTTCCTTATAAGGTATGACGTTATGTAGTATTACGATATAACGTATGACGTTATGCAGTACTACGTTATAACGTATGACTTTATGTAGTGTTACGTTATAACGTATGACGTTATGTATTAGTACGATATAACGTATGACGTTATGCAGTATGAGGTTATAACGTATGACGTCATGTAGTTTTGCGTTATAACGTATGACGTCATGTAGTATTAGGTTATAACGTATGCCGTCATGTAGTATTACGTTATAACATATGACGTCATGTAGTAATACGATATAACGTACAACGTTATATAGAATTACGATATAACGCACAACGTTATGTCGTATTACGTTATAACGTATCATGTCATGTAGTATTACGTTATTACGAATAACGTTATATTGTGTTACCTTATAACGTGTGACCTTTTGTTGTATTACGTTATAACGTATAAAGACATGTAGTATTACGTTGTAACGTATGACGTCATGTAGTATTACTTTATGACGTATGACGTCATGTAGTATTATGTTATAACATATGCCGTCATGTAGTATTACGTTATAACATATGACGTCATGTAATATTACGATATAACGTACAGCGTTATATAGAATTACGATATAACGCACAACGTTATGTCGTATTACGTTATACCGTATGACGTTATATTGTGTTACTTTATGACGTATGACGTCATGTAGTATTACTTTATGACGTATGCCGTCATGTAGTATTACGTTATAACATATGACGTCATGTAGTAATACGATATAACGTACAACGTTATATAGAATTACGATATAACGCACAACGTTACGTCGTATTACGCTATAACGTATCATGTCATGTAGTATTACGTTATAACGAATGACGTTATGGAGTATTACGTTATAACGTATGACGCCATGTGGTATTAGGTTATTACGAATAACGTTATATTATGTTACTTTATGACATATGACGTCATGTAGTATTACTTTATGACGTATGACGTCATGTAGGATTACTTTATGACGTATGACGTCATGTAGTATTACTTTATGACGTATGACGTCATGTAGTATTACTTTATGACGTATGACGTCATGTAGTATTTCGTTATAACGTATGACGTTATGCAGTATTACGATATAACGTATGACGGTATGCAGTATTACGTTATGACGTATGACGTTATGCAGTATTACGTTATAACGTATGACGGTATGCAGTATTACGTTATAACGTATGACGTTATGCAGTATTACGTTATAACGTATGACGTTATGTATTAGTACGATATAACGTATGACGTTATGCAGTATGAGGTTATAGCGTATGACGTCATGTAGTTTTGCGTTATAACGTATGACGTCATGTAGTATTACGATATAACGTACAACGTTATGCAGTATTAGGTTATAACGTATGACGTTATGGAGTATTACGTTATTACGTATGACGTCATGTGGTATTACGTTATTACGAATAACGTTATATTGTGTTATTTTATAACGTATGACCTTATGTTGTATTACGTTATAACGTATAAAGGCATGTAGTATTACGTTGTAACGTACGGCGTCATGTAGAATTACGTTATAACGTATTCCGTCATGTAGTATTACGTTATAACATATGACGTCATGTAGTATTACGATATAACGTACAACGTTATATAGAATTACGATATAACGCACAACGTTATGTCGTATTACGTTATAACTTATCATGTCATGTAGTATTACGTTATAACGTATGACGTTATGTAGTATTACGTTATTACGAATAGCGTTATATTGTGTAACTTTATAACGTATGACCTTACGTTGTATTACGTTATAACGTATAAAGACATGTAGTATTACGTTATGACGTATGACGTCATGTGGTATTACTTTATGACGTATGACGTCAGGTAGTATTACTTTATGACGTATGACGTCATGTAGTATTACTTTATGACGTATGACGTCATGTAGTATTACTTTATGACGTATGACGTCATGTAGTATTTCGTTATAACGTATGACGTTATGCAGTATTACGATATAACGTACAACGTTATGCAGTATTAGGTTATAACGTATGACGTTATGGAGTATTACGTTATTACGTATGACGTCATGTGGTATTACGTTATTACGAATAACGTTATATTGTGTTATTTTATAACGTATGACCTTATGTTGTATTACGTTATAACGTATAAAGGCATGTAGTATTACGTTGTAACGTACGGCGTCATGTAGAATTACGTTATAACGTATGCCGTCATGTAGTATTACGTTATAACATATGACGTCATGTAATATTACGATATAACGTACAGCGTTATATAGAATTACGATATAACGCACAACGTTATGTCGTATTACGTTATACCGTATGACGTTATATTGTGTTACTTTATGACGTATGACGTCATGTAGTATTACTTTATGACGTATGCCGTCATGTAGTATTGCGTTATAACATATGACGTCATGTAGTAATACGATATAACGTACAACGTTATATAGAATTACGATATAACGCACAACGTTATGTCGTATTACGTTATAACGTATCATGTCATGTAGTATTACGTTATAACGAATGACGTTATGGAGTATTACGTTATAACGTATGACGCCATGTGGTATTAGGTTATCACGAATAACGTTATATTATGTTACTTTATGACATATGACGTCATGTAGTATTACTTTATGACGTATGACGTCATGTAGGATTACTTTATGACGTATGACGTCATGTAGTATTACTTTATGACGTATGACGTCATGTAGTATTACTTTATGACGTATGACGTCATGTAGTATTTCGTTATAACGTATGACGTTATGCAGTATTACGATATAACGTATGACGGTATGCAGTATTACGTTATGACGTATGACGTTATGCAGTATTACGATATAAGGTATGACGGTATGCAGTATTACGTTATAACGTATGACGTTATGCAGTATTACGTTATAACGTATGACGTTATGTATTAGTACGATATAACGTATGACGTTATGCAGTATGAGGTTATAGCGTATGACGTCATGTAGTTTTGCGTTATAACGTATGACGTTATGCAGTATTACGATATAACGTACAACGTTATGCAGTATTAGGTTATAACGTATGACGTTATGGAGTATTACGTTATTACGTATGACGTCATGTGGTATTACGTTATTACGAATAACGTTATATTGTGTTATTTTATAACGTATGACCTTATGTTGTATTACGTTATAACGTATAAAGGCATGTAGTATTACGTTGTAACGTACGGCGTCATGTAGAATTACGTTATAACGTATTCCGTCATGTAGTATTACGTTATAACATATGACGTCATGTAGTATTACGATATAACGTACAACGTTATATAGAATTACGATATAACGCACAACGTTATGTCGTATTACGTTATAACTTATCATGTCATGTAGTATTACGTTATAACGTATGACGTTATGTAGTATTACGTTATTACGAATAACGTTATATTGTGTAACTTTATAACGTATGACCTTACGTTGTATTACGTTATAACGTATAAAGACATGTAGTATTACGTTATGACGTATGACGTCATGTGGTATTACTTTATGACGTATGACGTCAGGTAGTATTACTTTATGACGTATGACGTCATGTAGTATTACTTTATGACGTATGACGTCATGTAGTATTACTTTATGACGTATGACGTCATGTAGTATTTCGTTATAACGTATGACGTTATGCAGTATTACGATATAACGTACAACGTTATGCAGTATTAGGTTATAACGTATGACGTTATGGAGTATTACGTTATTACGTATGACGTCATGTGGTATTACGTTATTACGAATAACGTTATATTGTGTTATTTTATAACGTATGACCTTATGTTGTATTACGTTATAACGTATAAAGGCATGTAGTATTACGTTGTAACGTACGGCGTCATGTAGAATTACGTTATAACGTATTCCGTCATGTAGTATTACGTTATAACATATGACGTCATGTAGTATTACGATATAACGTACAACGTTATATAGAATTACGATATAACGCACAACGTTATGTCGTATTACGTTATAACTTATCATGTCATGTAGTATTTCGTTATAACGTATGACGTTATGCAGTATTACGATATAACGTACAACGTTATGCAGTATTAGGTTATAACGTATGACGTTATGGAGTATTACGTTATAACGTATGACGCCATGTGGTATTACGTTATTACGAGTAACGTTATATTATGTTACTTTATGACATATGACGTCATGTAGTATTACTTTATGACGTATGACGTCATGTAGTATTACTTTATGACGTATGACGTCATGTAGTATTACTTTATGACGTATGACGTCATGTAGTATTACTATATGACGTATGACGTCATGTAGTATTAGGTTATAACGTATGAAGTTATGTATTATTACGATATAACGTATGACGTTAAGCAGTATTAGGTTATAACGTATGACGTTATGTAGTATTAGGTTATAACGTATGGCGTTATGTAGTATTACGATATAACGTATGACGTTATGCAGTACTACGTTATAACGTATGACGTTATGTAGTGTTACGTTATAATGTATGACGTTATGTAGCATTACGGTATTTCGAACAACGTTGTATTGTGTTACTTTATAACGTATGACGTTATGTAGTGTTACGTTATAACGTATGACGCCGTGTAGTATTACGTTATAAGTATAACATTATGTAGTATCACGTTATAGCGTATGACGTCATGTAGTATTACGTTATTACGAATATCGTAATATTGTGTTACTTTATGACGTATGACGTCATGTAATATTGCTTTATGACGTATGACGTCATGTAGTATTTCCTTATAAGGTATGACGTTATGTAGTATTACGATATAACGTATGACGTTATGCAGTACTACGTTATAACGTATGACTTTATGTAGTGTTACGTTATAACGTATGACGTTATGTATTAGTACGATATAACGTATGACGTTATGCAGTATGAGGTTATAACGTATGACGTCATGTAGTTTTGCGTTATAACGTATGACGTCATGTAGTATTAGGTTATAACGTATGCCGTCATGTAGTATTACGTTATGACATATGACGTCATGTAGTAATACGATATAACGTACAACGTTATATAGAATTACGATATAACGCACAACGTTATGTCGTATTACGTTATAACGTATCATGTCATGTAGTATTACGTTATTACGAATAACGTTATATTGTGTTACCTTATAACGTGTGACCTTTTGATGTATTACGTTATAACGTATAAAGACATGTAGTATTACGTTGTAACGTATGACGTCATGTAGTATTACTTTATGACGTATGACGTCATGTAGTATTATGTTATAACATATGCCGTCATGTAGTATTACGTTATAACATATGACGTCATGTAATATTACGATATAACGTACAGCGTTATATAGAATTACGATATAACGCACAACGTTATGTCGTATTACGTTATACCGTATGACGTTATATTGTGTTACTTTATGACGTATGACGTCATGTAGTATTACTTTATGACGTATGCCGTCATGTAGTATTACGTTATAACATATGACGTCATGTAGTAATACGATATAACGTACAACGTTATATAGAATTACGATATAACGCACAACGTTATGTCGTATTACGTTATAACGTATCATGTCATGTAGTATTACGTTATAACGA
The DNA here is from genome assembly GCF_910591885.1 of Bombus terrestris. Lineage (NCBI taxonomy): Eukaryota > Metazoa > Arthropoda > Insecta > Hymenoptera > Apidae > Bombus > Bombus terrestris. The sequence continues at coordinate 1,037,803 of NW_025963556.1, forward strand.
ATGACGTTATGGAGTATTACGTTATAACGTATGACGCCATGTGGTATTAGGTTATTACGAATAACGTTATATTATGTTACTTTATGACATATGACGTCATGTAGTATTACTTTATGACGTATGACGTCATGTAGGATTACTTTATGACGTATGACGTCATGTAGTATTACTTTATGACGTATGACGTCATGTAGTATTACTTTATGACGTATGACGTCATGTAGTATTTCGTTATAACGTATGACGTTATGCAGTATTACGATATAACGTATGACGGTATGCAGTATTACGTTATGACGTATGACGTTATGCAGTATTACGATATAACGTATGACGGTATGCAGTATTACGTTATAACGTATGACGTTATGCAGTATTACGTTATAACGTATGACGTTATGTATTAGTACGATATAACGTATGACGTTATGCAGTATGAGGTTATAGCGTATGACGTCATGTAGTTTTGCGTTATAACGTATGACGTCATGTAGTATTACGATATAACGTACAACGTTATGCAGTATTAGGTTATAACGTATGACGTTATGGAGTATTACGTTATTACGTATGACGTCATGTGGTATTACGTTATTACGAATAACGTTATATTGTGTTATTTTATAACGTATGACCTTATGTTGTATTACGTTATAACGTATAAAGGCATGTAGTATTACGTTGTAACGTACGGCGTCATGTAGAATTACGTTATAACGTATTCCGTCATGTAGTATTACGTTATAACATATGACGTCATGTAGTATTACGATATAACGTACAACGTTATATAGAATTACGATATAACGCACAACGTTATGTCGTATTACGTTATAACTTATCATGTCATGTAGTATTACGTTATAACGTATGACGTTATGTAGTATTACGTTATTACGAATAGCGTTATATTGTGTAACTTTATAACGTATGACCTTACGTTGTATTACGTTATAACGTATAAAGACATGTAGTATTACGTTATGACGTATGACGTCATGTGGTATTACTTTATGACGTATGACGTCAGGTAGTATTACTTTATGACGTATGACGTCATGTAGTATTACTTTATGACGTATGACGTCATGTAGTATTACTTTATGACGTATGACGTCATGTAGTATTTCGTTATAACGTATGACGTTATGCAGTATTACGATATAACGTACAACGTTATGCAGTATTAGGTTATAACGTATGACGTTATGGAGTATTACGTTATTACGTATGACGTCATGTGGTATTACGTTATTACGAATAACGTTATATTGTGTTATTTTATAACGTATGACCTTATGTTGTATTACGTTATAACGTATAAAGGCATGTAGTATTACGTTGTAACGTACGGCGTCATGTAGAATTACGTTATAACGTATTCCGTCATGTAGTATTACGTTATAACATATGACGTCATGTAGTATTACGATATAACGTACAACGTTATATAGAATTACGATATAAAGCACAACGTTATGTCGTATTACGTTATAACTTATCATGTCATGTAGTATTACGTTATAACATATGACGTCATGTAGTATTACGATATAACGTACAACGTTATATAGAATTACGATATAACGCACAACGTTATGTCGTATTACGTTATAACTTATCATGTCATGTAGTATTTCGTTATAACGTACGACGTTATGCAGTATTACGATATAACGTACAACGTTATGCAGTATTAGGTTATAACGTATGACGTTATGGAGTATTACGTTATAACGTATGACGCCATGTGGTATTACGTTATTACGAGTAACGTTATATTATGTTACTTTATGACATATGACGTCATGTAGTATTACTTTATGACGTATGACGTCATGTAGGATTACTTTATGACGTATGACGTCATGTAGTATTACTTTATGACGTATGACGTCATGTAGTATTACTATATGACGTATGACGTCATGTAGTATTACTATATGACGTATGACGTCATGTAGTATTAGGTTATAACGTATGAAGTTATGTATTATTACGATATAACGTATGACGTTAAGCAGTATTAGGTTATAACGTATGACGTTATGTAGTATTAGGTTATAACGTATGGCGTTATGTAGTATTACGATATAACGTATGACGTTATGCAGTACTACGTTATAACGTATGACGTTATGTAGTGTTACGTTATAATGTATGACGTTATGTAGCATTACGGTATTTCGAACAACGTTGTATTGTGTTACTTTATAACGTATGACGTTATGTAGTGTTACGTTATAACGTATGACGCCGTGTAGTATTACGTTATAAGTATAACATTATGTAGTATCACGTTATAGCGTATGACGTCATGTAGTATTACGTTATTACGAATATCGTAATATTGTGTTACTTTATGACGTATGACGTCATGTAATATTGCTTTATGACGTATGACGTCATGTAGTATTTCCTTATAAGGTATGACGTTATGTAGTATTACGATATAACGTATGACGTTATGCAGTACTACGTTATAACGTATGACTTTATGTAGTGTTACGTTATAACGTATGACGTTATGTATTAGTACGATATAACGTATGACGTTATGCAGTATGAGGTTATAACGTATGACGTCATGTAGTTTTGCGTTATAACGTATGACGTCATGTAGTATTAGGTTATAACGTATGCCGTCATGTAGTATTACGTTATAACATATGACGTCCTGTAGTAATACGATATAACGTACAACGTTATATAGAATTACGATATAACGCACAACGTTATGTCGTATTACGTTATAACGTATCATGTCATGTAGTATTACGTTATTACGAATAACGTTATATTGTGTTACCTTATAACGTGTGACCTTTTGTTGTATTACGTTATAACGTATAAAGACATGTTGTATTACGTTATAACGTATAAAGGCATGTAGTATTACGTTGTTACGTACGGCGTCATGTAGAATTACGTTATAACGTATTCCGTCATGTAGTATTACGTTATAACATATGACGTCATGTAGTATTACGATATAACGTACAACGTTATATAGAATTACGATATAACGCACAACGTTATGTCGTATTACGTTATAACTTATCATGTCATGTAGTATTACGTTATAACGTATGACGTTATGTAGTATTATGTTATTACGAATAACGTTATATTGTGTAACTTTATAACGTATGACCTTACGTTGTATTACGTTATAACGTATGACGTCATGTAGTATTACTTTATGACGTATGACGTCATGTAGTATTACTTTATGACGTATGACGTCATGTAGTATTACTTTATGACGTATGACGTCATGTAGTATTACTTTATGACGTATGACGTCATGTAGTATTTCGTTATAACGTATGACGTTATGCAGTATTACGATATAACGTATGACGTTATGCGGTATTAGGTTATAACTTATGACGTTATGGAGTATTACGTTATAACGTATGACGTCATGTGGTATTACGTTATTACGAATAACGTTACATTATGTTACGTCATGTAGTATTACTTTATGACGTATGACGTCATGTAGTATTACTTTATGACGTATGACGTCATGTAGTATTACTTTATGACGTATGACGTCATGTAGTATTACTTTATGACGTATGACGTCATGTAGTATTACTTTATGACGTATGACGTCATGTAGTATTACTTTATGACGTATGACGTCATGTAGTATTTCGTTATAACGTATGACGTTATGCAGTATTACGATATAACGTATGACGTTATGCAGTATTAGGTTATAACGTATGACGTCATGTAGTATTACTTTATGACGTATGACGTCATGTAGTATTACTTTATGACGTATGACGTCATGTAGTATTTCGTTTTAACGTACAACGTTATATAGAATTACGATATAACGCACAACGTTATGTCGTATTACGTTATAACTTATCATGTCATGTAGTATTACGTTATAACGTATGACTTTATGTAGTATTACGTTATTACGAATAACGTTATATTGTGTAACTTTATAACGTATGACCTTATGTTGTATTACGTTATAACGTATAAAGACATGTAGTATTACGTTATAACGTATGACGTCATGTGGTATTACGTTATTACGAATATCGTAATATTGTATTACTTTATGACGTATGACGTCATGTAGTATTACTATATGACGTATGACGTCATGTAGTATTACTATATGACGTATGACGTCATGTAGTATTAGGTTATAACGTATGAAGTTATGTATTATTACGATATAACGTATGACGTTAAGCAGTATTAGGTTATAACGTATGACGTTATGTAGTATTAGGTTATAACGTATGGCGTTATGTAGTATTACGATATAACGTATGACGTTATGCAGTACTACGTTATAACGTATGACGTTATGTAGTGTTACGTTATAATGTATGACGTTATGTAGCATTACGGTATTTCGAACAACGTTGTATTGTGTTACTTTATAACGTATGACGTTATGTAGTGTTACGTTATAACGTATGACGCCGTGTAGTATTACGTTATAAGTATAACATTATGTAGTATCACGTTATAGCGTATGACGTCATGTAGTATTACGTTATTACGAATATCGTAATATTGTGTTACTTTATGACGTATGACGTCATGTAATATTGCTTTATGACGTATGACGTCATGTAGTATTTCCTTATAACGTATGACGTTATGTAGTATTACGATATAACGTATGACGTTATGCAGTACTACGTTATAACGTATGACTTTATGTAGTGTTACGTTATAACGTATGACGTTATGTATTAGTACGATATAACGTATGACGTTATGCAGTATGAGGTTATAACGTATGACGTCATGTAGTTTTGCGTTATAACGTATGACGTCATGTAGTATTAGGTTATAACGTATGCCGTCATGTAGTATTACGTTATAACATATGACGTCATGTAGTAATACGATATAACGTACAACGTTATATAGAATTACGATATAACGCACAACGTTATGTCGTATTACGTTATAACGTATCATGTCATGTAGTATTACGTTATTACGAATAACGTTATATTGTGTTACCTTATAACGTGTGACCTTTTGTTGTATTACGTTATAACGTATAAAGACATGTAGTATTACGTTGTAACGTATGACGTCATGTAGTATTACTTTATGACGTATGACGTCATGTAGTATTACTTTACGTAATGTAGTATTACTTTACATGTAGTATTATGTTATAACATATGCCGTCATGTAGTATTACATTATAACATATGACGTCATGTAATATTACGATATAACGTACAGCGTTATATAGAATTACGATATAACGCACAACGTTATGTCGTATTACGTTATACCGTATGACGTTATATTGTGTTACTTTATGACGTATGACGTCATGTAGTATTACTTTATGACGTATGCCGTCATGTAGTATTACGTTATAACATATGACGTCATGTAGTAATACGATATAACGTACAACGTTATATAGAATTACGATATAACGCACAACGTTATGTCGTATTACGTTATAACGTATCATGTCATGTAGTATTACGTTATAACGAATGACGTTATGGAGTATTACGTTATAACGTATGACGCCATGTGGTATTACGTTATTACGAGTAACGTTATATTATGTTACTTTATGACATATGACGTCATGTAGTATTACTTTATGACGTATGACGTCATGTAGTATTACTTTATGACGTATGACGTCATGTAGTATTACTTTATGACGTATGACGTCATGTAGTATTACTTTATGACGTATGACGTCATGTAGTATTTCGTTATAACGTATGACGTTATGCAGTATTACGATATAACGTATGACGGTATGCAGTATTACGTTATAACGTAATACGTTATGCAGTATTACGATATAACGTATGACGGTATGCAGTATTACGTTATAACGTATGACGTTATGCAGTATTACGTTATAACGTATGACGTTATGTATTAGTACGATATAACGTATGACGTTATGCGGTATGAGGTTATAGCGTATGACGTCATGTAGTTTTGCGTTATAACGTATGACGTCATGTAGTATTACGATATAACGTACAACGTTATGCAGTATTAGGTTATAACGTATGACGTTATGGAGTATTACGTTATTACGTATGACGTCATGTGGTATTACGTTATTACGAATAACGTTATATTGTGTAACTTTATAACGTATGACCTTACGTTGTATTACGTTATAACGTATAAAGACATGTAGTATTACGTTATGACGTATGACGTCATGTAGTATTACTTTATGACATATGACGTCATGTAGTATTACTTTATGACGTATGACGTCATGTAGTATTACTTTATGACGTATGACGTCATGTAGTATTACTTTATGACGTATGACGTCATGTAGTATTACTTTATGACGTATGACGTCATGTAGTATTTCGTTATAACGTATGACGTTATGCAGTATTACGATATAACGTATGACGTTATGCAGTATTAGGTTATAACGTATGACGTCATGTAGTATTACTTTATGACGTATGACGTCATGTAGTATTACTTTATGACGTATGACGTCATGTAGTATTTCGTTTTAACGTACAACGTTATATAGAATTACGATATAACGCACAACGTTATGTCGTATTACGTTATAACTTATCATGTCATGTAGTATTACGTTATAACGTATGACGTTATGTAGTATTACGTTATTACGAATAACGTTATATTGTGTAACTTTATAACGTATGACCTTATGTTGTATTACGATATAACGTATAAAGACATGTAGTATTACGTTATAACGTATGACGTCATGTGGTATTACGTTATTACGAATATCGTAATATTGTATTACTTTATGACGTATGACGTCATGTAGTATTACTATATGACGTATGACGTCATGTAGTATTACTATATGACGTATGACGTCATGTAGTATTAGGTTATAACGTATGAAGTTATGTATTATTACGATATAACGTATGACGTTAAGCAGTATTAGGTTATAACGTATGACGTTATGTAGTATTAGGTTATAACGTATGGTGTTATGTAGTATTACGATATAACGTATGACGTTATGCAGTACTACGTTATAACGTATGACGTTATGTAGTGTTACGTTATAATGTATGACGTTATGTAGCATTACGGTATTTCGAACAACGTTGTATTGTGTTACTTTATAACGTATGACGTTATGTAGTGTTACGTTATAACGTATGACGCCGTGTAGTATTACGTTATAAGTATAACATTATGTAGTATCACGTTATAGCGTATGACGTCATGTAGTATTACGTTATTACGAATATCGTAATATTGTGTTACTTTATGACGTATGACGTCATGTAATATTGCTTTATGACGTACGACGTCATGTAGTATTTCCTTATAAGGTATGACGTTATGTAGTATTACGATATAACGTATGACGTTATGCAGTACTACGTTATAACGTATGACTTTATGTAGTGTTACGTTATAACGTATGACGTTATGTATTAGTACGATATAACGTATGACGTTATGCAGTATGAGGTTATAACGTATGACGTCATGTAGTTTTGCGTTATAACGTATGACGTCATGTAGTATTAGGTTATAACGTATGCCGTCATGTAGTATTACGTTATAACATATGACGTCATGTAGTAATACGATATAACGTACAACGTTATATAGAATTACGATATAACGCACAACGTTATGTCGTATTACGTTATAACGTATCATGTCATGTAGTATTACGTTATTACGAATAACGTTATATTGTGTTACCTTATAACGTGTGACCTTTTGTTGTATTACGTTATAACGTATAAAGACATGTAGTATTACGTTGTAACGTATGACGTCATGTAGTATTACTTTATGACGTATGACGTCATGTAGTATTATGTTATAACATATGCCGTCATGTAGTATTACGTTATAACATATGACGTCATGTAATATTACGATATAACGTACAGCGTTATATAGAATTACGATATAACGCACAACGTTATGTCGTATTACGTTATACCGTATGACGTTATATTGTGTTACTTTATGACGTATGACGTCATGTAGTATTACTTTATGACGTATGCCGTCATGTAGTATTACGTTATAACATATGACGTCATGTAGTAATACGATATAACGTACAACGTTATATAGAATTACGATATAACGCACAACGTTACGTCGTATTACGCTATAACGTATCATGTCATGTAGTATTACGTTATAACGAATGACGTTATGGAGTATTACGTTATAACGTATGACGCCATGTGGTATTAGGTTATTACGAATAACGTTATATTATGTTACTTTATGACATATGACGTCATGTAGTATTACTTTATGACGTATGACGTCATGTAGGATTACTTTATGACGTATGACGTCATGTAGTATTACTTTATGACGTATGACGTCATGTAGTATTACTTTATGACGTATGACGTCATGTAGTATTTCGTTATAACGTATGACGTTATGCAGTATTACGATATAACGTATGACGGTATGCAGTATTACGTTATGACGTATGACGTTATGCAGTATTACGATATAACGTATGACGGTATGCAGTATTACGTTATAACGTATGACGTTATGCAGTATTACGTTATAACGTATGACGTTATGTATTAGTACGATATAACGTATGACGTTATGCAGTATGAGGTTATAGCGTATGACGTCATGTAGTTTTGCGTTATAACGTATGACGTCATGTAGTATTACGATATAACGTACAACGTTATGCAGTATTAGGTTATAACGTATGACGTTATGGAGTATTACGTTATTACGTATGACGTCATGTGGTATTACGTTATTACGAATAACGTTATATTGTGTTATTTTATAACGTATGACCTTATGTTGTATTACGTTATAACGTATAAAGGCATGTAGTATTACGTTGTAACGTACGGCGTCATGTAGAATTACGTTATAACGTATTCCGTCATGTAGTATTACGTTATAACATATGACGTCATGTAGTATTACGATATAACGTACAACGTTATATAGAATTACGATATAACGCACAACGTTATGTCGTATTACGTTATAACTTATCATGTCATGTAGTATTACGTTATAACGTATGACGTTATGTAGTATTACGTTATTACGAATAGCGTTATATTGTGTAACTTTATAACGTATGACCTTACGTTGTATTACGTTATAACGTATAAAGACATGTAGTATTACGTTATGACGTATGACGTCATGTGGTATTACTTTATGACGTATGACGTCAGGTAGTATTACTTTATGACGTATGACGTCATGTAGTATTACTTTATGACGTATGACGTCATGTAGTATTACTTTATGACGTATGACGTCATGTAGTATTTCGTTATAACGTATGACGTTATGCAGTATTACGATATAACGTACAACGTTATGCAGTATTAGGTTATAACGTATGACGTTATGGAGTATTACGTTATTACGTATGACGTCATGTGGTATTACGTTATTACGAATAACGTTATATTGTGTTATTTTATAACGTATGACCTTATGTTGTATTACGTTATAACGTATAAAGGCATGTAGTATTACGTTGTAACGTACGGCGTCATGTAGAATTACGTTATAACGTATGCCGTCATGTAGTATTACGTTATAACATATGACGTCATGTAGTATTACGATATAACGTACAACGTTATATAGAATTACGATATAACGCACAACGTTATGTCGTATTACGTTATAACTTATCATGTCATGTAGTATTACGTTATAACATATGACGTCATGTAGTATTACGATATAACGTACAACGTTATATAGAATTACGATATAACGCACAACGTTATGTCGTATTACGTTATAACTTATCATGTCATGTAGTATTTCGTTATAACGTATGACGTTATGCAGTATTACGATATAACGTACAACGTTATGCAGTATTAGGTTATAACGTATGACGTTATGGAGTATTACGTTATAACGTATGACGCCATGTGGTATTACGTTATTACGAGTAACGTTATATTATGTTACTTTATGACATATGACGTCATGTAGTATTACTATATGACGTATGACGTCATGTAGTATTACTATATGACGTATGACGTCATGTAGTATTAGGTTATAACGTATGAAGTTATGTATTATTACGATATAACGTATGACGTTAAGCAGTATTAGGTTATAACGTATGACGTTATGTAGTATTAGGTTATAACGTATGGCGTTATGTAGTATTACGATATAACGTATGACGTTATGCAGTACTACGTTATAACGTATGACGTTATGTAGTGTTACGTTATAATGTATGACGTTATGTAGCATTACGGTATTTCGAACAACGTTGTATTGTGTTACTTTATAACGTATGACGTTATGTAGTGTTACGTTATAACGTATGACGCCGTGTAGTATTACGTTATAAGTATAACATTATGTAGTATCACGTTATAGCGTATGACGTCATGTAGTATTACGTTATTACGAATATCGTAATATTGTGTTACTTTATGACGTATGACGTCATGTAATATTGCTTTATGACGTATGACGTCATGTAGTATTTCCTTATAAGGTATGACGTTATGTAGTATTACGATATAACGTATGACGTTATGCAGTACTACGTTATAACGTATGACTTTATGTAGTGTTACGTTATAACGTATGACGTTATGTATTAGTACGATATAACGTATGACGTTATGCAGTATGAGGTTATAACGTATGACGTCATGTAGTTTTGCGTTATAACGTATGACGTCATGTAGTATTAGGTTATAACGTATGCCGTCATGTAGTATTACGTTATAACATATGACGTCATGTAGTAATACGATATAACGTACAACGTTATATAGAATTACGTTATAACGCACAACGTTATGTCGTATTACGTTATAACGTATCATGTCATGTAGTATTACGTTATTACGAATAACGTTATATTGTGTTACCTTATAACGTGTGACCTTTTGTTGTATTACGTTATAACGTATAAAGACATGTAGTATTACGTTGTAACGTATGACGTCATGTAGTATTACTTTATGACGTATGACGTCATGTAGTATTATGTTATAACATATGCCGTCATGTAGTATTACGTTATAACATATGACGTCATGTAATATTACGATATAACGTACAGCGTTATATAGAATTACGATATAACGCACAACGTTATGTCGTATTACGTTATACCGTATGACGTTATATTGTGTTACTTTATGACGTATGACGTCATGTAGTATTACTTTATGACGTATGCCGTCATGTAGTATTACGTTATAACATATGACGTCATGTAGTAATACGATATAACGTACAACGTTATATAGAATTACGATATAACGCACAACGTTACGTCGTATTACGTTATAACGTATCATGTCATGTAGTATTACGTTATAACGAATGACGTTATGGAGTATTACGTTATAACGTATGACGCCATGTGGTATTAGGTTATTACGAATAACGTTATATTATGTTACTTTATGACATATGACGTCATGTAGTATTACTTTATGACGTATGACGTCATGTAGGATTACTTTATGACGTATGACGTCATGTAGTATTACGTTATGACGTATGACGTCATGTAGTATTACTTTATGACGTATGACGTCATGTAGTATTTCGTTATAACGTATGACGTTATGCAGTATTACGATATAACGTATGACGGTATGCAGTATTACGTTATGACGTATGACGTTATGCAGTATTACGATATAACGTATGACGGTATGCAGTATTACGTTATAACGTATGACGTTATGCAGTATTACGTTATAACGTATGACGTTATGTATTAGTACGATATAACGTATGACGTTATGCAGTATGAGGTTATAGCGTATGACGTCATGTAGTTTTGCGTTATAACGTATGACGTCATGTAGTATTACGATATAACGTACAACGTTATGCAGTATTAGGTTATAACGTATGACGTTATGGAGTATTACGTTATTACGTATGACGTCATGTGGTAATACGTTATTACGAATAACGTTATATTGTGTTATTTTATAACGTATGACCTTATGTTGTATTACGTTATAACGTATGACGTCATGTAGTATTACTTTATGACGTATGACGTCATGTAGTATTATGTTATAACATATGCCGTCATGTAGTATTACGTTATAACATATGACGTCATGTAATATTACGATATAACGTACAGCGTTATATAGAATTACGATATAACGCTCAACGTTATGTCGTATTACGTTATACCGTATGACGTTATATTGTGTTACTTTATGACGTATGACGTCATGTAGTATTACTTTATGACGTATGCCGTCATGTAGTATTACGTTATAACATATGACGTAATGTAGTATTACTTTATGACGTATGACGTCATGTAGTATTACTTTATGACGTATGACGTCATGTAGTATTACTTTATGACGTATGACGTCATGTAGTATTTCGTTATAACGTATGACGTTATGCAGTATTACGATATAACGTATGACGTTATGCGGTATTAGGTTATAACTTATGACGTTATGGAGTATTACGTTATAACGTATGACGTCATGTGGTATTACGTTATTACGAATAACGTTATATTATGTTACGTCATGTAGTATTACTTTATGACGTATGACGTCATGTAGTATTACTTTATGACGTATGACGTCATGTAGTATTACTTTATGACGTATGACGTCATGTAGTATTACTTTATGACGTATGACGTCATGTAGTATTTCGTTATAACGTATGACGTTATGCAGTATTACGATATAACGTATGACGTTGTGCAGTATTAGGTTATAACGTATGACGTCATGTAGTATTACTTTATGACGTATGACGTCATGTAGTATTTCGTTTTAACGTACAACGTTATATAGAATTACGATATAACGCACAACGTTATGTCGTATTACGTTATAACTTATCATGTCATGTAGTATTACGTTATAACGTATGACGTTATGCAGTATTACGTTATTACGAATAACGTTATATTGTGTAACTTTATAACGTATGACCTTATGTTGTATTACGTTATAACGTATAAAGACATGTAGTATTACGTTATAACGTATGACGTCATGTGGTATTACGTTATTACGAATATCGTAATATTGTATTACTTTATGACGTATGACGTCATGTAGTATTACTATATGACGTATGACGTCATGTAGTATTACTATATGACGTATGACGTCATGTAGTATTACTATATGACGTATGACGTCATGTAGTATTAGGTTATAACGTATGAAGTTATGTATTATTACGATATAACGTATGACGTTAAGCAGTATTAGGTTATAACGTATGATGTTATGTAGTATTAGGTTATAACGTATGGCGTTATGTAGTATTACGATATAACGTATGACGTTATGCAGTACTACGTTATAACGTATGACGTTATGTAGTGTTACGTTATAATGTATGACGTTATGTAGCATTACGGTATTTCGAACAACGTTGTATTGTGTTACTTTATAACGTATGACGTTATGTAGTGTTACGTTATAACGTATGACGCCGTGTAGTATTACGTTATAAGTATAACATTATGTAGTATCACGTTATAGCGTATGACGTCATGTAGTATTACGTTATTACGAATATCGTAATATTGTGTTACTTTATGACGTATGACGTCATGTAATATTGCTTTATGACGTATGACGTCATGTAGTATTTCCTTATAACGTATGACGTTATGTAGTATTACGATATAACGTATGACGTCATGTAGTATTACTTTATGACGTATGACGTCATGTAGTATTACTTTATGACGTATGACGTCATGTAGTATTACTTTATGACTTATGACGTCATGTAGTATTACTTTATGACGTATGACGTCATGTAGTATTACTTTATGACGTATGACGTCATGTAGTATTACCTTATGACGTATGACGTCATGTAGTATTTCGTTATAACGTATGACGTTATGCAGTATTACGATATAACGTATGACGTTATGCGGTATTAGGTTATAACGTATGACGTTATGGAGTATTACGTTATAACGTATGACGTCATGTGGTATTACGTTATTACGAATAACGTTATATTATGTTACGTCATGTAGTATTACTTTATGACGTATGACGTCATGTAGTATTACTTTATGACGTATGACGTCATGTAGTATTACTTTATGACGTATGACGTCATGTAGTATTACTTTATGAAGTATGACGTCATGTAGTATTACTTTATGACGTATGACGTCATGTAGTATTTCGTTATAACGTATGACGTTATGCAGTATTACGATATAACGTATGACGTTATGCAGTATTAGGTTATAACGTATGACGTCATGTAGTATTACTTTATGACGTATGACGTCATGTAGTATTACTTTATGACGTATGACGTCATGCAGTATTTCGTTTTAACGTACAACGTTATATAGAATTACGATATAACGCACAACGTTATGTCGTATTACGTTATAACTTATCATGTCATGTAGTATTACGTTATAACGTATGACTTTATGTAGTATTACGTTATTACGAATAACGTTATATTGTGTAACTTTATAACGTATGACCTTATGTTGTATTACGTTATAACGTATAAAGACATGTAGTATTACGTTATAACGTATGACGTCATGTGGTATTACGTTATTACGAATATCGTAATATTGTATTACTTTATGACGTATGACGTCATGTAGTATTACTATATGACGTATGACGTCATGTAGTATTACTATATGACGTATGACGTCATGTAGTATTAGGTTATAACGTATGAAGTTATGTATTATTACGATATAACGTATGACGTTAAGCAGTATTAGGTTATAACGTATGACGTTATGCAGTATTACGATATAACGTATGACGTTATGCAGTATTAGGTTATAACGTATGACGTCATGTAGTATTACTTTATGACGTATGACGTCATGTAGTATTACGTTATAACGTATGACGTCATGTAGTATTACGTTATTACGAATATCGTAATATTGTGTTACTTTATGACGTATGACGTCATGTAATATTGCTTTATGACGTATGACGTCATGTAGTATTTCCTTATAAGGTATGACGTTATGTAGTATTACGATATAACGTATGACGTTATGCAGTACTACGTTATAACGTATGACTTTATGTAGTGTTACGTTATAACGTATGACGTTATGTATTAGTACGATATAACGTATGACGTTATGCAGTATGAGGTTATAACGTATGACGTCATGTAGTTTTGCGTTATAACGTATGACGTCATGTAGTATTAGGTTATAACGTATGCCGTCATGTAGTATTACGTTATAACATATGACGTCATGTAGTAATACGATATAACGTACAACGTTATATAGAATTACGATATAACGCACAACGTTATGTCGTATTACGTTATAACGTATCATGTCATGTAGTATTACGTTATTACGAATAACGTTATATTGTGTTACCTTATAACGTGTGACCTTTTGTTGTATTACGTTATAACGTATAAAGACATGTAGTATTACGTTGTAACGTATGACGTCATGTAGTATTACTTTATGACGTATGACGTCATGTAGTATTATGTTATAACATATGCCGTCATGTAGTATTACGTTATAACATATGACGTCATGTAATATTACGATATAACGTACAGCGTTATATAGAATTACGATATAACGCACAACGTTATGTCGTATTACGTTATACCGTATGACGTTATATTGTGTTACTTTATGACGTATGACGTCATGTAGTATTACTTTATGACGTATGCCGTCATGTAGTATTACGTTATAACATATGACGTCATGTAGTAGTACGATATAACGTACAACGTTATATAGAATTACGATATAACGCACAACGTTATGTCGTATTACGTTATAACGTATCATGTCATGTAGTATTACGTTATAACGAATGACGTTATGGAGTATTACGTTATAACGTATGACGCCATGTGGTATTAGGTTATTACGAATAACGTTATATTATGTTACTTTATGACATATGACGTCATGTAGTATTACTTTATGACGTATGACGTCATGTAGGATTACTTTATGACGTATGACGTCATGTAGGATTACTTTATGACGTATGACGTCATGTAGTATTACTTTATGACGTATGACGTCATGTAGTATTTCGTTATAACGTATGACGTTATGCAGTATTACGATATAACGTATGACGGTATGCAGTATTACGTTATAACGTATGACGTTATGCAGTATTACGATATAACGTATGACGGTATGCAGTATTACGTTATAACGTATGACGTTATGCAGTATTACGTTATAACGTATGACGTTATGTATTAGTACGATATAACGTATGACGTTATGCAGTATGAGGTTATAGCGTATGACGTCATGTAGTTTTGCGTTATAACGTATGACGTCATGTAGTATTACGATATAACGTACAACGTTATGCAGTATTAGGTTATAACGTATGACGTTATGGAGTATTACGTTATTACGTATGACGTCATGTGGTATTACGTTATTACGAATAACGTTGTATTGTGTTATTTTATAACGTATGACCTTATGTTGTATTACGTTATAACGTATAAAGGCATGTAGTATTACGTTGTAACGTACGGCGTCATGTAGAATTACGTTATAACGTATTCCGTCATGTAGTATTACGTTATAACATATGACGTCATGTAGTATTACGATATAACGTACAACGTTATATAGAATTACGATATAACGCACAACGTTATGTCGTATTACGTTATAACTTATCATGTCATGTAGTATTACGTTATAACGTATGACGTTATGTAGTATTACGTTATTACGAATAACGTTATATTGTGTAACTTTATAACGTATGACCTTACGTTGTATTACGTTATAACGTATAAAGACATGTAGTATTACGTTATGACGTATGACGTCATGTAGTATTACTTTATGACGTATGACGTCATGTAGTATTACTTTATGACGTATGACGTCATGTAGTATTACTTTATGACGTATGACGTCATGTAGTATTTCGTTACAACGTATGACGTTATGCAGTATTACGATATAACGTATGACGTTATGCGGTATTAGGTTATAACTTATGACGTTATGGAGTATTACGTTATAACGTATGACGTCATGTGGTATTACGTTATTACGAATAACGTTATATTATGTTACGTCATGTAGTATTACTTTATGACGTATGACGTCATGTAGTATTACTTTATGACGTATGACGTCATGTAGTATTACTTTATGACGTATGACGTCATGTAGTATTACTTTATGACGTATGACGTCATGTAGTATTACTTTATGACGTATGACGTCATGTAGTATTACTTTATGACGTATGACGTCATGTAGTATTTCGTTATAACGTATGACGTTATGCAGTATTACGATATAACGTATGACGTTATGCAGTATTAGGTTATAACGTATGACGTCATGTAGTATTACTTTATGACGTATGACGTCATGTAGTATTACTTTATGACGTATGACGTCATGTAGTATTTCGTTTTAACGTACAACGTTATATAGAATTACGATATAACGCACAACGTTATGTCGTATTACGTTATAACTTATCATGTCATGTAGTATTACGTTATAACGTATGACGTTATGTAGTATTACGTTATTACGAATAACGTTATATTGTGTAACTTTATAACGTATGACCTTATGTTGTATTACGATATAACGTATAAAGACATGTAGTATTACGTTATAACGTATGACGTCATGTGGTATTACGTTATTACGAATATCGTAATATTGTATTACTTTATGACGTATGACGTCATGTAGTATTACTATATGACGTATGACGTCATGTAGTATTACTATATGACGTATGACGTCATGTAGTATTAGGTTATAACGTATGAAGTTATGTATTATTACGATATAACGTATGACGTTAAGCAGTATTAGGTTATAACGTATGACGTTATGTAGTATTAGGTTATAACGTATGGCGTTATGTAGTATTACGATATAACGTATGACGTTATGCAGTACTACGTTATAACGTATGACTTTATGTAGTGTTACGTTATAACGTATGACGTTATGTATTAGTACGATATAACGTATGACGTTATGCAGTATGAGGTTATAACGTATGACGTCATGTAGTTTTGCGTTATAACGTATGACGTCATGTAGTAATACGATATAACGTACAACGTTATATAGAATTACGATATAACGCACAACGTTATGTCGTATTACGTTATAACGTATCATGTCATGTAGTATTACGTTATTACGAATAACGTTATATTGTGTTACCTTATAACGTGTGACCTTTTGTTGTATTACGTTATAACGTATAAAGACATGTAGTATTACGTTGTAACGTATGACGTCATGTAGTATTACTTTATGACGTATGACGTCATGTAGTATTATGTTATAACGTATGCCGTCATGTAGTATTACGTTATAACATATGACGTCATGTAGTAATACGATATAACGTACAACGTTATATAGAATTACGATATAACGCACAACGTTATGTCGTATTACGTTATAACGTATCATGTCATGTAGTATTACGTTATTACGAATAACGTTATATTGTGTTACCTTATAACGTGTGACCTTTAGTTGTATTACGTTATAACGTATAAAGACATGTTGTATTACGTTATAACGTATAAAGGCATGTAGTATTACGTTGTTACGTACGGCGTCATGTAGAATTACGTTATAACGTATTCCGTCATGTAGTATTACGTTATAACATATGACGTCATGTAGTATTACGATATAACGTACAACGTTATATAGAATTACGATATAACGCACAACGTTATGTCGTATTACGTTATAACTTATCATGTCATGTAGTATTACGTTATAACGTATGACGTTATGTAGTATTACGTTATTACGAATAACGTTATATTGTGTAACTTTATAACGTATGACCTTACGTTGTATTACGTTATAACGTATGACGTCATGTAGTATTACTTTATGACGTATGACGTCATGTAGTATTACTTTATGACGTATGACGTCATGTAGTATTTCGTTATAACGTATGACGTTATGCAGTATTACGATATAACGTATGACGTTATGCGGTATTAGGTTATAACTTATGACGTTATGGAGTATTACGTTATAACGTATGACGTCATGTGGTATTACGTTATTACGAATAACGTTACATTATGTTACGTCATGTAGTATTACTTTATGACGTATGACGTCATGTAGTATTACTTTATGACGTATGACGTCATGTAGTATTACTTTATGACGTATGACGTCATGTAGTATTACTTTATGACGTATGACGTCATGTAGTATTACTTTATGACGTATGACGTCATGTAGTATTACTTTATGACGTATGACGTCATGTAGTATTTCGTTATAACGTATGACGTTATGCAGTATTACGATATAACGTATGACGTTATGCAGTATTAGGTTATAACGTATGACGTCATGTAGTATTACTTTATGACGTATGACGTCATGTAGTATTACTTTATGACGTATGACGTCATGCAGTATTTCGTTTTAACGTACAACGTTATATAGAATTACGATATAACGCACAACGTTATGTCGTATTACGTTATAACTTATCATGTCATGTAGTATTACGTTATAACGTATGACTTTATGTAGTATTACGTTATTACGAATAACGTTATATTGTGTAACTTTATAACGTATGACCTTATGTTGTATTACGTTATAACGTATAAAGACATGTAGTATTACGTTATAACGTATGACGTCATGTGGTATTACGTTATTACGAATATCGTAATATTGTATTACTTTATGACGTATGACGTCATGTAGTATTACTATATGACGTATGACGTCATGTAGTATTACTATATGACGTATGACGTCATGTAGTATTAGGTTATAACGTATGAAGTTATGTATTATTACGATATAACGTATGACGTTAAGCAGTATTAGGTTATAACGTATGACGTTATGTAGTATTAGGTTATAACGTATGGCGTTATGTAGTATCACGATATAACGTATGACGTTATGCAGTACTACGTTATAACGTATGACGTTATGTAGTGTTACGTTATAATGTATGACGTTATGTAGCATTACGGTATTTCGAACAACGTTTTATTGTGTTACTTTATAACGTATGACGTTATGTAGTGTTACGTTATAACGTATGACGCCGTGTAGTATTACGTTATAAGTATAACATTATGTAGTATCACGTTATAGCGTATGACGTCATGTAGTATTACGTTATTACGAATATCGTAATATTGTGTTACTTTATGACGTATGACGTCATGTAATATTGCTTTATGACGTATGACGTCATGTAGTATTTCCTTATAACGTATGACGTTATGTAGTATTACGATATAACGTATGACGTTATGCAGTACTACGTTATAACGTATGACTTTATGTAGTGTTACGTTATAACGTATGACGTTATGTATTAGTACGATATAACGTATGACGTTATGCAGTATGAGGTTATAACGTATGACGTCATGTAGTTTTGCGTTATAACGTATGACGTCATGTAGTATTAGGTTATAACGTATGCCGTCATGTAGTATTACGTTATAACATATGACGTCATGTAGTAATACGATATAACGTACAACGTTATATAGAATTACGATATAACGCACAACGTTATGTCGTATTACGTTATAACGTATCATGTCATGTAGTATTACGTTATTACGAATAACGTTATATTGTGTTACCTTATAACGTGTGACCTTTTGTTGTATTACGTTATAACGTATAAAGACATGTAGTATTACGTTGTAACGTATGACGTCATGTAGTATTACTTTATGACGTATGACGTCATGTAGTATTATGTTATAACATATGCCGTCATGTAGTATTACGTTATAACATATGACGTCATGTAATATTACGATATAACGTACAGCGTTATATAGAATTACGATATAACGCACAACGTTATGTCGTATTACGTTATAACTTATCATGTCATGTAGTATTACGTTATAACGTATGACGTTATGTAGTATTACGTTATTACGAATAACGTTATATTGTGTAACTTTATAACGTATGACCTTACGTTGTATTACGTTATAACGTATGACGTCATGTAGTATTACTTTATGACGTATGACGTCATGTAGTATTACTTTATGACGTATGACGTCATGTAGTATTACTTTATGACGTATGACGTCATGTAGTATTACTTTATGACGTATGACGTCATGTAGTATTACTTTATGACGTATGACGTCATGTAGTATTACTTTATGACGTATGACGTCATGTAGTATTACTTTATGACGTATGACGTCATGTAGTATTTCGTTATAACGTATGACGTTATGCAGTATTACGATATAACGTATGACGTTATGCAGTATTAGGTTATAACGTATGACGTCATGTAGTATTACTTTATGACGTATGACGTCATGTAGTATTACTTTATGACGTATGACGTCATGCAGTATTTCGTTTTAACGTACAGCGTTATATAGAATTACGATATAACGCACAACGTTATGTCGTATTACGTTATAACTTATCATGTCATGTAGTATTACGTTATAACGTATGACTTTATGTAGTATTACGTTATTACGAATAACGTTATATTGTGTAACTTTATAACGTATGACCTTATGTTGTATTACGTTATAACGTATAAAGTCATGTAGTATTACGGTATAACGTATGACGTCATGTGGTATTACGTTATTACGAATATCGTAATATTGTATTACTTTATGACGTATGACGTCATGTAGTATTACTATATGACGTATGACGTCATGTAGTATTACTATATGACGTATGACGTCATGTAGTATTAGGTTATAACGTATGAAGTTATGTATTATTACGATATAACGTATGACGTTAAGCAGTATTAGGTTATAACGTATGACGTTATGTAGTATTAGGTTATAACGTATGGCGTTATGTAGTATCACGATATAACGTATGACGTTATGCAGTACTACGTTATAACGTATGACGTTATGTAGTGTTACGTTATAATGTATGACGTTATGTAGCATTACGGTATTTCGAACAACGTTGTATTGTGTTACTTTATAACGTATGACGTTATGTAGTGTTACGTTATAACGTATGACGCCGTGTAGTATTACGTTATAAGTATAACATTATGTAGTATCACGTTATAGCGTATGACGTCATGTAGTATTACGTTATTACGAATATCGTAATATTGTGTTACTTTATGACGTATGACGTCATGTAATATTGCTTTATGACGTATGACGTCATGTAGTATTTCCTTATAACGTATGACGTTATGTAGTATTACGATATAACGTATGACGTTATGCAGTACTACGTTATAACGTATGACTTTATGTAGTGTTACGTTATAACGTATGACGTTATGTATTAGTACGATATAACGTATGACGTTATGCAGTATGAGGTTATAACGTATGACGTCATGTAGTTTTGCGTTATAACGTATGACGTCATGTAGTATTAGGTTATAACGTATGCCGTCATGTAGTATTACGTTATAACATATGACGTCATGTAGTAATACGATATAACGTACAACGTTATATAGAATTACGATATAACGCACAACGTTATGTCGTATTACGTTATAACGTATCATGTCATGTAGTATTACGTTATTACGAATAACGTTATATTGTGTTACCTTATAACGTGTGACCTTTTGTTGTATTACGTTATAACGTATAAAGACATGTAGTATTACGTTGTAACGTATGACGTCATGTAGTATTACTTTATGACGTATGACGTCATGTAGTATTATGTTATAACATATGCCGTCATGTAGTATTACGTTATAACATATGACGTCATGTAATATTACGATATAACGTACAGCGTTATATAGAATTACGATATAACGCACAACGTTTTGTCGTATTACGTTATACCGTATGACGTTATATTGTGTTACTTTATGACGTATGACGTCATGTAGTATTACTTTATGACGTATGCCGTCATGTAGTATTACGTTATAACATATGACGTCATGTAGTAATACGATATAACGTACAACGTTATATAGAATTACGATATAACGCACAACGTTATGTCGTATTACGTTATAACGTATCATGTCATGTAGTATTACGTTATAACGAATGACGTTATGGAGTATTACGTTATAACGTATGACGCCATGTGGTATTAGGTTATCACGAATAACGTTATATTATGTTACTTTATGACATATGACGTCATGTAGTATTACTTTATGACGTATGACGTCATGTAGGATTACTTTATGACGTATGACGTCATGTAGTATTACTTTATGACGTATGACGTCATGTAGTATTACTTTATGACGTATGACGTCATGTAGTATTTCGTTATAACGTATGACGTTATGCAGTATTACGATATAACGTATGACGGTATGCAGTATTACGTTATGACGTATGACGTTATGCAGTATTACGATATAAGGTATGACGGTATGCAGTATTACGTTATAACGTATGACGTTATGCAGTATTACGTTATAACGTATGACGTTATGTATTAGTACGATATAACGTATGACGTTATGCAGTATGAGGTTATAGCGTATGACGTCATGTAGTTTTGCGTTATAACGTATGACGTCATGTAGTATTACGATATAACGTACAACGTTATGCAGTATTAGGTTATAACGTATGACGTTATGGAGTATTACGTTATTACGTATGACGTCATGTGGTATTACGTTATTACGAATAACGTTATATTGTGTTATTTTATAACGTATGACCTTATGTTGTAATACGTTATAACGTATAAAGGCATGTAGTATTACGTTGTAACGTACGGCGTCATGTAGAATTACGTTATAACGTATTCCGTCATGTAGTATTACGTTATAACATATGACGTCATGTAGTATTACGATATAACGTACAACGTTATATAGAATTACGATATAACGCACAACGTTATGTCGTATTACGTTATAACTTATCATGTCATGTAGTATTACGTTATAACATATGACGTCATGTAGTATTACGATATAACGTACAACGTTATATAGAATTACGATATAACGCACAACGTTATGTCGTATTACGTTATAACTTATCATGTCATGTAGTATTTCGTTATAACGTATGACGTTATGCAGTATTACGATATAACGTACAACGTTATGCAGTATTAGGTTATAACGTATGACGTTATGGAGTATTACGTTATAACGTATGACGCCATGTGGTATTACGTTATTACGAGTAACGTTATATTATGTTACTTTATGACATATGACGTCATGTAGTATTACTTTATGACGTATGACGTCATGTAGGATTACTTTATGACGTATGACGTCATGTAGTATTACTTTATGACGTATGACGTCATGTAGTATTACTATATGACGTATGACGTCATGTAGTATTACTATATGACGTATGACGTCATGTAGTATTAGGTTATAACGTATGAAGTTATGTATTATTACGATATAACGTATGACGTTAAGCAGTATTAGGTTATAACGTATGACGTTATGTAGTATTAGGTTATAACGTATGGCGTTATGTAGTATTACGATATAACGTATGACGTTATGCAGTACTACGTTATAACGTATGACGTTATGTAGTGTTACGTTATAATGTATGACGTTATGTAGCATTACGGTATTTCGAACAACGTTGTATTGTGTTACTTTATAACGTATGACGTTATGTAGTGTTACGTTATAACGTATGACGCCGTGTAGTATTACGTTATAAGTATAACATTATGTAGTATCACGTTATAGCGTATGACGTCATGTAGTATTACGTTATTACGAATATCGTAATATTGTGTTACTTTATGACGTATGACGTCATGTAATATTGCTTTATGACGTATGACGTCATGTAGTATTTCCTTATAAGGTATGACGTTATGTAGTATTACGATATAACGTATGACGTTATGCAGTACTACGTTATAACGTATGACTTTATGTAGTGTTACGTTATAACGTATGACGTTATGTATTAGTACGATATAACGTATGACGTTATGCAGTATGAGGTTATAACGTATGACGTCATGTAGTTTTGCGTTATAACGTATGACGTCATGTAGTATTAGGTTTTAACGTATGCCGTCATGTAGTATTACGTTATAACATATGACGTCATGTAGTAATACGATATAACGTACAACGTTATATAGAATTACGATATAACGCACAACGTTATGTCGTATTACGTTATAACGTATCATGTCATGTAGTATTACGTTATTACGAATAACGTTATATTGTGTTACCTTATAACGTGTGACCTTTTGTTGTATTACGTTATAACGTATAAAGACATGTAGTATTACGTTGTAACGTATGACGTCATGTAGTATTACTTTATGACGTATGACGTCATGTAGTATTATGTTATAACATATGCCGTCATGTAGTATTACGTTATAACATATGACGTCATGTAATATTACGATATAACGTACAGCGTTATATAGAATTACGATATAACGCACAACGTTATGTCGTATTACGTTATACCGTATGACGTTATATTGTGTTACTTTATGACGTATGACGTCATGTAGTATTACTTTATGACGTATGCCGTCATGTAGTATTACGTTATAACATATGACGTCATGTAGTAATACGATATAACGTACAACGTTATATAGAATTACGATATAACGCACAACGTTACGTCGTATTACGCTATAACGTATCATGTCATGTAGTATTACGTTATAACGAATGACGTTATGGAGTATTACGTTATAACGTATGACGCCATGTGGTATTAGGTTATTACGAATAACGTTATATTATGTTACTTTATGACATATGACGTCATGTAGTATTACTTTATGACGTATGACGTCATGTAGGATTACTTTATGACGTATGACGTCATGTAGTATTACTTTATGACGTATGACGTCATGTAGTATTACTTTATGACGTATGACGTCATGTAGTATTTCGTTATAACGTATGACGTTATGCAGTATTACGATATAACGTATGACGGTATGCAGTATTACGTTATGACGTATGACGTTATGTAGTATTACGATATAACGTATGACGGTATGCAGTATTACGTTATAACGTATGACGTTATGCAGTATTACGTTATAACGTATGACGTTATGTATTAGTACGATATAACGTATGACGTTATGCAGTATGAGGTTATAGCGTATGACGTCATGTAGTTTTGCGTTATAACGTATGACGTCATGTAGTATTACGATATAACGTACAACGTTATGCAGTATTAGGTTATAACGTATGACGTTATGGAGTATTACGTTATTACGTATGACGTCATGTGGTATTACGTTATTACGAATAACGTTATATTGTGTTATTTTATAACGTATGACCTTATGTTGTATTACGTTATAACGTATAAAGGCATGTAGTATTACGTTGTAACGTACGGCGTCATGTAGAATTACGTTATAACGTATTCCGTCATGTAGTATTACGTTATAACATATGACGTCATGTAGTATTACGATATAACGTACAACGTTATATAGAATTACGATATAACGCACAACGTTATGTCGTATTACGTTATAACTTATCATGTCATGTAGTATTACGTTATAACGTATGACGTTATGTAGTATTACGTTATTACGAATAGCGTTATATTGTGTAACTTTATAACGTATGACCTTACGTTGTATTACGTTATAACGTATAAAGACATGTAGTATTACGTTATGACGTATGACGTCATGTGGTATTACTTTATGACGTATGACGTCAGGTAGTATTACTTTATGACGTATGACGTCATGTAGTATTACTTTATGACGTATGACGTCATGTAGTATTACTTTATGACGTATGACGTCATGTAGTATTTCGTTATAACGTATGACGTTATGCAGTATTACGATATAACGTACAACGTTATGCAGTATTAGGTTATAACGTATGACGTTATGGAGTATTACGTTATTACGTATGACGTCATGTGGTATTACGTTATTACGAATAACGTTATATTGTGTTATTTTATAACGTATGACCTTATGTTGTATTACGTTATAACGTATAAAGGCATGTAGTATTACGTTGTAACGTACGGCGTCATGTAGAATTACGTTATAACGTATTCCGTCATGTAGTATTACGTTATAACATATGACGTCATGTAGTATTACGATATAACGTACAACGTTATATAGAATTACGATATAACGCACAACGTTATGTCGTATTACGTTATAACTTATCATGTCATGTAGTATTACGTTATAACATATGACGTCATGTAGTATTACGATATAACGTACAACGTTATATAGAATTACGATATAACGCACAACGTTATGTCGTATTACGTTATAACTTATCATGTCATGTAGTATTTCGTTATAACGTATGACGTTATGCAGTATTACGATATAACGTACAACGTTATGCAGTATTAGGTTATAACGTATGACGTTATGGAGTATTACGTTATAACGTATGACGCCATGTGGTATTACGTTATTACGAGTAACGTTATATTATGTTACTTTATGACATATGACGTCATGTAGTATTACTATATGACGTATGACGTCATGTAGTATTACTATATGACGTATGACGTCATGTAGTATTAGGTTATAACGTATGAAGTTATGTATTATTACGATATAACGTATGACGTTAAGCAGTATTAGGTTATAACGTATGACGTTATGTAGTATTAGGTTATAACGTATGGCGTTATGTAGTATTACGATATAACGTATGACGTTATGCAGTACTACGTTATAACGTATGACGTTATGTAGTGTTACGTTATAATGTATGACGTTATGTAGCATTACGGTATTTCGAACAACGTTGTATTGTGTTACTTTATAACGTATGACGTTATGTAGTGTTACGTTATAACGTATGACGCCGTGTAGTATTACGTTATAAGTATAACATTATGTAGTATCACGTTATAGCGTATGACGTCATGTAGTATTACGTTATTACGAATATCGTAATATTGTGTTACTTTATGACGTATGACGTCATGTAATATTGCTTTATGACGTATGACGTCATGTAGTATTTCCTTATAAGGTATGACGTTATGTAGTATTACGATATAACGTATGACGTTATGCAGTACTACGTTATAACGTATGACTTTATGTAGTGTTACGTTATAACGTATGACGTTATGTATTAGTACGATATAACGTATGACGTTATGCAGTATGAGGTTATAACGTATGACGTCATGTAGTTTTGCGTTATAACGTATGACGTCATGTAGTATTAGGTTATAACGTATGCCGTCATGTAGTATTACGTTATAACATATGACGTCATGTAGTAATACGATATAACGTACAACGTTATATAGAATTACGTTATAACGCACAACGTTATGTCGTATTACGTTATAACGTATCATGTCATGTAGTATTACGTTATTACGAATAACGTTATATTGTGTTACCTTATAACGTGTGACCTTTTGTTGTATTACGTTATAACGTATAAAGACATGTAGTATTACGTTGTAACGTATGACGTCATGTAGTATTACTTTATGACGTATGACGTCATGTAGTATTATGTTATAACATATGCCGTCATGTAGTATTACGTTATAACATATGACGTCATGTAATATTACGATATAACGTACAGCGTTATATAGAATTACGATATAACGCACAACGTTATGTCGTATTACGTTATACCGTATGACGTTATATTGTGTTACTTTATGACGTATGACGTCATGTAGTATTACTTTATGACGTATGCCGTCATGTAGTATTACGTTATAACATATGACGTCATGTAGTAATACGATATAACGTACAACGTTATATAGAATTACGATATAACGCACAACGTTACGTCGTATTACGTTATAACGTATCATGTCATGTAGTATTACGTTATAACGAATGACGTTATGGAGTATTACGTTATAACGTATGACGCCATGTGGTATTAGGTTATTACGAATAACGTTATATTATGTTACTTTATGACATATGACGTCATGTAGTATTACTTTATGACGTATGACGTCATGTAGGATTACTTTATGACGTATGACGTCATGTAGTATTACTTTATGACGTATGACGTCATGTAGTATTACTTTATGACGTATGACGTCATGTAGTATTTCGTTATAACGTATGACGTTATGCAGTATTACGATATAACGTATGACGGTATGCAGTATTACGTTATGACGTATGACGTTATGCAGTATTACGATATAACGTATGACGGTATGCAGTATTACGTTATAACGTATGACGTTATGCAGTATTACGTTATAACGTATGACGTTATGTATTAGTACGATATAACGTATGACGTTATGCAGTATGAGGTTATAGCGTATGACGTCATGTAGTTTTGCGTTATAACGTATGACGTCATGTAGTATTACGATATAACGTACAACGTTATGCAGTATTAGGTTATAACGTATGACGTTATGGAGTATTACGTTATTACGTATGACGTCATGTGGTAATACGTTATTACGAATAACGTTATATTGTGTTATTTTATAACGTATGACCTTATGTTGTATTACGTTATAACGTATGACGTCATGTAGTATTACTTTATGACGTATGACGTCATGTAGTATTATGTTATAACATATGCCGTCATGTAGTATTACGTTATAACATATGACGTCATGTAATATTACGATATAACGTACAGCGTTATATAGAATTACGATATAACGCACAACGTTATGTCGTATTACGTTATACCGTATGACGTTATATTGTGTTACTTTATGACGTATGACGTCATGTAGTATTACTTTATGACGTATGCCGTCATGTAGTATTACGTTATAACATATGACGTAATGTAGTATTACTTTATGACGTATGACGTCATGTAGTATTACTTTATGACGTATGACGTCATGTAGTATTACTTTATGACGTATGACGTCATGTAGTATTTCGTTATAACGTATGACGTTATGCAGTATTACGATATAACGTATGACGTTATGCGGTATTAGGTTATAACTTATGACGTTATGGAGTATTACGTTATAACGTATGACGTCATGTGGTATTACGTTATTACGAATAACGTTATATTATGTTACGTCATGTAGTATTACTTTATGACGTATGACGTCATGTAGTATTACTTTATGACGTATGACGTCATGTAGTATTACTTTATGACGTATGACGTCATGTAGTATTACTTTATGACGTATGACGTCATGTAGTATTTCGTTATAACGTATGACGTTATGCAGTATTACGATATAACGTATGACGTTGTGCAGTATTAGGTTATAACGTATGACGTCATGTAGTATTACTTTATGACGTATGACGTCATGTAGTATTTCGTTTTAACGTACAACGTTATATAGAATTACGATATAACGCACAACGTTATGTCGTATTACGTTATAACTTATCATGTCATGTAGTATTACGTTATAACGTATGACGTTATGCAGTATTACGTTATTACGAATAACGTTATATTGTGTAACTTTATAACGTATGACCTTATGTTGTATTACGTTATAACGTATAAAGACATGTAGTATTACGTTATAACGTATGACGTCATGTGGTATTACGTTATTACGAATATCGTAATATTGTATTACTTTATGACGTATGACGTCATGTAGTATTACTATATGACGTATGACGTCATGTAGTATTACTATATGACGTATGACGTCATGTAGTATTACTATATGACGTATGACGTCATGTAGTATTAGGTTATAACGTATGAAGTTATGTATTATTACGATATAACGTATGACGTTAAGCAGTATTAGGTTATAACGTATGATGTTATGTAGTATTAGGTTATAACGTATGGCGTTATGTAGTATTACGATATAACGTATGACGTTATGCAGTACTACGTTATAACGTATGACGTTATGTAGTGTTACGTTATAATGTATGACGTTATGTAGCATTACGGTATTTCGAACAACGTTGTATTGTGTTACTTTATAACGTATGACGTTATGTAGTGTTACGTTATAACGTATGACGCCGTGTAGTATTACGTTATAAGTATAACATTATGTAGTATCACGTTATAGCGTATGACGTCATGTAGTATTACGTTATTACGAATATCGTAATATTGTGTTACTTTATGACGTATGACGTCATGTAATATTGCTTTATGACGTATGACGTCATGTAGTATTTCCTTATAACGTATGACGTTATGTAGTATTACGATATAACGTATGACGTCATGTAGTATTACTTTATGACGTATGACGTCATGTAGTATTACTTTATGACGTATGACGTCATGTAGTATTACTTTATGACTTATGACGTCATGTAGTATTACTTTATGACGTATGACGTCATGTAGTATTACTTTATGACGTATGACGTCATGTAGTATTACCTTATGACGTATGACGTCATGTAGTATTTCGTTATAACGTATGACGTTATGCAGTATTACGATATAACGTATGACGTTATGCGGTATTAGGTTATAACGTATGACGTTATGGAGTATTACGTTATAACGTATGACGTCATGTGGTATTACGTTATTACGAATAACGTTATATTATGTTACGTCATGTAGTATTACTTTATGACGTATGACGTCATGTAGTATTACTTTATGACGTATGACGTCATGTAGTATTACTTTATGACGTATGACGTCATGTAGTATTACTTTATGAAGTATGACGTCATGTAGTATTACTTTATGACGTATGACGTCATGTAGTATTACTTTATGACTTATGACGTCATGTAGTATTACTTTATGACGTATGACGTCATGTAGTATTACCTTATGACGTATGACGTCATGTAGTATTTCGTTATAACGTATGACGTTATGCAGTATTACGATATAACGTATGACGTTATGCGGTATTAGGTTATAACGTATGACGTTATGGAGTATTACGTTATAACGTATGACGTCATGTGGTATTACGTTATTACGAATAACGTTATATTATGTTACGTCATGTAGTATTACTTTATGACGTATGACGTCATGTAGTATTACTTTATGACGTATGACGTCATGTAGTATTACTTTATGACGTATGACGTCATGTAGTATTACTTTATGAAGTATGACGTCATGTAGTATTACTTTATGACGTATGACGTCATGTAGTATTTCGTTATAACGTATGACGTTATGCAGTATTACGATATAACGTATGACGTTATGCAGTATTAGGTTATAACGTATGACGTCATGTAGTATTACTTTATGACGTATGACGTCATGTAGTATTACTTTATGACGTATGACGTCATGCAGTATTTCGTTTTAACGTACAACGTTATATAGAATTACGATATAACGCACAACGTTATGTCGTATTACGTTATAACTTATCATGTCATGTAGTATTACGTTATAACGTATGACTTTATGTAGTATTACGTTATTACGAATAACGTTATATTGTGTAACTTTATAACGTATGACCTTATGTTGTATTACGTTATAACGTATAAAGACATGTAGTATTACGTTATAACGTATGACGTCATGTGGTATTACGTTATTACGAATATCGTAATATTGTATTACTTTATGACGTATGACGTCATGTAGTATTACTATATGAAGTATGACGTCATGTAGTATTACTATATGACGTATGACGTCATGTAGTATTAGGTTATAACGTATGAAGTTATGTATTATTACGATATAACGTATGACGTTAAGCAGTATTAGGTTATAACGTATGACGTTATGTAGTATTAGGTTATAACGTATGGCGTTATGTAGTATTACGATATAACGTATGACGTTATGCAGTACTACGTTATAACGTATGACGTTATGTAGTGTTACGTTATAATGTATGACGTTATGTAGCATTACGGTATTTCGAACAACGTTGTATTGTGTTACTTTATAACGTATGACGTTATGTAGTGTTACGTTATAACGTATGACGCCGTGTAGTATTACGTTATAAGTATAACATTATGTAGTATCACGTTATAGCGTATGACGTCATGTAGTATTACGTTATTACGAATATCGTAATATTGTGTTACTTTATGACGTATGACGTCATGTAATATTGCTTTATGACGTATGACGTCATGTAGTATTTCCTTATAACGTATGACGTTATGTAGTATTACGATATAACGTATGACGTTATGCAGTACTACGTTATAACGTATGACTTTATGTAGTGTTACGTTATAACGTATGACGTTATGTATTAGTACGATATAACGTATGACGTTATGCAGTATGAGGTTATAACGTATGACGTCATGTAGTTTTGCGTTATAACGTATGACGTCATGTAGTATTAGGTTATAACGTATGCCGTCATGTAGTATTACGTTATAACATATGACGTCATGTAGTAATACGATATAACGTACAACGTTATATAGAATTACGATATAACGCACAACGTTATGTCGTATTACGTTATAACGTATCATGTCATGTAGTATTACGTTATTACGAATAACGTTATATTGTGTTACCTTATAACGTGTGACCTTTTGTTGTATTACGTTATAACGTATAAAGACATGTAGTATTACGTTGTAACGTATGACGTCATGTAGTATTACTTTATGACGTATGACGTCATGTAGTATTATGTTATAACATATGCCGTCATGTAGTATTACGTTATAACATATGACGTCATGTAATATTACGATATAACGTACAGCGTTATATAGAATTACGATATAACGCACAACGTTATGTCGTATTACGTTATACCGTATGACGTTATATTGTGTTACTTTATGACGTATGACGTCATGTAGTATTACTTTATGACGTATGCCGTCATGTAGTATTACGTTATAACATATGACGTCATGTAGTAGTACGATATAACGTACAACGTTATATAGAATTACGATATAACGCACAACGTTATGTCGTATTACGTTATAACGTATCATGTCATGTAGTATTACGTTATAACGAATGACGTTATGGAGTATTACGTTATAACGTATGACGCCATGTGGTATTAGGTTATTACGAATAACGTTATATTATGTTACTTTATGACATATGACGTCATGTAGTATTACTTTATGACGTATGACGTCATGTAGGATTACTTTATGACGTATGACGTCATGTAGGATTACTTTATGACGTATGACGTCATGTAGTATTACTTTATGACGTATGACGTCATGTAGTATTTCGTTATAACGTATGACGTTATGCAGTATTACGATATAACGTATGACGGTATGCAGTATTACGTTATAACGTATGACGTTATGCAGTATTACGATATAACGTATGACGGTATGCAGTATTACGTTATAACGTATGACGTTATGCAGTATTACGTTATAACGTATGACGTTATGTATTAGTACGATATAACGTATGACGTTATGCAGTATGAGGTTATAGCGTATGACGTCATGTAGTTTTGCGTTATAACGTATGACGTCATGTAGTATTACGATATAACGTACAACGTTATGCAGTATTAGGTTATAACGTATGACGTTATGGAGTATTACGTTATTACGTATGACGTCATGTGGTATTACGTTATTACGAATAACGTTATATTGTGTTATTTTATAACGTATGACCTTATGTTGTATTACGTTATAACGTATAAAGGCATGTAGT
This sequence comes from Bombus terrestris, assembly GCF_910591885.1. Lineage (NCBI taxonomy): Eukaryota > Metazoa > Arthropoda > Insecta > Hymenoptera > Apidae > Bombus > Bombus terrestris. The sequence continues at coordinate 1,072,404 of NW_025963556.1, forward strand.
ATTACGTTGTAACGTACGGCGTCATGTAGAATTACGTTATAACGTATTCCGTCATGTAGTATTACGTTATAACATATGACGTCATGTAGTATTACGATATAACGTACAACGTTATATAGAATTACGATATAACGCACAACGTTATGTCGTATTACGTTATAACTTATCATGTCATGTAGTATTACGTTATAACGTATGACGTTATGTAGTATTACGTTATTACGAATAACGTTATATTGTGTAACTTTATAACGTATGACCTTACGTTGTATTACGTTATAACGTATAAAGACATGTAGTATTACGTTATGACGTATGACGTCATGTAGTATTACTTTATGACGTATGACGTCATGTAGTATTACTTTATGACGTATGACGTCATGTAGTATTACTTTATGACGTATGACGTCATGTAGTATTTCGTTACAACGTATGACGTTATGCAGTATTACGATATAACGTATGACGTTATGCGGTATTAGGTTATAACTTATGACGTTATGGAGTATTACGTTATAACGTATGACGTCATGTGGTATTACGTTATTACGAATAACGTTATATTATGTTACGTCATGTAGTATTACTTTATGACGTATGACGTCATGTAGTATTACTTTATGACGTATGACGTCATGTAGTATTACTTTATGACGTATGACGTCATGTAGTATTTCGTTTTAACGTACAACGTTATATAGAATTACGATATAACGCACAACGTTATGTCGTATTACGTTATAACTTATCATGTCATGTAGTATTACGTTATAACGTATGACGTTATGTAGTATTACGTTATTACGAATAACGTTATATTGTGTAACTTTATAACGTATGACCTTATGTTGTATTACGATATAACGTATAAAGACATGTAGTATTACGTTATAACGTATGACGTCATGTGGTATTACGTTATTACGAATATCGTAATATTGTATTACTTTATGACGTATGACGTCATGTAGTATTACTATATGACGTATGACGTCATGTAGTATTACTATATGACGTATGACGTCATGTAGTATTAGGTTATAACGTATGAAGTTATGTATTATTACGATATAACGTATGACGTTAAGCAGTATTAGGTTATAACGTATGACGTTATGTAGTATTAGGTTATAACGTATGGCGTTATGTAGTATTACGATATAACGTATGACGTTATGCAGTACTACGTTATAACGTATGACTTTATGTAGTGTTACGTTATAACGTATGACGTTATGTATTAGTACGATATAACGTATGACGTTATGCAGTATGAGGTTATAACGTATGACGTCATGTAGTTTTGCGTTATAACGTATGACGTCATGTAGTAATACGATATAACGTACAACGTTATATAGAATTACGATATAACGCACAACGTTATGTCGTATTACGTTATAACGTATCATGTCATGTAGTATTACGTTATTACGAATAACGTTATATTGTGTTACCTTATAACGTGTGACCTTTTGTTGTATTACGTTATAACGTATAAAGACATGTAGTATTACGTTGTAACGTATGACGTCATGTAGTATTACTTTATGACGTATGACGTCATGTAGTATTATGTTATAACGTATGCCGTCATGTAGTATTACGTTATAACATATGACGTCATGTAGTAATACGATATAACGTACAACGTTATATAGAATTACGATATAACGCACAACGTTATGTCGTATTACGTTATAACGTATCATGTCATGTAGTATTACGTTATTACGAATAACGTTATATTGTGTTACCTTATAACGTGTGACCTTTAGTTGTATTACGTTATAACGTATAAAGACATGTTGTATTACGTTATAACGTATAAAGGCATGTAGTATTACGTTGTTACGTACGGCGTCATGTAGAATTACGTTATAACGTATTCCGTCATGTAGTATTACGTTATAACATATGACGTCATGTAGTATTACGATATAACGTACAACGTTATATAGAATTACGATATAACGCACAACGTTATGTCGTATTACGTTATAACTTATCATGTCATGTAGTATTACGTTATAACGTATGACGTTATGTAGTATTATGTTATTACGAATAACGTTATATTGTGTAACTTTATAACGTATGACCTTACGTTGTATTACGTTATAACGTACGACGTCATGTAGTATTACTTTATGACGTATGACGTCATGTAGTATTACTTTATGACGTATGACGTCATGTAGTATTTCGTTATAACGTATGACGTTATGCAGTATTACGATATAACGTATGACGTTATGCGGTATTAGGTTATAACTTATGACGTTATGGAGTATTACGTTATAACGTATGACGTCATGTGGTATTACGTTATTACGAATAACGTTACATTATGTTACGTCATGTAGTATTACTTTATGACGTATGACGTCATGTAGTATTACTTTATGACGTATGACGTCATGTAGTATTACTTTATGACGTATGACGTCATGTAGTATTACTTTATGACGTATGACGTCATGTAGTATTACTTTATGACGTATGACGTCATGTAGTATTACTTTATGACGTATGACGTCATGTAGTATTTCGTTATAACGTATGACGTTATGCAGTATTACGATATAACGTATGACGTTATGCAGTATTAGGTTATAACGTATGACGTCATGTAGTATTACTTTATGACGTATGACGTCATGTAGTATTACTTTATGACGTATGACGTCATGCAGTATTTCGTTTTAACGTACAACGTTATATAGAATTACGATATAACGCACAACGTTATGTCGTATTACGTTATAACTTATCATGTCATGTAGTATTACGTTATAACGTATGACTTTATGTAGTATTACGTTATTACGAATAACGTTATATTGTGTAACTTTATAACGTATGACCTTATGTTGTATTACGTTATAACGTATAAAGACATGTAGTATTACGTTATAACGTATGACGTCATGTGGTATTACGTTATTACGAATATCGTAATATTGTATTACTTTATGACGTATGACGTCATGTAGTATTACTATATGACGTATGACGTCATGTAGTATTACTATATGACGTATGACGTCATGTAGTATTAGGTTATAACGTATGAAGTTATGTATTATTACGATATAACGTATGACGTTAAGCAGTATTAGGTTATAACGTATGACGTTATGTAGTATTAGGTTATAACGTATGGCGTTATGTAGTATCACGATATAACGTATGACGTTATGCAGTACTACGTTATAACGTATGACGTTATGTAGTGTTACGTTATAATGTATGACGTTATGTAGCATTACGGTATTTCGAACAACGTTTTATTGTGTTACTTTATAACGTATGACGTTATGTAGTGTTACGTTATAACGTATGACGCCGTGTAGTATTACGTTATAAGTATAACATTATGTAGTATCACGTTATAGCGTATGACGTCATGTAGTATTACGTTATTACGAATATCGTAATATTGTGTTACTTTATGACGTATGACGTCATGTAATATTGCTTTATGACGTATGACGTCATGTAGTATTTCCTTATAACGTATGACGTTATGTAGTATTACGATATAACGTATGACGTTATGCAGTACTACGTTATAACGTATGACTTTATGTAGTGTTACGTTATAACGTATGACGTTATGTATTAGTACGATATAACGTATGACGTTATGCAGTATGAGGTTATAACGTATGACGTCATGTAGTTTTGCGTTATAACGTATGACGTCATGTAGTATTAGGTTATAACGTATGCCGTCATGTAGTATTACGTTATAACATATGACGTCATGTAGTAATACGATATAACGTACAACGTTATATAGAATTACGATATAACGCACAACGTTATGTCGTATTACGTTATAACGTATCATGTCATGTAGTATTACGTTATTACGAATAACGTTATATTGTGTTACCTTATAACGTGTGACCTTTTGTTGTATTACGTTATAACGTATAAAGACATGTAGTATTACGTTGTAACGTATGACGTCATGTAGTATTACTTTATGACGTATGACGTCATGTAGTATTATGTTATAACATATGCCGTCATGTAGTATTACGTTATAACATATGACGTCATGTAATATTACGATATAACGTACAGCGTTATATAGAATTACGATATAACGCACAACGTTATGTCGTATTACGTTATAACTTATCATGTCATGTAGTATTACGTTATAACGTATGACGTTATGTAGTATTACGTTATTACGAATAACGTTATATTGTGTAACTTTATAACGTATGACCTTACGTTGTATTACGTTATAACGTATGACGTCATGTAGTATTACTTTATGACGTATGACGTCATGTAGTATTACTTTATGACGTATGACGTCATGTAGTATTACTTTATGACGTATGACGTCATGTAGTATTACTTTATGACGTATGACGTCATGTAGTATTACTTTATGACGTATGACGTCATGTAGTATTACTTTATGACGTATGACGTCATGTAGTATTACTTTATGACGTATGACGTCATGTAGTATTTCGTTATAACGTATGACGTTATGCAGTATTACGATATAACGTATGACGTTATGCAGTATTAGGTTATAACGTATGACGTCATGTAGTATTACTTTATGACGTATGACGTCATGTAGTATTACTTTATGACGTATGACGTCATGCAGTATTTCGTTTTAACGTACAACGTTATATAGAATTACGATATAACGCACAACGTTATGTCGTATTACGTTATAACTTATCATGTCATGTAGTATTACGTTATAACGTATGACTTTATGTAGTATTACGTTATTACGAATAACGTTATATTGTGTAACTTTATAACGTATGACCTTATGTTGTATTACGTTATAACGTATAAAGACATGTAGTATTACGGTATAACGTATGACGTCATGTGGTATTACGTTATTACGAATATCGTAATATTGTATTACTTTATGACGTATGACGTCATGTAGTATTACTATATGACGTATGACGTCATGTAGTATTACTATATGACGTATGACGTCATGTAGTATTAGGTTATAACGTATGAAGTTATGTATTATTACGATATAACGTATGACGTTAAGCAGTATTAGGTTATAACGTATGACGTTATGTAGTATTAGGTTATAACGTATGGCGTTATGTAGTATCACGATATAACGTATGACGTTATGCAGTACTACGTTATAACGTATGACGTTATGTAGTGTTACGTTATAATGTATGACGTTATGTAGCATTACGGTATTTCGAACAACGTTGTATTGTGTTACTTTATAACGTATGACGTTATGTAGTGTTACGTTATAACGTATGACGCCGTGTAGTATTACGTTATAAGTATAACATTATGTAGTATCACGTTATAGCGTATGACGTCATGTAGTATTACGTTATTACGAATATCGTAATATTGTGTTACTTTATGACGTATGACGTCATGTAATATTGCTTTATGACGTATGACGTCATGTAGTATTTCCTTATAACGTATGACGTTATGTAGTATTACGATATAACGTATGACGTTATGCAGTACTACGTTATAACGTATGACTTTATGTAGTGTTACGTTATAACGTATGACGTTATGTATTAGTACGATATAACGTATGACGTTATGCAGTATGAGGTTATAACGTATGACGTCATGTAGTTTTGCGTTATAACGTATGACGTCATGTAGTATTAGGTTATAACGTATGCCGTCATGTAGTATTACGTTATAACATATGACGTCATGTAGTAATACGATATAACGTACAGCGTTATATAGAATTACGATATAACGCACAACGTTATGTCGTATTACGTTATACCGTATGACGTTATATTGTGTTACTTTATGACGTGTGACCTTTTGTTGTATTACGTTATAACGTATAAAGACATGTAGTATTACGTTATAACATATGACGTCATGTAGTAATACGATATAACGTACAACGTTATATAGAATTACGATATAACGCACAACGTTATGTCGTATTACGTTATAACGTATCATGTCATGTAGTATTACGTTATAACGAACGACGTTATGGAGTATTACGTTATAACGTATGACGCCATGTGGTATTAGGTTATTACGAATAACGTTATATTATGTTACTTTATGACATATGACGTCATGTAGTATTACTTTATGACGTATGACGTCATGTAGGATTACTTTATGACGTATGACGTCATGTAGTATTACTTTATGACGTATGACGTCATGTAGTATTACTTTATGACGTATGACGTCATGTAGTATTTCGTTATAACGTATGACGTTATGCAGTATTACGATATAACGTATGACGTTATGCAGTATTACGATATAACGTATGACGGTATGCAGTATTACGTTATAACGTATGACGTTATGCAGTATTACGTTATAACGTATGACGTTATGTATTAGTACGATATAACGTATGACGTTATGCAGTATGAGGTTATAGCGTATGACGTCATGTAGTTTTGCGTTATAACGTATGACGTCATGTAGTATTACGATATAACGTACAACGTTATGCAGTATTAGGTTATAACGTATGACGTTATGGAGTATTACGTTATTACGTATGACGTCATGTGGTATTACGTTATTACGAATAACGTTATATTGTGTTATTTTATAACGTATGACCTTATGTTGTATTACGTTATAACGTATAAAGGCATGTAGTATTACGTTGTAACGTACGGCGTCATGTAGAATTACGTTATAACGTATTCCGTCATGTAGTATTACGTTATAACATACGACGTCATGTAGTATTACGATATAACGTACAACGTTATATAGAATTACGATATAACGCACAACGTTATGTCGTATTACGTTATAACTTATCATGTCATGTAGTATTACGTTATAACGTATGACGTTATGTAGTATTACGTTATTACGAATAACGTTATATTGTGTAACTTTATAACGTATGACCTTACGTTGTATTACGTTATAACGTATGACGTCATGTAGTATTACTTTATGACGTATGACGTCATGTAGTATTACTTTATGACGTATGACGTCATGTAGTATTACTTTATGACGTATGACGTCATGTAGTATTACTTTATGACGTATGACGTCATGTAGTATTACTTTATGACGTATGACGTCATGTAGTATTTCGTTATAACGTATGACGTTATGCAGTATTACGATATAACGTATGACGTTATGCGGTATTAGGTTATAACTTATGACGTTATGGAGTATTACGTTATAACATATGACGTCATGTGGTATTACGTTATTACGAATAACGTTATATTATGTTACGTCATGTAGTATTACTTTATGACGTATGACGTCATGTAGTATTACTTTATGACGTATGACGTCATGTAGTATTACTTTATGACGTATGACGTCATGTAGTATTACTTTATGACGTATGACGTCATGTAGTATTACTTTATGACGTATGACGTCATGTAGTATTACTTTATGACGTATGACGTCATGTAGTATTTCGTTATAACGTATGACGTTATGCAGTATTACGATATAACGTATGACGTTATGCAGTATTAGGTTATAACGTATGACGTCATGTAGTATTACTTTATGACGTATGACGTCATGTAGTATTTCGTTTTAACGTACAACGTTATATAGAATTACGATATAACGCACAACGTTATGTCGTATTACGTTATAACTTATCATGTCATGTAGTATTACGTTATAACGTATGACGTTATGTAGTATTACGTTATTACGAATAACGTTATATTGTGTAACTTTATAACGTATGACCTTATGTTGTATTACGTTATAACGTATAAAGACATGTAGTATTACGTTATAACGTATGACGTCATGTGGTATTACGTTATTACGAATATCGTAATATTGTATTACTTTATGACGTATGACGTCATGTAGTATTACTATATGACGTATGACGTCATGTAGTATTACTATATGACGTATGACGTCATGTAGTATTAGGTTATAACGTATGAAGTTATGTATTATTACGATATAACGTATGACGTTAAGCAGCATTAGGTTATAACGTATGACGTTATGTAGTATTAGGTTATAACGTATGGCGTTATGTAGTATTACGATATAACGTATGACGTTATGCAGTACTACGTTATAACGTATGACGTTATGTAGTGTTACGTTATAATGTATGACGTTATGTAGCATTACGGTATTTCGAACAACGTTGTATTGTGTTACTTTATAACGTATGACGTTATGTAGTGTTACGTTATAACGTATGACGCCGTGTAGTATTACGTTATAAGTATAACATTATGTAGTATCACGTTATAGCGTATGACGTCATGTAGTATTACGTTATTACGAATATCGTAATATTGTGTTACTTTATGACGTATGACGTCATGTAATATTGCTTTATGACGTATGACGTCATGTAGTATTTCCTTATAACGTATGACGTTATGTAGTATTACGATATAACGTATGACGTTATGCAGTACTACGTTATAACGTATGACTTTATGTAGTGTTACGTTATAACCTATGACGTTATGTATTAGTACGATATAACGTATGACGTTATGCAGTATGAGGTTATAACGTATGACGTCATGTAGTTTTGCGTTATAACGTATGACGTCATGTAGTATTAGGTTATAACGTATGCCGTCATGTAGTATTACGTTATAACATATGACGTCATGTAGTAATACGATATAACGTACAACGTTATATAGAATTACGATATAACGCACAACGTTATGTCGTATTACGTTATAACGTATCATGTCATGTAGTATTACGTTATTACGAATAACGTTATATTGTGTTACCTTATAACGTGTGACCTTTTGTTGTATTACGTTATAACGTATAAAGACATGTAGTATTACGTTGTAACGTATGACGTCATGTAGTATTACTTTATGACGTATGACGTCATGTAGTATTATGTTATAACATATGCCGTCATGTAGTATTACGTTATAACATATGACGTCATGTAATATTACGATATAACGTACAGCGTTATATAGAATTACGATATAACGCACAACGTTATGTCGTATTACGTTATACCGTATGACGTTATATTGTGTTACTTTATGACGTATGACGTCATGTAGTATTACTTTATGACGTATGCCGTCATGTAGTATTACGTTATAACATATGACGTCATGTAGTAATACGATATAACGTACAACGTTATATAGAATTACGATATAACGCACAACGTTATGTCGTATTACGTTATAACGTATCATGTCATGTAGTATTACGTTATAACGAATGACGTTATGGAGTATTACGTTATAACGTATGACGCCATGTGGTATTAGGTTATCACGAATAACGTTATATTATGTTACTTTATGACATATGACGTCATGTAGTATTACTTTATGACGTATGACGTCATGTAGGATTACTTTATGACGTATGACGTCATGTAGTATTACTTTATGACGAATGACGTCATGTAGTATTACTTTATGACGTATGACGTCATGTAGTATTTCGTTATAACGTATGACGTTATGCAGTATTACGATATAACGTATGACGGTATGCAGTATTACGTTATGACGTATGACGTTATGCAGTATTACGATATAACGTATGACGGTATGCAGTATTACGTTATAACGTATGACGTTATGCAGTATTACGTTATAACGTATGACGTTATGTATTAGTACGATATAACGTATGACGTTATGCAGTATGAGGTTATAGCGTATGACGTCATGTAGTTTTGCGTTATAACGTATGACGTCATGTAGTATTACGATATAACGTACAACGTTATGCAGTATTAGGTTATAACGTATGACGTTATGGAGTATTACGTTATTACGTATGACGTCATGTGGTATTACGTTATTACGAATAACGTTATATTGTGTTATTTTATAACGTATGACCTTATGTTGTATTACGTTATAACGTATAAAGGCATGTAGTACTACGTTGTAACGTACGGCGTCATGTAGAATTACGTTATAACGTATTCCGTCATGTAGTATTACGTTATAACATATGACGTCATGTAGTATTACGATATAACGTACAACGTTATATAGAATTACGATATAACGCACAACGTTATGTCGTATTACGTTATAACTTATCATGTCATGTAGTATTACGTTATAACGTATGACGTTATGTAGTATTACGTTATTACGAATAACGTTATATTGTGTAACTTTATAACGTATGACCTTACGTTGTATTACGTTATAACGTATAAAGACATGTAGTATTACGTTATGACGTATGACGTCATGTGGTATTACTTTATGACGTATGACGTCAGGTAGTATTACTTTATGACGTATGACGTCATGTAGTATTACTTTATGACGTATGACGTCATGTAGTATTACTTTATGACGTATGACGTCATGTAGTATTTCGTTATAACGTATGACGTTATGCAGTATTACGATATAACGTACAACGTTATGCAGTATTAGGTTATAACGTATGACGTTATGGAGTATTACGTTATTACGTATGACGTCATGTGGTATTACGTTATTACGAATAACGTTATATTGTGTTATTTTATAACGTATGACCTTATGTTGTATTACGTTATAACGTATAAAGGCATGTAGTATTACGTTGTAACGTACGGCGTCATGTAGAATTACGTTATAACGTATTCCGTCATGTAGTATTACGTTATAACATATGACGTCATGTAGTATTACGATATAACGTACAACGTTATATAGAATTACGATATAACGCACAACGTTATGTCGTATTACGTTATAACTTATCATGTCATGTAGTATTACGTTATAACATATGACGTCATGTAGTATTACGATATAACGTACAACGTTATATAGAATTACGATATAACGCACAACGTTATGTCGTATTACGTTATAACTTATCATGTCATGTAGTATTTCGTTATAACGTATGACGTTATGCAGTATTACGATATAACGTACAACGTTATGCAGTATTAGGTTATAACGTATGACGTTATGGAGTATTACGTTATAACGTATGACGCCATGTGGTATTACGTTATTACGAGTAACGTTATATTATGTTACTTTATGACATATGACGTCATGTAGTATTACTTTATGACGTATGACGTCATGTAGGATTACTTTATGACGTATGACGTCATGTAGTATTACTTTATGACGTATGGCGTCATGTAGTATTACTATATGACGTATGACGTCATGTAGTATTACTATATGACGTATGACGTCATGTAGTATTAGGTTATAACGTATGAAGTTATGTATTATTACGATATAACGTATGACGTTAAGCAGTATTAGGTTATAACGTATGACGTTATGTAGTATTAGGTTATAACGTATGGCGTTATGTAGTATTACGATATAACGTATGACGTTATGCAGTACTACGTTATAACGTATGACGTTATATAGTGTTACGTTATAATGTATGACGTTATGTAGCATTACGGTATTTCGAACAACGTTGTATTGTGTTACGTTATAACGTATGACGTTATGTAGTGTTACGTTATAACGTATGACGCCGTGTAGTATTACGTTATAAGTATAACATTATGTAGTATCACGTTATAGCGTATGACGTCATGTAGTATTACGTTATTACGAATATCGTAATATTGTGTTACTTTATGACGTATGACGTCATGTAATATTGCTTTATGACGTATGACGTCATGTAGTATTTCCTTATAAGGTATGACGTTATGTAGTATTACGATATAACGTATGACGTTATGCAGTACTACGTTATAACGTATGACTTTATGTAGTGTTACGTTATAACGTATGACGTTATGTATTAGTACGATATAACGTATGACGTTATGCAGTATGAGGTTATAACGTATGACGTCATGTAGTATTACTTTATGACGTATGACGTCATGTAGTATTTCGTTTTAACGTACAACGTTATATAGAATTACGATATAACGCACAACGTTATGTCGTATTACGTTATAACTTATCATGTCATGTAGTATTACGTTATAACGTATGACGTTATGTAGTATTACGTTATTACGAATAACGTTATATTGTGTAACTTTATAACGTATGACCTTATGTTGTATTACGTTATAACGTATAAAGACATGTAGTATTACGTTATAACGTATGACGTCATGTGGTATTACGTTATTACGAATATCGTAATATTGTATTACTTTATGACGTATGACGTCATGTAGTATTACTATATGACGTATGACGTCATGTAGTATTACTATATGACGTATGACGTCATGTAGTATTAGGTTATAACGTATGAAGTTATGTATTATTACGATATAACGTATGACGTTAAGCAGCATTAGGTTATAACGTATGACGTTATGTAGTATTAGGTTATAACGTATGGCGTTATGTAGTATTACGATATAACGTATGACGTTATGCAGTACTACGTTATAACGTATGACGTTATGTAGTGTTACGTTATAATGTATGACGTTATGTAGCATTACGGTATTTCGAACAACGTTGTATTGTGTTACTTTATAACGTATGACGTTATGTAGTGTTACGTTATAACGTATGACGCCGTGTAGTATTACGTTATAAGTATAACATTATGTAGTATCACGTTATAGCGTATTACGTTATGTAGTGTTACGTTATAACGTATGACGTTATGTATTAGTACGATATAACGTATGACGTTATGCAGTATGAGGTTATAACGTATGACGTCATGTAGTTTTGCGTTATAACGTATGACGTCATGTAGTATTACGTTATTACGAATAACGTTATATTGTGTAACTTTATAACGTATGACCTTATGTTGTATTACGTTATAACGTATAAAGACATGTAGTATTACTTTATGACGTATGACGTCATGTAATATTGCTTTATGACGTATGACGTCATGTAGTATTTCCTTATAACGTATGACGTTATGTAGTATTACGATATAACGTATGACGTTATGCAGTACTACGTTATAACGTATGACGTTATGTAGTGTTACGTTATAACGTATGACGTTATGTATTAGTACGATATAACGTATGACGTTATGCAGTATGAGGTTATAACGTATGACGTCATGTAGTTTTGCGTTATAACGTATGACGTCATGTAGTATTAGGTTATAACGTATGCCGTCATGTAGTATTACGTTATAACATATGACGTCATGTAGTAATACGATATAACGTACAACGTTATATAGAATTACGATACAACGCACAACGTTATGTCGTATTGCGTTATAACGTATCATGTCATGTAGTATTACGTTATTACGAATAACGTTATATTGTGTTACCTTATAACGTGTGACCTTTTGTTGTATTACGTTATAACGTATAAAGACATGTAGTATTACGTTGTAACGTATGACGTCATGTAGTATTACTTTATGACGTATGACGTTATGTAGTATTATGTTATAACATATGCCGTCATGTAGTATTACGTTATAACATATGACGTCATGTAATATTACGATATAACGTACAGCGTTATATAGAATTACGATATAACGCACAACGTTATGTCGTATTACGTTATACCGTATGACGTTATATTGTGTTACTTTATGACGTATGACGTCATGTAGTATTACTTTATGACGTATGCCGTCATGTAGTATTACGTTATAACATATGACGTCATGTAGTAATACGATATAACGTACAACGTTATATAGAATTACGATATAACGCACAACGTTATGTCGTATTACGTTATAACGTATCATGTCATGTAGTATTACGTTATAACGAATGACGTTATGGAGTATTACGTTATAACGTATGACGCCATGTGGTATTACGTTATTACGAATAACGTTATATTATGTTACTTTATGACATATGACGTCATGTAGTATTACTTTATGACGTATGACGTCATGTAGTATTACTTTATGACGTATGACGTCATGTAGTATTACTTTATGACGTATGACGTCATGTAGTATTTCGTTATAACGTATGACGTTATGCAGTATTACGATATAACGTATGACGTTATGCGGTATTAGGTTATAACTTATGACGTTATGGAGTATTACGTTATAACGTATGACGTCATGTGGTATTACGTTATTACGAATAACGTTATATTATGTTACGTCATGTAGTATTACTTTATGACGTATGACGTCATGTAGTATTACTTTATGACGTATGACGTCATGTAGTATTACTTTATGACGTATGACGTCATGTAGTATTTCGTTATAACGTATGACGTTATGCAGTATTACGATATAACGTATGACGTTATGCAGTATTAGGTTATAACGTATGACGTCATGTAGTATTACTTTATGACGTATGACGTCATGTAGTATTTCGTTTTAACGTACAACGTTATATAGAATTACGATATAACGCACAACGTTATGTCGTATTACGTTATAACTTATCATGTCATGTAGTATTACGTTATAACGTATGACGTTATGTAGTATTACGTTATTACGAATAACGTTATATTGTGTAACTTTATAACGTATGACCTTATGTTGTATTACGTTATAACGTATAAAGACATGTAGTATTACGTTATAACGTATGACGTCATGTGGTATTACGTTATTACGAATATCGTAATATTGTATTACTTTATGACGTATGACGTCATGTAGTATTACTATATGACGTATGACGTCATGTAGTATTACTATATGACGTATGACGTCATGTAGTATTACTATATGACGTATGACGTCATGTAGTATTACTATATGACGTATGACGTCATGTAGTATTACTATATGACGTATGACGTCATGTAGTATTAGGCTATAACGTATGAAGTTATGTATTATTACGATATAACGTATGACGTTAAGCAGTATTAGGTTATAACGTATGACGTTATGTAGTATTAGGTTATAACGTATGGCGTTATGTAGTATTACGATATAACGTATGACGTTATGCAGTACTACGTTATAACGTATGACGTTATGTAGTGTTACGTTATAATGTATGACGTTATGTAGCATTACGGTATTTCGAACAACGTTGTATTGTGTTACTTTATAACGTATGACGTTATGTAGTGTTACGTTATAACGTATGACGCCGTGTAGTATTACGTTATAAGTATAACATTATGTAGTATCACGTTATAGCGTATGACGTCATGTAGTATTACTTTATGACTTATGACGTCATGTAGTATTACTTTATGACGTATGACGTCATGTAGTATTACTTTATGACGTATGACGTCATGTAGTATTACTTTATGACGTATGACGTCATGTAGTATTTCGTTATAACGTATGACGTTATGCAGTATTACGATATAACGTATGACGTTATGCGGTATTAGGTTATAACTTATGACGTTATGGAGTATTACGTTATAACGTATGACGTCATGTGGTATTACGTTATTACGAATAACGTTATATTATGTTACGTCATGTAGTATTACTTTATGACGTATGACGTCATGTAGTATTACTTTATGACGTATGACGTCATGTAGTATTACTTTATGACGTATGACGTCATGTAGTATTACTTTATGACGTATGACGTCATGTAGTATTACTTTATGACGTATGACGTCATGTAGTATTACTTTATGACGTATGACGTCATGTAGTATTTCGTTATAACGTATGACGTTATGCAGTATTACGATATAACGTATGACGTTATGCAGTATTAGGTTATAACGTATGACGTCATGTAGTATTACTTTATGACGTATGACGTCATGTAGTATTACTTTATAACGAATGACGTCATGTAGTATTTCGTTTTAACGTACAACGTTATATAGAATTACGATATAACGCACAACGTTATGTCGTATTACGTTATAACTTATCATGTCATGTAGTATTACGTTATAACGTATGACTTTATGTAGTATTACGTTATTACGAATAACGTTATATTGTGTAACTTTATAACGTATGACCTTATGTTGTATTACGTTATAACGTATAAAGACATGTAGTATTACGTTATAACGTATGACGTCATGTGGTATTACGTTATTACGAATATCGTAATATTGTATTACTTTATGACGTATGACGTCATGTAGTATTACTATATGACGTATGACGTCATGTAGTATTACTATATGACGTATGACGTCATGTAGTATTAGGTTATAACGTATGAAGTTATGTATTATTACGATATAACGTATGGCGTTAAGCAGTATTAGGTTATAACGTATGACGTTATGTAGTATTAGGTTATAACGTATGGCGTTATGTAGTATTACGATATAACGTATGACGTTATGCAGTACTACGTTATAACGTATGACGTTATGTAGTGTTACGTTATAATGTATGACGTTATGTAGCATTACGGTATTTCGAACAACGTTGTATTGTGTTACTTTATAACGTATGACGTTATGTAGTGTTACGTTATAACGTATGACGCCGTGTAGTATTACGTTATAAGTATAACATTATGTAGTATCACGTTATAGCGTATGACGTCATGTAGTATTACGTTATTACGAATATCGTAATATTGTGTTACTTTATGACGTATGACGTCATGTAATATTGCTTTATGACGTATGACGTCATGTAGTATTTCCTTATAACGTATGACGTTATGTAGTATTACGATATAACGTATGACGTTATGCAGTACTACGTTATAACGTATGACTTTATGTAGTGTTACGTTATAACGTATGACGTTATGTATTAGTACGATATAACGTATGACGTAATGCAGTATGAGGTTATAACGTATGACGTCATGTAGTTTTGCGTTATAACGTATGACGTCATGTAGTATTAGGTTATAACGTATGCCGTCATGTAGTATTACGTTATAACATATGACGTCATGTAGTAATACGATATAACGTACAACGTTATATAGAATTACGATATAACGCACACCGTTATGTCGTATTACGTTATAACGTATCATGTCATGTAGTATTACGTTATTACGAATAACGTTATATTGTGTTACCTTATAACGTGTGACCTTTTGTTGTATTACGTTATAACGTATAAAGACATGTAGTATTACGTTGTAACGTATGACGTCATGCAGTATTACTTTATGACGTATGACGTCATGTAGTATTATGTTATAACATATGCCGTCATGTAGTATTACGTTATAACATATGACGTCATGTAATATTACGATATAACGTACAGCGTTATATATAATTACGATATAACGCACAACGTTATGTCGTATTACGTTATACCGTATGACGTTATATTGTGTTACTTTATGACGTATGACGTCATGTAGTATTACTTTATGACGTATGCCGTCATGTAGTATTACGTTATAACATATGACGTCATGTAGTAATACGATATAACGTACAACGTTATATAGAATTACGATATAACGCACAACGTTATGTCGTATTACGTTATAACGTATCATGTCATGTAGTATTACGTTATAACGAATGACGTTATGGAGTATTACGTTATAACGTATGACGCCATGTGGTATTAGGTTATTACGAATAACGTTATATTATGTTACTTTATGACATATGACGTCATGTAGTATTACTTTATGACGTATGACGTCATGTAGGATTACTTTATGACGTATGACGTCATGTAGTATTACTTTATGACGTATGACGTCATGTAGTATTACTTTATGACGTATGACGTCATGTAGTATTTCGTTATAACGTATGACGTTATGCAGTATTACGATATAACGTATGACGGTATGCAGTATTACGTTATAACGTATGACGTTATGCAGTATTACGATATAACGTATGACCTTATGTTGTATTACGTTATAACGTATAAAGGCATGTAGTATTACGTTGTAACGTACGGCGTCATGTAGAATTACGTTATAACGTATTCCGTCATGTAGTATTACGTTAAAACATATGACGTCATGTAGTATTACGATATAACGTACAACGTTATATAGAATTACGATATAACGCACAACGTTATGTCGTATTACGTTATAACTTATCATGTCATGTAGTATTACGTTATAACGTATGACGTTATGTAGTATTACGTTATTACGAATAACGTTATATTGTGTAACTTTATAACGTATGACCTTATGTTGTATTACGTTATAACGTATAAAGACATGTAGTATTACGTTATAACGTATGACGTCATGTGGTATTACTTTATGACGTATGACGTCATGTAGTATTACTTTATGACGTATGACGTCATGTAGTATTACTTTATGACGTATGACGTCATGTAGTATTTCGTTACAACGTATGACGTTATGCAGTATTACGATATAACGTATGACGTTATGCGGTATTAGGTTATAACTTATGACGTTATGGAGTATTACGTTATAACGTATGACGTCATGTGGTATTACGTTATTACGAATAACGTTATATTATGTTACGTCATGTAGTATTACTTTATGACGTATGACGTCATGTAGTATTACTTTATGACGTATGACGTCATGTAGTATTACTTTATGACGTATGACGTCATGTAGTATTTCGTTATAACGTATGACGTTATGCAGTATTACGATATAACGTATGACGTTATGCAGTATTAGGTTATAACGTATGACGTCATGTAGTATTACTTTATGACGTATGACGTCATGTAGTATTACTTTATGACGTATGACGTCATGTAGTATTTCGTTTTAACGTACAACGTTATATAGAATTACGATATAACGCACAACGTTATGTCGTATTACGTTATAACTTATCATGTCATGTAGTATTACGTTATAACGTATGACGTTATGTAGTATTACGTTATTACGAATAACGTTATATTGTGTAACTTTATAACGTATGACCTTATGTTGTATTACGATATAACGTATAAAGACATGTAGTATTACGTTATAACGTATGACGTCATGTGGTATTACGTTATTACGAATATCGTAATATTGTATTACATTATGACGTATGACGTCATGTAGTATTACTATATGACGTATGACGTCATGTAGTATTACTATATGACGTATGACGTCATGTAGTATTAGGTTATAACGTATGAAGTTATGTATTATTACGATATAACGTATGACGGTATGCAGTATTACGTTATAACGTATGACGTTATGCAGTATTACGATATAACGTATGACCTTATGTTGTATTACGTTATAACGTATAAAGGCATGTAGTATTACGTTGTAACGTACGGCGTCATGTAGAATTACGTTATAACGTATTCCGTCATGTAGTATTACGTTAAAACATATGACGTCATGTAGTATTACGATATAACGTACAACGTTATATAGAATTACGATATAACGCACAACGTTATGTCGTATTACGTTATAACTTATCATGTCATGTAGTATTACGTTATAACGTATGACGTTATGTAGTATTACGTTATGACGTATGCCGTCATGTAGTATTACGTTATAACATATGACGTCATGTAGTAATACGATATAACGTACAACGTTATATAGAATTACGATATAACGCACAACGTTATGTCGTATTACGTTATAACGTATCATGTCATGTAGTATTACGTTATAACGAATGACGTTATGGAGTATTACGTTATAACGTATGACGCCATGTGGTATTAGGTTATTACGAATAACGTTATATTATGTTACTTTATGACATATGACGTCATGTAGTATTACTTTATGACGTATGACGTCATGTAGGATTACTTTATGACGTATGACGTCATGTAGTATTACTTTATGACGTATGACGTCATGTAGTATTACTTTATGACGTATGACGTCATGTAGTATTTCGTTATAACGTATGACGTTATGCAGTATTACGATATAACGTATGACGGTATGCAGTATTACGTTATAACGTATGACGTTATGCAGTATTACGATATAACGTATGACCTTATGTTGTATTACGTTATAACGTATAAAGGCATGTAGTATTACGTTGTAACGTACGGCGTCATGTAGAATTACGTTATAACGTATTCCGTCATGTAGTATTACGTTATAACATATGACGTCATGTAGTATTACGATATAACGTACAACGTTATATAGAATTACGATATAACGCACAACGTTATGTCGTATTACGTTATAACTTATCATGTCATGTAGTATTACGTTATAACGTATGACGTTATGTAGTATTACGTTATTACGAATAACGTTATATTGTGTAACTTTATAACGTATGACCTTACGTTGTATTACGTTATAACGTATAAAGACATGTAGTATTACGTTATGACGTATGACGTCATGTAGTATTACTTTATGACGTATGACGTCATGTAGTATTACTTTATGACGTATGACGTCATGTAGTATTACTTTATGACGTATGACGTCATGTAGTATTTCGTTACAACGTATGACGTTATGCAGTATTACGATATAACGTATGACGTTATGCGGTATTAGGTTATAACTTATGACGTTATGGAGTATTACGTTATAACGTATGACGTCATGTGGTATTACGTTATTACGAATAACGTTATATTATGTTACGTCATGTAGTATTACTTTATGACGTATGACGTCATGTAGTATTACTTTATGACGTATGACGTCATGTAGTATTACTTTATGACGTATGACGTCATGTAGTATTACTTTATGACGTATGACGTCATGTAGTATTACTTTATGACGTATGACGTCATGTAGTATTTCGTTATAACGTATGACGTTATGCAGTATTACGATATAACGTATGACGTTATGCAGTATTAGGTTATAACGTATGACGTCATGTAGTATTACTTTATGACGTATGACGTCATGTAGTATTACTTTATGACGTATGACGTCATGTAGTATTTCGTTTTAACGTACAACGTTATATAGAATTACGATATAACGCACAACGTTATGTCGTATTACGTTATAACTTATCATGTCATGTAGTATTACGTTATAACGTATGACGTTATGTAGTATTACGTTATTACGAATAACGTTATATTGTGTAACTTTATAACGTATGACCTTATGTTGTATTACGATATAACGTATAAAGACATGTAGTATTACGTTATAACGTATGACGTCATGTGGTATTACGTTATTACGAATATCGTAATATTGTATTACATTATGACGTATGACGTCATGTAGTATTACTATATGACGTATGACGTCATGTAGTATTACTATATGACGTATGACGTCATGTAGTATTAGGTTATAACGTATGAAGTTATGTATTATTACGATATAACGTATGACGTTAAGCAGTATTAGGTTATAACGTATGACGTTATGTAGTATTAGGTTATAACGTATGGCGTTATGTAGTATTACGATATAACGTATGACGTTATGCAGTACTACGTTATAACGTATGACGTTATGTAGTGTTACGTTATAATGTATGACGTTATGTAGCATTACGGTATTTCGAACAACGTTGTATTGTGTTACTTTATAACGTATGACGTTATGTAGTGTTACGTTATAACGTATGACGCCGTGTAGTATTACGTTATAAGTATAACATTATGTAGTATCACGTTATAGCGTATGACGTCATGTAGTATTACGTTATTACGAATATCGTAATATTGTGTTACTTTATGACGTATGACGTCATGTAATATTGCTTTATGACGTATGACGTCATGTAGTATTTCCTTATAAGGTATGACGTTATGTAGTATTACGATATAACGTATGACGTTATGCAGTACTACGTTATAACGTATGACTTTATGTAGTGTTACGTTATAACGTATGACGTTATGTATTAGTACGATATAACGTATGACGTTATGCAGTATGAGGTTATAACGTATGACGTCATGTAGTTTTGCGTTATAACGTATGACGTCATGTAGTATTAGGTTATAACGTATGCCGTCATGTAGTATTACGTTATAACATATGACGTCATGTAGTAATACGATATAACGTACAACGTTATATAGAATTACGATATAACGCACAACGTTATGTCGTATTACGTTATAACGTATGATGTCATGTAGTGTTACGTTATTACGAATAACGTTATATTGTGTTACCTTATAACGTGTGACCTTTTGTTGTATTACGTTATAACGTATAAAGACATGTAGTATTACGTTGTAACGTATGACGTCATGTAGTATTACTTTATGACGTATGACGTCATGTAGTATTATGTTATAACATATGCCGTCATGTAGTATTACGTTATAACATATGACGTCATGTAATATTACGATATAACGTACAGCGTTATATAGAATTACGATATAACGCACAACGTTATGTCGTATTACGTTATACCGTATGACGTTATATTGTGTTACTTTATGACGTATGACGTCATGTAGTATTACTTTATGACGTATGCCGTCATGTAGTATTACGTTATAACATATGACGTCATGTAGTAATACGATATAACGTACAACGTTATATAGAATTACGATATAACGCACAACGTTATGTCGTATTACGTTATAACGTATCATGTCATGTAGTATTACGTTATAACGAATGACGTTATGGAGTATTACGTTATAACGTATGACGCCATGTGGTATTAGGTTATCACGAATAACGATATATTATGTTACTTTATGACATATGACGTCATGTAGTATTACTTTATGACGTATGACGTCATGTAGGATTACTTTATGACGTATGACGTCATGTAGTATTACTTTATGACGTATGACGTCATGTAGTATTACTTTATGACGTATGACGTCATGTAGTATTTCGTTATAACGTATGACGTTATGCAGTATTACGATATAACGTATGACGGTATGCAGTATTACGTTATGACGTATGACGTTATGCAGTATTACGATATAACGTATGACGGTATGCAGTATTACGTTATAACGTATGACGTTATGCAGTATTACGTTATAACGTATGACGTTATGTATTAGTACGATATAACGTATGACGTTATGCAGTATGAGGTTATAGCGTATGACGTCATGTAGTTCTGCGTTATAACGTATGACGTCATGTAGTATTACGATATAACGTACAACGTTATGCAGTATTAGGTTATAACGTATGACGTTATGGAGTATTACGTTATTACGTATGACGTCATGTGGTATTACGTTATTACGAATAACGTTATATTGTGTTATTTTATAACGTATGACCTTATGTTGTATTACGTTATAACGTATAAAGGCATGTAGTATTACGTTGTAACGTACGGCGTCATGTAGAATTACGTTATAACGTATTCCGTCATGTAGTATTACGTTATAACATATGACGTCATGTAGTATTACGATATAACGTACAACGTTATATAGAATTACGATATAACGCACAACGTTATGTCGTATTACGTTATAACTTATCATGTCATGTAGTATTACGTTATAACATATGACGTCATGTAGTATTACGATATAACGTACAACGTTATATAGAATTACGATATAACGCACAACGTTATGTCGTATTACGTTATAACTTATCATGTCATGTAGTATTTCGTTATAACGTATGACGTTATGCAGTATTACGATATAACGTACAACGTTATGCAGTATTAGGTTATAACGTATGACGTTATGGAGTATTACGTTATAACGTATGACGCCATGTGGTATTACGTTATTACGAGTAACGTTATATTATGTTACTTTATGACATATGACGTCATGTAGTATTACTTTATGACGTATGACGTCATGTAGGATTACTTTATGACGTATGACGTCATGTAGTATTACTTTATGACGTATGACGTCATGTAGTATTACTATATGACGTATGACGTCATGTAGTATTACTATATGACGTATGACGTCATGTAGTATTAGGTTATAACGTATGAAGTTATGTATTATTACGATATAACGTATGACGTTAAGCAGTATTAGGTTATAACGTATGACGTTATGTAGTATTAGGTTATAACGTATGGCGTTATGTAGTATTACGATATAACGTATGACGTTATGCAGTACTACGTTATAACGTATGACGTTATGTAGTGTTACGTTATAATGTATGACGTTATGTAGCATTACGGTATTTCGAACAACGTTGTATTGTGTTACTTTATAACGTATGACGTTATGTAGTGTTACGTTATAACGTATGACGCCGTGTAGTATTACGTTATAAGTATAACATTATGTAGTATCACGTTATAGCGTATGACGTCATGTAGTATTACGTTATTACGAATATCGTAATATTGTGTTACTTTATGACGTATGACGTCATGTAGTATTATGTTATAACATATGCCGTCATGTAGTATTACGTTATAACATATGACGTCATGTAATATTACGATATAACGTACAGCGTTATATAGAATTACGATATAACGCACAACGTTATGTCGTATTACGTTATAACGTATCATGTCATGTAGTATTACGTTATAACGAATGACGTTATGGAGTATTACGTTATAACGTATGACGCCATGTGGTATTAGGTTATTACGAATAACGTTATATTATGTTACTTTATGACATATGACGTCATGTAGTATTACTTTATGACGTATGACGTCATGTAGGATTACTTTATGACGTATGACGTCATGTAGTATTACTTTATGACGTATGACGTCATGTAGTATTACTTTATGACGTATGACGTCATGTAGTATATCGTTATAACGTATGACGTTATGCAGTATTACGATATAACGTATGACGGTATGCAGTATTACGTTATGACGTATGACGTTATGCAGTATTACGATATAACGTATGACGGTATGCAGTATTACGTTATAACGTATGACGTTATGCAGTATTACGTTATAACGTATGACGTTATGTATTAGTACGATATAACGTATGACGTTATGCAGTATGAGGTTATAGCGTATGACGTCATGTAGTTTTGCGTTATAACGTATGACGTCATGTAGTATTACGATATAACGTACAACGTTATGCAGTATTAGGTTATAACGTATGACGTTATGGAGTATTACGTTATTACGTATGACGTCATGTGGTAATACGTTATTACGAATAACGTTATATTGTGTTATTTTATAACGTATGACCTTATGTTGTATTACGTTATAACGTATAAAGGCATGTAGTATTACGTTGTAACGTACGGCGTCATGTAGAATTACGTTATAACGTATTCCGTCATGTAGTATTACGTTATAACATATGACGTCATGTAGTATTACGATATAACGTACAACGTTATATAGAATTACGATATAACGCACAACGTTATGTCGTATTACGTTATAACTTATCATGTCATGTAGTATTACGTTATAACGTATGACGTTATGTAGTATTACGTTATTACGAATAACGTTATATTGTGTAACTTTATAACGTATGACCTTACGTTGTATTACGTTATAACGTATAAAGACATGTAGTATTACGTTATGACGTATGACGTCATGTGGTATTACTTTATGACGTATGACGTCAGGTAGTATTACTTTATGACGTATGACGTCATGTAGTATTACTTTATGACGTATGACGTCATGTAGTATTACTTTATGACGTATGACGTCATGTAGTATTTCGTTATAACGTATGACGTTATGCAGTATTACGATATAACGTACAACGTTATGCAGTATTAGGTTATAACGTATGACGTTATGGAGTATTACGTTATTACGTATGACGTCATGTGGTATTACGTTATTACGAATAACGTTATATTGTGTTATTTTATAACGTATGACCTTATGTTGTATTACGTTATAACGTATAAAGGCATGTAGTATTACGTTGTAACGTACGGCGTCATGTAGAATTACGTTATAACGTATTCCGTCATGTAGTATTACGTTATAACATATGACGTCATGTAGTATTACGATATAACGTACAACGTTATATAGAATTACGATATAACGCACAACGTTATGTCGTATTACTTTATAACTAATCATATCATGTAGTATTACGTTATAACATATGACGTCATGTAGTATTACGATATAACGTACAACGTTATATAGAATTACGATATAACGCACAACGTTATGTCGTATTACGTTATAACTTATCATGTCATGTAGTATTTCGTTATAACGTATGACGTTATGCAGTATTACGATATAACGTACAACGTTATGCAGTATTAGGTTATAACGTATGACGTTATGGAGTATTACGTTATAACGTATGACGCCATGTGGTATTACGTTATTACGAGTAACGTTATATTATGTTACTTTATGACATATGACGTCATGTAGTATTACTTTATGACGTATGACGTCATGTAGGATTACTTTATGACGTATGACGTCATGTAGTATTACTTTATGACGTATGACGTCATGTAGTATTACTTTATGACGTATGACGTCATGTAGTATTTCGTTATAACGTATGACGTTATGCAGTATTACGATATAACGTATGACGTTATGGAGTATTACGTTATTACGTATGACGTCATGTGGTATTACGTTATTACGAATAACGTTATATTGTGTTATTTTATAACGTATGACCTTATGTTGTATTACGTTATAACGTATAAAGGCATGTAGTATTACGTTGTTACGTACGGCGTCATGTAGAATTACGTTATAACGTATTCCGTCATGTAGTATTACGTTATAACATACGACGTCATGTAGTATTACGATATAACGTACAACGTTATATAGAATTACGATATAACGCACAACGTTATGTCGTATTACGTTATAACTTATCATGTCATGTAGTATTACGTTATAACGTATGACGTTATGTAGTATTACGTTATTACGAATAACGTTATATTGTGTAACTTTATAACGTATGACCTTACGTTGTATTACGTTATAACGTATGACGTCATGTGGTATTACGTTATTACGAATAACGTTATATTATGTTACGTCATGTAGTATTACTTTATGACGTATGACGTCATGTAGTATTACTTTATGACGTATGACGTCATGTAGTATTACTTTATGACGTATGACGTCATGTAGTATTACTTTATGACGTATGACGTCATGTAGTATTACTTTATGACGTATGACGTCATGTAGTATTTCGTTATAACGTATGACGTTATGCAGTATTACGATATAACGTATGACGTTATGCAGTATTAGGTTATAACGTATGACGTCATGTAGTATTACTTTATGACGTATGACGTCATGTAGTATTTCGTTTTAACGTACAACGTTATATAGAATTACGATATAACGCACAACGTTATGTCGTATTACGTTATAACTTATCATGTCATGTAGTATTACGTTATAACGTATGACGTTATGTAGTATTACGTTATTACGAATAACGTTATATTGTGTAACTTTATAACGTATGACCTTATGTTGTATTACGTTATAACGTATAAAGACATGTAGTATTACGTTATAACGTATGACGTCATGTGGTATTACGTTATTACGAATATCGTAATATTGTATTACTTTATGACGTATGACGTCATGTAGTATTACTATATGACGTATGACGTCATATAGTATTACTATATGACGTATAACGTCATGTAGTATTAGGTTATAACGTATGAAGTTATGTATTATTACGATATAACGTATGACGTTAAGCAGCATTAGGTTATAACGTATGACGTTATGTAGTATTAGGTTATAACGTATGGCGTTATGTAGTATTACGATATAACGTATGACGTTATGCAGTACTACGTTATAACGTATGACGTTATGTAGTGTTACGTTATAATGTATGACGTTATGTAGCATTACGGTATTTCGAACAACGTTGTATTGTGTTACTTTATAACGTATGACGTTATGTAGTGTTACGTTATAACGTATGACGCCGTGTAGTATTACGTTATAAGTATAACATTATGTAGTATCACGTTATAGCGTATGACGTCATGTAGTATTACGTTATTACGAATATCGTAATATTGTGTTACTTTATGACGTATGACGTCATGTAATATTGCTTTATGACGTATGACGTCATGTAGTATTTCCTTATAACGTATGACGTTATGTAGTATTACGATATAACGTATGACGTTATGCAGTACTACGTTATAACGTATGACGTTATGTAGTGTTACGTTATAACGTATGACGTTATGTATTAGTACGATATAACGTATGACGTTATGCAGTATGAGGTTATAACGTATGACGTCATGTAGTTTTGCGTTATAACGTATGACGTCATGTAGTATTAGGTTATAACGTATGCCGTCATGTAGTATTACGTTATAACATATGACGTCATGTAGTAATACGATATAACGTACAACGTTATATAGAATTACGATATAACGCACAACGTTATGTCGTATTACGTTATAACGTATCATGTCATGTAGTATTACGTTATAACATACGACGTCATGTAGTATTACGATATAACGTACAACGTTATATAGAATTACGATATAACGCACAACGTTATGTCGTATTACGTTATAACTTATCATGTCATGTAGTATTACGTTATAACGTATGACGTTATGTAGTATTACGTTATTACGAATAACGTTATATTGTGTAACTTTATAACGTATGACCTTACGTTGTATTACGTTATAACGTATGACGTCATGTGGTATTACGTTATTACGAATAACGTTATATTATGTTACGTCATGTAGTATTACTTTATGACGTATGACGTCATGTAGTATTACTTTATGACGTATGACGTCATGTAGTATTACTTTATGACGTATGACGTCATGTAGTATTACTTTATGACGTATGACGTCATGTAGTATTACTTTATGACGTATGACGTCATGTAGTATTTCGTTATAACGTATGACGTTATGCAGTATTACGATATAACGTATGACGTTATGCAGTATTAGGTTATAACGTATGACGTCATGTAGTATTACTTTATGACGTATGACGTCATGTAGTATTTCGTTTTAACGTACAACGTTATATAGAATTACGATATAACGCACAACGTTATGTCGTATTACGTTATAACTTATCATGTCATGTAGTATTACGTTATAACGTATGACGTTATGTAGTATTACGTTATTACGAATAACGTTATATTGTGTAACTTTATAACGTATGACCTTATGTTGTATTACGTTATAACGTATAAAGACATGTAGTATTACGTTATAACGTATGACGTCATGTGGTATTACGTTATTACGAATATCGTAATATTGTATTACTTTATGACGTATGACGTCATGTAGTATTACTATATGACGTATGACGTCATGTAGTATTACTATATGACGTATGACGTCATGTAGTATTAGGTTATAACGTATGAAGTTATGTATTATTACGATATAACGTATGACGTTAAGCAGCATTAGGTTATAACGTATGACGTTATGTAGTATTAGGTTATAACGTATGGCGTTATGTAGTATTACGATATAACGTATGACGTTATGCAGTACTACGTTATAACGTATGACGTTATGTAGTGTTACGTTATAATGTATGACGTTATGTAGCATTACGGTATTTCGAACAACGTTGTATTGTGTTACTTTATAACGTATGACGTTATGTAGTGTTACGTTATAACGTATGACGCCGTGTAGTATTACGTTATAAGTATAACATTATGTAGTATTACGTTATAACGTATGACGTCATGTAGTATTACGTTATTACGAATATCGTAATATTGTGTTACTTTATGACGTATGACGTCATGTAATATTGCTTTATGACGTATGACGTCATGTAGTATTTCCTTATAACGTATGACGTTATGTAGTATTACGATATAACGTATGACGTTATGCAGTACTACGTTATAACGTATGACGTTATGTAGTGTTACGTTATAACGTATGACGTTATGTATTAGTACGATATAACGTATGACGTTATGCAGTATGAGGTTATAACGTATGACGTCATGTAGTTTTGCGTTATAACGTATGACGTCATGTAGTATTAGGTTATAACGTATGCCGTCATGTAGTATTACGTTATAACATATGACGTCATGTAGTAATACGATATAACGTACAACGTTATATAGAATTACGATATAACGCACAACGTTATGTCGTATTACGTTATAACGTATCATGTCATGTAGTATTACGTTATTACGAATAACGTTATACTGTGTTACCTTATAACGTGTGACCTTTTGTTGTATTACGTTATAACGTATAAAGACATGTAGTATTACGTTGTAACGTATGACGTCATGTAGTATTACTTTATGACGTATGACGTCATGTAGTATTATGTTATAACATATGCCGTCATGTAGTATTACGTTATAACATATGACGTCATGTAATATTACGATATAACGTACAGCGTTATATAGAATTACGATATAACGCACAACGTTATGTCGTATTACGTTATACCGTATGACGTTATATTGTGTTACTTTATGACGTATGACGTCATGTAGTATTACTTTATGACGTATGCCGTCATGTAGTATTACGTTATAACATATGACGTCATGTAGTAATACGATATAACGTACAACGTTATATAGAATTACGATATAACGCACAACGTTATGTCGTATTACGTTATAACGTATCATGTCATGTAGTATTACGTTATAACGAATGACGTTATGGAGTATTACGTTATAACGTATGACGCCATGTGGTATTACGTTATTACGAATAACGTTATATTATGTTACTTTATGACATATGACGTCATGTAGTATGACTTTATGACGTATGACGTCATGTAGTATTACTTTATGACGTATGACGTCATGTAGTATTACTTTATGACGTATGACGTTATGCAGTATTACGATATAACGTATGACGTTATGCGGTATTAGGTTATAACTTATGACGTTATGGAGTATTACGTTATTACGAATAACGTTATATTATGTTACTTTATGACATATGACGTCATGTGGTATTACGTTATTACGAATAACGTTATATTATGTTACGTCATGTAGTATTACTTTATGACGTATGACGTCATGTAGTATTACTTTATGACGTATGACGTCATGTAGTATTACTTTATGACGTATGACGTCATGTAGTATTACTTTATGACGTATGACATCATGTAGTATTTCGTTATAACGTATGACGTTATGCAGTATTACGATATAACGTATGACGTTATGCAGTATTAGGTTATAACGTATGACGTCATGTAGTATTACTTTATGACGTATGACGTCATGTAGTATTTCGTTTTAACGTACAACGTTATATAGAATTACGATATAACGCACAACGTTATGTCGTATTACGTTATAACTTATCATGTCATGTAGTATTACGTTATAACGTATGACGTTATGTAGTATTACGTTATTACGAATAACGTTATATTGTGTAACTTTATAACGTATGACCTTATGTTGTATTACGTTATAACGTATAAAGACATGTAGTATTACTTTATGACGTATGACGTCATGTAGTATTACTATATGACGTATGACGTCATGTAGTATTACTATATGACGTATGACGTCATGTAGTATTACTATATGACGTATGACGTCATGTAGTATTAGGTTATAACGTATGAAGTTATGTATTATTACGATATAACGTATGACGTTAAGCAGTATTAGGTTATAACGTATGACGTTATGTAGTATTAGGTTATAACGTATGGCGTTATGTAGTATTACGATATAACGTATGACGTTATGCAGTACTACGTTATAACGTATGACGTTATGTAGTGTTACGTTATAATGTATGACGTTATGTAGCATTACGGTATTTCGAACAACGTTGTATTGTGTTACTTTATAACGTATGACGTTATGTAGTGTTACGTTATAACGTATGACGCCGTGTAGTATTACGTTATAAGTATAACATTATGTAGTATCACGTTATAGCGTATGACGTCATGTAGTATTACGTTATTACGAATATCGTAATATTGTGTTACTTTATGACGTATGACGTCATGTAATATTGCTTTATGACGTATGACGTCATGTAGTATTTCCTTATAACGTATGACGTTATGTAGTATTACGATATAACGTATGACGTCATGTAGTATTACTTTATGACGTATGACGTCATGTAGTATTACTTTATGACGTATGACGTCATGTAGTATTACTTTATGACTTATGACGTCATGTAGTATTACTTTATGACGTATGACGTCATGTAGTATTACTTTATGACGTATGACGTCATGTAGTATTACTTTATGACGTATGACGTCATGTAGTATTTCGTTATAACGTATGACGTTATGCAGTATTACGATATAACGTATGACGTTATGCGGTATTAGGTTATAACGTATGACGTTATGGAGTATTACGTTATAACGTATGACGTCATGTGGTATTACGTTATTACGAATAACGTTATATTATGTTACGTCATGTAGTATTACTTTATGACGTATGACGTCATGTAGTATTACTTTATGACGTATGACGTCATGTAGTATTACTTTATGACGTATGACGTCATGTAGTATTACTTTATGACGTATGACGTCATGTAGTATTACTTTATGACGTATGACGTCATGTAGTATTTCGTTATAACGTATGACGTTATGCAGTATTACGATATAACGTATGACGTTATGCTGTATTAGGTTATAACGTATGACGTCATGTAGTATTACTTTATGACGTATGACGTCATGTAGTATTACTTTATGACGTATGACGTCATGTAGTATTTCGTTTTAACGTACAACGTTATATAGAATTACGATATAACGCACAACGTTATGTCGTATTACGTTATAACTTATCATGTCATGTAGTATTACGTTATAACGTATGACTTTATGTAGTATTACGTTATTACGAATAACGTTATATTGTGTAACTTTATAACGTATGACCTTACGTTGTATTACGTTATAACGTATAAAGACATGTAGTATTACGTTATGACGTATGACGTCATGTAGTATTACTTTATGACGTATGACGTCATGTAGTATTACTTTATGACGTATGACGTCATGTAGTATTACTTTATGACGTATGACGTCATGTAGTATTTCATTATAACGTATGACGTTATGCAGTATTACGATATAACGTATGACGGTATGCAGTATTACGTTATAACGTATGACGTTATGCAGTATTACGATATAACGTATGACCTTATGTTGTATTACGTTATAACGTATAAAGGCATGTAGTATTACGTTGTAACGTACGGCGTCATGTAGAATTACGTTATAACGTATTCCGTCATGTAGTATTACGTTATAACATATGACGTCATGTAGTATTACGATATAACGTACAACGTTATATAGAATTACGATATAACGCACAACGTTATGTCGTATTACGTTATAACTTATCATGTCATGTAGTATTACGTTATAACGTATGACGTTATGTAGTATTACGTTATTACGAATAACGTTATATTGTGTAACTTTATAACGTATGACCTTATGTTGTATTACGTTATAACGTATAAAGACATGTAGTATTACGTTATAACGTATGACGTCATGTAGTATTACTTTATGACGTATGACGTCATGTAGTATTACTTTATGACGTATGACGTCATGTAGTATTACTTTATGACGTATGACGTCATGTAGTATTTCGTTACAACGTATGACGTTATGCAGTATTACGATATAACGTATGACGTTATGCGGTATTAGGTTATAACTTATGACGTTATGGAGTATTACGTTATAACGTATGACGTCATGTGGTATTACGTTATTACGAATAACGTTATATTATGTTACGTCATGTAGTATTACTTTATGACGTATGACGTCATGTAGTATTACTTTATGACGTATGACGTCATGTAGTATTACTTTATGACGTATGACGTCATGTAGTATTACTTTATGACGTATGACGTCATGTAGTATTACTTTATGACGTATGACGTCATGTAGTATTTCGTTATAACGTATGACGTTATGCAGTATTACGATATAACGTATGACGTTATGCAGTATTAGGTTATAACGTATGACGTCATGTAGTATTACTTTATGACGTATGACGTCATGTAGTATTACTTTATGACGTATGACGTCATGTAGTATTTCGTTTTAACGTACAACGTTATATAGAATTACGATATAACGCACAACGTTATGTCGTATTACGTTATAACTTATCATGTCATGTAGTATTACGTTATAACGTATGACGTTATGTAGTATTACGTTATTACGAATAACGTTATATTGTGTAACTTTATAACGTATGACCTTATGTTGTATTACGATATAACGTATAAAGACATGTAGTATTACGTTATAACGTATGACGTCATGTGGTATTACGTTATTACGAATATCGTAATATTGTATTACTTTATGACGTATGACGTCATGTAGTATTACTATATGACGTATGACGTCATGTAGTATTACTATATGACGTATGACGTCATGTAGTATTAGGTTATAACGTATGAAGTTATGTATTATTACGATATAACGTATGACGTTAAGCAGTATTAGGTTATAACGTATGACGTTATGTAGTATTAGGTTATAACGTATGGCGTTATGTAGTATTACGATATAACGTATGACGTTATGCAGTACTACGTTATAACGTATGACGTTATGTAGTGTTACGTTATAATGTATGACGTTATGTAGCATTACGGTATTTCGAACAACGTTGTATTGTGTTACTTTATAACGTATGACGTTATGTAGTGTTACGTTATAACGTATGACGCCGTGTAGTATTACGTTATAAGTATAACATTATGTAGTATCACGTTATAGCATATGACGTCATGTAGTATTACGTTATTACGAATATCGTAATATTGTGTTACTTTATGACGTATGACGTCATGTAATATTGCTTTATGACGTATGACGTCATGTAGTATTTCCTTATAACGTATGACGTTATGTAGTATTACGATATAACGTATGACGTCATGTAGTATTACTTTATGACGTATGACGTCATGTAGTATTACTTTATGACGTATGACGTCATGTAGTATTACTTTATGACGTATGACGTCATGTAGTATTACTTTATGACGTATGACGTCATGTAGTATTTCGTTATAACGTATGACGTTATGCAGTATTACGATATAACGTATGACGTTATGCAGTATTAGGTTATAACGTATGACGTTATGCAGTATTACTTTATGACGTATGACGTCATGTAGTATTACTTTATGACGTATGACGTCATGTAGTATTTCGTTTTAACGTACAACGTTATATAGAATTACGATATAACGCACAACGTTATGTCGTATTACGTTATAACTTATCATGTCATGTAGTATAACGTTATAACGTATGACGTTATGTAGTATTACGTTATTACGAATAACGTTATATTGTGTAACTTTATAACGTATGACCTTATGTTGTATTACGATATAACGTATAAAGACATGTAGTATTACGTTATAACGTATGACGTCATGTGGTATTACGTTATTACGAATATCGTAATATTGTATTACTTTATGACGTATGACGTCATGTAGTATTACGATATAACGTATGACGTTAAGCAGTATTAGGTTATAACGTATGACGTTATGTAGTATTAGGTTATAACGTATGGCGTTATGTAGTATTACGATATAACGTATGACGTTATGCAGAACTACGTTATAACGTATGACGTTATGTAGTGTTTCGTTATAATGTATGACGTTATGTAGCATTACGGTATTTCGAACAACGTTGTATTGTGTTACTTTATAACGTATGACGTTATGTAGTGTTACGTTATAACGTATGACGCCGTGTAGTATTACGTTATAAGTATAACATTATGTAGTATCACGTTATAGCATATGACGTCATGTAGTATTACGTTATTACGAATATCGTAATATTGTGTTACTTTATGACGTATGACGTCATGTAATATTGCTTTATGACGTATGACGTCATGTAGTATTTCCTTATAACGTATGACGTTATGTAGTATTACGATATAACGTATGACGTCATGTAGTATTACTTTATGACGTATGACGTCATGTAGTATTACTTTATGACTTATGACGTCATGTAGTATTACTTTATGACGTATGACGTCATGTAGTATTACTTTATGACGTATGACGTCATGTAGTATTACTTTATGACGTATGACGTCATGTAGTATTTCGTTATAACGTATGACGTTATGCAGTATTACGATATAACGTATGACGTTATGCGGTATTAGGTTATAACGTATGACGTTATGGAGTATTACGTTATAACGTATGACGTCATGTGGTATTACGTTATTACGAATAACGTTATATTATGTTACGTCATGTAGTATTACTTTATGACGTATGACGTCATGTAGTATTACTTTATGACGTATGACGTCATGTAGTATTACTTTATGACGTATGACGTCATGTAGTATTACTTTATGACGTATGACGTCATGTAGTATTACTTTATGACGTATGACGTCATGTAGTATTTCGTTATAACGTATGACGTTATGCAGTATTACGATATAACGTATGACGTTATGCAGTATTAGGTTATAACGTATGACGTCATGTAGTATTACTTTATGACGTATGACGTCATGTAGTATTACTTTATGACGTATGACGTCATGTAGTATTTCGTTTTAACGTACAACGTTATATATAATTACGATATAACGCACAACGTTATGTCGTATTACGTTATAACTTATCATGTCATGTAGTATTACGTTATAACGTATGACGTTATGTAGTATTACGTTATTACGAATAACATTATATTGTGTAACTTTATAACGTATGACCTTATGTTGTATTACGATATAACGTATAAGGACATGTAGTATTAAGTTATAACGTATGACGTCATGTGGTATTACGTTATTACGAATATCGTAATATTGTATTACTTTATGACGTATGACGTCATGTAGTATTACTATATGACGTATGACGTCATGTAGTATTACTATATGACGTATGACGTCATGTAGTATTAGGTTATAACGTATGAAGTTATGTATTATTACGATATAACGTATGACGTTAAGCAGTATTAGGTTATAACGTATGACGTTATGTAGTATTAGGTTATAACGTATGAAGTTATGTAGTATTACGATATAACGTATGACGTTATGCAGTACTACGTTATAACGTATGACGTTATGTAGTGTTACGTTATAATGTATGACGTTATGTAGCATTACGGTATTTCGAACAACGTTGTATTGTGTTACTTTATAACGTATTACGTTATGTAGTGTTACGTTATAACGTATGACGCCGTGTAGTATTACGTTATAAGTATAACATTATGTAGTATCACGTTATAGCGTATGACGTCATGTAGTATTACGTTATTACGAATATCGTAATATTGTGTTACTTTATGACGTATGACGTCATGTAATATTGCTTTATGACGTATGACGTCATGTAGTATTTCCTTATAAGGTATGACGTTATGTAGTATTACGATATAACGTATGACGTTATGCAGTACTACGTTATAACGTATGACTTTATGTAGTGTTACGTTATAACGTATGACGTTATGTATTAGTACGATATAACGTATGACGTTATGCAGTATGAGGTTATAACGTATGACGTCATGTAGTTTTGCGTTATAACGTATGACGTCATGTAGTATTAGGTTATAACGTATGCCGTCATGTAGTATTACGTTATAACATATGACGTCATGTAGTAATACGATATAACGTACAACGTTATATAGAATTACGATATAACGCACAACGTTATGTCGTATTACGTTATAACGTATCATGTCATGTAGTATTACGTTATTACGAATAACGTTATATTGTGTTACCTTATAACGTGTGACCTTTTGTTGTATTACGTTATAACGTATAAAGACATGTAGTATTACGTTGTAACGTATGACGTCATGTAGTATTACGATATAACGTACAACGTTATATAGAATTACGATATAACGCACAACGTTATGTCGTATTACGTTATAACTTATCATGTCATGTAGTATTTCGTTATAACGTATGACGTTATGCAGTATTACGATATAACGTACAACGTTATGCAGTATTAGGTTATAACGTATGACGTTATGGAGTATTACGTTATAACGTATGACGCCATGTGGTATTACGTTATTACGAGTAACGTTATATTATGTTACTTTATGACATATGACGTCATGTAGTATTACTTTATGACGTATGACGTCATGTAGTATTACTTTATGACGTATGACGTCATGTAGTATTACTTTATGACGTATGACGTCATGTAGTATTACTTTATGACGTATGACGTCATGTAGTATTACTTTATGACGTATGACGTCATGTAGTATTACTTTATGACGTATGACGTCATGTAGTATTTCGTTATAACGTATGACGTTATGCAGTATTACGATATAACGTATGACGTTATGCGGTATTAGGTTATAACGTATGACGTTATGGAGTATTACGTTATAACGTATGACGTCATGTGGTATTACGTTATTACGAATAACGTTATATTATGTTACGTCATGTAGTATTACTTTATGACGTATGACGTCATGTAGTATTACTTTATGACGTATGACGTCATGTAGTATTACTTTATGACGTATGACGTCATGTAGTATTACTTTATGACGTATGACGTCATGTAGTATTACTTTATGACGTATGACGTCATGTAGTATTACTTTATGACGTATGACGTCATGTAGTATTTCGTTATAACGTATGACGTTATGCAGTATTACGATATAACGTATGACGTTATGCAGTATTAGGTTATAACGTATGACGTCATGTAGTATTACTTTATGACGTATGACGTCATGTAGTATTACTTTATGACGTATGACGTCATGTAGTATTACTTTATGACGTATGACGTCATGTAGTATTTCGTTTTAACGTACAACGTTATATATAATTACGATATAACGCACAACGTTATGTCGTATTACGTTATAACTTATCATGTCATGTAGTATTACGTTATAACGTATGACGTTATGTAGTATTACGTTATTACGAATAACGTTATATTGTGTAACTTTGTAACGTATGACCTTATGTTGTATTACGATATAACGTATAAAGACATGTAGTATTACGTTATAACGTATGACGTCATGTGGTATTACGTTATTACGAATATCGTAATATTGTATTACTTTATGACGTATGACGTCATGTAGTATTACTATATGACGTATGACGTCATGTAGTATTACTATATGACGTATGACGTCATGTAGTATTAGGTTATAACGTATGAAGTTATGTATTATTACGAT
Source organism: Bombus terrestris (assembly GCF_910591885.1). Classification (NCBI taxonomy): domain Eukaryota; kingdom Metazoa; phylum Arthropoda; class Insecta; order Hymenoptera; family Apidae; genus Bombus; species Bombus terrestris. The sequence goes on from NW_025963556.1 coordinate 1,111,427, forward strand.
ATAACGTATGACGTTAAGCAGTATTAGGTTATAACGTATGACGTTATGTAGTATTAGGTTATAACGTATGGCGTTATGTAGTATTACGATATAACGTATGACGTTATGCAGTACTACGTTATAACGTATGACGTTATGTAGTGTTACGTTATAATGTATGACGTTATGTAGCATTACGGTATTTCGAACAACGTTGTATTGTGTTACTTTATAACGTATGACGTTATGTAGTGTTACGTTATAACGTATGACGCCGTGTAGTATTACGTTATAAGTATAACATTATGTAGTATCACGTTATAGCGTATGACGTCATGTAGTATTACGTTATTACGAATATCGTAATATTGTGTTACTTTATGACGTATGACGTCATGTAATATTGCTTTATGACGTATGACGTCATGTAGTATTTCCTTATAAGGTATGACGTTATGTAGTATTACGATATAACGTATGACGTTATGCAGTACTACGTTATAACGTATGACTTTATGTGGTGTTACGTTATAACGTATGACGTTATGTATTAGTACGATATAACGTATGACGTTATGAGTATTAGGTTATAACGTATGGCGTTATGTAGTATTACGATATAACGTATGACGTTATGCAGTACTACGTTATAACGTATGACGTTATGTAGTGTTACGTTATAATGTATGACGTTATGTAGCATTACGGTATTTCGAACAACGTTGTATTGTGTTACTTTATAACGTATGACGTTATGTAGTGTTACGTTATAACGTATGACGCCGTGTAGTATTACGTTATAAGTATAACATTATGTAGTATCACGTTATAGCGTATGACGTCATGTAGTATTACGTTATTACGAATATCGTAATATTGTGTTACTTTATGACGTATGACGTCATGTAATATTGCTTTACGACGTATGACGTCATGTAGTATTTCCTTATAACGTATGACGTTATGTAGTATTACGATATAACGTATGACGTTATGCAGTACTACGTTATAACGTATGACTTTATGTAGTGTTACGTTATAACGTATGACGTTATGTATTAGTACGATATAACGTATGACGTTATGCAGTATGAGGTTATAACGTATGACGTCATGTAGTTTTGCGTTATAACGTATGACGTCATGTAGTATTAGGTTATAACGTATGCCGTCATGTAGTATTACGTTATAACATATGACGTCATGTAGTAATACGATATAACGTACAACGTTATATAGAATTACGATATAACGCACAACGTTATGTCGTATTACGTTATAACGTATCATGTCATGTAGTATTACGTTATTACGAATAACGTTATATTGTGTTACCTTATAACGTGTGACCTTTTGTTGTATTACGTTATAACGTATAAAGACATGTAGTATTACGTTGTAACGTATGACGTCATGTAGTATTACTTTATGACGTATGACGTCATGTAGTATTATGTTATAACATATGCCGTCATGTAGTATTACGTTATAACATATGACGTCATGTAATATTACGATATAACGTACAGCGTTATATAGAATTACGATATAACGCACAACGTTATGTCGTATTACGTTATACCGTATGACGTTATATTGTGTTACTTTATGACGTATGACGTCATGTAGTATTACTTTATGACGTATGCCGTCATGTAGTATTACGTTATAACATATGACGTCATGTAGTAATACGATATAACGTACAACGTTATATAGAATTACGATATAACGCACAACGTTATGTCGTATTACGTTATAACGTATCATGTCATGTAGTATTACGTTATAACGAATGACGTTATGGAGTATTACGTTATAACGTATGACGCCATGTGGTATTAGGTTATTACGAATAACGTTATATTATGTTACTTTATGACATATGACGTCATGTAGTATTACTTTATGACGTATGACGTCATGTAGGATTACTTTATGACGTATGACGTCATGTAGTATTACGTTATTACGAATATCGTAATATTGTGTTACTTTATGACGTATGACGTCATGTAATATTGCTTTATGACGTATGACGTCATGTAGTATTTCCTTATAAGGTATGACGTTATGTAGTATTACGATATAACGTATGACGTTATGCAGTACTACGTTATAACGTATGACTTTATGTAGTGTTACGTTATAACGTATGACGTTATGTATTAGTACGATATAACGTATGACGTTATGCAGTATGAGGTTATAACGTATGACGTCATGTAGTTTTGCGTTATAACGTATGACGTCATGTAGTATTAGGTTATAACGTATGCCGTCATGTAGTATTACGTTATAACATATGACGTCATGTAGTAATACGATATAACGTACAACGTTATATAGAATTACGATATAACGCACAACGTTATGTCGTATTACGTTATAACGTATCATGTCATGTAGTATTACGTTATTACGAATAACGTTATATTGTGTTACCTTATAACGTGTGACCTTTTGTTGTATTACGTTATAACGTATAAAGACATGTAGTATTACGTTGTAACGTATGACGTCATGTAGTATTACTTTATGACGTATGACGTCATGTAGTATTATGTTATAACATATGCCGTCATGTAGTATTACGTTATAACATATGACGTCATGTAATATTACGATATAACGTACAGCGTTATATAGAATTACGATATAACGCACAACGTTATGTCGTATTACGTTATACCGTATGACGTCATATTGTGTTACTTTATGACGTATGACGTCATGTAGTATTACTTCATGACGTATGCCGTCATGTAGTATTACGTTATAACATATGACGTCATGTAGTAATACGATATAACGTACAACGTTATATAGAATTACGATATAACGCACAACGTTATGTCGTATTACGTTATAACGTATCATGTCATGTAGTATTACGTTATAACGAATGACGTTATGGAGTATTACGTTATAACGTATGACGCCATGTGGTATTAGGTTATTACGAATAACGTTATATTATGTTACTTTATGACATATGACGTCATGTAGTATTACTTTATGACGTATGACGTCATGTAGGATTACTTTATGACGTATGACGTCATGTAGTATTACTTTATGACGTATGACGTCATGTAGTATTACTTTATGACGTATGACGTCATGTAGTATTTCGTTATAACGTATGACGTTATGCAGTATTACGATATAACGTATGACGGTATGCAGTATTACGTTATGACGTATGACGTTATGCAGTATTACGATATAACGTATGACGGTATGCAGTATTACGTTATAACGTATGACGTTATGCAGTATTACGTTATAACGTATGACGTTATGTATTAGTACGATATAACGTATGACGTTATGCAGTATGAGGTTATAGCGTATGACGTCATGTAGTTTTGCGTTATAACGTATGACGTCATGTAGTATTACGATATAACGTACAACGTTATGCAGTATTAGGTTATAACGTATGACGTTATGGAGTATTACGTTATTACGTATGACGTCATGTGGTATTACGTTATTACGAATAACGTTATATTGTGTTATTTTATAACGTATGACCTTATGTTGTATTACGTTATAACGTATAAAGGCATGTAGTATTACGTTGTAACGTACGGCGTCATGTAGAATTACGTTATAACGTATTCCGTCATGTAGTATTACGTTATAACATATGACGTCATGTAGTATTACGATATAACGTACAACGTTATATAGAATTACGATATAACGCACAACGTTATGTCGTATTACGTTATAACTTATCATGTCATGTAGTATTACGTTATAACGTATGACGTTATGTAGTATTACGTTATTACGAATAACGTTATATTGTGTAACTTTATAACGTATGACCTTACGTTGTATTACGTTATAACGTATAAAGACATGTAGTATTACGTTATGACGTATGACGTCATGTGGTATTACTTTATGACGTATGACGTCAGGTAGTATTACTTTATGACGTATGACGTCATGTAGTATTACTTTATGACGTATGACGTCATGTAGTATTACTTTATGACGTATGACGTCATGTAGTATTTCGTTATAACGTATGACGTTATGCAGTATTACGATATAACGTACAACGTTATGCAGTATTAGGTTATAACGTATGACGTTATGGAGTATTACGTTATTACGTATGACGTCATGTGGTATTACGTTATTACGAATAACGTTATATTGTGTTATTTTATAACGTATGACCTTATGTTGTATTACGTTATAACGTATAAAGGCATGTAGTATTACGTTGTAACGTACGGCGTCATGTAGAATTACGTTATAACGTATTCCGTCATGTAGTATTACGTTATAACATATGACGTCATGTAGTATTACGATATAACGTACAACGTTATATAGAATTACGATATAACGCACAACGTTATGTCGTATTACGTTATAACTTATCATGTCATGTAGTATTACGTTATAACATATGACGTCATGTAGTATTACGATATAACGTACAACGTTATATAGAATTACGATATAACGCACAGCGTTATGTCGTATTACGTTATAACTTATCATGTCATGTAGTATTTCGTTATAACGTATGACGTTATGCAGTATTACGATATAACGTACAACGTTATGCAGTATTAGGTTATAACGTATGACGTTATGGAGTATTACGTTATAACGTATGACGCCATGTGGTATTACGTTATTACGAGTAACGTTATATTATGTTACTTTATGACATATGACGTCATGTAGTATTACTTTATGACGTATGACGTCATGTAGGATTACTTTATGACGTATGACGTCATGTAGTATTACTTTATGACGTATGACGTCATGTAGTATTACTTTATGACGTATGACGTCATGTAGTATTTCGTTATAACGTATGACGTTATGCAGTATTACGATATAACGTATGACGTTATGGAGTATTACGTTATTACGTATGACGTCATGTGGTATTACGTTATTACGAATAACGTTATATTGTGTTATTTTATAACGTATGACCTTATGTTGTATTACGTTATAACGTATAAAGGCATGTAGTATTACGTTATAACGTATGACGTCATGTAGTATTACTTTATGACGTATGACGTCATGTAGTATTACTTTATGTCGTATGACGTCATGTAGTATTACTTTATGACGTATGACGTCATGTAGTATTACTTTATGACGTATGACGTCATGTAGTATTACTTTATGACGTATGACGTCATGTAGTATTTCGTTATAACGTATGACGTTATGCAGTATTACGATATAACGTATGACGTTATGCAGTATTAGGTTATAACGTATGACGTCATGTAGTATTACTTTATGACGTATGACGTCATGTAGTATTTCGTTTTAACGTACAACGTTATATAGAATTACGATATAACGCACAACGTTATGTCGTATTACGTTATAACTTATCATGTCATGTAGTATTACGTTATAACGTATGACGTTATGTAGTATTACGTTATTACGAATAACGTTATATTGTGTAACTTTATAACGTATGACCTTGTGTTGTATTACGTTATAACGTACAAAGACATGTAGTATTACGTTATAACGTATGACGTCATGTGGTATTACGTTATTACGAATATCGTAATATTGTATTACTTTATGACGTATGACGTCATGTAGTATTACTATATGACGTATGACGTCATGTAGTATTACTATATGAAGTATGACGTCATGTAGTATTAGGTTATAACGTATGAAGTTATGTATTATTACGATATAACGTATGACGTTAAGCAGCATTAGGTTATAACGTATGACGTTATGTAGTATTAGGTTATAACGTATGGCGTTATGTAGTATTACGATATAACGTATGACGTTATGCAGTACTACGTTATAACGTATGACGTTATGTAGTGTTACGTTATAATGTATGACGTTATGTAGCATTACGGTATTTCGAACAACGTTGTATTGTGTTACTTTATAACGTATGACGTTATGTAGTGTTACGTTATAACGTATGACGCCGTGTAGTATTACGTTATAAGTATAACATTATGTAGTATCACGTTATAGCGTATGACGTCATGTAGTATTACGTTATTACGAATATCGTAATATTGTGTTACTTTATGACGTATGACGTCATGTAATATTGCTTTATGACGTATGACGTCATGTAGTATTTCCTTATAACGTATGACGTTATGTAGTATTACGATATAACGTATGACGTTATGCAGTACTACGTTATAACGTATGACGTTATGTAGTGTTACGTTATAACGTATGACGTTATGTATTAGTACGATATAACGTATGACGTTATGCAGTATGAGGTTATAACGTATGACGTCATGTAGTTTTGCGTTATAACGTATGACGTCATGTAGTATTAGGTTATAACGTATGCCGTCATGTAGTATTACGTTATAACATATGACGTCATGTAGTAATACGATATAACGTACAACGTTATATAGAATTACGATATAACGCACAACGTTATGTCGTATTACGTTATAACGTATCATGTCATGTAGTATTACGTTATTACGAATAACGTTATACTGTGTTACCTTATAACGTGTGACCTTTTGTTGTATTACGTTATAACGTATAAAGACATGTAGTATTACGTTGTAACGTATGACGTCATGTAGTATTACTTTATGACGTATGACGTCATGTAGTATTATGTTATAACATATGCCGTCATGTAGTATTACGTTATAACATATGACGTCATGTAATATTACGATATAACGTACAGCGTTATATAGAATTACGATATAACGCACAACGTTATGTCGTATTACGTTATACCGTATGACGTTATATTGTGTTACTTTATGACGTATGACGTCATGTAGTATTACTTTATGACGTATGCCGTCATGTAGTATTACGTTATAACATATGACGTCATGTAGTAATACGATATAACGTACAACGTTATATAGAATTACGATATAACGCACAACGTTATGTCGTATTACGTTATAACGTATCATGTCATGTAGTATTACGTTATAACGAATGACGTTATGGAGTATTACGTTATAACGTATGACGCCATGTGGTATTACGTTATTACGAATAACGTTATATTATGTTACTTTATGACATATGACGTCATGTAGTATTACTTTATGACGTATGACGTCATGTAGTATTTCGTTATAACGTATGACGTTATGCAGTATTACGATATAACGTATGACGTTATGCGGTATTAGGTTATAACTTATGACGTTATGGAGTATTACGTTATAACGTATGACGTCATGTGGTATTACGTTATTACGAATAACGTTATATTATGTTACGTCATGTAGTATTACTTTATGACGTATGACGTCATGTAGTATTACTTTATGACGTATGACGTCATGTAGTATTACTTTACGACGTATGACGTCATGTAGTATTACTTTATGACGTATGACGTCATGTAGTATTTCGTTATAACGTATGACGTTATGCAGTATTACGATATAACGTATGACGTTATGCAGTATTAGGTTATAACGTATGACGTCATGTAGTATTACTTTATGACGTATGACGTCATGTAGTATTTCGTTTTAACGTACAACGTTATATAGAATTACGGTATAACGCACAACGTTATGTCGTATTACGTTATAACTTATCATGTCATGTAGTATTACGTTATAACGTATGACGTTATGTAGTATTACGTTATTACGAATAACGTTATATTGTGTAACTGTATAACGTATGACCTTATGTTGTATTACGTTATAACGTATAAAGACATGTAGTATTACGTTATAACGTATGACGTCATGTGGTATTACGTTATTACGAATATCGTAATGTTGTATTACTTTATGACGTATGACGTCATGTAGTATTACTATATGACGTATGACGTCATGTAGTATTACTATATGACGTATGACGTCATGTAGTATTACTATATGACGTATGACGTCATGTAGTATTAGGTTATAACGTATGAAGTTATGTATTATTACGATATAACGTATGACGTTAAGCAGTATTAGGTTATAACGTATGACGTTATGAGTATTAGGTTATAACGTATGGCGTTATGTAGTATTACGATATAACGTATGACGTTATGCAGTACTACGTTATAACGTATGACGTTATGTAGTGTTACGTTATAATGTATGACGTTATGTAGCATTACGGTATTTCGAACAACGTTGTATTGTGTTACTTTATAACGTATGACGTTATGTAGTGTTACGTTATAACGTATGACGCCGTGTAGTATTACGTTATAAGTATAACATTATGTAGTATCACGTTATAGCGTATGACGTCATGTAGTATTACGTTATTACGAATATCGTAATATTGTGTTACTTTATGACGTATGACGTCATGTAATATTGCTTTATGACGTATGACGTCATGTAGTATTTCCTTATAACGTATGACGTTATGTAGTATTACGATATAACGTATGACGTTATGCAGTACTACGTTATAACGTATGACTTTATGTAGTGTTACGTTATAACGTATGACGTTATGTATTAGTACGATATAACGTATGACGTTATGCAGTATGAGGTTATAACGTATGACGTCATGTAGTTTTGCGTTATAACGTATGACGTCATGTAGTATTAGGTTATAACGTATGCCGTCATGTAGTATTACGTTATAACATATGACGTCATGTAGTAATACGATATAACGTACAACGTTATATAGAATTACGATATAACGCACAACGTTATGTCGTATTACGTTATAACGTATCATGTCATGTAGTATTACGTTATTACGAATAACGTTATATTGTGTTACCTTATAACGTGTGACCTTTTGTTGTATTACGTTATAACGTATAAAGACATGTAGTATTACGTTGTAACGTATGACGTCATGTAGTATTACTTTATGACGTATGACGTCATGTAGTATTATGTTATAACATATGCCGTCATGTAGTATTACGTTATAACATATGACGTCATGTAATATTACGATATAACGTACAGCGTTATATAGAATTACGATATAACGCACAACGTTATGTCGTATTACGTTATACCGTATGACGTTATATTGTGTTACTTTATGACGTATGACGTCATGTAGTATTACTTTATGACGTATGCCGTCATGTAGTATTACGTTATAACATATGACGTCATGTAGTAATACGATATAACGTACAACGTTATATAGAATTACGATATAACGCACAACGTTATGTCGTATTACGTTATAACGTATCATGTCATGTAGTATTACGTTATAACGAATGACGTTATGGAGTATTACGTTATAACGTATGACGCCATGTGGTATTAGGTTATTACGAATAACGTTATATTATGATACTTTATGACATATGACGTCATGTAGTATTACTTTATGACGTATGACGTCATGTAGAATTACGTTATAACGTATTCCGTCATGTAGTATTACGTTATAACATATGACGTCATGTAGTATTACGATATAACGTACAACGTTATATAGAATTACGATATAACGCACAACGTTATGTCGTATTACGTTATAACTTATCATGTCATGTAGTATTACGTTATAACATATGACGTCATGTAGTATTACGATATAACGTACAACGTTATATAGAATTACGATATAACGCACAACGTTATGTCGTATTACGTTATAACTTATCATGTCATGTAGTATTTCGTTATAACGTATGACGTTATGCAGTATTACGATATAACGTACAACGTTATGCAGTATTAGGTTATAACGTATGACGTTATGGAGTATTACGTTATAACGTATGACGCCATGTGGTATTACGTTATTACGAGTAACGTTATATTATGTTACTTTATGACATATGACGTCATGTAGTATTACTTTATGACGTATGACGTCATGTAGTATTACTTTATGACGTATGACGTCATGTAGTATTACTTTATGACGTATGACGTCATGTAGTATTACTTTATGACGTATGACGTCATGTAGTATTACTTTATGACGTATGACGTCATGTAGTATTACTTTATGACGTATGACGTCATGTAGTATTACTTTATGACGTATGACGTCATGTAGTATTACTTTATGACGTATGACGTCATGTAGTATTTCGTTATAACGTATGACGTTATGCAGTATTACGATATAACGTATGACGTTATGCGGTATTAGGTTATAACTTATGACGTTATGGAGTATTACGTTATAACGTATGACGTCATGTGGTATTACGTTATTACGAATAACGTTATATTATGTTACGTCATGTAGTATTACTTTATGACGTATGACGTCATGTAGTATTACTTTATGACGTATGACGTCATGTAGTATTACTTTACGACGTATGACGTCATGTAGTATTACTTTATGACGTATGACGTTATGCAGTATTACGATATAACGTATGACGTTATGCAGTATTAGGTTATAACGTATGACGTCATGTAGTATTACTTTATGACGTATGACGTCATGTAGTATTTCGTTTTAACGTACAACGTTATATAGAATTACGGTATAACGCACAACGTTATGTCGTATTACGTTATAACTTATCATGTCATGTAGTATTACGTTATAACGTATGACGTTATGTAGTATTACGTTATTACGAATAACGTTATATTGTGTAACTGTATAACGTATGACCTTATGTTGTATTACGTTATAACGTATAAAGACATGTAGTATTACGTTATAACGTATGACGTCATGTGGTATTACGTTATTACGAATATCGTAATATTGTATTACTTTATGACGTATGACGTCATATAGTATTACTATATGACGTATGACGTCATGTAGTATTACTATATGACGTATGACGTCATGTAGTATTACTATATGACGTATGACGTCATGTAGTATTAGGTTATAACGTATGAAGTTATGTATTATTACGATATAACGTATGACGTTAAGCAGTATTAGGTTATAACGTATGACGTTATGAGTATTAGGTTATAACGTATGGCGTTATGTAGTATTACGATATAACGTATGACGTTATGCAGTACTACGTTATAACGTATGACGTTATGTAGTGTTACGTTATAATGTATGACGTTATGTAGCATTACGGTATTTCGAACAACGTTGTATTGTGTTACTTTATAACGTATGACGTTATGTAGTGTTACGTTATAACGTATGACGCCGTGTAGTATTACGTTATAAGTATAACATTATGTAGTATCACGTTATAGCGTATGACGTCATGTAGTATTACGTTATTACGAATATCGTAATATTGTGTTACTTTATGACGTATGACGTCATGTAATATTGCTTTACGACGTATGACGTCATGTAGTATTTCCTTATAACGTATGACGTTATGTAGTATTACGATATAACGTATGACGTTATGCAGTACTACGTTATAACGTATGACTTTATGTAGTGTTACGTTATAACGTATGACGTTATGTATTAGTACGATATAACGTATGACGTTATGCAGTATGAGGTTATAACGTATGACGTCATGTAGTTTTGCGTTATAACGTATGACGTCATGTAGTATTAGGTTATAACGTATGCCGTCATGTAGTATTACGTTATAACATATGACGTCATGTAGTAATACGATATAACGTACAACGTTATATAGAATTACGATATAACGCACAACGTTATGTCGTATTACGTTATAACGTATCATGTCATGTAGTATTACGTTATTACGAATAACGTTATATTGTGTTACCTTATAACGTGTGACCTTTTGTTGTATTACGTTATAACGTATAAAGACATGTAGTATTACGTTGTAACGTATGACGTCATGTAGTATTACTTTATGACGTATGACGTCATGTAGTATTATGTTATAACATATGCCGTCATGTAGTATTACGTTATAACATATGACGTCATGTAATATTACGATATAACGTACAGCGTTATATAGAATTACGATATAACGCACAACGTTATGTCGTATTACGTTATACCGTATGACGTTATATTGTGTTACTTTATGACGTATGACGTCATGTAGTATTACTTTATGACGTATGCCGTCATGTAGTATTACGTTATAACATATGACGTCATGTAGTAATACGATATAACGTACAACGTTATATAGAATTACGATATAACGCACAACGTTATGTCGTATTACGTTATAACGTATCATGTCATGTAGTATTACGTTATAACGAATGACGTTATGGAGTATTACGTTATAACGTATGACGCCATGTGGTATTAGGTTATTACGAATAACGTTATATTATGATACTTTATGACATATGACGTCATGTAGTATTACTTTATGACGTATGACGTCATGTAGAATTACGTTATAACGTATTCCGTCATGTAGTATTACGTTATAACATATGACGTCATGTAGTATTACGATATAACGTACAACGTTATATAGAATTACGATATAACGCACAACGTTATGTCGTATTACGTTATAACTTATCATGTCATGTAGTATTACGTTATAACATATGACGTCATGTAGTATTACGATATAACGTACAACGTTATATAGAATTACGATATAACGCACAACGTTATGTCGTATTACGTTATAACTTATCATGTCATGTAGTATTTCGTTATAACGTATGACGTTATGCAGTATTACGATATAACGTACAACGTTATGCAGTATTAGGTTATAACGTATGACGTTATGGAGTATTACGTTATAACGTATGACGCCATGTGGTATTACGTTATTACGAGTAACGTTATATTATGTTACTTTATGACATATGACGTCATGTAGTATTACTTTATGACGTATGATGTCATGTAGTATTACGTTATGACGTATGACGTCATGTAGTATTACTTTATGACGTATGACGTCATGTAGTATTTCGTTATAACGTATGACGTTATGCAGTATTACGATATAACGTACAACGTTATGCAGTATTAGGTTATAACGTATGACGTTATGGAGTATTACGTTATTACGTATGACGTCATGTGGTATTACGTTATTACGAATAACGTTATATTGTGTTATTTTATAACGTATGACCTTATGTTGTATTACGTTATAACGTATAAAGGCATGTAGTATTACGTTGTAACGTACGGCGTCATGTAGAATTACGTTATAACGTATTCCGTCATGTAGTATTACGTTATAACATATGACGTCATGTAGTATTACGATATAACGTACAACGTTATATAGAATTACGATATAACGCACAACGTTATGTCGTATTACGTTATAACTTATCATGTCATGTAGTATTACGTTATAACATATGACGTCATGTAGTATTACGATATAACGTACAACGTTATATAGAATTACGATATAACGCACAACGTTATGTCGTATTACGTTATAACTTATCATGTCATGTAGTATTTCGTTATAACGTATGACGTTATGCAGTATTACGATATAACGTACAACGTTATGCAGTATTAGGTTATAACGTATGACGTTATGGAGTATTACGTTATAACGTATGACGCCATGTGGTATTACGTTATTACGAGTAACGTTATATTATGTTACTTTATGACATATGACGTCATGTAGTATTACTTTATGACGTATGATGTCATGTAGTATTACTTTATGACGTATGACGTCATGTAGTATTACTTTATGACGTATGACGTCATGTAGTATTACTTTATGACGTATGACGTCATGTAGTATTACTTTATGACGTATGACGTCATGTAGTATTTCGTTATAACGTATGACGTTATGCAGTATTACGATATAACGTATGACGTTATGCAGTATTACGATATAACGTATGACGTTATGCAGTATTAGGTTATAACGTATGACGTCATGTAGTATTACTTTATGACGTATGACGTTATGCAGTATTACGATATAACGTATGACGTTATGCAGTATTAGGTTATAACGTATGACGTCATGTAGTATTACTTTATGACGTATGACGTCATGTAGTATTTCGTTTTAACGTACAACGTTATATAGAATTACGGTATAACGCACAACGTTATGTCGTATTACGTTATAACTTATCATGTCATGTAGTATTACGTTATAACGTATGACGTTATGTAGTATTACGTTATTACGAATAACGTTATATTGTGTAACTGTATAACGTATGACCTTATGTTGTATTACGTTATAACGTATAAAGACATGTGGTATTACGTTATAACGTATGACGTCATGTGGTATTACGTTATTACGAATATCGTAATATTGTATTACTTTATGACGTATGACGTCATGTAGTATTACTATATGACGTATGACGTCATGTAGTATTACTATATGACGTATGACGTCATGTAGTATTACTATATGACGTATGACGTCATGTAGTATTAGGTTATAACGTATGAAGTTATGTATTATTACGATATAACGTATGACGTTAAGCAGTATTAGGTTATAACGTATGACGTTATGAGTATTAGGTTATAACGTATGGCGTTATGTAGTATTACGATATAACGTATGACGTTATGCAGTACTACGTTATAACGTATGACGTTATGTAGTGTTACGTTATAATGTATGACGTTATGTAGCATTACGGTATTTCGAACAACGTTGTATTGTGTTACTTTATAACGTATGACGTTATGTAGTGTTACGTTATAACGTATGACGCCGTGTAGTATTACGTTATAAGTATAACATTATGTAGTATCACGTTATAGCGTATGACGTCATGTAGTATTACGTTATTACGAATATCGTAATATTGTGTTACTTTATGACGTATGACGTCATGTAATATTGCTTTACGACGTATGACGTCATGTAGTATTTCCTTATAACGTATGACGTTATGTAGTATTACGATATAACGTATGACGTTATGCAGTACTACGTTATAACGTATGACTTTATGTAGTGTTACGTTATAACGTATGACGTTATGTATTAGTACGATATAACGTATGACGTTATGCAGTATGAGGTTATAACGCATGACGTCATGTAGTTTTGCGTTATAACGTATGACGTCATGTAGTATTAGGTTATAACGTATGCCGTCATGTAGTATTACGTTATAACATATGACGTCATGTAGTAATACGATATAACGTACAACGTTATATAGAATTACGATATAACGCACAACGTTATGTCGTATTACGTTATAACGTATCATGTCATGTAGTATTACGTTATTACGAATAACGTTATATTGTGTTACCTTATAACGTGTGACCTTTTGTTGTATTACGTTATAACGTATAAAGACATGTAGTATTACGTTGTAACGTATGACGTCATGTAGTATTACTTTATGACGTATGACGTCATGTAGTATTATGTTATAACATATGCCGTCATGTAGTATTACGTTATAACATATGACGTCATGTAATATTACGATATAACGTACAGCGTTATATAGAATTACGATATAACGCACAACGTTATGTCGTATTACGTTATACCGTATGACGTTATATTGTGTTACTTTATGACGTATGACGTCATGTAGTATTACTTTATGACGTATGCCGTCATGTAGTATTACGTTATAACATATGACGTCATGTAGTAATACGATATAACGTACAACGTTATATAGAATTACGATATAACGCACAACGTTATGTCGTATTACGTTATAACGTATCATGTCATGTAGTATTACGTTATAACGAATGACGTTATGGAGTATTACGTTATAACGTATGACGCCATGTGGTATTAGGTTATTACGAATAACGTTATATTATGATACTTTATGACATATGACGTCATGTAGTATTACTTTATGACGTATGACGTCATGTAGAATTACGTTATAACGTATTCCGTCATGTAGTATTACGTTATAACATATGACGTCATGTAGTATTACGATATAACGTACAACGTTATATAGAATTACGATATAACGCACAACGTTATGTCGTATTACGTTATAACTTATCATGTCATGTAGTATTACGTTATAACATATGACGTCATGTAGTATTACGATATAACGTACAACGTTATATAGAATTACGATATAACGCACAACGTTATGTCGTATTACGTTATAACTTATCATGTCATGTAGTATTTCGTTATAACGTATGACGTTATGCAGTATTACGATATAACGTACAACGTTATGCAGTATTAGGTTATAACGTATGACGTTATGGAGTATTACGTTATAACGTATGACGCCATGTGGTATTACGTTATTACGAGTAACGTTATATTATGTTACTTTATGACATATGACGTCATGTAGTATTACTTTATGACGTATGACGTCATGTAGTATTACTTTATGACGTATGACGTCATGTAGTATTACTTTATGACGTATGACGTCATGTAGTATTTCGTTATAACGTATGACGTTATGCAGTATTACGATATAACGTACAACGTTATGCAGTATTAGGTTATAACGTATGACGTTATGGAGTATTACGTTATTACGTATGACGTCATGTGGTATTACGTTATTACGAATAACGTTATATTGTGTTATTTTATAACGTATGACCTTATGTTGTATTACGTTATAACGTATAAAGGCATGTAGTATTACGTTATAACGTACGGCGTCATGTAGAATTACGTTATAACGTATTCCGTCATGTAGTATTACGTTATAACATATGACGTCATGTAGTATTACGATATAACGTACAACGTTATATAGAATTACGATATAACGCACAACGTTATGTCGTATTACGTTATAACTTATCATGTCATGTAGTATTACGTTATAACATATGACGTCATGTAGTATTACGATATAACGTACAACGTTATATAGAATTACGATATAACGCACAACGTTATGTCGTATTACGTTATAACTTATCATGTCATGTAGTATTTCGTTATAACGTATGACGTTATGCAGTATTACGATATAACGTACAACGTTATGCAGTATTAGGTTATAACGTATGACGTTATGGAGTATTACGTTATAACGTATGACGCCATGTGGTATTACGTTATTACGAGTAACGTTATATTATGTTACTTTATGACATATGACGTCATGTAGTATTACTTTATGACGTATGATGTCATGTAGTATTACTTTATGACGTATGACGTCATGTAGTATTACTTTATGACGTATGACGTCATGTAGTATTACTTTATGACGTATGACGTCATGTAGTATTACTTTATGACGTATGACGTCATGTAGTATTTCGTTATAACGTATGACGTTATGCAGTATTACGATATAACGTATGACGTTATGCAGTATTACGATATAACGTATGACGTTATGCAGTATTAGGTTATAACGTATGACGTCATGTAGTATTACTTTATGACGTATGACGTTATGCAGTATTACGATATAACGTATGACGTTATGCAGTATTAGGTTATAACGTATGACGTCATGTAGTATTACTTTATGACGTATGACGTCATGTAGTATTTCGTTTTAACGTACAACGTTATATAGAATTACGGTATAACGCACAACGTTATGTCGTATTACGTTATAACTTATCATGTCATGTAGTATTACGTTATAACGTATGACGTTATGTAGTATTACGTTATTACGAATAACGTTATATTGTGTAACTGTATAACGTATGACCTTATGTTGTATTACGTTATAACGTATAAAGACATGTGGTATTACGTTATAACGTATGACGTCATGTGGTATTACGTTATTACGAATATCGTAATATTGTATTACTTTATGACGTATGACGTCATGTAGTATTACTATATGACGTATGACGTCATGTAGTATTACTATATGACGTATGACGTCATGTAGTATTACTATATGACGTATGACGTCATGTAGTATTAGGTTATAACGTATGAAGTTATGTATTATTACGATATAACGTATGACGTTAAGCAGTATTAGGTTATAACGTATGACGTTATGAGTATTAGGTTATAACGTATGGCGTTATGTAGTATTACGATATAACGTATGACGTTATGCAGTACTACGTTATAACGTATGACGTTATGTAGTGTTACGTTATAATGTATGACGTTATGTAGCATTACGGTATTTCGAACAACGTTGTATTGTGTTACTTTATAACGTATGACGTTATGTAGTGTTACGTTATAACGTATGACGCCGTGTAGTATTACGTTATAAGTATAACATTATGTAGTATCACGTTATAGCGTATGACGTCATGTAGTATTACGTTATTACGAATATCGTAATATTGTGTTACTTTATGACGTATGACGTCATGTAATATTGCTTTACGACGTATGACGTCATGTAGTATTTCCTTATAACGTATGACGTTATGTAGTATTACGATATAACGTATGACGTTATGCAGTACTACGTTATAACGTATGACTTTATGTAGTGTTACGTTATAACGTATGACGTTATGTATTAGTACGATATAACGTATGACGTTATGCAGTATGAGGTTATAACGCATGACGTCATGTAGTTTTGCGTTATAACGTATGACGTCATGTAGTATTAGGTTATAACGTATGCCGTCATGTAGTATTACGTTATAACATATGACGTCATGTAGTAATACGATATAACGTACAACGTTATATAGAATTACGATATAACGCACAACGTTATGTCGTATTACGTTATAACGTATCATGTCATGTAGTATTACGTTATTACGAATAACGTTATATTGTGTTACCTTATAACGTGTGACCTTTTGTTGTATTACGTTATAACGTATAAAGACATGTAGTATTACGTTATAACGTATGACGTCATGTAGTATTACTTTATGACGTATGACGTCATGTAGTATTATGTTATAACATATGCCGTCATGTAGTATTACGTTATAACATATGACGTCATGTAATATTACGATATAACGTACAGCGTTATATAGAATTACGATATAACGCACAACGTTATGTCGTATTACGTTATACCGTATGACGTTATATTGTGTTACTTTATGACGTATGACGTCATGTAGTATTACTTTATGACGTATGCCGTCATGTAGTATTACGTTATAACATATGACGTCATGTAGTAATACGATATAACGTACAACGTTATATAGAATTACGATATAACGCACAACGTTATGTCGTATTACGTTATAACGTATCATGTCATGTAGTATTACGTTATAACGAATGACGTTATGGAGTATTACGTTATAACGTATGACGCCATGTGGTATTAGGTTATTACGAATAACGTTATATTATGATACTTTATGACATATGACGTCATGTAGTATTACTTTATGACGTATGACGTCATGTAGAATTACGTTATAACGTATTCCGTCATGTAGTATTACGTTATAACATATGACGTCATGTAGTATTACGATATAACGTACAACGTTATATAGAATTACGATATAACGCACAACGTTATGTCGTATTACGTTATAACTTATCATGTCATGTAGTATTACGTTATAACATATGACGTCATGTAGTATTACGATATAACGTACAACGTTATATAGAATTACGATATAACGCACAACGTTATGTCGTATTACGTTATAACTTATCATGTCATGTAGTATTTCGTTATAACGTATGACGTTATGCAGTATTACGATATAACGTACAACGTTATGCAGTATTAGGTTATAACGTATCACGTTATGGAGTATTACGTTATAACGTATGACGCCATGTGGTATTACGTTATTACGAGTAACGTTATATTATGTTACTTTATGACATATGACGTCATGTAGTATTACTTTATGACGTATGATGTCATGTAGTATTACTTTATGACGTATGACGTCATGTAGTATTACTTTATGACGTATGACGTCATGTAGTATTTCGTTATAACGTATGACGTTATGCAGTATTACGATATAACGTACAACGTTATGCAGTATTAGGTTATAACGTATGACGTTATGGAGTATTACGTTATTACGTATGACGTCATGTGGTATTACGTTATTACGAATAACGTTATATTGTGTTATTTTATAACGTATGACCTTATGTTGTATTACGTTATAACGTATAAAGGCATGTAGTATTACGTTGTAACGTACGGCGTCATGTAGAATTACGTTATAACGTATTCCGTCATGTAGTATTACGTTATAACATATGACGTCATGTAGTATTACGATATAACGTACAACGTTATATAGAATTACGATATAACGCACAACGTTATGTCGTATTACGTTATAACTTATCATGTCATGTAGTATTACGTTATAACATATGACGTCATGTAGTATTACGATATAACGTACAACGTTATATAGAATTACGATATAACGCACAACGTTATGTCGTATTACGTTATAACTTATCATGTCATGTAGTATTTCGTTATAACGTATGACGTTATGCAGTATTACGATATAACGTACAACGTTATGCAGTATTAGGTTATAACGTATGACGTTATGGAGTATTACGTTATAACGTATGACGCCATGTGGTATTACGTTATTACGAGTAACGTTATATTATGTTACTTTATGACATATGACGTCATGTAGTATTACTTTATGACGTATGACGTCATGTAGGATTACTTTATGACGTATGACGTCATGTAGTATTACTTTATGACGTATGACGTCATGTAGTATTACTTTATGACGTATGACGTCATGTAGTATTTCGTTATAACGTATGACGTTATGCAGTATTACGATATAACGTATGACGTCATGTAGTATTACTTTATGACGTATGACGTCATGTAGTATTACTTTATGACGTATGACGTCATGTAGTATTACTTTATGACGTATGACGTCATGTAGTATTACTTTATGACGTATGACGTCATGTAGTATTACTTTATGACGTATGACGTCATGTAGTATTACTTTATGACGTATGACGTCATGTAGTATTTCGTTATAACGTATGACGTTATGCAGTATTACGATATAACGTATGACGTTATGCGGTATTAGGTTATAACTTATGACGTTATGGAGTATTACGTTATAACGTATGACGTCATGTGGTATTACGTTATTACGAATAACGTTATATTATGTTACGTCATGTAGTATTACTTTATGACGTATGACGTCATGTAGTATTACTTTATGACGTATGACGTCATGTAGTATTACTTTATGACGTATGACGTCATGTAGTATTACTTTATGACGTATGACGTCATGTAGTATTACTTTATGACGTATGACGTCATGTAGTATTACTTTATGACGTATGACGTCATGTAGTATTACTTTATGACGTATGACGTCATGTAGTATTACTTTATGACGTATGACGTCATGTAGTATTTCGTTATAACGTATGACGTTATGCAGTATTACGATATAACGTATGACGTTATGCAGTATTAGGTTATAACGTATGACGTCATGTAGTATTACTTTATGACGTATGACGTCATGTAGTATTTCGTTTTAACGTACAACGTTATATAGAATTACGATATAACGCACAACGTTATGTCGTATTACGTTATAACTTATCATGTCATGTAGTATTACGTTATAACGTATGACGTTATGTAGTATTACGTTATTACGAATAACGTTATATCGTGTAACTTTATAACGTATGACCTTGTGTTGTATTACGTTATAACGTATAAAGACATGTAGTATTACGTTATAACGTATGACGTCATGTGGTATTACGTTATTACGAATATCGTAATATTGTATTACTTTATGACGTATGACGTCATGTAGTATTACTATATGACGTATGACGTCATGTAGTATTACTATATGACGTATGACGTCATGTAGTATTAGGTTATAACGTATGAAGTTATGTATTATTACGATATAACGTATGACGTTAAGCAGCATTAGGTTATAACGTATGACGTTATGTAGTATTAGGTTATAACGTATGGCGTTATGTAGTATTACGATATAACGTATGACGTTATGCAGTACTACGTTATAACGTATGACGTTATGTAGTGTTACGTTATAATTTATGACGTTATGTAGCATTACGGTATTTCGAACAACGTTGTATTGTGTTACTTTATAACGTATGACGTTATGTAGTGTTACGTTATAACGTATGACGCCGTGTAGTATTACGTTATAAGTATAACATTATGTAGTATCACGTTATAGCGTATGACGTCATGTAGTATTACGTTATTACGAATATCGTAATATTGTGTTACTTTATGACGTATGACGTCATGTAATATTGCTTTATGACGTATGACGTCATGTAGTATTTCCTTATAACGTATGACGTTATGTAGTATTACGATATAACGTATGACGTTATGCAGTACTACGTTATAACGTATGACGTTATGTAGTGTTACGTTATAACGTATGACGTTATGTATTAGTACGATATAACGTATGACGTTATGCAGTATGAGGTTATAACGTATGACGTCATGTAGTTTTGCGTTATAACGTATGACGTCATGTAGTATTAGGTTATAACGTATGCCGTCATGTAGTATTACGTTATAACATATGACGTCATGTAGTAATACGATATAACGTACAACGTTATATAGAATTACGATATAACGCACAACGTTATGTCGTATTACGTTATAACGTATCATGTCATGTAGTATTACGTTATTACGAATAACGTTATACTGTGTTACCTTATAACGTGTGACCTTTTGTTGTATTACGTTATAACGTATAAAGACATGTAGTATTACGTTGTAACGTATGACGTCATGTAGTATTACTTTATGACGTATGACGTCATGTAGTATTATGTTATAACATATGCCGTCATGTAGTATTACGTTATAACATATGACGTCATGTAATATTACGATATAACGTACAGCGTTATATAGAATTACGATATAACGCACAACGTTATGTCGTATTACGTTATACCGTATGACGTTATATTGTGTTACTTTATGACGTATGACGTCATGTAGTATTACTTTATGACGTATGCCGTCATGTAGTATTACGTTATAACATATGACGTCATGTAGTAATACGATATAACGTACAACGTTATATAGAATTACGATATAACTCACAACGTTATGTCGTATTACGTTATAACGTATCATGTCATGTAGTATTACGTTATAACGAATGACGTTATGGAGTATTACGTTATAACGTATGACGCCATGTGGTATTACGTTATTACGAGTAACGTTATATTATGTTACTTTATGACATATGACGTCATGTAGTATTACTTTATGACGTATGACGTCATGTAGTATTACTTTATGACGTATGACGTCATGTAGTATTACTTTATGACGTATGACGTCATGTAGTATTACTTTATGACGTATGACGTCATGTAGTATTACTTTATGACGTATGACGTCATGTAGTATTTCGTTATAACGTATGACGTTATGCAGTATTACGATATAACGTATGACGTTATGCGGTATTAGGTTATAACTTATGACGTTATGGAGTATTACGTTATAACGTATGACGTCATGTGGTATTACGTTATTACGAATAACGTTATATTATGTTACGTCATGTAGTATTACTTTATGACGTATGACGTCATGTAGTATTACTTTATGACGTATGACGTCATGTAGTATTACTTTACGACGTATGACGTCATGTAGTATTACTTTATGACGTATGACGTTATGCAGTATTACGATATAACGTATGACGTTATGCAGTATTAGGTTATAACGTATGACGTCATGTAGTATTACTTTATGACGTATGACGTCATGTAGTATTTCGTTTTAACGTACAACGTTATATAGAATTACGGTATAACTCACAACGTTATGTCGTATTACGTTATAACTTATCATGTCATGTAGTATTACGTTATAACGTATGACGTTATGTAGTATTACGTTATTACGAATAACGTTATATTGTGTAACTGTATAACGTATGACCTTATGTTGTATTACGTTATAACGTATAAAGACATGTAGTATTACGTTATAACGTATGACGTCATGTGGTATTACGTTATTACGAATATCGTAATATTGTATTACTTTATGACGTATGACGTCATGTAGTATTACTATATGACGTATGACGTCATGTAGTATTACTATATGACGTATGACGTCATGTAGTATTACTATATGACGTATGACGTCATGTAGTATTAGGTTATAACGTATGAAGTTATGTATTATTACGATATAACGTATGACGTTAAGCAGTATTAGGTTATAACGTATGACGTTATGAGTATTAGGTTATAACGTATGGCGTTATGTAGTATTACGATATAACGTATGACGTTATGCAGTACTACGTTATAACGTATGACGTTATGTAGTGTTACGTTATAATGTATGACGTTATGTAGCATTACGGTATTTCGAACAACGTTGTATTGTGTTACTTTATAACGTATGACGTTATGTAGTGTTACGTTATAACGTATGACGCCGTGTAGTATTACGTTATAAGTATAACATTATGTAGTATCACGTTATAGCGTATGACGTCATGTAGTATTACGTTATTACGAATATCGTAATATTGTGTTACTTTATGACGTATGACGTCATGTAATATTGCTTTACGACGTATGACGTCATGTAGTATTTCCTTATAACGTATGACGTTATGTAGTATTACGATATAACGTATGACGTTATGCAGTACTACGTTATAACGTATGACTTTATGTAGTGTTACGTTATAACGTATGACGTTATGTATTAGTACGATATAACGTATGACGTTATGCAGTATGAGGTTATAACGCATGACGTCATGTAGTTTTGCGTTATAACGTATGACGTCATGTAGTATTAGGTTATAACGTATGCCGTCATGTAGTATTACGTTATAACATATGACGTCATGTAGTAATACGATATAACGTACAACGTTATATAGAATTACGATATAACGCACAACGTTATGTCGTATTACGTTATAACGTATCATGTCATGTAGTATTACGTTATTACGAATAACGTTATATTGTGTTACCTTATAACGTGTGACCTTTTGTTGTATTACGTTATAACGTATAAAGACATGTAGTATTACGTTGTAACGTATGACGTCATGTAGTATTACTTTATGACGTATGACGTCATGTAGTATTATGTTATAACATATGCCGTCATGTAGTATTACGTTATAACATATGACGTCATGTAGTAATACGATATAACGTACAACGTTATATAGAATTACGATATAACGCACAACGTTATGTCGTATTACGTTATAACGTATCATGTCATGTAGTATTACGTTATAACGAATGACGTTATGGAGTATTACGTTATAACGTATGACGCCATGTGGTATTAGGTTATTACGAATAACGTTATATTATGATACTTTATGACATATGACGTCATGTAGTATTACTTTATGACGTATGACGTCATGTAGAATTACGTTATAACGTATTCCGTCATGTAGTATTACGTTATAACATATGACGTCATGTAGTATTACGATATAACGTACAACGTTATATAGAATTACGATATAACGCACAACGTTATGTCGTATTACGTTATAACTTATCATGTCATGTAGTATTACGTTATAACATATGACGTCATGTAGTATTACGATATAACGTACAACGTTATATAGAATTACGATATAACGCACAACGTTATGTCGTATTACGTTATAACTTATCATGTCATGTAGTATTTCGTTATAACGTATGACGTTATGCAGTATTACGATATAACGTACAACGTTATGCAGTATTAGGTTATAACGTATGACGTTATGGAGTATTACGTTATAACGTATGACGCCATGTGGTATTACGTTATTACGAGTAACGTTATATTATGTTACTTTATGACATATGACGTCATGTAGTATTACTTTATGACGTATGACGTCATGTAGGATTACTTTATGACGTATGACGTCATGTAGTATTACTTTATGACGTATGACGTCATGTAGTATTACTTTATGACGTATGACGTCATGTAGTATTTCGTTATAACGTATGACGTTATGCAGTATTACGATATAACGTATGACGTCATGTAGTATTACTTTATGACGTATGACGTCATGTAGTATTACTTTATGACGTATGACGTCATGTAGTATTACTTTATGACGTATGACGTCATGTAGTATTACTTTATGACGTATGACGTCATGTAGTATTACTTTATGACGTATGACGTCATGTAGTATTACTTTATGACGTATGACGTCATGTAGTATTTCGTTATAACGTATGACGTTATGCAGTATTACGATATAACGTATGACGTTATGCGGTATTAGGTTATAACTTATGACGTTATGGAGTATTACGTTATAACGTATGACGTCATGTGGTATTACGTTATTACGAATAACGTTATATTATGTTACGTCATGTAGTATTACTTTATGACGTATGACGTCATGTAGTATTACTTTATGACGTATGACGTCATGTAGTATTACTTTATGACGTATGACGTCATGTAGTATTACTTTATGACGTATGACGTCATGTAGTATTACTTTATGACGTATGACGTCATGTAGTATTACTTTATGACGTATGACGTCATGTAGTATTACTTTATGACGTATGACGTCATGTAGTATTTCGTTATAACGTATGACGTTATGCAGTATTACGATATAACGTATGACGTTATGCAGTATTAGGTTATAACGTATGACGTCATGTAGTATTACTTTATGACGTATGACGTCATGTAGTATTTCGTTTTAACGTACAACGTTATATAGAATTACGATATAACGCACAACGTTATGTCGTATTACGTTATAACTTATCATGTCATGTAGTATTACGTTATAACTTATCATGTCATGTAGTATTACGTTATAACGTATGACGTTATGTAGTATTACGTTATTACGAATAACGTTATATCGTGTAACTTTATAACGTATGACCTTGTGTTGTATTACGTTATAACGTATAAAGACATGTAGTATTACGTTATAACGTATGACGTCATGTGGTATTACGTTATTACGAATATCGTAATATTGTATTACTTTATGACGTATGACGTCATGTAGTATTACTATATGACGTATGACGTCATGTAGTATTACTATATGACGTATGACGTCATGTAGTATTAGGTTATAACGTATGAAGTTATGTATTATTACGATATAACGTATGACGTTAAGCAGCATTAGGTTATAACGTATGACGTTATGTAGTATTAGGTTATAACGTATGGCGTTATGTAGTATTACGATATAACGTATGACGTTATGCAGTACTACGTTATAACGTATGACGTTATGTAGTGTTACGTTATAATGTATGACGTTATGTAGCATTACGGTATTTCGAACAACGTTGTATTGTGTTACTTTATAACGTATGACGTTATGTAGTGTTACGTTATAACGTATGACGCCGTGTAGTATTACGTTATAAGTATAACATTATGTAGTATCACGTTATAGCGTATGACGTCATGTAGTATTACGTTATTACGAATATCGTAATATTGTGTTACTTTATGACGTATGACGTCATGTAATATTGCTTTATGACGTATGACGTCATGTAGTATTTCCTTATAACGTATGACGTTATGTAGTATTACGATATAACGTATGACGTTATGCAGTACTACGTTATAACGTATGACGTTATGTAGTGTTACGTTATAACGTATGACGTTATGTATTAGTACGATATAACGTATGACGTTATGCAGTATGAGGTTATAACGTATGACGTCATGTAGTTTTGCGTTATAACGTATGACGTCATGTAGTATTAGGTTATAACGTATGCCGTCATGTAGTATTACGTTATAACATATGACGTCATGTAGTAATACGATATAACGTACAACGTTATATAGAATTACGATATAACGCACAACGTTATGTCGTATTACGTTATAACGTATCATGTCATGTAGTATTACATTATTACGAATAACGTTATACTGTGTTACCTTATAACGTGTGACCTTTTGTTGTATTACGTTATAACGTATAAAGACATGTAGTATTACGTTGTAACGTATGACGTCATGTAGTATTACTTTATGACGTATGACGTCATGTAGTATTATGTTATAACATATGCCGTCATGTAGTATTACGTTATAACATATGACGTCATGTAATATTACGATATAACGTACAGCGTTATATAGAATTACGATATAACGCACAACGTTATGTCGTATTACGTTATACCGTATGACGTTATATTGTGTTACTTTATGACGTATGACGTCATGTAGTATTACTTTATGACGTATGCCGTCATGTAGTATTACGTTATAACATATGACGTCATGTAGTAATACGATATAACGTACAACGTTATATAGAATTACGATATAACTCACAACGTTATGTCGTATTACGTTATAACGTATCATGTCATGTAGTATTACGTTATAACGAATGACGTTATGGAGTATTACGTTATAACGTATGACGCCATGTGGTATTACGTTATTACGAATAACGTTATATTATGTTACTTTATGACATATGACGTCATGTAGTATTACTTTATGACGTATGACGTCATGTAGTATTACTTTATGACGTATGACGTCATGTAGTATTACTTTATGACGTATGACGTCATGTAGTATTTCGTTATAACGTATGACGTTATGCAGTATTACGATATAACGTATGACGTTATGCGGTATTAGGTTATAGCTTATGACGTTATGGAGTATTACGTTATAACGTATGACGTCATGTGGTATTACGTTATTACGAATAACGTTATATTATGTTACGTCATGTAGTATTACTTTATGACGTATGACGTCATGTAGTATTACTTTATGACGTATGACGTCATGTAGTATTACTTTACGACGTATGACGTCATGTAGTATTACTTTATGACGTATGACGTCATGTAGTATTTCGTTATAACGTATGACGTTATGCAGTATTACGATATAACGTATGACGTTATGCAGTATTAGGTTATAACGTATGACGTCATGTAGTATTACTTTATGACGTATGACGTCATGTAGTATTTCGTTTTAACGTACAACGTTATATAGAATTACGGTATAACGCACAACGTTATGTCGTATTACGTTATAACTTATCATGTCATGTAGTATTACGTTATAACGTATGACGTTATGTAGTATTACGTTATTACGAATAACGTTATATTGTGTAACTGTATAACGTATGACCTTATGTTGTATTACGTTATAACGTATAAAGACATGTAGTATTACGTTATAACGTATGACGTCATGTGGTATTACGTTATTACGAATATCGTAATATTGTATTACTTTATGACGTATGACGTCATGTAGTATTACTATATGACGTATGACGTCATGTATTATTACGATATAACGTATGACGTTAAGCAGTATTAGGTTATAACGTATGACGTTATGTAGTATTAGGTTATAACGTATGGCGTTATGTAGTATTACGATATAACGTATGACGTTATGCAGTACTACGTTATAACGTATGACGTTATGTAGTGTTACGTTATAATGTATGACGTTATGTAGCATTACGGTATTTCGAACAACGTTGTATTGTGTTACTTTATAACGTATGACGTTATGTAGTGTTACGTTATAACGTATGACGCCGTGTAGTATTACGTTATAAGTATAACATTATGTAGTATCACGTTATAGCGTATGACGTCATGTAGTATTACGTTATTACGAATATCGTAATATTGTGTTACTTTATGACGTATGACGTCATGTAATATTGCTTTATGACGTATGACGTCATGTAGTATTTCCTTATAACGTATGACGTTATGTAGTATTACGATATAACGTATGACGTTATGCAGTACTACGTTATAACGTATGACTTTATGTAGTGTTACGTTATAACGTATGACGTTATGTATTAGTACGATATAACGTATGACGTTATGCAGTATGAGGTTATAACGTATGACGTCATGTAGTTTTGCGTTATAACGTATGACGTCATGTAGTATTAGGTTATAACGTATGCCGTCATGTAGTATTACGTTATAACATATGACGTCATGTAGTAATACGATATAACGTACAACGTTATATAGAATTACGATATAACGCACAACGTTATGTCGTATTACGTTATAACGTATCATGTCATGTAGTATTACGTTATTACGAATAACGTTATATTGTGTTACCTTATAACGTGTGACCTTTTGTTGTATTACGTTATAACGTATAAAGACATGTAGTATTACGTTGTAACGTATGACGTCATGTAGTATTACTTTATGACGTATGACGTCATGTAGTATTATGTTATAACATATGCCGTCATGTAGTATTACGTTATAACATATGACGTCATGTAATATTACGATATAACGTACAGCGTTATATAGAATTACGATATAACGCACAACGTTATGTCGTATTACGTTATACCGTATGACGTTATATTGTGTTACTTTATGACGTATGACGTCATGTAGTATTACTTTATGACGTATGCCGTCATGTAGTATTACGTTATAACATATGACGTCATGTAGTAATACGATATAACGTACAACGTTATATAGAATTACGATATAACGCACAACGTTATGTCGTATTACGTTATAACGTATCATGTCATGTAGTATTACGTTATAACGAATGACGTTATGGAGTATTACGTTATAACATATGACGTCATGTAGTAATACTTTATGACGTATGACGTCATGTAGTATTACTTTATGACGTATGACGTCATGTAGAATTACGTTATAACGTATTCCGTCATGTAGTATTACGTTATAACATATGACGTCATGTAGTATTACGATATAACGTACAACGTTATATAGAATTACGATATAACGCACAACGTTATGTCGTATTACGTTATAACTTATCATGTCATGTAGTATTACGTTATAACATATGACGTCATGTAGTATTACGATATAACGTACAACGTTATATAGAATTACGATATAACGCACAACGTTATGTCGTATTACGTTATAACTTATCATGTCATGTAGTATTTCGTTATAACGTATGACGTTATGCAGTATTACGATATAACGTACAACGTTATGCAGTATTAGGTTATAACGTATGACGTTATGGAGTATTACGTTATAACGTATGACGCCATGTGGTATTACGTTATTACGAGTAACGTTATATTATGTTACTTTATGACATATGACGTCATGTAGTATTACTTTATGACGTATGACGTCATGTAGGATTACTTTATGACGTATGACGTCATGTAGTATTACTTTATGACGTATGACGTCATGTAGTATTACTTTATGACGTATGACGTCATGTAGTATTTCGTTATAACGTATGACGTTATGCAGTATTACGATATAACGTATGACGTTATGGAGTATTACGTTATTACGTATGACGTCATGTGGTATTACGTTATTACGAATAACGTTATATTGTGTTATTTTATAACGTATGACCTTATGTTGTATTACGTTATAACGTATAAAGGCATGTAGTATTACGTTGTAACGTACGGCGTCATGTAGAATTACGTTATAACGTATTCCGTCATGTAGTATTACGTTATAACATATGACGTCATGTAGTATTACGATATAACGTACAACGTTATATAGAATTACGATATAACGCACAACGTTATGTCGTATTACGTTATAACTTATCATGTCATGTAGTATTACGTTATAACGTATGACGTTATGTAGTATTACGTTATTACGAATAACGTTATATTGTGTAACTTTATAACGTATGACCTTACGTTGTATTACGTTATAACGTATGACGTCATGTCGTATTACTTTATGACGTATGACGTCATGTAGTATTACTTTATGACGTATGACGTCATGTAGTATTACTTTATGACGTATGACGTCATGTAGTATTTCGTTACAACGTATGACGTTATGCAGTATTACGATATAACGTATGACGTTATGCGGTATTAGGTTATAACTTATGACGTTATGGAGTATTACGTTATAACGTATGACGTCATGTGGTATTACGTTATTACGAATAACGTTATATTATGTTACGTCATGTAGTATTACTTTATGACGTATGACGTCATGTAGTATTACTTTATGACGTATGACGTCATGTAGTATTACTTTATGACGTATGACGTCATGTAGTATTTCGTTATGACGTATGACGTTATGCAGTATTACGATATAACGTATGACGTTATGCAGTATTATGTTATAGCGAATGACGTCATGTAGTATTACTTTATGACGTATGACGTCATGTAGTATTACTTTATGACGTATGACGTCATGTAGTATTTCGTTACAACGTATGACGTTATGCAGTATTACGATATAACGTATGACGTTATGCGGTATTAGGTTATAACTTATGACGTTATGGAGTATTACGTTATAACGTATGACGTCATGTGGTATTACGTTATTACGAATAACGTTATATTATGTTACGTCATGTAGTATTACTTTATGACGTATGACGTCATGTAGTATTACTTTATGACGTATGACGTCATGTAGTATTACTTTATGACGTATGACGTCATGTAGTATTACTTTATGACGTATGACGTCATGTAGTATTACTTTATGACGTATGACGTCATGTAGTATTTCGTTATAACGTATGACGTTATGCAGTATTACGATATAACGTATGACGTTATGCGGTATTAGGTTATAACGTATGACGTTATGGAGTATTACGCTATAACGTATGACGTCATGTGGTATTACGTTATTACGAATAACGTTATATTATGTTACGTCATGTAGTATTACTTTATGACGTATGACGTCATGTAGTATTACTTTATGACGTATGACGTCATGTAGTATTACTTTATGACGTATGACGTCATGTAGTATTACTTTATGACGTATGACGTCATGTAGTATTACTTTATGACGTATGACGTCATGTAGTATTTCGTTATGACGTATGACGTTATGCAGTATTACGATATAACGTATGACGTTATGCAGTATTAGGTTATAACGTATGACGTCATGTAGTATTACTTTATGACGTATGACGTCATGTAGTATTACTTTATGACGTATGACGTCATGTAGTATTTCGTTTTAACGTACAACGTTATATAGAATTACGATATAACGCACAACGTTATGTCGTATTACGTTATAACTTATCATGTCATGTAGTATTACGTTATAACGTATGACTTTATGTAGTATTACGTTATTACGAATAACGTTATATTGTGTAACTTTATAACGTATGACCTTATGTTGTATTACGTTATAACGTATAAAGACATGTAGTATTACGTTATAACGTATGACGTCATGTGGTATTACGTTATTACGAATATCGTAATATTGTATTACTTTATGACGTATGACGTCATGTAGTATTACTATATGGCGTATGACGTCATGTAGTATTACTATATTACGTATGACGTCATGTAGTATTACTATATGACGTATGACGTCATGTAGTATTAGGTTATAACGTATGAAGTTATGTATTATTACGATATAACGTATGACGTTAAGCAGTATTAGGTTATAACATATGACGTTATGTAGTATTAGGTTATAACGTATGGCGTTATGTAGTATTACGATATAACGTATGACGTTATGCAGTACTACGTTATAACGTATGACTTTATGTAGTGTTACGTTATAACGTATGACGTTATGTATTAGTACGATATAACGTATGACGTTATGCAGTATGAGGTTATAACGTATGACGTCATGTAGTTTTGCGTTATAACGTATGACGTCATGTAGTATTAGGTTATAACGTATGCCGTCATGTAGTATTACGTTATAACATATGACGTCATGTAGTAATACGATATAACGTACAACGTTATATAGAATTACGATATAACGCACAACGTTATGTCGTATTACGTTATAACGTATCATGTCATGTAGTATTACGTTATTACGAATAACGTTATATTGTGTTACCTTATAACGTGTGACCTTTTGTTGTATTACGTTATAACGTATAAAGACATGTAGTATTACGTTGTAACGTATGACGTCATGTAGTATTACTTTATGACGTATGACGTCATGTAGTATTATGTTATAACATATGCCGTCATGTAGTATTACGTTATAACATATGACGTCATGTAATATTACGATATAACGTACAGCGTTATATAGAATTACGATATAACGCACAACGTTATGTCGTATTACGTTATAACGTATGACGTTATATTGTGTTACTTTATGACGTATGACGTCATGTAGTATTACTTTATGACGTATGCCGTCATGTAGTATTACGTTATAACATATGACGTCATGTAGTAATACGATATAACGTACAACGTTATATAGAATTACGATATAACGCACAACGTTATGTCGTATTACGTTATAACGTATCATGTCATGTAGTATTACGTTATAACGAATGACGTTATGGAGTATTACGTTATAACGTATGACGCCATGTGGTATTAGGTTATTACGAATAACGTTATATTATGTTACTTTATGACATATGACGTCATGTAGTATTACTTTATGACGTATGACGTCATGTAGTATTTCGTTATAACGTATGACGTTATGCAGTATTACGATATAACGTATGACGGTATGCAGTATTACGTTATAACGTATGACGTTATGCAGTATTACGATATAACGTATGACGGTATGCAGTATTACGTTATAACGTATGACGTTATGCAGTATTACGTTATAACGTATGACGTTATGTATTAGTACGATATAACGTATGACGTTATGCAGTATGAGGTTATAGCGTATGACGTCATGTAGTTTTGCGTTATAACGTATGACGTCATGTAGTATTACGATATAACGTACAACGTTATGCAGTATTAGGTTATAACGTATGACGTTATGGAGTATTACTTTATTACGTATGACGTCATGTGGTATTACGTTATTACGAATAATGTTATATTGTGTTATTTTATAACGTATGACCTTATGTTGTATTACGTTATAACGTATCATGTCATGTAGTATTACGTTATTACGAATAACGTTATATTGTGTTACCTTATAACGTGTGACCTTTTGTTGTATTACGTTATAACGTATAAAGACATGTAGTATTACGTTGTAACGTATGACGTCATGTAGTATTACTTTATGACGTATGACGTCATGTAGTATTATGTTATAACATATGCCGTCATGTAGTATTACGTTATAACATATGACGTCATGTAATATTACGATATAACGTACAGCGTTATATAGAATTACGATATAACGCACAACGTTATGTCGTATTACGTTATACCGTATGACGTTATATTGTGTTACTTTATGACGTATGACGTCATGTAGTATTACTTTATGACGTATGCCGTCATGTAGTATTACGTTATAACATATGACGTCATGTAGTAATACGATATAACGTACAACGTTATATAGAATTACGATATAACGCACAACGTTATGTCGTATTACGTTATAACGTATCATGTCATGTAGTATTACGTTATAACGAATGACGTTATGGAGTATTACGTTATAACGTATGACGCCATGTGGTATTAGGTTATTACGAATAACGTTATATTATGTTACTTTATGACATATGACGTCATGTAGTATTACTTTATGACGTATGACGTCATGTAGTATTTCGTTATAACGTATGACGTTATGCAGTATTACGATATAACGTATGACGGTATGCAGTATTACGTTATAACGTATGACGTTATGCAGTATTACGATATAACGTATGACGGTATGCAGTATTACGTTATAACGTATGACGTTATGCAGTATTACGTTATAACGTATGACGTTATGTATTAGTACGATATAACGTATGACGTTATGCAGTATGAGGTTATAGCGTATGACGTCATGTAGTTTTGCGTTATAACGTATGACGTCATGTAGTATTACGATATAACGTACAACGTTATGCAGTATTAGGTTATAACGTATGACGTTATGGAGTATTACTTTATTACGTATGACGTCATGTGGTATTACGTTATTACGAATAATGTTATATTGTGTTATTTTATAACGTATGACCTTATGTTGTATTACGTTATAACGTATAAAGGCATGTAGTATTACGTTGTAACGTACGGCGTCATGTAGAATTACGTTATAACGTATTCCGTCATGTAGTATTACGTTATAACATATGACGTCATGTAGTATTACGATATAACGTACAACGTTATATAGAATTACGATATAACGCACAACGTTATGTCGTATTACGTTATAACTTATCATGTCATGTAGTATTACGTTATAACGTATGACGTTATGTAGTATTACGTTATTACGAATAACGTTATATTGTGTAACTTTATAACGTATGACCTTACGTTGTATTACGTTATAACGTATGACGTCATGTAGTATTACTTTATGACGTATGACGTCATGTAGTATTACTTTATGACGTATGGCGTCATGTAGTATAACTTTATGACGTATGACGTCATGTAGTATTACTTTATGACGTATGACGTCATGTAGTATTTCGTTACAACGTATGACGTTATGCAGTATTACGATATAACGTATGACGTTATGCGGTATTAGGTTATAACTTATGACGTTATGGAGTATTACGTTATAACGTATGACGTCATGTGGTATTACGTTATTACGAATAACGTTATATTATGTTACGTCATGTAGTATTACTTTATGACGTATGACGTCATGTAGTATTACTTTATGAGGTATGACGTCATGTAGTATTACTTTATGACGTATGACGTCATGTAGTATAACTTTATGACGTATGACGTCATGTAGTATTACTTTATGACGTATGACGTCATGTAGTATTTCGTTACAACGTATGACGTTATGCAGTATTACGATATAACGTATGACGTTATGCGGTATTAGGTTATAACTTATGACGTTATGGAGTATTACGTTATAACGTATGACGTCATGTGGTATTACGTTATTACGAATAACGTTATATTATGTTACGTCATGTAGTATTACTTTATGACGTATGACGTCATGTAGTATTACGTTATAACGTATGACGTTATGTAGTATTACGTTATTACGAATAACGTTATATTGTGTAACTTTATAACGTATGACCTTATGTTGTATTACGTTATAACGTATAAAGACATGTAGTATTACGTTATAACGTATGACGTCATGTGGTATTACGTTATTACGAATATCGTAATATTGTATTACTTTATGACGTATGACGTCATGTAGTATTACTATATGACGTATGACGTCATGTAGTATTACTATATGACGTATGACGTCATGTAGTATTACTATATGACGTATGACGTCATGTAGTATTAGGTTATAACGTATGAAGTTATGTATTATTACGATATAACGTATGACGTTAAGCAGCATTAGGTTATAACGTATGACGTTATGTAGTATTAGGTTATAACGTATGGCGTTATGTAGTATTACGATATAACGTATGACGTTATGCAGTACTACGTTATAACGTATGACGTTATGTAGTGTTACGTTATAATGTATGACGTTATGTAGCATTACGGTATTTCGAACAACGTTGTATTGTGTTACTTTATAACGTATGACGTTATGTAGTGTTACGTTATAACGTATGACGCCGTGTAGTATTACGTTATAAGTATAACATTATGTAGTATCACGTTATAGCGTATGACGTCATGTAGTATTACGTTATTACGAATAACGTTATATTGTGTAACTTTATAACGTATGACCTTATGTTGTATTACGTTATAACGTATAAAGACATGTAGTATTACGTTATAACGTATGACGTCATGTGGTATTACGTTATTACGAATATCGTAATATTGTATTACTTTATGACGTATGACGTCATGTAGTATTACTATATGACGTATGACGTCATGTAGTATTAGGTTATAACGTATGAAGTTATGTATTATTACGATATAACGTATGACGTTAAGCAGCATTAGGTTATAACGTATGACGTTATGTAGTATTACGATATAACGTATGACGTTATGCAGTACTACGTTATAACGTATGACGTTATGTAGTGTTACGTTATAACGTATGACGTTATGTATTAGTACGATATAACGTATGACGTTATGCAGTATGAGGTTATAACGTATGACGTCATGTAGTTTTGCGTTATAACGTATGACGTCATGTAGTATTAGGTTATAACGTATGCCGTCATGTAGTATTACGTTATAACATATGACGTCATGTAGTAATACGATATAACGTACAACGTTATATAGAATTACGATATAACGCACAACGTTATGTCGTATTACGTTATAACGTATCATGTCATGTAGTATTACGTTATTACGAATAACGTTATACTGTGTTACCTTATAACGTGTGACCTTTTGTTGTATTACGTTATAACGTATAAAGACATGTAGTATTACGTTGTAACGTATGACGTCATGTAGTATTACTTTATGACGTATGACGTTATGTAGTATTATGTTATAACATATGCCGTCATGTAGTATTACGTTATAACATATGACGTCATGTAATATTACGATATAACGTACAGCGTTATATAGAATTACGATATAACGCACAACGTTATGTCGTATTACGTTATACCGTATGACGTTATATTGTGTTACTTTATGACGTATGACGTCATGTAGTATTACTTTATGACGTATGCCGTCATGTAGTATTACGTTATAACATATGACGTCATGTAGTAATACGATATAACGTACAACGTTATATAGAATTACGATATAACGCACAACGTTATGTCGTATTACGTTATAACGTATCATGTCATGTAGTATTACGTTATAACGAATGACGCCGTGTAGTATTACGTTATAAGTATAACATTATGTAGTATCACGTTATAGCGTATGACGCCATGTGGTATTACGTTATTACGAATAACGTTATATTATGTTACTTTATGACATATGACGTCATGTAGGATTACTTTATGACGTATGACGTCATGTAGTATTACTTTATGACGTATGACGTCATGTAGTATTACTTTATGACGTATGACGTCATGTAGTATTTCGTTATAACGTATGACGTTATGCAGTATTACGATATAACGTATGACGTTATGCGGTATTAGGTTATAACTTATGACGTTATGGAGTATTACGTTATAACGTATGACGTCATGTGGTATTACGTTATTACGAATAACGTTATATTATGTTACGTCATGTAGTATTACTTTATGACGTATGACGTCATGTAGTATTACTTTATGACGTATGACGTCATGTAGTATTACTTTATGACGTATGACGTCATGTAGTATTACTTTATGACGTATGACGTCATGTAGTATTTCGTTATAACGTATGACGTTATGCAGTATTACGATATAACGTATGACGTTATGCAGTATTAGGTTATAACGTATGACGTCATGTAGTATTACTTTATGACGTATGACGTCATGTAGTATTTCGTTTTAACGTACAACGTTATATAGAATTACGATATAACGCACAACGTTATGTCGTATTACGTTATAACTTATCATGTCATGTAGTATTACGTTATAACGTATGACGTTATGTAGTATTACGTTATTACGAATAACGTTATATTGTGTAACTGTATAACGTATGACCTTATGTTGTATTACGTTATAACGTATAAAGACATGTAGTATTACGTTATAACGTATGACGTCATGTGGTATTACGTTATTACGAATATCGTAATATTGTATTACTTTATGACGTATGACGTCATGTAGTATTACGTTATTACGAATAACGTTATATTGTGTAACTTTATAACGTATGACCTTATGTTGTATTACGATATAACGTATAAAGACATGTAGTATTACGTTATAACGTATGACGTCATGTG
Organism: Bombus terrestris; assembly: GCF_910591885.1. Lineage (NCBI taxonomy): Eukaryota > Metazoa > Arthropoda > Insecta > Hymenoptera > Apidae > Bombus > Bombus terrestris. The sequence goes on from NW_025963556.1 coordinate 1,150,998, forward strand.
GTATTACGTTATTACGAATATCGTAATATTGTATTACTTTATGACGTATGACGTCATGTAGTATTACTATATGACGTATGACGTCATGTAGTATTACTATATGACGTATGACGTCATGTAGTATTAGGTTATAACATATGCCGTCATGTAGTATTACGTTATAACATATGACGTCATGTAATATTACGATATAACGTACAACGTTATATAGAATTACGATATAACGCACAACGTTATGTCGTATTACGTTATAACGTATCATGTCATGTAGTATTACGTTATAACGAATGACGTTATGGAGTATTACGTTATAACGTATGACGCCATGTGGTATTACGTTATTACGAATAACGTTATATTATGTTACTTTATGACATATGACGTCATGTAGTATTACTTTATGACGTATGACGTCATGTAGTATTACTTTATGACGTATGACGTCATGTAGTATTACTTTATGACGTATGACGTCATGTAGTATTTCGTTATGACGTATGACGTCATGCAGTATTACGATATAACGTATGACGTTATGCAGTATTAGGTTATAACGTATGACGTCATGTAGTATTACTTTATGACGTATGACGTCATGTAGTATTACTTTATGACGTATGACGTCATGTAGTATTACTTTATGACGTATGACGTCATGTAGTATTTCGTTACAACGTATGACGTTATGCAGTATTACGATATAACGTATGACGTTATGCGGTATTAGGTTATAACTTATGACGTTATGGAGTATTACGTTATAACGTATGACGTCATGTGGTATTACGTTATTACGAATAACGTTATATTATGTTACGTCATGTAGTATTACTTTATGACGTATGACGTCATGTAGTATTACTTTATGACGTATGACGTCATGTAGTATTACTTTATGACGTATGACGTCATGTAGTATTTCGTTATGACGTATGAAGTTATGTATTATTACGATATAACGTATGACGTTAAGCAGTATTAGGTTATAACGTATGACGTTATGTAGTATTAGGTTATAACGTATGGCGTTATGTAGTATTACGATATAACGTATGACGTTATGCAGTACTACGTTATAACGTATGACTTTATGTAGTGTTACGTTATAACGTATGACGTTATGTATTAGTACGATATAACGTATGACGTTATGCAGTATGAGGTTATAACGTATGACGTCATGTAGTTTTGCGTTATAACGTATGACGTCATGTAGTATTAGGTTATAACGTATGCCGTCATGTAGTATTACGTTATAACATATGACGTCATGTAGTAATACGATATAACGTACAACGTTATATAGAATTACGATATAACGCACAACGTTATGTCGTATTACGTTATAACGTATCATGTCATGTAGTATTACGTTATTACGAATAACGTTATATTGTGTTACCTTATAACGTGTGACCTTTTGTTGTATTACGTTATAACGTATAAAGACATGTAGTATTACGTTGTAACGTATGACGTCATGTAGTATTACTTTATGACGTATGACGTCATGTAGTATTATGTTATAACATATGCCGTCATGTAGTATTACGTTATAACATATGACGTCATGTAATATTACGATATAACGTACAGCGTTATATAGAATTACGATATAACGCACAACGTTATGTCGTATTACGTTATACCGTATGACGTTATATTGTGTTACTTTATGACGTATGACGTCATGTAGTATTACTTTATGACGTATGCCGTCATGTAGTATTACGTTATAACATATGACGTCATGTAGTAATACGATATAACGTACAACGTTATATAGAATTACGATATAACGCACAACGTTATGTCGTATTACGTTATAACGTATCATGTCATGTAGTATTACGTTATAACGAATGACGTTATGGAGTATTACGTTATAACGTATGACGCCATATGGTATTAGGTTATTACGAATAACGTTATATTATGATACTTTATGACATATGACGTCATGTAGTATTACTTTATGACGTATGACGTCATGTAGAATTACGTTATAACGTATTCCGTCATGTAGTATTACGTTATAACATATGACGTCATGTAGTATTACGATATAACGTACAACGTTATATAGAATTACGATATAACGCACAACGTTATGTCGTATTACGTTATAACTTATCATGTCATGTAGTATTACGTTATAACATATGACGTCATGTAGTATTACGATATAACGTACAACGTTATATAGAATTACGATATAACGCACAACGTTATGTCGTATTACGTTATAACTTATCATGTCATGTAGTATTAGGTTATAACGTATGAAGTTATGTATTATTACGATATAACGTATGACGTTAAGCAGCATTAGGTTATAACGTATGACGTTATGTAGTATTAGGTTATAACGTATGGCGTTATGTAGTATTACGATATAACGTATGACGTTATGCAGTACTACGTTATAACGTATGACGTTATGTAGTGTTACGTTATAATGTATGACGTTATGTAGCATTACGGTATTTCGAACAACGTTGTATTGTGTTACTTTATAACGTATGACGTTATGTAGTGTTACGTTATAACGTATGACGCCGTGTAGTATTACGTTATAAGTATAACATTATGTAGTATCACGTTATAGCGTATGACGTCATGTAGTATTACGTTATTACGAATATCGTAATATTGTGTTACTTTATGACGTATGACGTCATGTAATATTGCTTTATGACGTATGACGTCATGTAGTATTTCCTTATAACGTATGACGTTATGTAGTATTACGATATAACGTATGACGTTATGCAGTACTACGTTATAACGTATGACGTTATGTAGTGTTACGTTATAACGTATGACGTTATGTATTAGTACGATATAACGTATGACGTTATGCAGTATGAGGTTATAACGTATGACGTCATGTAGTTTTGCGTTATAACGTATGACGTCATGTAGTATTAGGTTATAACGTATGCCGTCATGTAGTATTACGTTATAACATATGACGTCATGTAGTAATACGATATAACGTACAACGTTATATAGAATTACGATATAACGCACAACGTTATGTCGTATTACGTTATAACGTATCATGTCATGTAGTATTACGTTATTACGAATAACGTTATACTGTGTTACCTTATAACGTGTGACCTTTTGTTGTATTACGTTATAACGTATAAAGACATGTAGTATTACGTTGTAACGTATGACGTCATGTAGTATTACTTTATGACGTATGACGTTATGTAGTATTATGTTATAACATATGCCGTCATGTAGTATTACGTTATAACATATGACGTCATGTAATATTACGATATAACGTACAGCGTTATATAGAATTACGATATAACGCACAACGTTATGTCGTATTACGTTATACCGTATTACGTTATATTGTGTTACTTTATGACGTATGACGTCATGTAGTATTACTTTATGACGTATGCCGTCATGTAGTATTACGTTATAACGTATGACGTCATGTAGTAATACGATATAACGTACAACGTTATATAGAATTACGATATAACGCACAACGTTATGTCGTATTACGTTATAACGTATCATGTCATGTAGTATTACGTTATAACGAATGACGCCGTGTAGTATTACGTTATAAGTATAACATTATGTAGTATCACGTTATAGCGTATGACGCCATGTGGTATTACGTTATTACGAATAACGTTATATTATGTTACTTTATGACATATGACGTCATGTAGTATTACTTTATGACGTATGACGTCATGTAGTATTACTTTATGACGTATGACGTCATGTAGTATTACTTTATGACGTATGACGTCATGTAGTATTTCGTTATAACGTATGACGTTATGCAGTATTACGATATAACGTATGACGTTATGCGGTATTAGGTTATAACTTATGACGTTATGGAGTATTACGTTATAACGTATGACGTCATGTGGTATTACGTTATTACGAATAACGTTATATTATGTTACGTCATGTAGTATTACTTTATGACGTATGACGTCATGTAGTATTACTTTATGACGTATGACGTCATGTAGTATTACTTTATGACGTATGACGTCATGTAGTATTACTTTATGACGTATGACGTCATGTAGTATTTCGTTATAACGTATGACGTTATGCAGTATTACGATATAACGTATGACGTTATGCAGTATTAGGTTATAACGTATGACGTCATGTAGTATTACTTTATGACGTATGACGTCATGTAGTATTTCGTTTTAACGTACAACGTTATATAGAATTACGATATAACGCACAACGTTATGTCGTATTACGTTATAACTTATCATGTCATGTAGTATTACGTTATAACGTATGACGTTATGTAGTATTACGTTATTACGAATAACGTTATATTGTGTAACTGTATAACGTATGACCTTATGTTGTATTACGTTATAACGTATAAAGACATGTAGTATTACGTTATAACGTATGACGTCATGTGGTATTACGTTATTACGAATATCGTAATATTGTATTACTTTATGACGTATGACGTCATGTAGTATTACTATATGACGTATGACGTCATGTAGTATTACTATATGACGTATGACGTCATGTAGTATTACTATATGACGTATGACGTCATGTAGTATTACTATATGACGTATGACGTCATGTAGTATTAGGTTATAACGTATGAAGTTATGTATTATTACGATATAACGTATGACGTTAAGCAGTATTAGGTTATAACGTATGACGTTATGTAGTATTAGGTTATAACGTATGGCGTTATGTAGTATTACGATATAACGTATGACGTTATGCAGTACTACGTTATAACGTATGACGTTATGTAGTGTTACGTTATAATGTATGACGTTATGTAGCATTACGGTATTTCGAACAACGTTGTATTGTGTTACTTTATAACGTATGACGTTATGTAGTGTTACGTTATAACGTATGACGCCGTGTAGTATTACGTTATAAGTATAACATTATGTAGTATCACGTTATAGCGTATGACGTCATGTAGTATTACGTTATTACGAATATCGTAATATTGTGTTACTTTATGACGTATGACCTTATGTTGTATTACGTTATAACGTATAAAGGCATGTAGTATTACGTTGTAACGTACGGCGTCATGTAGAATTACGCTATAACGTATTCCGTCATGTAGTATTACGTTATAACATATGACGTCATGTAGTATTACGATATAACGTACAACGTTATGCAGTATTAGGTTATAACGTATGACGTTATGGAGTATTACTTTATTACGTATGACGTCATGTGGTATTACGTTATTACGAATAACGTTATATTGTGTTATTTTATAACGTATGACCTTATGTTGTATTACGTTATAACGTATAAAGGCATGTAGTATTACGTTGTAACGTACGGCGTCATGTAGAATTACGCTATAACGTATTCCGTCATGTAGTATTACGTTATAACATATGACGTCATGTAGTATTACGATATAACGTACAACGTTATATAGAATTACGATATAACGCACAACGTTATGTCGTATTACGTTATAACTTATCATGTCATGTAGTATTACGTTATAACGTATGACGTTATGTAGTATTACGTTATTACGAATAACGTTATATTGTGTAACTTTATAACGTATGACCTTATAACGTATGACGTCATGTAGTATTACTTTATGACGTATGACGTCATGTAGTATTACTTTATGACGTATGACGTCATGTAGTATTACTTTATGACGTATGACGTCATGTAGTATTACTTTATGACGTATGACGTATGTAGTATTACTTTATGACGTATGACGTCATGTAGTATTACTTTATGACGTATGACGTCATGTAGTATTTCGTTATAACGTATGACGTTATGCAGTATTACGATATAACGTATGACGTTATGCAGTATTAGGTTATAACGTATGACGTCATGTAGTATTACTTTATGACGTATGACGTCATGTAGTATTACTTTATGACGTATGACGTCATGTAGTATTTCGTTTTAACGTACAACGTTATATAGAATTACGATATAACGCACAACGTTATGTCGTATTACGTTATAACTTATCATGTCATGTAGTATTACGTTATAACGTATGACGTTATGTAGTATTACGTTATTACGAATAACGTTATATTGTGTAACTTTATAACGTATGACCTTATGTTGTATTACGATATAACGTATAAAGACATGTAGTATTACGTTATAACGTATGACGTCATGTGGTATTACGTTATTACGAATATCGTAATATTGTATTACTTTATGACGTATGACGTCATGTAGTATTACTATATGACGTATGACGTCATGTAGTATTACTATATGACGTATGACGTCATGTAGTATTAGGTTATAACATATGCCGTCATGTAGTATTACGTTATAACATATGACGTCATGTAATATTACGATATAACGTACAACGTTATATAGAATTACGATATAACGCACAACGTTATGTCGTATTACGTTATAACGTATCATGTCATGTAGTATTACGTTATAACGAATGACGTTATGGAGTATTACGTTATAACGTATGACGCCATGTGGTATTACGTTATTACGAATAACGTTATATTATGTTACTTTATGACATATGACGTCATGTAGTATTACTTTATGACGTATGACGTCATGTAGTATTACTTTATGACGTATGACGTCATGTAGTATTACTTTATGACGTATGACGTCATGTAGTATTTCGTTATGACGTATGACGTTATGCAGTATTACGATATAACGTATGACGTTATGCAGTATTAGGTTATAACGTATGACGTCATGTAGTATTACTTTATGACGTATGACGTCATGTAGTATTACTTTATGACGTATGACGTCATGTAGTATTACTTTATGACGTATGACGTCATGTAGTATTTCGTTACAACGTATGACGTTATGCAGTATTACGATATAACGTATGACGTTATGCGGTATTAGGTTATAACTTATGACGTTATGGAGTATTACGTTATAACGTATGACGTCATGTGGTATTACGTTATTACGAATAACGTTATATTATGTTACGTCATGTAGTATTACTTTATGACGTATGACGTCATGTAGTATTACTTTATGACGTATGACGTCATGTAGTATTACTTTATGACGTATGACGTCATGTAGTATTTGGTTATAACGTAGGAAGTTATGTATTATTACGATATAACGTATGACGTTAAGCAGTATTAGGTTATAACGTATGACGTTATGTAGTATTAGGTTATAACGTATGGCGTTATGTAGTATTACGATATAACGTATGACGTTATGCAGTACTACGTTATAACGTATGACTTTATGTAGTGTTACGTTATAACGTATGACGTTATGTATTAGTACGATATAACGTATGACGTTATGCAGTATGAGGTTATAACGTATGACGTCATGTAGTTTTGCGTTATAACGTATGACGTCATGTAGTATTAGGTTATAACGTATGCCGTCATGTAGTATTACGTTATAACATATGACGTCATGTAGTAATACGATATAACGTACAACGTTATATAGAATTACGATATAACGCACAACGTTATGTCGTATTACGTTATAACGTATCATGTCATGTAGTATTACGTTATTACGAATAACGTTATATTGTGTTACCTTATAACGTGTGACCTTTTGTTGTATTACGTTATAACGTATAAAGACATGTAGTATTACGTTATAACGTATGACGTCATGTAGTATTACTTTATGACGTATGACGTCATGTAGTATTATGTTATAACATATGCCGTCATGTAGTATTACGTTATAACATATGACGTCATGTAATATTACGATATAACGTACAGCGTTATATAGAATTACGATATAACGCACAACGTTATGTCGTATTACGTTATAACGTATGACGTTATATTGTGTTACTTTATGACGTATGACGTTATGTAGTATTACTTTATGACGTATGCCGTCATGTAGTATTACGTTATAACATATGACGTCATGTAGTAATACGATATAACGTACAACGTTATATAGAATTACGATATAACGCACAACGTTATGTCGTATTACGTTATAACGTATCATGTCATGTAGTATTACGTTATAACGAATGACGTTATGGAGTATTACGTTATAACGTATGACGCCATATGGTATTAGGTTATTACGAATAACGTTATATTATGATACTTTATGACATATGACGTCATGTAGTATTACTTTATGACGTATGACGTCATGTAGAATTACGTTATAACGTATTCCGTCATGTAGTATTACGTTATAACATATGACGTCATGTAGTATTACGATATAACGTACAACGTTATATAGAATTACGATATAACGCACAACGTTATGTCGTATTACGTTATAACTTATCATGTCATGTAGTATTACGTTATAACATATGACGTCATGTAGTATTACGATATAACGTACAACGTTATATAGAATTACGATATAACGCACAACGTTATGTCGTATTACGTTATAACTTATCATGTCATGTAGTATTTCGTTATAACGTATGACGTTATGCAGTATTACGATATAACGTACAACGTTATGCAGTATTAGGTTATAACGTATGACGTTATGGAGTATTACGTTATAACGTATGACGCCATGTGGTATTACGTTATTACGAGTAACGTTATATTATGTTACTTTATGACATATGACGTCATGTAGTATTACTTTATGACGTATGACGTCATGTAGGATTACTTTATGACGTATGACGTCATGTAGTATTACTTTATGACGTATGACGTCATGTAGTATTACTTTATGACGTATGACGTCATGTAGTATTTCGTTATAACGTATGACGTTATGCAGTATTACGATATAACGTATGACGTTATGGAGTATTACGTTATTACGTATGACGTCATGTGGTATTACGTTATTACGAATAACGTTATATTGTGTTATTTTATAACGTATGACCTTATGTTGTATTACGTTATAACGTATAAAGGCATGTAGTATTACGTTGTAACGTACGGCGTCATGTAGAATTACGTTATAACGTATTCCGTCATGTAGTATTACGTTATAACATATGACGTCATGTAGTATTACGATATAACGTACAACTTTATATAGAATTACGATATAACGCACAACGTTATGTCGTATTACGTTATAACTTATCATGTCATGTAGTATTACGTTATAACGTATGACCTTACGTTGTATTACGTTATAACGTATGACGTCATGTAGTATTACTTTATGACGTATGACGTCATGTAGTATTACTTTATGACGTATGACGTCATGTAGTATAACTTTATGACGTATGACGTCATGTAGTATTACTTTATGACGTATGACGTCATGTAGTATTTCGTTACAACGTATGACGTTATGCAGTATTACGATATAACGTATGACGTTATGCGGTATTAGGTTATAACTTATGACGTTATGGAGTATTACGTTATAACGTATGACGTCATGTGGTATTACGTTATTACGAATAACGTTATATTATGTTACGTCATGTAGTATTACTTTATGACGTATGACGTCATGTAGTATTACTTTATGACGTATGACGTCATGTAGTATTACTTTATGACGTATGACGTCATGTAGTATTACTTTATGACGTATGACGTCATGTAGTATTTCGTTATGACGTATGACGTTATGCAGTATTACGATATAACGTATGACGTTATGCAGTATTAGGTTATAACGTATGACGTCATGTAGTATTACTTTATGACGTATGACGTCATGTAGTATTACTTTATGACGTATGACGTCATGTAGTATTTCGTTACAACGTATGACGTTATGCAGTATTACGATATAACGTATGACGTTATGCGGTATTAGGTTATAACTTATGACGTTATGGAGTATTACGTTATAACGTATGACGTCATGTGGTATTACGTTATTACGAATAACGTTATATTATGTTACGTCATGTAGTATTACTTTATGACGTATGACGTCATGTAGTATTACTTTATGACGTATGACGTCATGTAGTATTACTTTATGACGTATGACGTCATGTAGTATTACTTTATGACGTATGACGTCATGTAGTATTACTTTATGACGTATGACGTCATGTAGTATTTCGTTATAACGTATGACGTTATGCAGTATTACGATATAACGTATGACGTTATGCGGTATTAGGTTATAACGTATGACGTTATGGAGTATTACGTTATAACGTATGACGTCATGTGGTATTACGTTATTACGAATAACGTTATATTATGTTACGTCATGTAGTATTACTTTATGACGTATGACGTCATGTAGTATTACTTTATGACGTATGACGTCATGTAGTATTACTTTATGACGTATGACGTCATGTAGTATTACTTTATGACGTATGACGTCATGTAGTATTACTTTATGACGTATGACGTCATGTAGTATTTCGTTATAACGTATGACGTTATGCAGTATTACGATATAACGTATGACGTTATGCGGTATTAGGTTATAACGTATGACGTTATGGAGTATTACGTTATAACGTATGACGTCATGTGGTATTACGTTATTACGAATAACGTTATATTATGTTACGTCATGTAGTATTACTTTATGACGTATGACGTCATGTAGAATTACTTTATGACGTATGACGTCATGTAGTATTACTTTATGACGTATGACGTCATGTAGTATTACTTTATGACGTATGACGTCATGTAGTATTACTTTATGACGTATGACGTCATGTAGTATTTCGTTATGACGTATGACGTCATGTAGTATTTCGTTATGACGTATGACGTTATGCAGTATTACGATATAACGTATGACGTTATGCAGTATTAGGTTATAACGTATGACGTCATGTAGTATTACTTTATGACGTATGACGTCATGTAGTATTACTTTATGACGTGTGACGTCATGTAGTATTTCGTTTTAACGTACAACGTTATATAGAATTACGATATAACGCACAACGTTATGTCGTATTACGTTATAACTTATCATGTCATGTAGTATTACGTTATAACGTATGACTTTATGTAGTATTACGTTATTACGAATAACGTTATATTGTGTAACTTTATAACGTATGACCTTATGTTGTATTACGTTATAACGTATAAAGACATGTAGTATTACGTTATAACGTATGACGTCATGTGGTATTACGTTATTACGAATATCGTAATATTGTATTACTTTATGACGTATGACGTCATGTAGTATTACTATATGACGTATGACGTCATGTAGTATTACTATATGACGTATGACGTCATGTAGTATTACTATATGACGTATGACGTCATGTAGTATTAGGTTATAACGTATGAAGTTATGTATTATTACGATATAACGTATGACGTTAAGCAGTATTAGGTTATAACGTATGACGTTATGTAGTATTAGGTTATAACGTATGGCGTTATGTAGTATTACGATATAACGTATGACGTTATGCAGTACTACGTTATAACGTATGACGTTATGTAGTGTTACGTTATAATGTATGACGTTATGTAGCATTACGGTATTTCGAACAACGTTGTATTGTGTTACTTTATAACGTATGACGTTATGTAGTGTTACGTTATAACGTATGACGCCGTGTAGTATTACGTTATAAGTATAACATTATGTAGTATCACGTTATAGCGTATGACGTCATGTAGTATTACGTTATTACGAATATCGTAATATTGTGTTACTTTATGACGTATGACGTCATGTAGTATTAGGTTATAACGTATGCCGTCATGTAGTATTACGTTATAACATATGACGTCATGTAGTATTACGATATAACGTACAACGTTATATAGAATTACGATATAACGCACAACGTTATGTCGTATTACGTTATAACTTATCATGTCATGTAGTATTACGTTATAACGTATGACGTTATGTAGTATTATGTTATTACGAATAACGTTATATTGTGTAACTTTATAACGTATGACCTTACGTTGTATTACGTTATAACGTATGACGTCATGTAGTATTACTTTATGACGTATGACGTCATGTAGTATTACTTTATGACGTATGACGTCATGTAGTATTACTTTATGACGTATGACGTCATGTAGTATTACTTTATGACGTATGACGTCATGTAGTATTTCGTTATAACGTATGACGTTATGCAGTATTACGATATAACGTATGACGTTATGCGGTATTAGGTTATAACTTATGACGTTATGGAGTATTACGTTATAACGTATGACGTCATGTGGTATTACGTTATTACGAATAACGTTACATTATGTTACGTCATGTAGTATTACTTTATGACGTATGACGTCATGTAGTATTACTTTATGACGTATGACGTCATGTAGTATTACTTTATGACGTATGACGTCATGTAGTATTACTTTATGACGTATGACGTCATGTAGTATTACTTTATGACGTATGACGTCATGTAGTATTACTTTATGACGTATGACGTCATGTAGTATTTCGTTATAACGTATGACGTTATGCAGTATTACGATATAACGTATGACGTTATGCAGTATTAGGTTATAACGTATGACGTCATGTAGTATTACTTTATGACGTATGACGTCATGTAGTATTACTTTATGACGTATGACGTCATGTAGTATTTCGTTTTAACGTACAACGTTATATAGAATTACGATATAACGCACAACGTTATGTCGTATTACGTTATGACTTATCATGTCATGTAGTATTACGTTATAACGTATGACTTTATGTAGTATTACGTTATTACGAATAACGTTATATTGTGTAACTTTATAACGTATGACCTTATGTTGTATTACGTTATAACGTATAAAGACATGTAGTATTACGTTATAACGTATGACGTCATGTGGTATTACGTTATTACGAATATCGTAATATTGTATTACTTTATGACGTATGACGTCATGTAGTATTACTATATGACGTATGACGTCATGTAGTATTACTATATGACGTATGACGTCATGTAGTATTAGGTTATAACGTATGAAGTTATGTATTATTACGATATAACGTATGACGTTAAGCAGTATTAGGTTATAACGTATGACGTTATGTAGTATTAGGTTATAACGTATGGCGTTATGTAGTATTACGATATAACGTATGACGTTATGCAGTACTACGTTATAACGTATGACGTTATGTAGTGTTACGTTATAATGTATGACGTTATGTAGCATTACGGTATTTCGAACAACGTTGTATTGTGTTACTTTATAACGTATGACGTTATGTAGTGTTACGTTATAACGTATGACGCCGTGTAGTATTACGTTATAAGTATAACATTATGTAGTATCACGTTATAGCGTATGACGTCATGTAGTATTACGTTATTACGAATATCGTAATATTGTGTTACTTTATGACGTATGACGTCATGTAATATTGCTTTATGACGTATGACCTCATGTAGTATTTCCTTATAACGTATGACGTTATGTAGTATTACGATATAACGTATGACGTTATGCAGTACTACGTTATAACGTATGACTTTATGTAGTGTTACGTTATAACGTATGACGTTATGTATTAGTACGATATAACGTATGACGTTATGCAGTATGAGGTTATAACGTATGACGTCATGTAGTTTTGCGTTATAACGTATGACGTCATGTAGTATTAGGTTATAACGTATGCCGTCATGTAGTATTACGTTATAACATATGACGTCATGTAGTAATACGATATAACGTACAACGTTATATAGAATTACGATATAACGCACAACGTTATGTCGTATTACGTTATAACGTATCATGTCATGTAGTATTACGTTATTACGAATAACGTTATACTGTGTTACCTTATAACGTGTGACCTTTTGTTGTATTACGTTATAACGTATAAAGACATGTAGTATTACGTTGTAACGTATGACGTCATGTAGTATTACTTTATGACGTATGACGTTATGTAGTATTATGTTATAACATATGCCGTCATGTAGTATTACGTTATAACATATGACGTCATGTAATATTACGATATAACGTACAGCGTTATATAGAATTACGATATAACGCACAACGTTATGTCGTATTACGTTATACCGTATGACGTTATATTGTGTTACTTTATGACGTATGACGTCATGTAGTATTACTTTATGACGTATGCCGTCATGTAGTATTACGTTATAACATATGACGTCATGTAGTAATACGATATAACGTACAACGTTATATAGAATTACGATATAACGCACAACGTTATGTCGTATTACGTTATAACGTATCATGTCATGTAGTATTACGTTATAACGAATGACGCCGTGTAGTATTACGTTATAAGTATAACATTATGTAGTATCACGTTATAGCGTATGACGCCATGTGGTATTACGTTATTACGAATAACGTTATATTATGTTACTTTATGACATATGACGTCATGTAGTATTACTTTATGACGTATGACGTCATGTAGTATTACTTTATGACGTATGACGTCATGTAGTATTACTTTATGACGTATGACGTCATGTAGTATTTCGTTATAACGTATGACGTTATGCAGTATTACGATATAACGTATGACGTTATGCGGTATTAGGTTATAACTTATGACGTTATGGAGTATTACGTTATAACGTATGACGTCATGTGGTATTACGTTATTACGAATAACGTTATATTATGTTACGTCATGTAGTATTACTTTATGACGTATGACGTCATGTAGTATTACTTTATGACGTATGACGTCATGTAGTATTACTTTATGACGTATGACGTCATGTAGTATTACTTTATGACGTATGACGTCATGTAGTATTTCGTTATAACGTATGACGTTATGCAGTATTACGATATAACGTATGACGTTATGCAGTATTAGGTTATAACGTATGACGTCATGTAGTATTACTTTATGACGTATGACGTCATGTAGTATTTCGTTTTAACGTACAACGTTATATAGAATTACGATATAACGCACAACGTTATGTCGTATTACGTTATAACTTATCATGTCATGTAGTATTACGTTATAACGTATGACGTTATGTAGTATTACGTTATTACGAATAACGTTATATTGTGTAACTGTATAACGTATGACCTTATGTTGTATTACGTTATAACGTATAAAGACATGTAGTATTACGTTATAACGTATGACGTCATGTGGTATTACGTTATTACGAATATCGTAATATTGTATTACTTTATGACGTATGACGTCATGTAGTATTACTATATGACGTATGACGTCATGTAGTATTACTATATGACGTATGACGTCATGTAGTATTACTATATGACGTATGACGTCATGTAGTATTAGGTTATAACGTATGAAGTTATGTATTATTACGATATAACGTATGACGTTAAGCAGTATTAGGTTATAACGTATGACGTTATGTAGTATTAGGTTATAACGTATGGCGTTATGTAGTATTACGATATAACGTATGACGTTATGCAGTACTACGTTATAACGTATGACGTTATGTAGTGTTACGTTATAATGTATGACGTTATGTAGCATTACGGTATTTCGAACAACGTTGTATTGTGTTACTTTATAACGTATGACGTTATGTAGTGTTACGTTATAACGTATGACGCCGTGTAGTATTACGTTATAAGTATAACATTATGTAGTATCACGTTATAGCGTATGACGTCATGTAGTATTACGTTATTACGAATATCGTAATATTGTGTTACTTTATGACGTATGACCTTATGTTGTATTACGTTATAACGTATAAAGGCATGTAGTATTACGTTGTAACGTACGGCGTCATGTAGAATTACGCTATAACGTATTCCGTCATGTAGTATTACGTTATAACATATGACGTCATGTAGTATTACGATATAACGTACAACGTTATGCAGTATTAGGTTATAACGTATGACGTTATGGAGTATTACTTTATTACGTATGACGTCATGTGGTATTACGTTATTACGAATAACGTTATATTGTGTTATTTTATAACGTATGACCTTATGTTGTATTACGTTATAACGTATAAAGGCATGTAGTATTACGTTGTAACGTACGGCGTCATGTAGAATTACGCTATAACGTATTCCGTCATGTAGTATTACGTTATAACATATGACGTCATGTAGTATTACGATATAACGTACAACGTTATATAGAATTACGATATAACGCACAACGTTATGTCGTATTACGTTATAACTTATCATGTCATGTAGTATTACGTTATAACGTATGACGTTATGTAGTATTACGTTATTACGAATAACGTTATATTGTGTAACTTTATAACGTATGACCTTATGTTGTATTACGTTATAACGTATGACGTCATGTAGTATTACTTTATGACGTATGACGTCATGTAGTATTACTTTATGACGTATGACGTCATGTAGTATTACTTTATGACGTATGACGTCATGTAGTATTACTTTATGACGTATGACGTATGTAGTATTACTTTATGACGTATGACGTCATGTAGTATTACTTTATGACGTATGACGTCATGTAGTATTTCGTTATAACGTATGACGTTATGCAGTATTACGATATAACGTATGACGTTATGCAGTATTAGGTTATAACGTATGACGTCATGTAGTATTACTTTATGACGTATGACGTCATGTAGTATTACTTTATGACGTATGACGTCATGTAGTATTTCGTTTTAACGTACAACGTTATATAGAATTACGATATAACGCACAACGTTATGTCGTATTACGTTATAACTTATCATGTCATGTAGTATTACGTTATAACGTATGACGTTATGTAGTATTACGTTATTACGAATAACGTTATATTGTGTAACTTTATAACGTATGACCTTATGTTGTATTACGATATAACGTATAAAGACATGTAGTATTACGTTATAACGTATGACGTCATGTGGTATTACGTTATTACGAATATCGTAATATTGTATTACTTTATGACGTATGACGTCATGTAGTATTACTATATGACGTATGACGTCATGTAGTATTACTATATGACGTATGACGTCATACGTTATAACATATGCCGTCATGTAGTATTACGTTATAACATATGACGTCATGTAATATTACGATATAACGTACAACGTTATATAGAATTACGATATAACGCACAACGTTATGTCGTATTACGTTATAACGTATCATGTCATGTAGTATTACGTTATAACGAATGACGTTATGGAGTATTACGTTATAACGTATGACGCCATGTGGTATTACGTTATTACGAATAACGTTATATTATGTTACTTTATGACATATGACGTCATGTAGTATTACTTTATGACGTATGACGTCATGTAGTATTACTTTATGACGTATGACGTCATGTAGTATTACTTTATGACGTATGACGTCATGTAGTATTTCGTTATGACGTATGACGTTATGCAGTATTACGATATAACGTATGACGTTATGCAGTATTAGGTTATAACGTATGACGTCATGTAGTATTACTTTATGACGTATGACGTCATGTAGTATTACTTTATGACGTATGACGTCATGTAGTATTACTTTATGACGTATGACGTCATGTAGTATTTCGTTACAACGTATGACGTTATGCAGTATTACGATATAACGTATGACGTTATGCGGTATTAGGTTATAACTTATGACGTTATGGAGTATTACGTTATAACGTATGACGTCATGTGGTATTACGTTATTACGAATAACGTTATATTATGTTACGTCATGTAGTATTACTTTATGACGTATGACGTCATGTAGTATTACTTTATGACGTATGACGTCATGTAGTATTACTTTATGACGTATGACGTCATGTAGTATTTCGTTATGACGTATGAAGTTATGTATTATTACGATATAACGTATGACGTTAAGCAGTATTAGGTTATAACGTATGACGTTATGTAGTATTAGGTTATAACGTATGGCGTTATGTAGTATTACGATATAACGTATGACGTTATGCAGTACTACGTTATAACGTATGACTTTATGTAGTGTTACGTTATAACGTATGACGTTATGTATTAGTACGATATAACGTATGACGTTATGCAGTATGAGGTTATAACGTATGACGTCATGTAGTTTTGCGTTATAACGTATGACGTCATGTAGTATTAGGTTATAACGTATGCCGTCATGTAGTATTACGTTATAACATATGACGTCATGTAGTAATACGATATAACGTACAACGTTATATAGAATTACGATATAACGCACAACGTTATGTCGTATTACGTTATAACGTATCATGTCATGTAGTATTACGTTATTACGAATAACGTTATACTGTGTTACCTTATAACGTGTGACCTTTTGTTGTATTACGTTATAACGTATAAAGACATGTAGTATTACGTTGTAACGTATGACGTCATGTACTATTACTTTATGACGTATGACGTTATGTAGTATTATGTTATAACATATGCCGTCATGTAGTATTACGTTATAACATATGACGTCATGTAATATTACGATATAACGTACAGCGTTATATAGAATTACGATATAACGCACAACGTTATGTCGTATTACGTTATACCGTATGACGTTATATTGTGTTACTTTATGACGTATGACGTCATGTAGTATTACTTTATGACGTATGCCGTCATGTAGTATTACGTTATAACATATGACGTCATGTAGTAATACGATATAACGTACAACGTTATATAGAATTACGATATAACGCACAACGTTATGTCGTATTACGTTATAACGTATCATGTCATGTAGTATTACGTTATAACGAATGACGCCGTGTAGTATTACGTTATAAGTATAACATTATGTAGTATCACGTTATAGCGTATGACGCCATGTGGTATTACGTTATTACGAATAACGTTATATTATGTTACTTTATGACATATGACGTCATGTAGTATTACTTTATGACGTATGACGTCATGTAGTATTACTTTATGACGTATGACGTCATGTAGTATTACTTTATGACGTATGACGTCATGTAGTATTTCGTTATAACGTATGACGTTATGCAGTATTACGATATAACGTATGACGTTATGCGGTATTAGGTTATAACTTATGACGTTATGGAGTATTACGTTATAACGTATGACGTCATGTGGTATTACGTTATTACGAATAACGTTATATTATGTTACGTCATGTAGTATTACTTTATGACGTATGACGTCATGTAGTATTACTTTATGACGTATGACGTCATGTAGTATTACTTTATGACGTATGACGTCATGTAGTATTACTTTATGACGTATGACGTCATGTAGTATTTCGTTATAACGTATGACGTTATGCAGTATTACGATATAACGTATGACGTTATGCAGTATTAGGTTATAACGTATGACGTCATGTAGTATTACTTTATGACGTATGACGTCATGTAGTATTTCGTTTTAACGTACAACGTTATATAGAATTACGATATAACGCACAACGTTATGTCGTATTACGTTATAACTTATCATGTCATGTAGTATTACGTTATAACGTATGACGTTATGTAGTATTACGTTATTACGAATAACGTTATATTGTGTAACTGTATAACGTATGACCTTATGTTGTATTACGTTATAACGTATAAAGACATGTAGTATTACGTTATAACGTATGACGTCATGTGGTATTACGTTATTACGAATATCGTAATATTGTATTACTTTATGACGTATGACGTCATGTAGTATTACTATATGACGTATGACGTCATGTAGTATTACTATATGACGTATGACGTCATGTAGTATTACTATATGACGTATGACGTCATGTAGTATTAGGTTATAACGTATGAAGTTATGTATTATTACGATATAACGTATGACGTTAAGCAGTATTAGGTTATAACGTATGACGTTATGTAGTATTAGGTTATAACGTATGGCGTTATGTAGTATTACGATATAACGTATGACGTTATGCAGTACTACGTTATAACGTATGACGTTATGTAGTGTTACGTTATAATGTATGACGTTATGTAGCATTACGGTATTTCGAACAACGTTGTATTGTGTTACTTTATAACGTATGACGTTATGTAGTGTTACGTTATAACGTATGACGCCGTGTAGTATTACGTTATAAGTATAACATTATGTAGTATCACGTTATAGCGTATGACGTCATGTAGTATTACGTTATTACGAATATCGTAATATTGTGTTACTTTATGACGTATGACCTTATGTTGTATTACGTTATAACGTATAAAGGCATGTAGTATTACGTTGTAACGTATGGCGTCATGTAGAATTACGCTATAACGTATTCCGTCATGTAGTATTACGTTATAACATATGACGTCATGTAGTATTACGATATAACGTACAACGTTATGCAGTATTAGGTTATAACGTATGACGTTATGGAGTATTACTTTATTACGTATGACGTCATGTGGTATTACGTTATTACGAATAACGTTATATTGTGTTATTTTATAACGTATGACCTTATGTTGTATTACGTTATAACGTATAAAGGCATGTAGTATTACGTTGTAACGTACGGCGTCATGTAGAATTACGCTATAACGTATTCCGTCATGTAGTATTACGTTATAACATATGACGTCATGTAGTATTACGATATAACGTACAACGTTATATAGAATTACGATATAACGCACAACGTTATGTCGTATTACGTTATAACTTATCATGTCATGTAGTATTACGTTATAACGTATGACGTTATGTAGTATTACGTTATTACGAATAACGTTATATTGTGTAACTTTATAACGTATGACCTTACGTTGTATTACGTTATAACGTATGACGTCATGTAGTATTACTTTATGACGTATGACGTCATGTAGTATTACTTTATGACGTATGACGTCATGTAGTATTACTTTATGACGTATGACGTCATGTAGTATTACTTTATGACGTATGACGTATGTAGTATTACTTTATGACGTATGACGTCATGTAGTATTACTTTATGACGTATGACGTCATGTAGTATTTCGTTATAACGTATGACGTTATGCAGTATTACGATATAACGTATGACGTTATGCAGTATTAGGTTATAACGTATGACGTCATGTAGTATTACTTTATGACGTATGACGTCATGTAGTATTACTTTATGACGTATGACGTCATGTAGTATTTCGTTTTAACGTACAACGTTATATAGAATTACGATATAACGCACAACGTTATGTCGTATTACGTTATAACTTATCATGTCATGTAGTATTACGTTATAACGTATGACGTTATGTAGTATTACGTTATTACGAATAACGTTATATTGTGTAACTTTATAACGTATGACCTTATGTTGTATTACGATATAACGTATAAAGACATGTAGTATTACGTTATAACGTATGACGTCATGTGGTATTACGTTATTACGAATATCGTAATATTGTATTACTTTATGACGTATGACGTCATGTAGTATTACTATATGACGTATGACGTCATGTAGTATTACTATATGACGTATGACGTCATGTAGTATTAGGTTATAACATATGCCGTCATGTAGTATTACGTTATAACATATGACGTCATGTAATATTACGATATAACGTACAACGTTATATAGAATTACGATATAACGCACAACGTTATGTCGTATTACGTTATAACGTATCATGTCATGTAGTATTACGTTATAACGAATGACGTTATGGAGTATTACGTTATAACGTATGACGCCATGTGGTATTACGTTATTACGAATAACGTTATATTATGTTACTTTATGACATATGACGTCATGTAGTATTACTTTATGTCGTATGACGTCATGTAGTATTACTTTATGACGTATGACGTCATCTAGTATTACTTTATGACGTATGACGTCATGTAGTATTTCGTTATGACGTATGACGTTATGCAGTATTACGATATAACGTATGACGTTATGCAGTATTAGGTTATAACGTATGACGTCATGTAGTATTACTTTATGACGTATGACGTCATGTAGTATTACTTTATGACGTATGACGTCATGTAGTATTACTTTATGACGTATGACGTCATGTAGTATTTCGTTACAACGTATGACGTTATGCAGTATTACGATATAACGTATGACGTTATGCGGTATTAGGTTATAACTTATGACGTTATGGAGTATTACGTTATAACGTATGACGTCATGTGGTATTACGTTATTACGAATAACGTTATATTATGTTACGTCATGTAGTATTACTTTATGACGTATGACGTCATGTAGTATTACTTTATGACGTATGACGTCATGTAGTATTACTTTATGACGTATGACGTCATGTAGTATTACTTTATGACGTATGACGTCATCTAGTATTACTTTATGACGTATGACGTCATGTAGTATTTCGTTATGACGTATGAAGTTATGTATTATTACGATATAACGTATGACGTTAAGCAGTATTAGGTTATAACGTATGACGTTATGTAGTATTAGGTTATAACGTATGGCGTTATGTAGTATTACGATATAACGTATGACGTTATGCAGTACTACGTTATAACGTATGACTTTATGTAGTGTTACGTTATAACGTATGACGTTATGTATTAGTACGATATAACGTATGACGTTATGCAGTATGAGGTTATAACGTATGACGTCATGTAGTTTTGCGTTATAACGTATGACGTCATGTAGTATTAGGTTATAACGTATGCCGTCATGTAGTATTACGTTATAACATATGACGTCATGTAGTAATACGATATAACGTACAACGTTATATAGAATTACGATATAACGCACAACGTTATGTCGTATTACGTTATAACGTATCATGTCATGTAGTATTACGTTATTACGAATAACGTTATATTGTGTTACCTTATAACGTGTGACCTTTTGTTGTATTACGTTATAACGTATAAAGACATGTAGTATTACGTTGTAACGTATGACGTCATGTAGTATTACTTTATGACGTATGACGTCATGTAGTATTATGTTATAACATATGCCGTCATGTAGTATTACGTTATAACATATGACGTCATGTAATATTACGATATAACGTACAGCGTTATATAGAATTACGATATAACGCACAACGTTATGTCGTATTACGTTATAACGTATGACGTTATATTGTGTTACTTTATGACGTATGACGTCATGTAGTATTACTTTATGACGTATGCCGTCATGTAGTATTACGTTATAACATATGACGTCATGTAGTAATACGATATAACGTACAACGTTATATAGAATTACGATATAACGCACAACGTTATGTCGTATTACGTTATAACGTATCATGTCATGTAGTATTACGTTATAACGAATGACGTTATGGAGTATTACGTTATAACGTATGACGACATATGGTATTAGGTTATTACGAATAACGTTATATTATGATACTTTATGACATATGACGTCATGTAGTATTACTTTATGACGTATGACGTCATGTAGAATTACGTTATAACGTATTCCGTCATGTAGTATTACGTTATAACATATGACGTCATGTAGTATTACGATATAACGTACAACGTTATATAGAATTACGATATAACGCACAACGTTATGTCGTATTACGTTATAACTTATCATGTCATGTAGTATTACGTTATAACATATGACGTCATGTAGTATTACGATATAACGTACAACGTTATATAGAATTACGATATAACGCACAACGTTATGTCGTATTACGTTATAACTTATCATGTCATGTAGTATTTCGTTATAACGTATGACGTTATGCAGTATTACGATATAACGTACAACGTTATGCAGTATTAGGTTATAACGTATGACGTTATGGAGTATTACGTTATAACGTATGACGCCATGTGGTATTACGTTATTACGAGTAACGTTATATTATGTTACTTTATGACATATGACGTCATGTAGTATTACTTTATGACGTATGACGTCATGTAGGATTACTTTATGACGTATGACGTCATGTAGTATTACTTTATGACGTATGACGTCATGTAGTATTACTTTATGACGTATGACGTCATGTAGTATTTCGTTATAACGTATGACGTTATGCAGTATTACGATATAACGTATGACGTTATGGAGTATTACGTTATTACGTATGACGTCATGTGGTATTACGTTATTACGAATAACGTTATATTGTGTTATTTTATAACGTATGACCTTATGTTGTATTACGTTATAACGTATAAAGGCATGTAGTATTACGTTGTAACGTACGGCGTCATGTAGAATTACGTTATAACGTATTCCGTCATGTAGTATTACGTTATAACATATGACGTCATGTAGTATTACGATATAACGTACAACTTTATATAGAATTACGATATAACGCACAACGTTATGTCGTATTACGTTATAACTTATCATGTCATGTAGTATTACGTTATAACGTATGACCTTACGTTGTATTACGTTATAACGTATGACGTCATGTAGTATTACTTTATGACGTATGACGTCATGTAGTATTACTTTATGACGTATGACGTCATGTAGTATAACTTTATGACGTATGACGTCATGTAGTATTACTTTATGACGTATGACGTCATGTAGTATTTCGTTACAACGTATGACGTTATGCAGTATTACGATATAACGTATGACGTTATGCGGTATTAGGTTATAACTTATGACCTTATGGAGTATTACGTTATAACGTATGACGTCATGTGGTATTACGTTATTACGAATAACGTTATATTATGTTACGTCATGTAGTATTACTTTATGACGTATGACGTCATGTAGTATTACTTTATGACGTATGACGTCATGTAGTATTACTTTATGACGTATGACGTCATGTAGTATTTCGTTATGACGTATGACGTTATGCAGTATTACGATATAACGTATGACGTTATGCAGTATTAGGTTATAACGTATGACGTCATGTAGTATTACTTTATGACGTATGACGTCATGTAGTATTACTTTATGACGTATGACGTCGTGTAGTATTTCGTTATAACGTATGACGTTATGCAGTATTACGATATAACGTATGATGTTATGCGGTATTAGGTTATAACTTATGACGTTATGGAGTATTACGTTATAACGTATGACGTCATGTGGTATTACGTTATTACGAATAACGTTATATTATGTTACGTCATGTAGTATTACTTTATGACGTATGACGTCATGTAGTATTACTTTATGACGTATGACGTCATGTAGTATTACTTTATGACGTATGACGTCATGTAGTATTACTTTATGACGTATGACGTCATGTAGTATTACTTTATGACGTATGACGTCATGTAGTATTTCGTTATAACGTATGACGTTATGCAGTATTACGATATAACGTATGACGTTATGCGGTATTAGGTTATAACGTATGACGTTATGGAGTATTACGTTATAACGTATGACGTCATGTGGTATTACGTTATTACGAATAACGTTATATTATGTTACGTCATGTAGTATTACTTTATGACGTATGACGTCATGTAGTATTACTTTATGACGTATGACGTCATGTAGTATTACTTTATGACGTATGACGTCATGTAGTATTACTTTATGACGTATGACGTCATGTAGTATTACTTTATGACGTATGACGTCATGTAGTATTTCGTTATAACGTATGACGTTATGCAGTATTACGATATAACGTATGACGTTATGCGGTATTAGGTTATAACGTATGACGTTATGGAGTATTACGTTATAACGTATGACGTCATGTGGTATTACGTTATTACGAATAACGTTATATTATGTTACGTCATGTAGTATTACTTTATGACGTATGACGTCATGTAGAATTACTTTATGACGTATGACGTCATGTAGTATTACTTTATGACGTATGACGTCATGTAGTATTACTTTATGACGTATGACGTCATGTAGTATTACTTTATGACGTATGACGTCATGTAGTATTTCGTTATGACGTATGACGTCATGTAGTATTTCGTTATGACGTATGACGTTATGCAGTATTACGATATAACGTATGACGTTATGCAGTATTAGGTTATAACGTATGACGTCATGTAGTATTACTTTATGACGTATGACGTCATGTAGTATTACTTTATGACGTGTGACGTCATGTAGTATTTCGTTTTAACGTACAACGTTATATAGAATTACGATATAACGCACAACGTTATGTCGTATTACGTTATAACTTATCATGTCATGTAGTATTACGTTATAACGTATGACTTTATGTAGTATTACGTTATTACGAATAACGTTATATTGTGTAACTTTATAACGTATGACCTTATGTTGTATTACGTTATAACGTATAAAGACATGTAGTATTACGTTATAACGTATGACGTCATGTGGTATTACGTTATTACGAATATCGTAATATTGTATTACTTTATGACGTATGACGTCATGTAGTATTACTATATGACGTATGACGTCATGTAGTATTACTATATGACGTATGACGTCATGTAGTATTACTATATGACGTATGACGTCATGTAGTATTAGGTTATAACGTATGAAGTTATGTATTATTACGATATAACGTATGACGTTAAGCAGTATTAGGTTATAACGTATGACGTTATGTAGTATTAGGTTATAACGTATGGCGTTATGTAGTATTACGATATAACGTATGACGTTATGCAGTACTACGTTATAACGTATGACGTTATGTAGTGTTACGTTATAATGTATGACGTTATGTAGCATTACGGTATTTCGAACAACGTTGTATTGTGTTACTTTATAACGTATGACGTTATGTAGTGTTACGTTATAACGTATGACGCCGTGTAGTATTACGTTATAAGTATAACATTATGTAGTATCACGTTATAGCGTATGACGTCATGTAGTATTACGTTATTACGAATATCGTAATATTGTGTTACTTTATGACGTATGACGTCATGTAGTATTATGTTATAACGTATGCCGTCATGTAGTATTACGTTATAACATATGACGTCATGTAGTATTACGATATAACGTACAACGTTATATAGAATTACGATATAACGCACAACGTTATGTCGTATTACGTTATAACTTATCATGTCATGTAGTATTACGTTATAACGTATGACGTTATGTAGTATTATGTTATTACGAATAACGTTATATTGTGTAACTTTATAACGTATGACCTTACGTTGTATTACGTTATAACGTATGACGTCATGTAGTATTACTTTATGACGTATGACGTCATGTAGTATTACTTTATGACGTATGACGTCATGTAGTATTACTTTATGACGTATGACGTCATGTAGTATTACTTTATGACGTATGACGTCATGTAGTATTTCGTTATAACGTATGACGTTATGCAGTATTACGATATAACGTATGACGTTATGCGGTATTAGGTTATAACTTATGACGTTATGGAGTATTACGTTATAACGTATGACGTCATGTGGTATTACGTTATTACGAATAACGTTACATTATGTTACGTCATGTAGTATTACTTTATGACGTATGACGTCATGTAGTATTACTTTATGACGTATGACGTCATGTAGTATTACTTTATGACGTATGACGTCATGTAGTATTACTTTATGACGTATGACGTCATGTAGTATTACTTTATGACGTATGACGTCATGTAGTATTACTTTATGACGTATGACGTCATGTAGTATTTCGTTATAACGTATGACGTTATGCAGTATTACGATATAACGTATGACGTTATGCAGTATTAGGTTATAACGTATGACGTCATGTAGTATTACTTTATGACGTATGACGTCATGTAGTATTACTTTATGACGTATGACGTCATGTAGTATTTCGTTTTAACGTACAACGTTATATAGAATTACGATATAACGCACAACGTTATGTCGTATTACGTTATAACTTATCATGTCATGTAGTATTACGTTATAACGTATGACTTTATGTAGTATTAGGTTATTACGAATAACGTTATATTGTGTAACTTTATAACGTATGACCTTATGTTTTATTACGTTATAACGTATAAAGACATGTAGTATTACGTTATAACGTATGACGTCATGTGGTATTACGTTATTACGAATATCGTAATATTGTATTACTTTATGACGTATGACGTCATGTAGTATTACTATATGACGTATGACGTCATGTAGTATTACTATATGACGTATGACGTCATGTAGTATTAGGTTATAACGTATGAAGTTATGTATTATTACGATATAACGTATGACGTTAAGCAGTATTAGGTTATAACGTATGACGTTATGTAGTATTAGGTTATAACGTATGGCGTTATGTAGTATTACGATATAACGTATGACGTTATGCAGTACTACGTTATAACGTATGACGTTATGTAGTGTTACGTTATAATGTATGACGTTATGTAGCATTACGGTATTTCGAACAACGTTGTATTGTGTTACTTTATAACGTATGACGTTATGTAGTGTTACGTTATAACGTATGACGCCGTGTAGTATTACGTTATAAGTATAACATTATGTAGTATCACGTTATAGCGTATGACGTCATGTAGTATTACGTTATTACGAATATCGTAATATTGTGTTACTTTATGACGTATGACGTCATGTAATATTGCTTTATGACGTATGACCTCATGTAGTATTTCCTTATAACGTATGACGTTATGTAGTATTACGATATAACGTATGACGTTATGCAGTACTACGTTATAACGTATGACTTTATGTAGTGTTACGTTATAACGTATGACGTTATGTATTAGTACGATATAACGTATGACGTTATGCAGTATGAGGTTATAACGTATGACGTCATGTAGTTTTGCGTTATAACGTATGACGTCATGTAGTATTAGGTTATAACGTATGCCGTCATGTAGTATTACGTTATAACATATGACGTCATGTAGTAATACGATATAACGTACAACGTTATATAGAATTACGATATAACGCACAACGTTATGTCGTATTACGTTATAACTTATCATGTCATGTAGTATTACGTTATAACGTATGACGTTATGTAGTATTACGTTATTACGAATAACGTTATATTGTGTAACTTTATAACGTATGACCTTACGTTGTATTACGTTATAACGTATAAAGACATGTAGTATTACGTTATGACGTATGACGTCATGTAGTATTACTTTATGACGTATGACGTCATGTAGTATTACTTTATGACGTATGACGTCATGTAGTATTACTTTATGACGTATGACGTCATGTAGTATTACTTTATGACGTATGCCGTCATGTAGTATTTCGTTACAACGTATGACGTTATGCAGTATTACGATATAACGTATGACGTTATGCGGTATTAGGTTATAACTTATGACGTTATGGAGTATTACGTTATAACGTATGACGTCATGTGGTATTACGTTATTACGAATAACGTTATATTATGTTACGTCATGTAGTATTACTTTATGACGTATGACGTCATGTAGTATTACTTTATGACGTATGACGTCATGTAGTATTACTTTATGACGTATGACGTCATGTAGTATTACTTTATGACGTATGACGTCATGTAGTATTACTTTATGACGTATGACGTCATGTAGTATTTCGTTATAACGTATGACGTTATGCAGTATTACGATATAACGTATGACGTTATGCAGTATTAGGTTATAACGTATGACGTCATGTAGTATTACTTTATGACGTATGACGTCATGTAGTATTACTTTATGACGTATGACGTCATGTAGTATTTCGTTTTAACGTACAACGTTATATAGAATTACGATATAACGCACAACGTTATGTCGTATTACGTTATAACTTATCATGTCATGTAGTATTACGTTATAACGTATGACGTTATGTAGTATTACGTTATTACGAATAACGTTATATTGTGTAACTTTATAACGTATGACCTTATGTTGTATTACGATATAACGTATAAAGACATGTAGTATTACGTTATAACGTATGACGTCATGTGGTATTACGTTATTACGAATATCGTAATATTGTATTACTTTATGACGTATGACGTCATGTAGTATTACTATATGACGTATGACGTCATGTAGTATTACTATATGACGTATGACGTCATGTAGTATTAGGTTATAACGTATGAAGTTATGTATTATTACGATATAACGTATGACGTTAAGCAGTATTAGGTTATAACGTATGACGTTAAGCAGTATTAGGTTATAACGTATGACGTTATGTAGTATTAGGTTATAACGTATGGCGTTATGTAGTATTACGATATAACGTATGACGTTATGCAGTACTACGTTATAACGTATGACGTTATGTAGTGTTACGTTATAATGTATGACGTTATGTAGCATTACGGTATTTCGAACAACGTTGTATTGTGTTACTTTATAACGTATGACGTTATGTAGTGTTACGTTATAACGTATGACGCCGTGTAGTATTACGTTATAAGTATAACATTATGTAGTATCACGTTATAGCGTATGACGTCATGTAGTATTACGTTATTACGAATATCGTAATATTGTGTTACTTTATGACGTATGACGTCATGTAATATTGCTTTATGACGTATGACGTCATGTAGTATTTCCTTATAAGGTATGACGTTATGTAGTATTACGATATAACGTATGACGTTATGCAGTACTACGTTATAACGTATGACTTTATGTAGTGTTACGTTATAACGTATGACGTTATGTATTAGTACGATATAACGTATGACGTTATGCAGTATTAGGTTATAACGTATGACGTCATGTAGTATTACGTTATAACATATGACGTCATGTAGTAATACGATATAACGTACAACGTTATATAGAATTACGATATAACGCACAACGTTATGTCGTATTACGTTATAACTTATCATGTCATGTAGTATTACGTTATAACATATGACGTCATGTAGTAATACGATATAACGTACAACGTTATATAGAATTACGATATAACGCACAACGTTATGTCGTATTACGTTATAACTTATCATGTCATGTAGTATTTCGTTATAACGTATGACGTTATGCAGTATTACGATATAACGTACAACGTTATGCAGTATTAGGTTATAACGTATGACGTTATGGAGTATTACGTTATAACGTATGACGCCATGTGGTATTACGTTATTACGAGTAACGTTATATTATGTTACTTTATGACATATGACGTCATGTAGTATTACTTTATGACGTATGACGTCATGTAGTATTACTTTATGACGTATGACGTCATGTAGTATTACTTTATGACGTATGACGTCATGTAGTATTACTTTATGACGTATGACGTCATGTAGTATTACTATATGACGTATGACGTCATGTAGTATTAGGTTATAACGTATGAAGTTATGTATTATTACGATATAACGTATGACGTTAAGCAGTATTAGGTTATAACGTATGACGTTATGTAGTATTAGGTTATAACGTATGGCGTTATGTAGTATTACGATATAACGTATGACGTTATGCAGTACTACGTTATAACGTATGACGTTATGTAGTGTTACGTTATAATGTATGACGTTATGTAGCATTACGGTATTTCGAACAACGTTGTATTGTGTTACTTTATAACGTATGACGTTATGTAGTGTTACGTTATAACGTATGACGCCGTGTAGTATTACGTTATAAGTATAACATTATGTAGTATCACGTTATAGCGTATGACGTCATGTAGTATTACGTTATTACGAATATCGTAATATTGTGTTACTTTATGACGTATGACGTCATGTAGTATTACTTTATAACGTATGCCGTCATGTAGTATTACGTTATAACATATGACGTCATGTAGTATTACGATATAACGTACAACGTTATATAGAATTACGATATAACGCACAACGTTATGTCGTATTACGTTATAACTTATCATGTCATGTAGTATTACGTTATAACGTATGACGTTATGTAGTATTATGTTATTACGAATAACGTTATATTGTGTAACTTTATAACGTATGACCTTACGTTGTATTACGTTATAACGTATGACGTCATGTAGTATTACTTTATGACGTATGACGTCATGTAGTATTACTTTATGACGTATGACGTCATGTAGTATTACTTTATGACGTATGACGTCATGTAGTATTACTTTATGACGTATGACGTCATGTAGTATTTCGTTATAACGTATGACGTTATGCAGTATTACGATATAACGTATGACGTTATGCGGTATTAGGTTATAACTTATGACGTTATGGAGTATTACGTTATAACGTATGACGTCATGTGGTATTACGTTATTACGAATAACGTTACATTATGTTACGTCATGTAGTATTACTTTATGACGTATGACGTCATGTAGTATTACTTTATGACGTATGACGTCATGTAGTATTACTTTATGACGTATGACGTCATGTAGTATTACTTTATGACGTATGACGTCATGTAGTATTACTTTATGACGTATGACGTCATGTAGTATTACTTTATGACGTATGACGTCATGTAGTATTTCGTTATAACGTATGACGTTATGCAGTATTACGATATAACGTATGACGTTATGCAGTATTAGGTTATAACGTATGACGTCATGTAGTATTACTTTATGACGTATGACGTCATGTAGTATTACTTTATGACGTATGACGTCATGTAGTATTTCGTTTTAACGTACAACGTTATATAGAATTACGATATAACGCACAACGTTATTTCGTATTACGTTATAACTTATCATGTCATGTAGTATTACGTTATAACGTATGACTTTATGTAGTATTACGTTATTACGAATAACGTTATATTGTGTAACTTTATAACGTATGACCTTATGTTGTATTACGTTATAACGTATAAAGACATGTAGTATTACGTTATAACGTATGACGTCATGTGGTATTACGTTATTACGAATATCGTAATATTGTATTACTTTATGACGTATGACGTCATGTAGTATTACTATATGACGTATGACGTCATGTAGTATTACTATATGACGTATGACGTCATGTAGTATTAGGTTATAACGTATGAAGTTATGTATTATTACGATATAAC
Source organism: Bombus terrestris (assembly GCF_910591885.1). Taxonomy (NCBI): domain Eukaryota; kingdom Metazoa; phylum Arthropoda; class Insecta; order Hymenoptera; family Apidae; genus Bombus; species Bombus terrestris. The sequence goes on from NW_025963556.1 coordinate 1,183,869, forward strand.
GTATGACGTTAAGCAGTATTAGGTTATAACGTATGACGTTATGTAGTATTAGGTTATAACGTATGGCGTTATGTAGTATTACAATATAACGTATGACGTTATGCAGTACTACGTTATAACGTATGACGTTATGTAGTGTTACGTTATAATGTATGACGTTATGTAGCATTACGGTATTTCGAACAACGTTGTATTGTGTTACTTTATAACGTATGACGTTATGTAGTGTTACGTTATAACGTATGACGCCGTGTAGTATTACGTTATAAGTATAACATTATGTAGTATCACGTTATAGCGTATGACGTCATGTAGTATTACGTTATTACGAATATCGTAATATTGTGTTACTTTATGACGTATGACGTCATGTAATATTGCTTTATGACGTATGACGTCATGTAGTATTTCCTTATAACGTATGACGTTATGTAGTATTACGATATAACGTATGACGTTATGCAGTACTACGTTATAACGTATGACTTTATGTAGTGTTACGTTATAACGTATGACGTTATGTATTAGTACGATATAACGTATGACGTTATGCAGTATGAGGTTATAACGTATGACGTCATGTAGTTTTGCGTTATAACGTATGACGTCATGTAGTATTAGGTTATAACGTATGCCGTCATGTAGTATTACGTTATAACATATGACGTCATGTAGTAATACGATATAACGTACAACGTTATATAGAATTACGATATAACGCACAACGTTATGTCGTATTACGTTATAACTTATCATGTCATGTAGTATTAAGTTATAACGTATGACGTTATGTAGTATTACGTTATTACGAATAACGTTATATTGTGTAACTTTATAACGTATGACCTTACGTTGTATTACGTTATAACGTATAAAGACATGTAGTATTACGTTATGACGTATGACGTCATGTAGTATTACTTTATGACGTATGACGTCATGTAGTATTACTTTATGACGTATGACGTCATGTAGTATTACTTTATGACGTATGACGTCATGTAGTATTTCGTTACAACGTATGACGTTATGCAGTATTACGATATAACGTATGACGTTATGCGGTATTAGGTTATAACTTATGACGTTATGGAGTATTACGTTATAACGTATGACGTCATGTGGTATTACGTTATTACGAATAACGTTATATTATGTTACGTCATGTAGTATTACTTTATGACGTATGACGTCATGTAGTATTACTTTATGACGTATGACGTCATGTAGTATTACTTTATGACGTATGACGTCATGTAGTATTACTTTATGACGTATGACGTCATGTAGTATTACTTTATGACGTATGACGTCATGTAGTATTTCGTTATAACGTATGACGTTATGCAGTATTACGTTATAACGTATGACGTTATGCAGTATTAGGTTATAACGTATGACGTCATGTAGTATTACTTTATGACGTATGACGTCATGTAGTATTACTTTATGACGTATGACGTCATGTAGTATTTCGTTTTAACGTACAACGTTATATAGAATTACGATATAACGCACAACGTTATGTCGTATTACGTTATAACTTATCATGTCATGTAGTATTACGTTATAACGTATGACGTTATGTAGTATTACGTTATTACGAATAACGTTATATTGTGTAACTTTATAACGTATGACCTTATGTTGTATTACGATATAACGTATAAAGACATGTAGTATTACGTTATAACGTATGACGTCATGTGGTATTACGTTATTACGAATATCGTAATATTGTATTACTTTATGACGTATGACGTCATGTAGTATTACTATATGACGTATGACGTCATGTAGTATTACTATATGACGTATGACGTCATGTAGTATTAGGTTATAACGTATGAAGTTATGTATTATTACGATATAACGTATGACGTTAAGCAGTATTAGGTTATAACGTATGACGTTATGTAGTATTAGGTTATAACGTATGGCGTTATGTAGTATTACGATATAACGTATGACGTTATGCAGTACTACGTTATAACGTATGACGTTATGTAGTGTTACGTTATAATGTATGACGTTATGTAGCATTACGGTCTTTCGAACAACGTTGTATTGTGTTACTTTATAACGTATGACGTTATGTAGTGTTACGTTATAACGTATGACGCCGTGTAGTATTACGTTATAAGTATAACATTATGTAGTATCACGTTATAGCGTATGACGTCATGTAGTATTACGTTATTACGAATATCGTAATATTGTGTTACTTTATGACGTATGACGTCATGTAATATTGCTTTATGACGTATGACGTCATGTAGTATTTCCTTATAAGGTATGACGTTATGTAGTATTACGATATAACGTATGACGTTATGCAGTACTACGTTATAACGTATGACTTTATGTAGTGTTACGTTATAACGTATGACGTTATGTATTAGTACGATATAACGTATGACGTTATGCAGTATGAGGTTATAACGTATGACGTCATGTAGTATTACGTTATAACATATGACGTCATGTAGTAATACGATATAACGTACAACGTTATATAGAATTACGATATAACGCACAACGTTATGTCGTATTACGTTATAACTTATCATGTCATGTAGTATTACGTTATAACATATGACGTCATGTAGTAATACGATATAACGTACAACGTTATATAGAATTACGATATAACGCACAACGTTATGTCGTATTACGTTATAACTTATCATGTCATGTAGTATTTCGTTATAACGTATGACGTTATGCAGTATTACGATATAACGTACAACGTTATGCAGTATTAGGTTATAACGTATGACGTTATGGAGTATTACGTTATAACGTATGACGCCATGTGGTATTACGTTATTACGAGTAACGTTATATTATGTTACTTTATGACATATGACGTCATGTAGTATTACTTTATGACGTATGACGTCATGTAGTATTACTTTATGACGTATGACGTCATGTAGTATTACTTTATGACGTATGACGTCATGTAGTATTACTATATGACGTATGACGTCATGTAGTATTACTATATGACGTATGACGTCATGTAGTATTAGGTTATAACGTATGAAGTTATGTATTATTACGATATAACGTATGACGTTAAGCAGTATTAGGTTATAACGTATGACGTTATGTAGTATTAGGTTATAACGTATGGCGTTATGTAGTATTACGATATAACGTATGACGTTATGCAGTACTACGTTATAACGTATGACGTTATGTAGTGTTACGTTATAATGTATGACGTTATGTAGCATTACGGTATTTCGAACAACGTTGTATTGTGTTACTTTATAACGTATGACGTTATGTAGTGTTACGTTATAACGTATGACGCCGTGTAGTATTACGTTATAAGTATAACATTATGTAGTATCACGTTATAGCGTATGACGTCATGTAGTATTACGTTATTACGAATATCGTAATATTGTGTTACTTTATGACGTATGACGTCATGTAATATTGCTTTATGACGTATGACGTCATGTAGTATTTCCTTATAAGGTATGACGTTATGTAGTATTACGATATAACGTATGACGTTATGCAGTACTACGTTATAACGTATGACTTTATGTAGTGTTACGTTATAACGTATGACGTTATGTATTAGTACGATATAACGTATGACGTTATGCAGTATGAGGTTATAACGTATGACGTCATGTAGTTTTGCGTTATAACGTATGACGTCATGTAGTATTAGGTTATAACGTATGCCGTCATGTAGTATTACGTTATAACATATGACGTCATGTAGTAATACGATATAACGTACAACGTTATATAGAATTACGATATAACGCACAACGTTATGTCGTATTACGTTATAACGTATCATGTCATGTAGTATTACGTTATTACGAATAACGTTATATTGTGTTACCTTATAACGTGTGACCTTTTGTTGTATTACGTTATAACGTATAAAGACATGTAGTATTACGTTGTAACGTATGACGTCATGTAGTATTACTTTATGACGTATGACGTCATGTAGTATTATGTTATAACATATGCCGTCATGTAGTATTACGTTATAACATATGACGTCATGTAATATTACGATATAACGTACAGCGTTATATAGAATTACGATATAACGCACAACGTTATGTCGTATTACGTTATACCGTATGACGTTATATTGTGTTACTTTATGACGTATGACGTCATGTAGTATTACTTTATGACGTATGCCGTCATGTAGTATTACGTTATAACATATGACGTCATGTAGTAATACGATATAACGTACAACGTTATATAGAATTACGATACAACGCACAACGTTATGTCGTATTACGTTATAACGTATCATGTCATGTAGTATTACGTTATAACGAATGACGTTATGGAGTATTACGTTATAACGTATGACGCCATGTGGTATTAGGTTATTACGAATAACGTTATATTATGTTACTTTATGACATATGACGTCATGTAGTATTACTTTATGACGTATGACGTCATGTAGGATTACTTTATGACGTATGACGTCATGTAGTATTACTTTATGACGTATGACGTCATGTAGTATTACTTTATGACGTATGACGTCATGTAGTATTTCGTTATAACGTATGACGTTATGAAGTATTACGATATAACGTATGACGGTATGCAGTATTACGTTATAACGTATGACGTTATGCAGTATTACGATATAACGTATGACGGTATGCAGTATTACGTTATAACGTATGACGTTATGCAGTATTACGTTATAACGTATGACGTTATGTATTAGTACGATATAACGTATGACGTTATGCAGTATGAGGTTATAGCGTATGACGTCATGTAGTTTTGCGTTATAACGTATGACGTCATGTAGTATTACGATATAACGTACAACGTTATGCAGTATTAGGTTATAACGTATGACGTTATGGAGCATTACGTTATTACGTATGACGTCATGTGGTATTACGTTATTACGAATAACGTTATATTGTGTTATTTTATAACGTATGACCTTATGTTGTATTACGTTATAACGTATAAAGGCATGTAGTATTACGTTGTAACGTACGGCGTCATGTAGAATTACGTTATAACGTATTCCGTCATGTAGTATTACGTTATAACATATGACGTCATGTAGTATTACGATATAACGTACAACGTTATATAGAATTACGATATAACGCACAACGTTATGTCGTATTACGTTATAACTTATCATGTCATGTAGTATTACGTTATAACGTATGACGTTATGTAGTATTACGTTATTACGAATAACGTTATATTGTGTAACTTTATAACGTATGACCTTATGTTGTATTACGTTATAACGTATAAAGACATGTAGTATTACGTTATGACGTATGACGTCATGTAGTATTACTTTATGACGTATGACGTCATGTAGTATTACTTTATGACGTATGACGTCATGTAGTATTTCGTTATAACGTATGACGTTATGCAGTATTACGATATAACGTATGACGTTATGCAGTATTAGGTTATAACGTATGACGTCATGTAGTATTACTTTATGACGTATGACGTCATGTAGTATTACTTTATGACGTATGACGTCATGTAGTATTTCGTTTTAACGTACAACGTTATATAGAATTACGATATAACGCACAACGTTATGTCGTATTACGTTATAACTTATCATGTCATGTAGTATTACGTTATAACGTATGACGTTATGTAGTATTACGTTATTACGAATAACGTTATATTGTGTAACTTTATAACGTATGACCTTATGTTGTATTACGATATAACGTATAAAGACATGTAGTATTACGTTATAACGTATGACGTCATGTGGTATTACGTTATTACGAATATCGTAATATTGTATTACTTTATGACGTATGACGTCATGTAGTATTACTATATGACGTATGACGTCATGTAGTATTACTATATGACGTATGACGTCATGTAGTATTAGGTTATAACGTATGAAGTTATGTATAATTACGATATAACGTATGACGTTAAGCAGTATTAGGTTATAACGTATGACGTTATGTAGTATTAGGTTATAACGTATGGCGTTATGTAGTATTACGATATAACGTATGACGTTATGCAGTACTACGTTATAACGTATGACTTTATGTAGTGTTACGTTATAACGTATGACGTTATGTATTAGTACGATATAACGTATGACGTTATGCAGTATGAGGTTATAACGTATGACGTCATGTAGTTTTGCGTTATAACATATGACGTCATGTAGTAATACGATATAACGTACAACGTTATATAGAATTACGATATAACGCACAACGTTATGTCGTATTACGTTATAACGTATCATGTCATGTAGTATTACGTTATTACGAATAACGTTATATTGTGTTACCTTATAACGTGTGACCTTTTGTTGTATTACGTTATAACGTATAAAGACATGTAGTATTACGTTGTAACGTATGACGTCATGTAGTATTACTTTATGACGTATGACGTCATGTAGTATTTCGTTTTAACGTACAACGTTATATAGAATTACGATATAACGCACAACGTTATGTCGTATTACGTTATAACTTATCATGTCATGTAGTATTACGTTATAACGTATGACTTTATGTAGTATTACGTTATTACGAATAACGTTATATTGTGTAACTTTATAACGTATGACCTTATGTTGTATTACGTTATAACGTATAAAGACATGTAGTATTACGTTATAACGTATGACGTCATGTGGTATTACGTTATTACGAATATCGTAATATTGTATTACTTTATGACGTATGACGTCATGTAGTATTACTATATGACGTATGACGTCATGTAGTATTACTATATGACGTATGACGTCATGTAGTATTAGGTTATAACGTATGAAGTTATGTATTATTACGATATAACGTATGACGTTAAGCAGTATTAGGTTATAACGTATGACGTTATGTAGTATTAGGTTATAACGTATGGCGTTATGTAGTATTACGATATAACGTATGACGTTATGCAGTACTACGTTATAACGTATGACGTTATGTAGTGTTACGTTATAATGTATGACGTTATGTAGCATTACGGTATTTCGAACAACGTTGTATTGTGTTACTTTATAACGTATGACGTTATGTAGTGTTACGTTATAACGTATGACGCCGTGTAGTATTACGTTATAAGTATAACATTATGTAGTATCACGTTATAGCGTATGACGTCATGTAGTATTACGTTATTACGAATATCGTAATATTGTGTTACTTTATGACGTATGACGTCATGTAATATTGCTTTATGACGTATGACGTCATGTAGTATTTCCTTATAACGTATGACGTTATGTAGTATTACGATATAACGTATGACGTTATGCAGTACTACGTTATAACGTATGACTTTATGTAGTGTTACGTTATAACGTATGACGTTATGTATTAGTACGATATAACGTATGACGTTATGCAGTATGAGGTTATAACGTATGACGTCATGTAGTTTTGCGTTATAACGTATGACGTCATGTAGTATTAGGTTATAACGTATGCCGTCATGTAGTATTACGTTATAACATATGACGTCATGTAGTAATACGATATAACGTACAACGTTATATAGAATTACGATATAACGCACAACGTTATGTCGTATTACGTTATAACTTATCATGTCATGTAGTATTACGTTATAACGTATGACGTTATGTAGTATTACGTTATTACGAATAACGTTATATTGTGTAACTTTATAACGTATGACCTTACGTTGTATTACGTTATAACGTATAAAGACATGTAGTATTACGTTATGACGTATGACGTCATGTAGTATTACTTTATGACGTATGACGTCATGTAGTATTACTTTATGACGTATGACGTCATGTAGTATTACTTTATGACGTATGACGTCATGTAGTATTTCGTTACAACGTATGACGTTATGCAGTATTACGATATAACGTATGACGTTATGCGGTATTAGGTTATAACTTATGACGTTATGGAGTATTACGTTATAACGTATGACGTCATGTGGTATTACGTTATTACGAATAACGTTATATTATGTTACGTCATGTAGTATTACTTTATGACGTATGACGTCATGTAGTATTACTTTATGACGTATGACGTCATGTAGTATTACTTTATGACGTATGACGTCATGTAGTATTACTTTATGACGTATGACGTCATGTAGTATTACTTTATGACGTATGACGTCATGTAGTATTTCGTTATAACGTATGACGTTATGCAGTATTACGATATAACGTATGACGTTATGCAGTATTAGGTTATAACGTATGACGTCATGTAGTATTACTTTATGACGTATGACGTCATGTAGTATTACTTTATGACGTATGACGTCATGTAGTATTTCGTTTTAACGTACAACGTTATATAGAATTACGATATAACGCACAACGTTATGTCGTATTACGTTATAACTTATCATGTCATGTAGTATTACGTTATAACGTATGACGTTATGTAGTATTACGTTATTACGAATAACGTTATATTGTGTAACTTTATAACGTATGACCTTATGTTGTATTACGATATAACGTATAAAGACATGTAGTATTACGTTATAACGTATGACGTCATGTGGTATTACGTTATTACGAATATCGTAATATTGTATTACTTTATGACGTATGACGTCATGTAGTATTACTATATGACGTATGACGTCATGTAGTATTACTATATGACGTATGACGTCATGTAGTATTAGGTTATAACGTATGAAGTTATGTATTATTACGATATAACGTATGACGTTAAGCAGTATTAAGTTATAACGTATGACGTTATGTAGTATTAGGTTATAACGTATGGCGTTATGTAGTATTACGATATAACGTATGACGTTATGCAGTACTACGTTATAACGTATGACGTTATGTAGTGTTACGTTATAATGTATGACGTTATGTAGCATTACGGTATTTCGAACAACGTTGTATTGTGTTACTTTATAACGTATGACGTTATGTAGTGTTACGTTATAACGTATGACGCCGTGTAGTATTACGTTATAAGTATAACATTATGTAGTATCACGTTATAGCGTATGACGTCATGTAGTATTACGTTATTACGAATATCGTAATATTGTGTTACTTTATGACGTATGACGTCATGTAATATTGCTTTATGACGTATGACGTCATGTAGTATTTCCTTATAAGGTATGACGTTATGTAGTATTACGATATAACGTATGACGTTATGCAGTACTACGTTATAACGTATGACTTTATGTAGTGTTACGTTATAACGTATGACGTTATGTATTAGTACGATATAACGTATGACGTTATGCAGTATGAGGTTATAACGTATGACGTCATGTAGTATTACGTTATAACATATGACGTCATGTAGTAATACGATATAACGTACAACCTTATATAGAATTACGATATAACGCACAACGTTATGTCGTATTACGTTATAACTTATCATGTCATGTAGTATTACGTTATAACATATGACGTCATGTAGTATTACGATATAACGTACAACGTTATATAGAATTACGATATAACGCACAACGTTATGTCGTATTACGTTATAACTTATCATGTCATGTAGTATTTCGTTATAACGTATGACGTTATGCAGTATTACGATATAACGTACAACGTTATGCAGTATTAGGTTATAACGTATGACGTTATGGAGTATTACGTTATAACGTATGACGCCATGTGGTATTACGTTATTACGAGTAACGTTATATTATGTTACTTTATGACATATGACGTCATGTAGTATTACTTTATGACGTATGACGTCATGTAGGATTACTTTATGACGTATGACGTCATGTAGTATTACTTTATGACGTATGACGTCATGTAGTATTACTATATGACGTATGACGTCATGTAGTATTACTATATGACGTATGACGTCATGTAGTATTAGGTTATAACGTATGAAGTTATGTATTATTACGATATAACGTATGACGTTAAGCAGTATTAGGTTATAACGTATGACGTTATGTAGTATTAGGTTATAACGTATGGCGTTATGTAGTATTACGATATAACGTATGACGTTATGCAGTACTACGTTATAACGTATGACGTTATGTAGTGTTACGTTATAATGTATGACGTTATGTAGCATTACGGTATTTCGAACAACGTTGTATTGTGTTACTTTATAACGTATGACGTTATGTAGTGTTACGTTATAACGTATGACGCCGTGTAGTATTACGTTATAAGTATAACATTATGTAGTATCACGTTATAGCGTATGACGTCATGTAGTATTACGTTATTACGAATATCGTAATATTGTGTTACTTTATGACGTATGACGTCATGTAATATTGCTTTATGACGTATGACGTCATGTAGTATTTCCTTATAAGGTATGACGTTATGTAGTATTACGATATAACGTATGACGTTATGCAGTACTACGTTATAACGTATGACTTTATGTAGTGTTACGTTATAACGTATGACGTTATGTATTAGTACGATATAACGTATGACGTTATGCAGTATGAGGTTATAACGTATGACGTCATGTAGTTTTGCGTTATAACGTATGACGTCATGTAGTATTAGGTTATAACGTATGCCGTCATGTAGTATTACGTTATAACATATGACGTCATGTAGTAATACGATATAACGTACAACGTTATATAGAATTACGATATAACGCACAACGTTATGTCGTATTACGTTATAACGTATCATGTCATGTAGTATTACGTTATTACGAATAACGTTATATTGTGTTACCTTATAACGTGTGACCTTTTGTTGTATTACGTTATAACGTATAAAGACATGTAGTATTACGTTGTAACGTATGACGTCATGTAGTATTACTTTATGACGTATGACGTCATGTAGTATTATGTTATAACATATGCCGTCATGTAGTATTACGTTATAACATATGACGTCATGTAATATTACGATATAACGTACAGCGTTATATAGAATTACGATATAACGCACAACGTTATGTCGTATTACGTTATACCGTATGACGTTATATTGTGTTACTTTATGACGTATGACGTCATGTAGTATTACTTTATGACGTATGCCGTCATGTAGTATTACGTTATAACATATGACGTCATGTAGTAATACGATATAACGTACAACGTTATATAGAATTACGATATAACGCACAACGTTATGTCGTATTACGTTATAACGTATCATGTCATGTAGTATTACGTTATAACGAATGACGTTATGGAGTATTACGTTATAACGTATGACGCCATGTGGTATTAGGTTATTACGAATAACGTTATATTATGTTACTTTATGACATATGACGTCATGTAGTATTACTTTATGACGTATGACGTCATGTAGGATTACTTTATGACGTATGACGTCATGTAGTATTACTTTATGACGTATGACGTCATGTAGTATTACTTTATGACGTATGACGTCATGTAGTATTTCGTTATAACGTATGACGTTATGCAGTATTACGATATAACGTATGACGGTATGCAGTATTACGTTATAACGTATGACGTTATGCAGTATTACGATATAACGTATGACGGTATGCAGTATTACGTTATAACGTATGACGTTATGCAGTATTACGTTATTACGTATGACGTCATGTGGTATTACGTTATTACGAATAACGTTATATTGTGTTATTTTATAACGTATGACCTTATGTTGTATTACGTTATAACGTATAAAGGCATGTAGTATTACGTTGTAACGTACGGCGTCATGTAGAATTACGTTATAACGTATTCCGTCATGTAGTATTACGTTATAACATATGACGTCATGTAGTATTACGATATAACGTACAACGTTATATAGAATTACGATATAACGCACAACGTTATGTCGTATTACGTTATAACTTATCATGTCATGTAGTATTACGTTATAACGTATGACGTTATGTAGTATTACGTTATTACGAATAACGTTATATTGTGTAACTTTATAACGTATGACCTTACGTTGTATTACGTTATAACGTATAAAGACATGTAGTATTACGTTATGACGTATGACGTCATGTAGTATTACTTTATGACGTATGACGTCATGTAGTATTACTTTATGACGTATGACGTCATGTAGTATTTCGTTATAACGTATGACGTTATGCAGTATTACGATATAACGTATGACGTTATGCAGTATTAGGTTATAACGTATTACGTCATGTAGTATTACTTTATGACGTATGACGTCATGTAGTATTACTTTATGACGTATGACGTCATGTAGTATTTCGTTTTAACGTACAACGTTATATAGAATTACGATATAACGCACAACGTTATGTCGTATTACGTTATAACTTATCATGTCATGTAGTATTACGTTATAACGTATGACGTTATGTAGTATTACGTTATTACGAATAACGTTATATTGTGTAACTTTATAACGTATGACCTTATGTTGTATTACGATATAACGTATAAAGACATGTAGTATTACGTTATAACGTATGACGTCATGTGGTATTACGTTATTACGAATATCGTAATATTGTATTACTTTATGACGTATGACGTCATGTAGTATTACTATATGACGTATGACGTCATGTAGTATTACTATATGACGTATGACGTCATGTAGTATTAGGTTATAACGTATGAAGTTATGTATTATTACGATATAACGTATGACGTTAAGCAGTATTAGGTTATAACGTATGACGTTATGTAGTATTAGGTTATAACGTATGACGTTATGTAGTATTACGATATAACGTATGACGTTATGCAGTACTACGTTATAACGTATGACTTTATGTAGTGTTACGTTATAACGTATGACGTTATGTATTAGTACGATATAACGTATGACGTTATGCAGTATGAGGTTATAACGTATGACGTCATGTAGTTTTGCGTTATAACGTATGACGTCATGTAGTATTAGGTTATAACGTATGCCGTCATGTAGTATTACGTTATAACATATGACGTCATGTAGTAATACGATATAACGTACAACGTTATATAGAATTACGATATAACGCACAACGTTATGTCGTATTACGTTATAACGTATCATGTCATGTAGTATTACGTTATTACGAATAACGTTATATTGTGTTACCTTATAACGTGTGACCTTTTGTTGTATTACGTTATAACGTATAAAGACATGTAGTATTACGTTGTAACGTATGACGTCATGTAGTATTACTTTATGACGTATGACGTCATGTAGTATTATGTTATAACGTATGCCGTCATGTAGTATTACGTTATAACATATGACGTCATGTAGTAATACGATATAACGTACAACGTTATATAGAATTACGATATAACGCACAACGTTATGTCGTATTACGTTATAACGTATCATGTCATGTAGTATTACGTTATTACGAATAACGTTATATTGTGTTACCTTATAACGTGTGACCTTTTGTTGTATTACGTTATAACGTATAAAGACATGTTGTATTACGTTATAACGTATAAAGGCATGTAGTATTACGTTGTTACGTACGGCGTCATGTAGAATTACGTTATAACGTATTCCGTCATGTAGTATTACGTTATAACATATGACGTCATGTAGTATTACGATATAACGTACAACGTTATATAGAATTACGATATAACGCACAACGTTATGTCGTATTACGTTATAACTTATCATGTCATGTAGTATTACGTTATAACGTATGACGTTATGTAGTATTATGTTATTACGAATAACGTTATATTGTGTAACTTTGTAACGTATGACCTTACGTTGTATTACGTTATAACGTATGACGTCATGTAGTATTACTTTATGACGTATGACGTCATGTAGTATTACTTTATGACGTATGACGTCATGTAGTATTACTTTATGACGTATGACGTCATGTAGTATTTCGTTTTAACGTACAACGTTATATAGAATTACGATATAACGCACAACGTTATGTCGTATTACGTTATAACTTATCATGTCATGTAGTATTACGTTATAACGTATGACTTTATGTAGTATTACGTTATTACGAATAACGTTATATTGTGTAACTTTATAACGTATGACCTTATGTTGTATTACGTTATAACGTATAAAGACATGTAGTATTACGTTATAACGTATGACGTCATGTGGTATTACGTTATTACGAATATCGTAATATTGTATTACTTTATGACGTATGACGTTATGCAGTATTACGATATAACGTATGACGTTATGCGGTATTAGGTTATAACTTATGACGTTATGGAGTATTACGTTATAACGTATGACGTCATGTGGTATTACGTTATTACGAATAACGTTACATTATGTTACGTCATGTAGTATTACTTTATGACGTATGACGTCATGTAGTATTACTTTATGACGTATGACGTCATGTAGTATTACTTTATGACGTATGACGTCATGTAGTATTACTTTATGACGTATGACGTCATGTAGTATTACTTTATGACGTATGACGTCATGTAGTATTACTTTATGACGTATGACGTCATGTAGTATTTCGTTATAACGTATGACGTTATGCAGTATTACGATATAACGTATGACGTTATGCAGTATTAGGTTATAACGTATGACGTCATGTAGTATTACTTTATGACGTATGACGTCATGTAGTATTACTTTATGACGTATGACGTCATGTAGTATTTCGTTTTAACGTACAACGTTATATAGAATTACGATATAACGCACAACGTTATGTCGTATTACGTTATAACTTATCATGTCATGTAGTATTACGTTATAACGTATGACTTTATGTAGTATTACGTTATTACGAATAACGTTATATTGTGTAACTTTATAACGTATGACCTTATGTTGTATTACGTTATAACGTATAAAGACATGTAGTATTACGTTATAACGTATGACGTCATGTGGTATTACGTTATTACGAATATCGTAATATTGTATTACTTTATGACGTATGACGTCATGTAGTATTACTATATGACGTATGACGTCATGTAGTATTACTATATGACGTATGACGTCATGTAGTATTAGGTTATAACGTATGAAGTTATGTATTATTACGATATAACGTATGACGTTAAGCAGTATTAGGTTATAACGTATGACGTTATGTAGTATTAGGTTATAACGTATGGCGTTATGTAGTATTACGATATAACGTATGACGTTATGCAGTACTACGTTATAACGTATGACTTTATGTAGTGTTACGTTATAATGTATGACGTTATGTAGCATTACGGTATTTCGAACAACGTTGTATTGTGTTACTTTATAACGTATGACGTTATGTAGTGTTACGTTATAACGTATGACGCCGTGTAGTATTACGTTATAAGTATAACATTATGTAGTATCACGTTATAGCGTATGACGTCATGTAGTATTACGTTATTACGAATATCGTAATATTGTGTTACTTTATGACGTATGACGTCATGTAATATTGCTTTATGACGTATGACGTCATGTAGTATTTCCTTATAACGTATGACGTTATGTAGTATTACGATATAACGTATGACGTTATGCAGTACTACGTTATAACGTATGACTTTATGTAGTGTTACGTTATAACGTATGACGTTATGTATTAGTACGATATAACGTATGACGTTATGCAGTATGAGGTTATAACGTATGACGTCATGTAGTTTTGCGTTATAACGTATGACGTCATGTAGTATTAGGTTATAACGTATGCCGTCATGTAGTATTACGTTATAACATATGACGTCATGTAGTAATACGATATAACGTACAACGTTATATAGAATTACGATATAACGCACAACGTTATGTCGTATTACGTTATAACGTATCATGTCATGTAGTATTACGTTATTACGAATAACGTTATATTGTGTTACCTTATAACGTGTGACCTTTTGTTGTATTACGTTATAACGTATAAAGACATGTAGTATTACGTTGTAACGTATGACGTCATGTAGTATTACTTTATGACGTATGACGTCATGTAGTATTATGTTATAACATATGCCGTCATGTAGTATTACATTATAACATATGACGTCATGTAATATTACGATATAACGTACAGCGTTATATAGAATTACGATATAACGCACAACGTTATGTCGTATTACGTTATACCGTATGACGTTATATTGTGTTACTTTATGACGTATGACGTCATGTAGTATTACTTTATGACGTATGCCGTCATGT